>NW_027437184.1:5886825-6486825 GCF_033239565.1 Halichoeres trimaculatus | reverse complement strand
CCCCACCCCGGCCAAAGCTGAAGAGCCATCACTGCTCTGTTTTTGGCTGTAAACAGCCACATAGTTCCATGCACAAGCTTCCCATCTCAGAAGAAGACAAGTCTAAGTGTCTAGAGTTCATTTATCAGGAAATGTTCCAGCTACACTCAGTAAAACTGTGCATGTGTGTGCTAGTCACTTCACAGCCGACTGCTTTTCCAACTTTGGACAGTACAACAGAGGGCTAGAGAATAGACTGGTCCTGAATCCAGGCGCATTACCAACCATCCACCAACAAACCTGGGACCCTGGAAATGTGATTTTTTTAAATGCTGTGTGCTGTGGAGCAGATGTAGGAGCTTTTCCTCAGTGTCCCCCCTGTCTCTGTGTTAGCTTCAGGATGCTAACTTTAGCTGCAGTTAGCCTGTTGTTTTAGCCTGTAATGTTCGGGTAAACCAGCTTCGCTGTTTTCTAAACATGGTGCAACCGGACCTCGTGGCGCTGCTTTCAGTGACGCTGAAGAGCGGGGCGGTATCAGCGGTGGCTCATTTACATATGACGGCCACGCCCACTAAATCAGAGCGTTCTGAACAGAGGGGCTATGAGAGCCTGGAAACAATGCTGCTGTGCTTGATTTATTGGCTTTTTGGACCAAAACATGTTACTACCATTTCATGAAGACATCAATGATCTATATTAAACTGCAGAAAAGGAGCAGAATATGGGACCTTTAAGATATTATTCTAGTTTCTAGCAAATTTTGAGAATTTTTTTTCTTGTTCTATTGGCAGATTTTTTCACTTGTTACAAGCAATTTAGACCTCATTTTTTGTCTTTAAATAACTTGAAACAAGACATTTTTCTGGAATGAAAAGCTGAACGTAACTCATATTGAGTATAACAAGACAATTTTTATTGAAAACAAGTCAAAAATACTTGATAAGATTTCAGATTTCAGTCACGCAGCGGGAAAATCTGCCACTAAGTGTGTTTTGAAGCATGCCAAACCCATATTTTGGGGTGTTGTTTGGACGCAAAACCTGTGCCATCCAATCAGGATGAACCCTCGTTACTCAACTGTGACGTTTCAGAACCAAAAACTCTGTTTCCAGCATCTACACGAAACCATGAAACCAGAGTTTTCCAAAATCTTCACTTTAGCCGGAGTTTTCCAAACCACCTACTTCACCATTAGTGCCTACTATTTAGGCTGAAATTCAGTCTGTAGTAGTCAGTGTGTGAAATACTTGCAGAATCTGAAGAATGCCAAAAATCTCCGGATGTCCTCCCGATCCAGAAACATTTCTCAGTATGCAACGGACCAGTCTACCTGGCATACTGTTTCCCACAATGCATGGCGTTAACACTGACTTTTTCCAGCTGTCATTGTTTGGGGCAGCGATTGGTCAATCAGCTGTTGCATCTATAGTTTCTTCATCCAATAGCACACAGACACACCCTCATCGTCAGCCTATCACTCGGCTCCTGCCCACCCCTCCACCTCCCTATCTTACGCCTGGTCTATGCAGAATCATCAGTCTTCATTCATCATCCATCAGGTCTTGGCAAGTCATGAGCCACCGCCACCAGTTTCCAGACTCTGTGGGAGGATTTTAATGCTGCTGCTCAGACCAGACTTTCTACAATCTGAAAATCTCTCCATAGAGCCCAAACACCAAAGACCTCCTGTCACATGTTATTACGTTTACTGTGATGAACGACATTTTATTCTTTAACCGATCTCCTCTGATTGAAATGGTAACAGTTTGCTTTAGTTAAGGATTAAGCTTATGGTAGGTGCATTTTAGTGAAAGATCATGCAAGTAGTTTGGAGGGAATAAAGGTGTCTGCTTTCTGTTTCAGTCTCCTTTAGGTTGCTACACTGGAAAAAATGAAATCTTATCAAGTGTTTGTGTCTTGTTTTAAGTAAAAATTGTCTATTTATACTTAATATGAGCCACATTTAACTGATCAGTCCAGAAAAAAATGTCTTGTTTCAAGTTATTTGAAGAAAAAAATGAGGTCTGAATTGCTTATAACAGGTAAAAAAGAAAAAAATCTGTCAATGGATCATGGACTCAAGACAAGTAACTTCTCTCTTGTTCCATTGGCAAATTTTGTTTTACTTGTTAATTTCTCTTTTATTGTAGCAAGAAATTTTGAGGCTTTTACAAACCTGACCATGGACATGTTCAGTCAGCTTCACTGTAAAATAAATCCTAGCTTCATAGTTAATAGCCCTGAATGTTAAAATATTTTTTCTGTTTTTATTTATTTATTTATTTATTTAGTTATTTATTTATGTGTCAAAAAAAGTAAAAAAAAAAATAAACTTATAAAATAACAGAAATTATCTGTACAGTAACATCCTGGATTTCTTAATAGTATTATGTCAATAATGACATACTATGTTTGTCATTTTTAATGGAAAAAAAATCAGTTTTATCGTCTCTACTCTCTTAAATTACAGTAAGATTTATGTAAAATGAAAAGTATAATCTGTCACTTAATGTCTAGCTTGTTAACCTCCAAACAGAACACACTGCTCCTTTCCTGGAAACATTTTGCTCTAATGTGTCACTGGTAACTTTGTCCTCCATCAGTTTGTGTCCTAAATTTCCTAATTTCCTATTATTTCACAACAAAGTCAGTTTTTCGTTGTGACAGGGCTTGTAACCGTGGGTAGGGGGAAAACGCTGGGGATGTGACACCCTGCTTTACAAGGGGCACAGCATGTCTGTGCTCCATGGCGCTGACCGGCTGTCTGTGCTCCAGGGCGCAGACTGACTGTCCGTGCTCCACATTGTGTGGTCCATGTACCATGTTACCCCAATGCAACATCTTAATGTAAGGCAGGGTCTTACATCCATAATAGTATTTCTGTAAATGTAATGCATTTGCGCTTCATTTTAATTAGAATATCTTACTTTCATTTAAAGGTTTTTATTTGCCAGCTGTACAGTGTACCTGCTCTTCATTTTAGCCCACATCAACACCTCACCTCTCATTTGAAAAGAGAAAAATGTTCAATTTATTTCAAGGGGATCATGTCATAGATGGAGGAGGATTCGATTTATCTAAATGTAAAAGGCACATCATAACTTCAGACTGTGCCGCATTGTGCAACATGATCCTTTTCCATCAGCCATCCTCTCCTCTGCAGGACTGAAATCTATAAAGAATTCTTATGTAAGTCATATTTTTCCTTCTCTTTCTTTATTTATTTCCTCCTTTGCTTGAGGCCTACATTGCAAGGAATCAAATATTGCAACTTCATGACTAAAGTTCCTTTCTTTACTTTTCTCCTCTTCCCCTTTATTCCCCTCCTTCTTTCCCCAGCTTCTTATTTGTTCCACTCTTCCTTTTTTCTCTCTCCATTGTCTTGATAAATGTTACATCGAGTATAAATGTTTTAGTGCCACATGCAATTTTGATGTGGACGCCACCATTCTCGTGTCTTTTAGGAGATACAGTATGTCGGCTTAATTATGCCATGCGCAGTTAAACCTCTCCCTGCTTTAATGTCATGCTAAGAGGGTGGGAGAGAATATGTTGGGTGCCTCGCTGATTAGGGAGAGGAGTGTTTGTCAGGAGCCTTCAGGTTAGAGAATATGAAGTAAAACGGTAAATTACACATGTAACTTTTGACAACACTGACTGTGCGCACTCTGAGTGAACCCATCGTTACATCTGTCATCATGTTTTCCTGTTTGATTTTGAGCCACATTTACAGACCTTCCTGCTGATTTTTGAGAACTAGAGGTAAAACTGTCGTATATATCGATATCTGTGTTTAAAGTCTCACTAAATGACATTTTTCACCTTCTTTGGTTCAACCTTGCATTTGTAAACCTTGAGAAACCCATGCGTAAATTTCAGCCAAAATGATGTTTCAATTGAAATTGAGGATTAAAGATTGAAAGAATTTCAATCTAAGAAACTGAGCTGAAGCAAATGTTTCTCTGACTTCTGAAGCTGCGTATTCCTCATGTCCAGAAACTCACACTACCAGACATGCACGGATGCACACGCAAACACAGGTGTCGTTTTCCAGCGCGATGAATCTGCAGATGCAGCCTCCCCGCATTCGGCGCGCAGCGGCTGACGTCAGGAGCGGAGCGGAGTGAGAGGAGTTGAAATAGGGCAGAGCAGGAGCAGAGCGCGGAGAGGAAACCAGCCGGACCAGCCGGAGGATGGCAAACCACCACAGCTGCTGCTACTGCCGCTGCTGCTGCTGCTGCTGAGAGTTGGGACTCGCTATTACCTACAACTACTGACACACCGGCTTTTTAATTCATCTGAACCCTTCCAGCCGAGCGGAGGAGGAGAGGAGTGGAACTAAAGGAGCGCAGTTTGGACGCGTCGCTGCGAGGAAATCTGTGGCACATTTTGCACGAATTTCCTTTTCTTTTCTGTCCTCCTGCCTTGGAGTACCACAGGTAAGGTGTGAGCTGTGCGCAATGAGGGCTTCAGTGTCGCTTGAAGGCTATTTCTGAATATTCTGTGCACAAGTTTGGTTGTTTTGGATGCATGACGCTGCTTTTATCCGTGACTATTTGCATTGGTAGTGAGAGTGAATGGAAACTGTGAAGAGGGTGGCAGTTGCGTGCTTCAATTTTGAATTAGTTTGTGAGTAGCTGAGGAGAAATGCATTAATTATAGAAGGAGATGGCTCCAGAATTTACAGCCTGGAAGATTTGTGTGAGGTGCAGCGTTGTAGTGCACACAGGGCGATGTCAGTGTGTGACAGTGTTTAACCACACTGCCTGCTATGTGTGTGCCTATTGTCTGGGTGTGATTAATCATTCAATATGACAAGATACCAGCTTTGGTGAGCTCATATATAACAGTGTAGGGGCTCCAAAAACAGCAGGGTTGGGTTTGATTAAAGGTGGAAGCAGGAAACCTCTGCCAGGTTTGTTCAAGCGTAAGAGAGGGTCAGGAATAATAGCACGGTGAGACACGCACATCCCTCTCCGGGATCTCTGGCACGCATTCCGGGTCCCAACTACTCCCGTCCTCCTTGGCAAGCAGACCATTCCAGGGAAGGACTAACGACCAGTGCCACATGAAACATCTTCCACTGACAAGCAAAGAAACTCTCAAGAATGAGGGGAGGAGAAATTCCTAAACAAGACGAGATTCTCTTGTCTGATTGTATCTAATGAGCTGCTTCAGCGCGCCCTCATGGGAGAATCCTCTCAGTGTCAGTGGAGACGCTGGCACAGCGGCAGCAAAGCCTCCGTGACGGCCAGCGGAGTGGGAAATGAGGATTGGTCTGCGCGCACGCTTCCGTGATGTAGCGTTTATAGATTGCAGCGGAGCTCTCCGTGGTGCTGAAAACGCTCCAGCCTCGTCCACCTCCCTTCTTCTCCACTCTCCCGCCTCTTTCTGGGGGTTTTGTTTTTGTTGGATATCCTCCCAACCTGGAACCAGATATGGAGCAAACATCCAGCAGCAGAATTATGGCCATTCATCACTCTGCTATCTATGAAAAACTGGTTGTAAATCTTCAGTCCTTCAGCTCTATGCTGGGCCAACAGCCCTCCAGACTCTCAACTCAAGCACGTAGAGGCTCACACAAACACACAGGCACATGCATACAGCAAATGTAAGCACATGTAGAGAGCCGGATCAATATCCCTGCCCTCACTCCTGGATGGGAATACTAAAGGCAGCAGATCTCAGCGGGGTGTGTTTGAACTGTTGGATCTCATCTGAACTCTTAATTTACAGCATCATACAGGCTGTCCGTAAAGTCTCTTTACAACTTAAAAACATATATTTTGCAAAGGCGACTGGTGAGATACCATAATCAGATCAGTTCTGTGTACTCAGTTGTTTGTAGCCACATGCATTTGTGTATTTGTGACAGAGGAACTGTTTGATGAACCCCCTAAAAATGGTTTCTCTTCAAGAAATGGCACAATGTGTGTCTTTGTTTACCAAAACAAAATCTGATATGCAGACCCAGACAAGATATTGTGTATGGAACAAAGATGCAGGACATCACACTGCAAAAACTGAAATCTTATCAAGTGTTTTTGTCTTATTTTAAGTAAAAATAGTCTTGTTATAGTTGATATGTATAACATTTGATAAGTCAGTCGAGAAAAATGTCTTGTTTTAGGTTGTTTAAAGACAAAAATGAGGTCTGAAATACTTGTCATTTGAAAAATTTGAGGTATTTGCTTGAAAATTTGCTTAAAACTAGAACGTCTTAAACCAAGTAACTTTTCTCGTGCTTTATTGGCAGATATTCTTACTTGTTACAAGAAATTCAGACCTCATTTAGTCTTTAAATAACTTGAAATAAAACATTTTTTGGACTAGTCAGATGAATGTGGCTCATATTAAGTCTAAAAAGATATTTTCTACTGAAAATAAGACAAAAACACTTGATAAGAGTTCAGTTTTCTCAGTGCACTGACCTAAAGCAAAAAATCACTGCTGTCATTGTTTCCATTGATGAGGCTACGCTGCAGCCAACGCTGCAAGAAATCGAGTAACATCTTGATCTGATTCATGCTTCTAATGGAGCCCATATGGAGAAGCATCTACTCCTCATTTTGTGACAATTTGTTTTTGTAATATTTTTTATTAAATTGTAAAGAGACTTTATGAGCACCCTTTATAAGCTTTAAACACTAGTCTAGTCGGGTGAATGACGTGGTCAGTTGGTAAAACTGATAAATGTTCCTTAATAAAACAAATGTTTCTCATTAAAATCTGATATTGTGCAAAAAAGTTGCTATGGATATGATTGTTCACTCTACTACACTGTTAAAAAAAGATCTTAAACTGGTGATCTTTAACCAACTGACCAAAAAATAGACAAAAAACATTAACGTCTTTAGCATTCTGACTGCTTTAGTACAGCAAAACCTATATTATCAAGTTTCAAAATGACATTTTAAAATAAGATTTGAGAGGATACATCATAAAAGATAACTTATTTCTTCAGTACACCTGCATAACTTCTCTGAAAGTGATGAAAAAAATGATAGATTAATGGGACTGATTCTTTAATTGGTTAAAACTGATAGAAATGTGATATAAAATACAATGACACCAACAGAAATGCAAACTACAGATTGAAACAAACATTTAAAATGAAGTCTGAACAAGTTTAAAGCATATTTCTGACACCAACCCTTGTTTGTCACTGTCCCACACTGGAAAAACTGAAATCTTACCAAGTGTTACAGATAAAAAGCAACATAAGTTAAAACATCAGTTGGTGAAAGAAGGCTTAAAATATATCAAACCAAGCTAAAAGATAGATATGTGCCATTCATAAAAACAATATGAGACAAACAGTACAAGGAATAAATAAATTAGTGAGGTAAAGTTGCAATTTCTCTCATTTGTTAATAGCACTGATGGCTGCTGGTACAAAGCTTTTTTTATACCGTCTGGTTTTTGTCTTATTTTTAGTAGAAAATGTCTTTTTTGACTTGATTTGAGCCACATTCACCTGATCAGCCCAGAAAAATGTCTTGTTTCAAGTTATTTAAAGACAAAAATGAGGTCTGAATTACTTGAAACAAGTACAGAAAAATCTGCCAATGGAAAGTTACTTGCATTAAAACATGACTCCAGTTTCAAGCAAATTTTTCATGGTTCATTGGCAGATTTTTTTTTACTGGTTAAAAGCTATTCTGACCTTATTTTTGTCTTTAGATAAGTTGAAACAAGACATTTTTTGAATGAACAGTTGAATGTGGTTTAGAATCAAGCATAAAAAGACAATTCTTACTGAAAATAAGACAAAAAACACTAGATAAGATTTCAGTTTTTGCAGTGCAGTCAGTGCTGAGTTTGAGTGAACAGACACCAAAACAAGCATTTTAACACCAAATACAACATTGTTTCTGACAGAAAGGGTGAAAATAAAGTCAACTTGAGTCGTTACGGAAGACGCAGAGAAGCACAAAATTCAGATTAGGTTGGATTAGCTCTGTTTGGATTGACTTCATCGACCCCCATGGAGCATAAAACAGAGTGACAGTAACACTGTTAACTGTAACATTTCCTCTGCACCCAAATACTGTAGTAAAGGGGTCGTTTCCAGGCCGTCTTAAATGACTCCTGCAGGTTTTCTGGTTGCCCCATCATGTCAGAGCAGTTCTGCCGAGCACCCCCGGGTCACAGTCAGCGGGTTGAGAAATAATGATGCAGCCCAGAATAGTGACTCAGCCGGGCTTATTGCACTTTGCAATCTGCTGTATAACTTATTAGCTGTCTAGCCGACAGCCATTACAGCGCAGTGTCCAGCAGATTACGGCTGCTTGTTGGGCTTCAGAGACAGCCTAATAGTGGGATGAGTCACACACTTACAGATTGACACTGAACACACACACTGTGGGCACATTGAAGTCTGCACACACACATGAGCAGCACTGTAACATCCTGCTCATTAGAGATGGGTCGGGCTGCTGAAGAGCTTCCTCGCTGCTTAGCACTTAAACCTTGCAACAGCCAGATCTGGCTTTGAGCGGTGCATGTGTGCAGCTGGTCATGCATGTAAGTTGAATAAAGAAGCAAAAAATTTCAAGGGTCGTGATAAATCCTGTGTTGTGTAACCAGGCTGGGAGAAGAGTTTCCACATG
Organism: Halichoeres trimaculatus; assembly: GCF_033239565.1. NCBI lineage: Eukaryota > Metazoa > Chordata > Actinopteri > Labriformes > Labridae > Halichoeres > Halichoeres trimaculatus. The sequence goes on along the minus strand of NW_027437184.1, from coordinate 6,478,234 downwards.
CTTCCTCAAGTCCTGCATGATTGGCTGCTCTTAGAGAGGCTATCTGTTTAACCACGTCTGCAGACGAGGATTTACACACATCAACATGAGCATGTAATCGACTTTCTGAGTGACGCTGGTGAAACATAAGCTGTAGTCAGATTCCCCTCTCCAATGAGCAGCTGTTGTTTTCAGACTTTTAGTTTCTCTGATGTTTCATTGAAGTGTCTTTTAGTCACCAAACCAAACACGTTAAGTGGTTGACACTCCATTTGGGATGAAATCAGTTTAACAATTTGGTGCATGAGACTCTTTAAAGGAATCTAATGTGGGAGGTCAGAGGTCAGACAGGAGTTTGGTGTCTCGCTCTGGGACGTTTTAGCTGAGCGCTCGCTGACAGGAGAGGCTGAAAACAGGTCGTTTCGGTAAAAGCACAATCTCTCTACCCACTTGCACACTTGACTTTGCTGCAGCTCACCGATACTAAACACTGAAATACAGAGAAGCCTGAGTGCTGGAGATAGATGGTGGAAAATATTCAGCACCTGCTTTTCCCAGCTTGAATACAAAGTGAGGGTAAGAAACTCACGCTATTCAGATATCCCACATGTGAGAGCTCTCCTGTAGTCCTGCAGGTCTAAGTCCCATGAACCTTTTCGAGAGTTTTCCAAGCAGAGATCCAGCAATCAGATAACAGAGCTCTTCTTATTTTTCACAGCATTTACAGCTAGGTCTGTTAGAGGCTGGGACGGCTGCAGGATGAAGGGGGATTTAGCTGCTTCCAGCTGTTGTTTCTGCACAAACACTATTTCCTGAGCCAATTTTAAGATGTTCTTCTGATAGCGCTGTTGGTGTTCGTCTTTACATCAAGTAGGCACAGAGCAACAGCCAGATCACATAGATTATAAGTACTAAACCCAGCTGCATGGCTAAAGTTTTCAGGAAATGTTAAAAATGGGATAAAGAAGAAGTTATTAAATTTTGGAGTTGATCTGGATCACCGACTGGATCCAGGATTATTTTAAAGGATTATTTATCATTGTGAGATAGGGCTGTTTTCACCATATGTGTTTATAACTCCACCATAATTTCTGACGGATGTAAGAGTACAATCCAGATCTTGGCAATATTCTGGATACTAAGATCCAGAATATTAAATATGTACTGGGTCATCAAAATTTTTAACACTTTCAGAAAACAAATTATTGTACAAACCTGCAACTAACACCAAATTGTAGCAGACAGTCTGCTGAAAGGGAGTAAAACATTAAAGTAGGACTAAAGTGTTGGTGACAATCATAATATGCTTGGAGGAGGTCTGCGCTCTCTGAGTGATTTTATAGTTCCTAAAGCTGTTAATATTTGGGTTTCATTTTTCTCATTGGTGTAACCATCTTCTGTTATTACTATCTTGATTTGTCAACTCTGCAATTCAATCAATCAAACCAACAAATGAAGGAAACATGCAAACAGAGGCCAACCACAGACGGGATACTCGGTGGTATCGAGCTATACGCTACTTTACACAGTCTACAGTCCATGCACTGCAAAAAGCTGAAATCTTATCAAGTGTTGTTGTTTTGTTTTTAGTAGAAAACGCCTGTTTAGACTTAATATGAGCCACATTCACCTGACCAGTCCAGAAAAAATGTCTTATTTCAAGTTATCCTAAGAAAAAAATGAAGTCTGAATTGCTTGTAACAAGTAAAAAAAAAGGCAATGGAAAAAGAGAAAAGTTACTTGTATCAAGACATTATTCTAGTTTCAAGCTAATTTTCTAGCTAATTTTTTCCATGTCTCATTGGCAGAATGTTGTTATATATTATTGAACCTCATTTTTGTCTTTGAATAACCTAAAAGAGGACATTTTTTTGGACTGACCAGTTAAATGTGGCTCATATAAAGTGTAACAAGAAAAAAAATACTTAAAACAAGACAAAAACACTTGATAAGATTTCAGTTTTTGCAGTGTGGTTATACTCTAATGAAGTTTTTATTTGTAGTTACAAGTAAACATAAATAATAGTAAGTATTTCCAGAGAAATACAGAACAAAGAAGGACAAGTGAAGACGTTTTGGAAACATGCAATGATGTCAACAGTTACAGTGGAGTAAACATTCATGCACTGCAAAAAAAAAAAAAAAAAAAAAAAAAAAAAAAAATGCGAACCAGTCCAGAAAAATGTCTTATTTCAAGTTATCTAAAGACAAAAATGAGGTCTGAAATGCTTGTAACAAGTAAAAAAAAATCTTCCATTGAAACAAGAGAAAAGTTACTTGACATTATCCTAGTTTAAAGCAAATTTCTCTTATTCCATTGGCAGATTTTTTTTACTTGTTACAGGCAATTCAGACCTCATTTTTGTCTTGAAACAACTTAAAACGAGACATTTTTTCTGGACTGATAAGTTGAATGTGGCTCATACTAAGTCTAAAAAGACTTTTTTTTTAACTTAAAAAAGGATGAAAACACTTGATAAGATTTCAGTTATTTTGCAGTGTGCTATGAGAGGCAGCTACAGTAGCTAGGGAGCACTTTGAAAATTATTTTTCCAATCTTGAAAATGTCCTCACAGAGCATCACGAAACTATGCTTCATCAACACAAGGCTGATCTGATCCAGTTGGCATTTGAGAGGGTCTTGACTCCGAAATTTAGGAAACCTTTAGTCATTTTTCTTTTGTGAAATTGTGTTACACTGCTTTGGTCTGCTCCCAAGCTGCTGTAGCTGCCGCTCCTTGCATGAATGTTTAGTCCGGTGTCGCTGATGACTTTGATGCTTGTGTTTCTGATAGAAGTGAAGTTGTGTGTCATTGCTTTCTGCAGGTCTTGTTGACATTCTTTACACTGCAAAAAAGTGAAATCTTATCAAGTGTTTTTCTCTTATTTTAGTGAAAAATGTCCTTTTAGACTTCATATGAGCCACATTCACCTGACAAGTCCAGAAATTTGTCTTGTTTCAAGTTATTTAAAGACAAAAATGAGGTCTGAAGAGAAAACTTACTTGCTTTAAGACATTACTCTAGTTTCAAGCGAATTTTAATAAAAAAAAAAACTGCTAGTGGGGTATGAAAAATGTGCTTGTCAAGATAAGAATAAGGTTTTAATACAAGTACATTTTTCTTACCCCAAAAGTAGATTTTTTACTTGTTACAAGCAATTCAGACCTAATATTTGTCTTTAAATTACTTGAAATAAGAAACTTCTCTGGACTGGTCAGGTGGACGTGGCTCATATTAAGTATAAAAAAGACATTTTCTCCTGAAAATAAGACAAAAACACTGGGTAAGATTTAACTTTTCTCCATTGTATTGCATAAATCATTTTTAATGGAATAAATCAACACAAAGCACTACACTTTTGTTTTGTGTGTGTTTTTATTTTCTATTTTGTGGTGAACTGCCCTTTTTAGTGAGAGAAAAATGATTTCTCTGCCACAATGCCACTGTCTGGCCAAAGCAGAAAAAACTTTAGGTTGAGAAAGTGTTCCCCCCGTAAAAAAATGTATTTGTTTCTGCCTCTGAGTCTGAGTACTGTGGATATTTAAAGTTTCAGAAAGGGTATTCAGGTCATACATGCTGCATCAATGGTTGTTTTTCTGCCAAATACAAACTCTTGACTAGACCTGACCTGTTTTATAAATTCAAGGTAGACGCTGCAGGCTGTGAATGACAAATTTCTAAAGAGCCCCGGATGACAATTCTGTTTTACGCTTAAGCAGAATAAATTAAATGTTTCATATCAATTACAAAACCCCGCTCGTGAACAATTTCAACCCTTGGCATCACACCGCCTGAACCCCATGCAGAGCTCATCTAATCAGAAGCGAGATTTATTTCCACACAACAAAGCCGTCCCCTCGGGTGAACCAAGCCCACTTCCTTACCCCCTCTTTTTTTTTTTCACGCCTTGTGACTTCGATTTGTTTGGCTTTGCAAACAATTTTCCAAAGAAACATAATTAGTGGTGCTTGAAAAACAAAGGTAAAAAAAAAAAAAAAAAGCAGCATTACAGATGGTGAGTCACACTCTTATGGGCCGCACACGCTCAGTCTGATGTGGCTGATGAGATTAGTTTGAAATTGAAGTGATGGAAGTCTTTCTCATGGGTTTCAGCGAGGGCACGCCAGCACACACACACACACACTCATACCTGAAGATTTGTGACATGATTAACATCAGGCCTTTGACGATGTGAAGCACTTAATATGAGTGACACTGAAATTGAGGAGGAACACTAAATCGCAGCGTTAGAATCTGAGTCCTTTTTATTCTGGTGACACATCACCGCGCCTGTCTCCTCACCCGATAACTCCTCTGTACTCCCCGCAGAGCGCCGGGCCACAAAATGTTGGCAACACGCTTCACTTGAAATTCTGATCACTAATGTTGAACTTCTGAAAATGACCTTTACGGCTGCATCCCACATGAACGCAGCAGCCGAGCGCGGGGCATCAGGAGCATGGCTCTGAGCAAACACTGCTCTCTTCCTGCTCTGCCTGAATGGAGGAAACTGACGAAAGAGTCAGCAGAGAGGCAGAAACGCGTAGAGGGGTTACGGAAAGGTCACCCAGTGTAACTGTTTTTCTGCAGTGAGTTTAGTCAGCCATCTGCCTGTCCCTTTTATTCGTCGCTTCTCTCCACTGCTGCTGCTTGTGCAAGATGAGTTGTTTGAGAGGCTGTGATACAAGGATGTAAAGTTACTTCACTCATCGTTGGCTAATTTGTCCTCTTCACAGAAAACATTCAGCATATCAAGCTCAAAGCATAATTTCAAGCTGGCGATTACCTTCTCTTTAAATGAGATTGCTTTGTTGTTTGGTCAAAAGGAGAAGAGAAGAAATCTGAGAAACTTTTCAAGAATAAACCATGAAATGTAAGAAATCAGCTCTGGTGTGGACAAGACTTTGAGTTTAATGGTTTTGTACCACTCTCAAGGTCAAAACTGAACAGTAATGCTTTATTTTATGCAGTGCAGTGTTTAGTAAAAGCGTCAACAATGATTTTCCATAATCAATGCACTGTGCGGCGCCATAACTGTATTAGTTTGTCTTCAGTTTATTTTCTGTCTTCCTTTTTGTCTGATAGTTTAGTGGTTAGCAACTAGCTGAAGATGCATTACCAGATGCCACCTACTTGACAGGAGTGTAGATTACCTGGACTGCATGGCTGTATCATAGACTGTAAAAAAATGGACGTCATCTTGCTCAGCTTGAAGTGAGGTCGCCACAAAAACTGCTCCCCCTGGTGGCTGGCAGCAGTATAGGTCAAAAAATCTGTCTCTCCAGTCATTTCAGATGGGCTGTGGTCAAACTCTAAAAAGTTAATACACCCGGTAGAAACGTTTCTCAAGGCCGATTGTTGTGGCAATTTGAAGATACCATTTGGCTGTCTTGTATTCAAGTCCTCTTTTTTCTGAAAAGTTGTGTTTTCATTAGTTTTTGTTTTTTTTTTAATTTTGTCACCCCCGGCTCCCTCACAGTCTCTACTGCGCAGACTCTGGCTGCACAACGGCTATTAATGGCTGCACCTGTGACGGGGGTATTTTGGCTTCAAATCTGTACAATGGTAAATGGTGGAGCCACGCTATCCACTCTATGTGCAGTCTATGGGCTGTATGCGTCACATGTAAACAGATCAGTGTGGTGGAGGAGAAACCGGGCCAGTTGGAGAAGCCGTTCTTTGAAAAAAAAAAAAAAAAAAAACAGTTCGAGAGTATTTCACACTGGGTTAAAAAAATAAATAAACAGATAACATTATCTCAGATGGCACGGCAGTACAACTGCAATGATCCAGCACTTGAAACGCAAACATGTTGGGCTCATTGATGACGAGCAGGGAGCTCAAGAGCGAGGTGAAAAACTGCAAAATCTCACATACACTCCTTTATATGTTGTGAAATTCATGGTCTGTCTTTTAGGACTCATTTTGTCTTTTTATTAAATCGTAACTCCATTTGAGGAGTTCATTGAACTAAGGTTAGCATTAGCATTAGCTGCTACAGATAGTGGTAGGGCAGAGGGGATGTACTGTTTGACCTGCAGGTGAAAAGGTTGAGGACACATTTTTATTTATTTGCCTTTTGGCCCACTAACTTCTTAATCCGAAGACACAACAATATATTTTCTGTTATTTTGCCCAAACTGTTGATTCTTTAACAACACAGCCAAGCCATGAAAAGTGAATGTTATTTTGTAGCTTCTGAATGCCATAATGTTAGCTTATCATAGCTTGTGTTGCTGATGCAGCTCCTGAATGCAGCTTATCTGTCCAATCACTCGTGAAACAGCCCACCACAGTGAAGTCCGTCCACTGAAAACCCGTTACTAGGGGTGGGTACTTTTCACATTTGAAACGATACGGCACCAATGCCCGGTACCTGGCAATCAGTATCGATACCCAACAGTACCAATTTTCGATACTTTTTTGTGCTTAGGTTAGGGTTAGGGTTAACCCATAACCCTATATGTTGTAAAAAAAAATATCAATTTGTTTAATAATAAGATATTAAAAAAATCAACTTAACATACTTATCTTCAGTATGTAACCTTAAAATGTTGTGTTCATGTCCACCATGGAAAATTCCCCCTCACAGCCACAAAGATGCATCTAGGTTCCTAAACATGGTACCTTTTGATTTGACATGAATCGGTACTCGATACTTTTGACAGAATTTGGTCAGTACCTATAAAAGTACCTGATTTGGTACCCATCCCTACCCGTCACCCCGGTCTGACATGGGTGTAGCTATTACTAGCTATATCTGTAGCTGTTGCTATAGCAACACTAGGTAGATCGTTATAACAAGCAATCTCAAAATACAACCAACAATTCAAAACATGGCCAAAGTTAACGTGAAGTAGCAAAGGATTGGATATCATGGGAAATTTGTCATACTCCTCGGTTTTAAGTGAGGTCTCGGTTTGTCTTCGTTTCGAGGGATGTGTAGCCTTTTCTCTTTATCCTACAGATAATTGGGACATCCCTTCACTTCACGTGCACAGGCAAAACCAAGGCCTTCTTGCTGTAATGTTGAAGCACTAACTGTTGCACCGCCATGTAGCTTCATATTCAAGCATATGACATAAAAAATAACACAAAAATCAAATCTTATAAAAAGAAAAGAGAAAAGTAAAAAGAAAAGTAATCAGGCTGTTTTCAAATCAAATACCTCAGCTTGGGAATCACTGGAATAGAGGATGCATCCTGTCGTCATCCTCACTTCCAGTGCGACTTCCCACTTGCAGCTCATGTCATCAGTCTTTCCACATGTCGCAGTTCACAGAGGCTGATGTAGAAAGATGTAGAAAGATGTGGAAGGTTACCTGTGGGTTTACTTATCTTGGTTTACCTCATGCAATATTACTTTGGGTTGACTGAACAAAAAAAAATCACGTTTCTGTGAGGATGTGAAGCTTTCAAGCTGCAGAAGAGCAAATATAAAAACTGATAAGACTAAGTGTAAGGGCCTGTCAACAAAGCACACGCTGCTGTAAACAAACCTCTGCAGGTAGCTTATACAAGTCCAAACACAGGAAGTGAAAGACGACAGCAGACGTCTTCATTTTATGGGGATAATTGGTGCAATTCTTTAAAGATATTTTGCTTTTTTCTTTATAAGCTGGCACTACCAAACCTCAACAAAGGAAAGAAAGTATCTGACAACTGTGCGTCAAGATATCATTCAGAATGTGTGATTACACATGAGTCATTTGCCTCTTCACATGTTTTGATTTCTGGCTAATGCCGCCACAGATCAGGCTCCAAACAGAAGCTCACGACTGTTTATGAGCTGTAGTGGTTCTTCAAGCAGGAGTGATTTGATGCAACCAAATTTTCCTCTGAAGAGCCATTTATGCTTTGGATGGTCGTTTTCTGTTTGCGACCAATTCAGCGTCGAACACTCACACTTCACCCCTGCTCTATAATTAGCACACGCAGCCCTGTTAGCAAGACGGACCACCCTGTTGTGTTGCAGCAGATCTCCACAGTATCCTTTCTGCTGTATCACACTGCCTGCAGGGGATTTCTGGATTGAATAATTCTCAGGCTTTTGTGCGTCTGATAAGCGGGATGTGGGCTTTGACACCCGAGGGACGCGTGATCTGGTCATGGAAACCTCATGAAGAAAAAGCCACAAGTCAATATCAGTGCTGAATAAGAGCAGTAGAGAGGACACAGAGCTAAAAGATAGAAAGAGAGGTATCTTTTTATATTTTCCCTTTCCAGTCTTCAGATGGTGTCAGTGGAGAGCCTGAAGCTCTGTCTCCTCAGAGCCAGAAAGCAGCAAAGAGAGACTGTCAGACCATAATTAATTCTGAGGGAACACCGTTGATAAGTATCTGGTTGTACGAAAGCACCACAAACCTACATTGTGTTCCCTCCAAGGTCCCTGCTCCTTTCTCTGGGAGGCAGACTCATTCTCTTCTCTTTAAGGTTACATTTTAAACACAATCTGAAAAGGCACATGTGTGTTTTTTTCCTCTGCCAAATGAATCCATTAACTTTTCTATCACTGCTGCCATATGTTTTTCTCTTCCATATTTTAATTGCTTTAATGGCAGCCTTGTTGTTGCTCACATTATTTCCCTGCTTTTTGCTCTTTGTGTGTGTCCTTGTGGCTTATGCCTTCTGTTAGAGTTTTAATTGCGTCTCTTTTACTCGACAAATTGCTTCTACAAGTTTTCGCTCCTTTATTTCAGGGCTGTTTCGTTGGTTTTGCATAGTTGAGACCCATTGCTAAAGAAAGAATTAGCATTGCACCAGCCCATTTAGCAGACCCCAGTGCCTTTTTGGATGTACTATAATTTCATTCAAGGAAGCCATTGATTACCAATCTTCTCAAGGCAAAACCAAACTCAGGGTTAAATAAGAGTTAAAAAATGAAGTGTTCACATTTGGCGAGCTGAAAAAGTCAAGGACAACTTATTTACGCTCACCTTAAGAAATCAATAATTTAAACATTTTTACATGTCCAACTGCTCGTTAATGCAAATTTCTAATCAGCCAATCACATGGCAGCAGCACAATGCATTTAGACACGTAGACATGGTCAAGACGATCTGCTGCAGTCCAAACCGAGCATCAGAATGGGGAAGAAAGGTGATTTAAGGGACTTTGAACGTGGCATGGTTGATGATCTGAGTATTTCAGAAACTGCTGATCTACTGGGATTTTAACCCACAACCATCTCTAGGGTTTACAGAGAATGGTCCCAAAAAGAGAAAATATCCAGTGAGCGGCAGTTCTGTGAGCCAAAATGCCTTGTTGATGCCAGAGGTCAGAGGAGAATGGACAGACTGGTTGGAGCTGATAGAAAGACAACAGTAACTCAAATAACCACTGGTTACAACCGAGGTCTGCAGAAGAGCATCTCTGAACGCACAACACGTCCAACCTTGAGGCAGATGGGCTACAGCAGCAGAAGACCACACCGGGTGACCCTCCTGTCAGCTAAGAACAGGAAACTGAGGCTACAATTCACACAGCAACACCAAAACTGGACAATAGAAGATTGGAAAAACGTTGCCTGGTCTGATGAGTCTGGATTTCTGCTCCACATTCAGATGGTAGGGTCAGAATTTGGCGTCAACAACATGAAAGCATGGATCCATCCTGCCTTGTATCAACGGTTCAGGCTGCTGCTGGTGATGTAATGGTGTGGGGGATATTTTCTTGGCTCACTTTGGGCCCCTTAGTACCAACTGAGCATGGTTTAAAGTCCACAGCCTACCTGAGTATTGTTGCTGACCATGTCCATCCCTTTATGAGCACAGTGTACCCATCTTCTGATGGCTACTTCCAGCAGGATAACGCTCCATGTCATAAAGCTGGAATCATCTCAGACTGGTTTCTTCAACATGACAATGAGTTCCCTGTACTCAAATGGCCTCCACAGTCCCCAGATCTCAATCCAATAGAGCACCTTTGGGATGTGGTGGAACGGGAGATTGTCATCATTGATGTTCAGCTGACAAATCTGCAGCAACTGTGTGATGCTATCATGTCAATATGGACCAAATTTAAAAAAAAAATCTTTACATTGTTTCTTATTTTGAAAGTTTTTTTTGTTGTTTGTTTGTTTTTGTTTTTGTTTCTCCTTCAAGTATTACACATGTGACGTGCAAATGACAAACAGGAACTTTTGTTGTTATCTGCCGGATTACTTTGCAGTAATCGGTTCAGTCGTAATGTTTAATTTTCAATTGAAAAAAAAGCACTTTTGGGCTGCAATTTTTTTTACGTATTAGAATAATATAGCTCTAAAGATTATAATTAAATCCTAGTGTTTGAGTAACGTTTCCTGAAAATATGATTGCATATCGAGACCACACACCGTTTGGATGATGTGTTGTGAAGGTCTAGATCGGTAATAAGATGAGCATCTTTGTCCACAGGGGGCGCCAAAGTTGACACAAATCAAAAGTTCAGATTCAAAGCATGAAAATCTCCAGTCCTTGTCCTTATAGACATGAAGAAATGGTTCAGTTATTTGTTTTTTTTTTTGGTTGTCTCACATTTTGTCTGAGGTAGCTGGAGTGTTAAAATGTGCCTGTGATAGAGACACTGATTTAAACCAGTGGGCTAATTTCAGGAATTGAACAGACGCATTGCTGAAATAAACCTATCAGACTGATAAAGTTTGAAAACTCTTCTGATTTTCTCTTTGTAGTCTCTGCTGCCACAGTCATCAGTAATTAGATCTGTCCTTTTCTTAATTGGCTCCAACCTGTCAGAGTAAAACCTCTTCTCTCTGAGCTGCTGGATTGCGGTTGGATAAGGCCCGTCAGCCTCTGAGTGGTGGGCTGTCAGCCCCTTGTCTCCTTTTTAAGGGCAGTGCTTATGAGCTTTTTACATTACAGAGAGTGACAGTTCATAACCTTATCTTTCTGGGTTACTGTGCTGTATAAATTCTCCTCAGGAAACACCACTGCAGAGCATCCTGGGATTTATCACACTTCCTGTCATGATATAAATAAATAAAGGGGGAAAGAACCCTGAAAGGATGCGTACCCTGTTCACCTGGAGTGTCTGGGAGATAACTAGGGTTAGAGCGTGTGATCCTGATGCGTGGCTGACAGACAGATTGACACCCCTGGTTTCTTCAGTACCTTACCTAACCACACAGGAACAAAAATGAAATATGTACGCCGCAGCATCCAAGTGTTTTGAAAAACATTCTGGGCAAAGGCGATTCCCCTCGGTGGCTTTATTTCATGCTACATAGACATCTGTCTGCAGAAGAGGCTGTTTGAACCCTGAGTGCAGGCTGATAGGCCGGCAGACGTGGGATGATAGCAGAGATTTCACTGAAGAGGAGCATCACTTTTGGGCAGCACTCAGAGAAACTGAATGTGGAGTGGTTTGTTCTAAAATGGGACATGCACCATTTGGGGAAAAAACTGACACCTGCTTGTGGAAAGTGACTGACAGCTGCAAATCTTTACTTTCTGCTTTTTAAGGGTTGCAGCTTAGTGAGCAGAGGAAATGTTGAACTCTTTAAGAACAATGTGGATCACAGCAAATGAGGAATCACTGTTAGAATAAACCGCTGTGAATATAGAATTCTCTTTTGTGCTTTTGTCTTGGACTGTCTTAAAAACTTCTACCTTGGCAGGGGTTAAAAAAATCACCCAAGAAGCTCCATCCAGTGCTTCATACAGTGGGGGAAATAAGTATTGAACATGTCAAATTTTTTCTCATTACATTTATTTCCAAAGCTGCAATTCAAACAAAATTTCTACCAGACATTGGTATTGACTCAAATAATCCACACATGAAAAGAAATCACAACGTTCAGGTCCATAAATAATGATTATGTGGAATTAAGTACGATAACACAGGAAAACACCATGGACACAACACACCATGGAAAGGCTGTACACTTTGGCAAGGAAATGCACCATACCACCTGAAATCTGTCAGTAATTATTAGTTAAACTTCCAATTAGTGCAAACCAACATCAACTGGGCTAGAGCAAATTGATGGTCCTATAAAAAAAGGTTGTTTTTTCAACAAGCAGTTAAATGCGACACAACTCATGATGGGTAAAGACAAAGAGCTCTCTGAAGACATTCACAACCTGATTACCACCTTACCATCAACAGGCCACGCACAGGAGCTCCTTGAAGATTTCTGACCAGGGAGTCAGAAAGATAGTCAAAAGAGTACTCAACGAGCCAAGGAACACCCTGAAAGTGCTCCAGAAAGACTTGGAGGCAGCAGGTACAATTGTTACAGAGAAAACAATAGGCAACAATGATTCCATTCCTCAAGAAAAGGCATGTGGAAGCTCATTTAAAGTTTGCTTAACAGCATCTGGACAAGCCTGTAGAATCCTGGGAGAATGTTGTCTGGTGCCGTCTACCAGGATGATGAAGATGAGACGTGGCTGGACCTTCCAGCAGGACAACGATCCAAAGCACACGGCAAAGTTGACTCTCAAATGGTTTCAAAGAAAGAAAATCAATCTGTTAGAATGGCCTAGTCAATCACCTGACTTCAATCCAATTGAGCATTTGTGGAAAGAAGTAAAGAAAAGGGTTCACCAGAGGGAACCAAAGCATATTCCAGATTTAAAGACAAACTGTGCAGAGGAATGGGCCAAAATCACACCTGAGCAGTGTGGGCGATTTGTTCAAACATACAAGAAGCGTCTGGAAGCTGTCATTGTAAACAAAGGCTTCTCCACTAAGTATTAGATAAGTCTCAGTTAGCCAGTTTCCCCCACTGTATGCAAAAGAGTTTCCTTTAAGTGTTGAACTGCAAACCGTACAGTCTCAGCATGTTAGCAGATGTTATTTTATGTCTTCTGTAATCTTTTTTAACACTCAGCAACTTGCAGGGAGGAAGCGTGCCGAGGGGACTGATTTTCGTCCTGGAAATGCATGTGTCATTTGTAACTGTGACAGGAAAGCTACCTGAGCTACCCTCAGAGCTGGGACAGAGAGCAGAGAGAGGAGAGCTCTGAATGCTTGAGTTTGTCTCAAAGCCCAGCTACAGGCCCGTCCCCCTGCTGCTGTTTTGAAGAAAGGCTGCACGCAATCTTCATTTACATGCCAGTTTAACTCGCACACTCAGTCTCTTGATAAAAAATGTTCTTTTGGTTTGGCTAATTTAGTTTGATTTTCGCTGAGTCATAGCGGTTCAGTGTTGTGAATAATACTGTGCTCACTTAAAAGGTTTGATTTGCAAGTTTGTACCAAATGTTATGATTATTTTTTAGAATATTACAGTCATGTGGCTCTGCATGTCTGAAGAATCAGAGTTAAATGTAACATCAGGCCTCCTAGTTAGAAAAGTAAAATTTTGCCCCTTTAGAAAAAGATCAGCAATGGCCTTCTCATGATTTTTAAGATATGACCAAAAGTTTTTTTTGCCAGATTTTCAAGGTTGTTATGATACATTTCACTGTCTGTACATGCTCTGAATTCAACTGTGTGTGCCCTATCATGGAACGAAACAAGAGCCAATGAGGACGCAAGCTAACTGGGAAAAAAGCGACTGTGAAAATAGTTAACACAGAGCAAAAAGTTAGGGTCCTTTTCAACGAGTTAGTGGAATATGAGTTGAACCCTTTAGTTTTGATTTTAAAAGTGCTCCTTTAATTACCGTGACTCCTCAACCATTTGGGCTAGCCAGAAAATGTAAAACAGCTCCTTAAAGAAGCAAATACAAGCTTAATGGTGATACCTGAGGTTTTATGGTACCCATCTCTTTTCTCTGACTTTGAACACACAGTAATCCTCAATTCTATTTATTTATATATTTATTATTTAATATTTTTTCAATAATTTATTTGATTGCTTCACTCCAGACCTTTCAATTGTGTTTTAATCATGTTGTATGTTTTTTAATTGTTTTGATTTGTTTTGTTTTGTGTGCGTGTGTGTGTTTTACTTGAACTGTATCTATTGTCTTATGTTAGCCATGTATTTTACTTTATTTTAGCTGGATTGGATTGGATTGAATAGCGAGACATAACACTTAGTTCCTGAGAAAGTAACTCCTAGTTCCTGGGGAGAGTTCCTGCAGTAGAAAAGCACCAGTTTAGGTTTGGCAACAACATGTCTGTGAACCATTTTACAATCAAATTTATCAATGAGAAATGAACATACTTCTCTACTACAATAGATGTAACGAGTGGCTAAGTAACTAGCAACATTTAGCCTGAAGTAACGTTTATGTGCAAAATGTTTTGTGTCATTTCTGGACCCTGGACCCTTGTTGTCATGTGTGGGGTCACATCCCCGGCATCTGTTAAGACTTGAACAGACTGAGACCTCTTTTTTATAATACCAGGCTTAGCTTCTTGTGTGTTCTTCATATATCTGTGCATCCGTTATGAAATGTTAACAGCTAACTAAATTGAAGCAGTGGGAGAAAATGAATATTTTACCTCAACCTAGATACAAAGACCGGCTGGAGAAAGCTGATGCATCTGAACACCTCATGAGATACAATCTTCCCTGAAATGCCTTAAATTAAAAAGTGATAGCTACCAGATGGCTCTTTATTTTTCCACAGCAGTGCACATTAAAGGTTTTTATCCTGTAGTTTCCTGAAGATTCTCAGTATAGAGGGAAGCATCACAAACAACCAATGAATCATAAATCAGGCTTCAGCAGTAAAATGATCATCGTTACTTATTGCACACTTCTTTGACACTTATTAATGATGTTTTAAAAAGTGCATTGAAGAAGCTATTGATTGTTGTAATCAATTCCCACTGGGTACTAGCAGAAAGGTCCTGATATGACCGCAGTGGAAGACAGCAGAAGAGTATTCCTTCATCTGTATAAAAATGCATCACGAAGCTGTTATGGATTAGTATTTCATTGTGTTTCATTCGCCCCATTTCTCATTTTTGAAGAATGTATTATTGCAAGCTACTGATTCAAATAATAACCCACTGGATCAGTTCATAATTTAAAAGGCTTTCAAATCAATTTCTGCAAAATGAACGTTATTAAGAAATAGAAGTATATTTCCTTCCTGAACGTAAGAGACTGAAATATGAGACACACTGGCTGTAGGCAGCTCTACAGGGCTCTGCAGGTCTCTAACAATACTTTCTGTGTCCTGACAATTTATGCTGCAGAGAAAAAGACATGAAAAGTGAGAGATATGAGGTAGAAGGGGCTTGCGTGTCAGTAGAGGGTATTAAACTTTTAGCACGTAGAGTCGGTTTTTAACACAAGTCTCTTTCTGAACGAGTGTGATGTGAGCAAAGCTGCAGAAGGTGCTCCGGTTTGAGAAAGCCTGTCCCTTTAAGCTTTTTAACATGCTGGTCAAATAAAAGCTCCCTCATAGACTTTCTCCCTCCTGATGAATTTCAAAATGGACCATTCAATCGCCACCACCAGCACTCTGTTTGTGTTACTATGTGTGACTATGTGTGTGTGTACTCATGTATGACTGTGTGGAGCTGTGTGTGGGCCAGTGCCAGAGGGCCAGGCAGCACATTAAGACAGTGACTGGCAGATCTCATTTGGTGTTTAATTTCACAAGGGTGAGCTCTCATCAGTGAGGGCCCATTAGCCTGAGGCTGGCTAACTGATGCTGGTGGTTCCTCCATGAGTGATACTCACAATGACAGACCTTAAAGCTTCTCTGTGTGTTAAGGATTGGTTGAAAGTAACTGTTCCTATAAATGTTACAATCTACTTTTTGCTGAACTTGACTTGTCCTGGTGCCAGATTATAAGAGATCTCTTCTTGCCAGATCCTGAAACTTATCACCTCAGTATAACAGGGTTTTTAAGCTGACTTTGGTTCACCGTGTTTGCTTCTTGCTTACAGTCTGTGCTCACGGTTTAACAGCTCCCTGTCTACCAGGTGAGCACAACATTTCCTTTAGACAACACCAAGCTAATGCTGAGTGTTGCTCTATGAGGGCCTGTGCCCACTAATAGTCCATATATTGGATGGTATAAAGAAATAGCCAAAACATTAGTTAAATCTGTGTTTGATATTTGTTGGATATTTGATGTACTCATTGCTGAATATGTTTCTTACTTAGAAAAAAACTTGATTTGAGGGTCTTAAAGGTCACAGATTAACTTGTACAAAACCATGTACTACAGACTGCTAACTGGGTGTTGGTCTTAGAGCAAATCTCTAGCCCCGTTTCCTACAAGCAGTTCATTCAGTTCTTCTCAGCACGGCATGCATTTTATGGCATTTCCACTGACTAGATCCCCAAATAACTGAGACGAGCCATCTCACTTTTTGGGACCAAACTAAACTGATCTCATCCCAGAAGGTGGAGCTACAACACTGCAGATCGTTAATTGGTCAAAGGAATTGTCACTTACTGTGCTACAGTGGCTGCATTTCCCCTGGCGGCTCACAGCCTTCTCATTTAGCTTGATTGCGCTTTGTAACAAAGAGCCACATGCCAATCACAAAGAAGACGAATTGCAGGATGTCTTCCATCGTTACTCTTTGCTTACTGTGTCACATTTTTCATCTTCGTTGGATTCATTAGCGGGGTACAGTGTGTCACGCTGCTACGGCGTCATGCTATTATGTTACTGATGCAGCTATCAGCATTCAGCTTACACACCCCCTACCACAAGGGGGCACGGTTGGCTGTGGAAATGCAAACAGTACCAGACTTAACCAAGCCAACCTGTTTCAAACCGTACTAAACCAAACCGGACTGCTTGGTGGAAACAGGGCTTAAGAGTGTCTATTCACAGCTGGGGTCTTATCTTGATTACATCACTTGTCGATGTATAAACACAGCAAAGATCTTATACTCATTTGCTGTCCCTTTTCTCTCCTTTTGATCAAAAAATCAGACGTTTCAATTGTTTCATTGGGCTTGGCCTGACAGCACAATTTCCTAGTGTCACCTCTTTCATTTACCAATCAAAATCAAGAAAGGAAAACTTTTAACGTCGGATTGATTAGCAAAAACTGGGGTTGGAAAGCTGAACTTTTTTTGTTTTGTTTTGATTTTCTTTCTATTTATTTTTTATTTATTTTTAAAGGTTCAATTTCCAGGTTCATAAAGCTGCGGGGACACAGGTTCCTTGCATGGAGGCAGAAGTGCTGTGAATCATTTGTGAGCTAACAATAGTTAGCATTAGCAAGAGGAACTCTGACCATGAGAGATGAACTCTGGTGGCATATTAAAAGCTGTTTGTGAAAACATGACAGAAAAATCTCTGTCAGAACTGAAGGAAGATGCAACAGATCAGTTTAGTTTTTAGAATTTTACTTAATTCTTTCAGGAATGAAATACAAACAAGCACCTCAGGGGGAACACAGACATTTGAGTCTTTCTGGTGTCATAATAAAGGAAACACTTGTGACATGTGTTCAGAGGTGTCAGTAGTGGTGTTGATGTCATTGGCTCAGAGAATAATAAGTGCTTTGTTTGATGCCTTTTGCTGCAAGGGACCTCAAAGTCTCCCATGTGGGGGACCTCGGGGTTTATAACAAAAATGACTGTAGATGAAATGAAGAAAGATGAAAATTGAAATTCTTTGATTGCGTCTTGAAGCTGAAACAAAAACTAAAAGTTTATCTTGTGACCAGCAGAAGCTGTTGAATATTCATGCAGGTTTTTGAAAAATTAAAATCAATGGATAAAACAGCTTGAGATATAGGAGCAAATGATGTTTAAGATGACTAGAGGAGGTCAGGTCAAGGTGATTGTTGATATTCTAACAAAGAGCTGCTGCATTTATTGAACGCCATAAACACCTTCAGTCTTTGAGATGCATCATGTGTTTTTTGTGCCCTTGTTTCAGTTCAATTGCAAACTTTATGGCCCCCTGAGGGAAATTTGTCCTCAGACTGGTTCTGCAGTAAAACACACAATAAAGCCACATAATAAAGTATAAGACTGTAGTAAAAGCAATAAACACATTACCTTAAAGTACAAAAAAACAGGTCTAACAAACTGCTGTGTCACACAGTACGGCCATAAAGACCTGGATCAGCCAGGAAGACTAGACGAGAAGTCAGAGCTCAGATGCCACCAATAAATATTTCTTATCAGTGCAAAGAGCTGAGTGCTGGAGGGTGGAGGACATTGGACGGTGTTAGACATTAAAAGGATTTTAGACAAAAACTGAAACACTGGAGGACAAAACAAACTGTGAAATGCTGCAATATACACCAACATATTTTAAAGTTGTGTTTCTTTTTTGGGGGGATAAAGTTGGAGAGTGCTTCTTCCATAGTTTGTTGTTTAATGTATCACTAGGTTATGTTAAGACCTGTTTCCACCAAGCAGTTCAGTTCAGTTCAGTTCAGTTCAGTTCAGTTCGCCTTGATACAGCAGGCATTGTGTGGCCTTTTTACTGACTGATCCCAGGACAGATCCCCACATAACTGAACCGTAGTGCCCCACTTTTTGGGACCCTTCCATTTGGGCACCAGACAGACCGATCTAACCCCAGAAGGTGGAGCTAGAAACACTACAGTCCGTTGATTGGTTGAAAGAATTTTCACTTAGCTGTATTTCTCCTGGTGGCACACAGTCTTCTCTGAAATAAAGCCGCATGCTAACCACAGAGAAGATGATCGCTGGATGTCTTCCATCATTGCTCTTTGTTTACTATGTTATGTCTTTCTTCTTCGTTGGATTTATCAGCAACGTACACTGTGTCACGCTCAAGTGTCAACTTCCGGTCTAAGAATATGAGACAATGCAGAAGTACTACAATTAAGTGTCCGCTTGAGTCTGGCTCCAGAAGTACAGGAAGTCACATGCACACCAAGCCAAAAAAAGTACTTTACAAAGCTGAAATTAACTTATTTATCGGCTGGTTCAAAAAACGTCTCATGTCTGAGTAGCCAATTTCACTATTGGCACACTGTACGAGGATTTTTTTTTTTTTTTTTGTAACTTGGCAGTTTAGCAGATATTAAAATTGCAAGGTCGTCCAACCAGAAGCACAGCTTAGGTCATGTGACTGAGAGGCGCCCTATAGCTGTACGTGGAGCCCTTGCCACTTCCAATGTTGCTGTGATAGCCGATCTGCTTCAATTTCCATTTCAGAAACAGACGGTGACGTCAGGGAGACCATGTCCATGTTTTATACAGTCTATGGACACGCTGCTATGGTGTCACATTGTTACGTAATTGACACAGCTATCATTGCCCAGCTTACAAGCTGCCCACCAAGAGAGGGCACGGTTGGCTGTGGAAATGCGAACAGGATCAGGCTTTACTCAAACACGTACCAAACTGTACTGCCTGGTGTAAACTGGGCTTTATTTGCTTGAATCTTAAGTTTATCCTGTTCCCACAGTTATATCCCACTATGAACACTGGGGATCTTGCCAGTTTTGTAACACTACCTTCGTTCAACACATCCTTCTTTGTAATTCTTGAAATGATGATCCCCAAAGGAGGCAATTATTTGATTTAAAAAAGTGAAGGTGCAGCTTCTCCAGGTGTTATTGTTTTTTTTTCCTCTCCAGTATCAAACCCAAAGGTAGTCATGATGCTTTGTGTGTTTTTTGAAAGGGTTTCAGGAGAGTTTCATTGTGTGTTGAGGTGTGTGAATGTATTTGTGTGTCAGTGAATGAGTTTGTATGTGTCACAGCGGTGAAATTGATCTTCTGCGTTTATATTTTAAGCTCCCATGACACACTCCACCATTTGCGACTTCAGAGGCTTGTCTCTTTGTTAGCATCAAAAGATTCTTTGTGTCCTTTGTAATACAGATAATTATCCCCATCAGTGTGGGCTTTGATGTTTACATAGCCGTATTATTCTGTGTGTGTTTGTGCACGTGTCCATTATGAGTGTACACTGTTTGTTCCATTGTGTCTGTCAGTGTGCAGATGTGAACATCATTTCAGGTATTTGTACTGCACGCTCTTGACAATAAAGTCTGTAAACAACAAGGCATTTATTAAATCTTGTCAAAAGGACTTTAACATGAAACAATATCAGATAAAGATGCTATTATCTACATTAGCTTGTGTTATCGCCATTGAGCCTGTCAGGTTTTTTCCTTTTTTAAGACATTCTCTCTTGTGGAAACAGCAGCTGGTTTCAGATCTGCATTACACTCATTTTTTTCTTCACTGTCCCATTTATTCATTCCAGCATTCATATATATTATGTTCTCTGTGGAAAACACTTTTGTTTATTTTATTTTATCATTTATATTCATTTATTTATTTATTTATATTTATTTATATGTATTTATTTTTATTTTGCACAAATGCATTCCAATAATTGAAAAATAAATTCACAAATAATATTAGTTGAGGAAAAAATATATGAAAGGAAGATTAAATACAGTCTCGATAGTGTTTAGGTTTTGACCTGTGAGTGTGTTCCTCTCACTGCAATCTAAGACGATTCTGTAGAAATGAATGTTGTATGTTTTCTTTCCTAAAAAAAAAAAAAAAAAAAAAAAACTAAGTGACCCTTGAACTTTCACATGTTCATTGTGTGTTATTTTTTCCCCTCAGGTAGACACTCATGGGCAGCCTGGGTGTTTGGGTTCTGGCTGTAGCCGCTCTGCTGGGGACCTCAGGGTGCTTGCTGGCTGAAGGGCACAAGAGCAGCAGGTGGAGCAACATGGATACAGCCAGCATGTCTCGTACCTCCTCACAGGAACATCACTCCATGGTAAATATCTCCTTCAGGTTCCACATTCACAAACTTCCATCAACTTTTTCTGCTTCACCTCATATTCCTATACATTACATCACTCTCACCACTGTCTCTTGGAATTTTCATGTTTTTTTTTTTATCTAAATCCTGCTGTTTACTAAACAATTACATCTCATTTATTGTAAAAGAAAAAAAAAAAAAAAAGGTAGACCTACAATCCTGTACTTGAGCAACATGAAAACACTCCCAAAAGTGTGAAAATAAGTTCTAGTCACTGTATATTCTCCTGACTATTTAAATCAAACTGATTCTCCAATGAGTATCTCTTGAGTAATCTGTAATCTGTAAAGTCTTTGAGTATTTATGAAACAACAGAAATGCAACAGTTTGACTACAGCTGTCAGTGCTGCACTCGAGGCACGCTGGTGAACAAACGCTCCTCTGATTGGTTCAATAGATTGAAGCTGGGCATTTACCTCATTTAGGCTCAGTGCCATTGGTCCACACTCCTATCAATCATTTAAACATTCAAACTTAAGCATTTAGCGACAGTTAAAGTCAGAGCTATATACAGAAGACTAGATATGTCAGCGCAGTGTAGCAGCCGACTTGGTGGCCACCTTGGCATGTGCATTGAAAATGGTTCATAACAAGCTAATTTCTGAGCAGATTTTCATGCTGTTTACTTTATTTTCGACATTTACACATGTCCTATTAATACAAACATTTAATTTAAATAAAATAAGTAATAAATATATAAAAAAATAAACATAAAGATATCACAGTTAAAAAGTTATTCCTTGTTTTCTTGTTTCAATTGTACGGCATAGTATTGGCCTGCTTTTCTTTGTATCTCTAAATTAAATAACCATTTTGTGCTGGATATTAACTTAGATTTAATGTCATCTGAATTATCTTGGGGTTTGAATTGCAATCTAACTAAAAAACAGGTTACTGATGAAAGCATTGCTGATTTTAGAAATAATCGTAAATGTCTGCGTTAATGTGAACAAGCAAAGTGTATCTTGGTGCAGTTGAATGCAAAATGCATCAGTGATATATTGTTAAAATTGACAGCCCATGTTGAATATTTTCAAAACTATCTCACAGCTGTTGTACAGATGTAACGTTATATTTCGCTTAGTGGGAGTGTGAACTTAACATCTGACTCAAAATTACTTAAAAACATTTTATATTACTGGATGTCATCAAATGCACCATTCACATGCACAGTTTAAGACTCAACTTGACTCAAACTTTATTTATAAAGCACGTTTAAAACAACCTTAGTTGACCAAAGTGCTGAACTGATTAAAGCAGCGCAAATGAGAAGATACATTATTAAAATACAAAAAAAAACCCAAAACATTAAACCAGTGTAGATATAAGATACTAACTCTGGTTATTTTAACTTTTGAAGCAGCACCCTCTGAAACAACCTTACTGTGCCCCTGAAGGTGCTGCTGGCTGGCTGCTGTGTGAACCATATGAGCTGCACCTTTGTGTGTGAGGAAGGACCTCTCTCTGTGTGTAAGGCAGTTGAGAGAAGAGGGTTGCCTAGTTACCTAGCAGTGTGATACAGAAATCTTTAGTCCTTATCACTTCCTTTTTGTCTCCTCTCACTGCTGAAGAAAGGAGGAAATTGACAGGTGGAGAAACGGGCCGACTGTCAGAGTGAGAGGTTAACAATTACTCTGTGAAAGTCACAAGGACATTGTTTGGTCATGCTAGCTGAAAGAAAAAAATCTATTTGTGCACAGGATTCAATAGTCCCTGCCTTTTATCTTTCCTCCAAATTGAAATTTTCTATCTGCTTCCTCTGATGGTTTTGATGACATAACCCTACAGAGACTTTGATGAAGGCAGATTTACCTCCTCACTAAGGTGTGTTTGTTTTGGTGCTGCATGATTAAATACGGTTTGCGGTTTTCATTAAATGTTGTTTTTTTGATATTAACGTCTTTCATCATGCCGTTTTCATCTAAAAGTGCCCTTCAGGGAAATTAAAGCTTTCCTCTTCTTTTACAAGCATTCTGCTATTGGAAGGTTGTTGTTTTTTTGGTTGGTGTGCCTTTTAGTGCTGTGTGTTTCTCCAAAAATCAAGTCCCAGGAATTTGAAACCCCTTGCATTTCACACTTGAACTCAAATGTGTCAGCAGATCTGTTGGATGTTGATGCTGCTTCAGTGAACAACCAACAGCCTTAACTTTTCTTGAGATGTTGCCATTCCTCGGTGCAGAAATGTTCAATGTGTTGTGTCCTGCGCTTTCTGCCTTAGCTCTCCAATTTTCTTCGCAAACAAATTAACACATAGATGAAATGAGCTTGCAGAAGGTCAGATGTCCATTGCGTTTATTAAATGCAAATTAAAAAATTAAAAAGGCCATTTCAGTTTAGCCTTATAATGATTATCAAATATTTCACCATGTTGAATTGTACTTTTACCTGAATTGCCCATCTCTCTGACGTAAAACAACTTTTTGAAAGTGAAAATGAAAAGTACTCAATCTGAAGGCTGGCCTCACTGCCAGTTAAACGATGGAAGACAACAAAGTCTACTTATGGTTCATCTCAACCTTAGCCAACACATTTTAAGCAGTCTTAAGCAGGCGTCCTCTATACATTCACCTTGATTACACAGCACATGCTTCATTCGTGTTAAGATGCTTTTATCTTACTCTAGCGAAGATTTAGCCAGGGAAAAGGAGGTCAGGGGTGCTTTAAAGACTGTGTGTGGGTACACATTGGAACTTGATAACGGTGGGTGTTTGGAATCTGGAGCACATAGGGTTCATTATCATCACTGTAGACATTCAGAGATTCAGAGACGTAGGGATCACATGTAATCAGACCTGATGAGTGTTGTCATAGATAACTTGAATAATTGTCTAAATATTTAGAAATCTTGACTCAAGATTTAGAACTCTTGACTAAATAATTAGAAATCTTAGCTTAGTATTTAAAATGAAAACTGAATATCTAGAAATGTAGCTAAATATTTAGAATCATGACATTCATACATTACATTTATATATAACTTTTAACATTTAGATATAAAATTGAACATTTGGATAAAACATTCAACATTTATATATAATATATTTCACAAACATTTCTAAATCTGCATAAAAAGGGATGTTTTAGGGCTAAATGTGGTGAAATATTGCTTTTTGGAGTGTGTGCAACTTTATAGTTGGTGCCCCATTGTTGTGAAATGTGTAATTCACAATTAGAAACAAAAATATTAATTCCACACATTTTGGATTTTAAAATAAAACTCAAGAAACCTTGTACTGTTCTATCTTTGGTGCATTACAGTACTGGTAAGTTAAATTCTAGCTTTAAATTATTATTTATTTAAACTATTTTTTGAGTTTAGTTTTATCTTATTTATTTATTTTAATCGGTTTCATTTTTTTTAGCCTGTCGATCCTGTATCTGTAATACAAATAAGCAAAAACACATGATATTGGAGTGTGGGCTCACATAATCCCCAGTTCTCTGTTCGGACACGCCCCTGCCAGTCAGCACGTGCCTCCTTGCAGGTATCCTACGTCACGTTTCTCTGCTCATTAACGGTGGATTTATGCTAACGGAGGGTTCAGCTCTTGAAAAAGACGGAGATACAGGCAAAGATAGGACACAACTTCCCACAGGTAAAAGAGGCATTTATAGCCGTATATTTGACACGTGAGTTGTCCTCGTGCTGAAAACGTGACCTGGGGCTTAGTAACTACTGTCACTGCCTGAACTGCTGCGCTGTCAGATTTTTGCTAACGCTGTTTTTCCTTTAGCTGCGTCCGTTATACTTGAGTCTATCTAATTGCGCTCTTCTATTTTAATGAAAATTGTGGGGTAGCATATTTTGATTGTCAACTTGCCCTCCATGAAATAATGCTCCCAGTGCTCAACGCATTAATAAATCATTAATATTCACCTCAATGGTCCCAGCTAGTTTTGATGTATTTCTCTGTAATTAAGAGTGGGAGTGTATTTTGATAATTCAATTACAACCCAAATAATGCTCCTAGCTCTCACAGGGAGCCAAAAAATGATGGCCGTAACAGTAATGATGTAGAGCGTAGGCGCAGAACCACACAGTAGCAGTTTTTGATGGGTAGCAGAAAATGACAGAACACCCACCATCACATGGTCTGATTGGCACTTTGGCATCTGTTCTGGTACCAAAGAGGGAACTATGGCACATTGGTTCCCATGAAGGTATTTTAGCATGTATTCTGGCTCTCAGTGGAGCACTTTAGCATGTATTCTGGTACCCAAAAGGGTACCTTAGCACACATTTTGGCTCCCATAAAGGTACTTTGCGGAAGTGCTAAAAGTTGCTGTTCATTGAGAATCCGCTTGAGACTGGCTGCAGAAAGACCAGAAGTCACGCCTGGGTTTGAAATGCTGATTTCACTGTTGGCACACACTGTACGGCTAGTGGATTTTTTCTGTCTCTGCGGTTTAGAAGTTATTAGGATCGTTTCATTTTCCAATCAGAGGCACAGCTCAGGTCACGTGACCGGCGGCCGCCCTGTAGCTGCTTGAAGAAAAACTCACAGCTGGTGTCATGGCAAATGTGGCTGCGTACATGGATTGAACTGACGGATGACGTCGCAGAGGCTATGTCCATGTTTTTCTACAGTCTATGGTTGCTGCTCCTACTGTGTAGGGCTGCAGCTATCAAATATTTTAGTATTCGAGTATTCTTCTAAAAATCCCATCGATTAATTGAGTAATCGGATAAAATACATTTTTGTTTAGTTAAAGAGCAGTTATTTTTCAAATGAAAATTTTTCTCTTTAAGAAATAGAATTTTCTGATACAGCATGTCAATAGGAGCACTAACTTTGGTAGCTCCAAAATTTGTGAACACACTTTGACACATTTTTTGTGCCTTGTACATCTCATCAAATGTTGCGGACCCAAATGGCACCCGTTTCGTAGAATGACCCATTCGTCTCCAAACTCCAGAAAAGAAGCTAGATTTGTTGCTAGTTGCTATTTTGTATAAGAGGTAGCTTGAGGGGTCTGAAAACTCTCTTAATATGGCCTCAGCTCTATTTGAAATACCACTCTTTGATCTTTTTTAAAATTAAACGATTCCTCGAGGCGGAGAAAATTACTTGAGTATTTTTTGCAATCGAGTACCTTGAATCATTCAAGGAATCGTTTCAGCTCTACTACTGTGCCCACCGCTGTAATCAGTAATGAATGGAGTACAACGATTTTAAAATCCTATGACTGTTTTTCACAGAGCAACTCTCCTCCAAAATCTTTAACAGATGGTCTGGAAAGTTTCTTCACATAAAACTCAAGATTTGATTTACAAAATTAAAACAAACAGCAAAGTTTAGTTTGAAAATCAAGCTTAAATACAGAATAAATCAGAGTGAATAATTTGGCATGAGTTCTCCAAGATGTATTTTGTGCCTTTTACTATTTTATTATGACTTTGTTAAGGGTTACAGACTCTACAAACAAGTCAGTTCACTATTTTGCATTGAATCACAACACTTTTTAGACCAACGCTGCAAAATATTGTCATGTTCTTTGAATGAGAGGACATGATAGAATCTGGCAGCGTCTATCAGGACGGCACAAAAGAGATTCACATGCTGAATGGAATAAAAGGCTATCTCTGTGAAGAAAAAACAGAATACTTGCCAGTGACAATGAACCCTTTATCAAATGTTCTCTGCATAACAAAAAACATAAAGCTCTACCACGCTGTCAAAAGACCTATGCAAAAACAGACAAACACCTCCAACACAGCCCTGCAGTCATCCTAATTCTTTGTCAAATGAAGCGTGCACACACCCTGGTCTCTCCAGAGTGTGACTCATCGGGGGCTTTGCCAAGTTGGCAGTCCTTTGAAGACCCGAGGGACCAGAAAACAAATTCCCAGGCTTCCCCCTTCTGACAATACGGGCAGAAAAGAACTCAAACAGCTGACAACTGGCACTGGAAGTTAAAGGTGACCTCTGGATTAAAACATATTGATCAGTGTAACCACATGATACTGCAGAGTGCATATTTAAAGCTTTCGATAATTAAGTTACTGTGGCTCAGTTACCGAAAGAAGCGGTAGAAAGTGGCAGTAGACGTGTTATGGTGGCAGAGCTTAAATAAATACAGTGTTTGCTGAAGTTGCCTAAAGTTTCTGTTAATGATATACAGAGAATCTTCCAGGTATCTAGTACAACACCATGTAGTAAGTCGTATAAAGGCTTTAAAATGTATGTTTTTATTTGTTTGGAGTTTTGAAGGTAATTTTCCAACAGTAGCTAGCCTGAGCTAGAAGACTTATCATGTATAAAATTGAGAGCTTCAGGTCAATCATACTTTGAAGTAAGTTTAATCATGTGTATAAACCTCTGACTTCATATATTTGTACTTTTAAAAAAGCTTAATGTAAAAATGGGGCTATGAGAGCCCACTGATACTTAACTCTCTTACAAGATATATGCTAGCAGGAAGCATACATTGATAAAACTTCATTTTCCCAACAAAATAGCAAATTTCAAAATAAACACACAAACAAGTGTGATAATCTTGCACAAAAGTCATTTTTAATCCATTCAACATGTTATATAGCTCTAAATCTACCAAATCGCTATAGAGAACTTTGGAAATTGCATTGATATGCTAGCAGTAAGTACACATTGATAAACTTTAATTTTTTCAGCAAAATGTCAACTTTCATCCCTGAACACACAAACAAGTGTAATAGTCTTGCACAAGAGAGTCATTTTTAATCTATTCGAAATGTTATATAGCTCTTAATCTTCCAAAAATGATTTAGAGCACTTGGCACTAGCTTGATGCTAACGTACATCAGCAATTCCATTTAAATGCTAGCGGTTGACATACATTGATAAAGCTTTTTCCCGCAGAATATCAACTTTTATCTCTGAACACACCAAAAAATGTCCATAACTTCCTCACAAGAGATTCATTTTCAGTCCATTCAACGTGTTATATCTCTCCTACACCACACAGCAGTGGTTAAGAGATGGCTAAAAGAGTTAGCATCCCATCTTAAAAAGGGCACCTATGTACGATCACAAGTAATCTCCTTTTGCGCATAAAAAGAGCAGGCCACAATTAAAAACATGTATAACTATTAATGTTACCATACAGCAATGACGATAATGCACCTTTTTGGATAATTTGATGATAAACATTTAATATTATCATTCAGTAGCACAGCGCATTTCGGTAACCAGAAGTTTACATGCCATTGGATCTTGTAACTGGATATACGTCATACTGGCTTGTGCATAAGGCCTACTATCAGGGAATTATTAACTTTAATGCTATAAATAGGTCATCTGCAGAGTTATAGCACAATAACCAAAACTCATTGGAACCCAGTGCAACAAAACACAATACAGCGCAGCATGTTTTTGTAAAAGAAGAGGAATGGAGTGGTTTATTTTTAACTAGATACAGAGAAAAGAGGTTGAGACAGAATGGATGTAGAAAAACTGGAGGAACACCAACAAAGAGAATGAATATGAGAGCAGGCTGCTCTCCTGTGTTTTGATTTTTCTGTAGCAGGACAAGCCCCCGCTACATTTACATTTTCATTAGGAGTTGTTCCTATAAAGCTTTATTTCTTTCCTCCTCTGTCGAACTGCTCGAGGGTTAGTTCACCCCTTGTGAGACACCTTCTGAGGATTTGAACTCACTGCGGAGGAAACTCTTTCAGGCAGGCAGAACATGTGCAATGGTTACCAGTATAATGAGCAATATTTTATTCTTCTGTATTAAATTTGTGGTGGTAGCTTTTGTTTCCTGCACAAACCTCGGGTATAATTTTCTGCCTGCTGTCCTAAACAACAAATGCTGTTGGTGGCGGCAGTCAGGGGCCAAAAGGTGTGAAGTTTTCAGGTCATACAAACTATTAATAGTAATGAATGACCTTAAAATCAACATTGACTGTCAAAAAATAACAGTTTCAGTTCTGCTTCATGCTATAGCTTCCTTTGACGCTGTTGACCATGAAATTCTGATGAAGAGGACAATGTTTCTGCTAGGGATGCACATTATATCGGTATCAATATCGGTATCAGCCGATATATTTACTCAGTGGCTGCTAGCCACACCTTAAAGCATCTTGAACGATCTTTCAAGACCCAAATAATATTGTTTTCTATGACTATGTAAACACCAAAACTACCTTAGAAGAGTGGACTCTCTTCTTTTATGTCTCTCTTCCTGTTTTTGATTCCAAAAAACAGACAAAACCTACTTTTTTTGAGCAAGTTCATCCTGGGCGCGCCATCCTTTGATCCTCTCCACGATCCCCGTTGTCTTTTCTCACAATTGCGCAGCTCTTTCTCTCTGAACTACCTCAACACATCATCTTAAATTTTTTTTTTTCCAATACCAATATTGGTAAATATCGGTTACTGGCCATAACAACAGTATGGATATTGGATATTTGTGCATCCCTAATTTCTGCTACTCATTGGTCTGAATTGTACCTAAAAGAAAGAAAATGTTATGTTTTAATCAACAACTTTAAATCTATTGGATCAAAAGTTACATCTGGGGTTCCACAGGGATCGGTCCTTGGCCCACTCCTTTTGATCTATATATGTTCCCTTTCAGTACAATTATGAAAAACTATAACATAGTGCTGGCGGCATGAGAATACATTTTAAAATTGTTTCCTTTTGGCATTTGTTTCCTCAAGCAAATGCCCGTTTCACCTGTGCTCACGGTGGATAAACATCCAGAATCTAACCGTTTTGAAACCGTACAACAGATGTTTTAAAAACTTCCAAACAAACAGAGGACACCTCTCCTTTCTTCTCCTGTGCACGTTTATCTTCACAGAATCATCATCATCACTTTATTTACTCATTACCAAGCATCTTAGTCCCTCTCAGCTGTTTAGCAGAGCTATGGCTTGCAAGCTATACTCAGATTTCTAACCATGAAAAGGAGGGAACATGGTTGAAAGTAGGGCTGCAACTAACAATTATTTTTGATGTCGACTAATCTATTAGTAATTTTATTGATTAGTGAATTAATCACTGTTATTTTGTGGTTCAACTTAATTCGGACTTTAAAATGTGCAGACCTTTAAAATTCAACTTGTGTGTTGCACTTTTACTGCATTGACCTAGAACTAGGTTCTCGCCTCTGATTGGTCAGCTCTGTGTCATGTGAGCAGGTAACAGGGAAATTAAGTTGCAGCCCTATTTGAAAATTGTGCGAGTTATGCAACAGCCTGTAACCCTTCATAGTCAGAGCACATCAGCAACACTCTGGTATGACCATATATGAAAATTTAGAAACATAGAGAATATTACAGACAGTTAACCATTCACACCATAGGCTGTAAAAAAGGGGACGTCATCTTGCTTGGCTTGAAGTTAGGTCGCCACAAAAACTGCTCCCCCTCGTGGCTGGCTGCATTATAGGTCCAAAAACCTGTCTCTCCAGTCATTCCAGATGGGCTGTGGTCAAATTTAAAAAAAAATTAATACCCCTCGTAGAAATTTTTCTCATGTCAAGTTGTTGTGGTGATTTTAAGATATTTGGCTGCCTTGTATTCAAGTCCTCTTTTTTCTGAAAAGTTTAGTTGTCATTAGTTATAAAAGGGTCAAAAACAAGGTTTTACTTTATGATAAACGTTAATTGACAGCTGCTGTTCTGGCGTACCCAGTGATCTCAGTCCTGTCAATATATTACTACACTGCTGCTGGTTTTCTGTTTTATGACTTAACAAAACAGAAATTTGTTGTATGCCCCCCAAAATAGAGAAGAAGTCCATCTACACCTAAAATCTGATCTTGCTTCAAAGTTTGTTTCTGATCTCCTTGGTCCATATGTCCCTGGTCGTAACCCGAGTTCATCAGCCAAGACTCTCCTCACTGTCCTAAAATCAAGGCTGAGGACCAAGGTGACCTTTGACCTTTTCTGTCAGAGCTCTCACCTTGTGGAACAACCTGTCTGAGGAGATTAGACTCTTTTATAGATGTGTTATTACTGGAGATTTTGGCTGGGTATGTTTTATTGTTGAAATTCTGCTTTTAATTTATTTTAGTCAGACAATATTATGGGCAGAATCTTGACTTCTTAATCTTTATTTTATTATTATTATTTTATTTTTTTTACATTTTAATATTTCTTTTTTTTTTCTGATATTTTTCTTTCCTTTATAAAACAGTGGTTTTTAGCCTTTTAGACATTGTTGTATTTTATCAGCTCTGTCTCAAAAATCTCTTTAATTTCCTCTCTTTTATTTCTTTTTATTGTTTGTTTTTTTATGTAAAGCATTTTTGTAACATTGTTTTTTAAAGTGCTTATTATTATTATTATTATTATTATTATTATTATTATTATTATTATTATTATTATTATTATTATTATTATGAGTGTATGTAGTTAGCCAGATAGAAATCTTGGTGTGTCTCTTGGAATTTATAGATGAAAACATTTTATCATCTAGTGCCATATCCATCTGGAAATAAGAAATGCTAAATTTAGTCAATATGTTGTTTATTAACTGTCTCTGGTCTTAAATCTAGGGACAAATTTGAATAAAATGAAAATGTTCAGAGGACAGATTGTGCCAGCAGTGAGCACCACTGAAAACACGAAACCACTCCAGCTAATGATGCTGAGATAAAAGCTTGAATTTGTAAGACTTTCATTCTATTTTTAGACTCATCGGTGTTGTGCCTTTTGAAGGTATTACTACTTACAGTAGGTACATCACCAGCTCTGTTTCCCCCCCTTCTGGCTCTTTTCCATTTAGCTCATTAAGTAGCTTGTTGGTGCACTGATGAATTACTGTTACATAAGACAGGTCCCTTTTCTCTATGCAGCAGACAGCAGGGAATAACTATTGAATGTGGATAGATGAACTCCTGTGAAACAAAGACGCTGACAGATTCT
This sequence comes from Halichoeres trimaculatus, assembly GCF_033239565.1. NCBI lineage: Eukaryota > Metazoa > Chordata > Actinopteri > Labriformes > Labridae > Halichoeres > Halichoeres trimaculatus. Next base: position 6,446,743 of record NW_027437184.1, on the reverse strand, counting down.
GCTCTCACTCCCACTCCTCCTCTTGCTCCTTCGTCATCCTAATCTTGCTGAATCTTAACAAAGGGTCAAAATGTCAATACGCGCCACATGTGAAACGATAGCTAGAGCAACTGCTTCACAGGGATTCAAACGCTGTATTAGCACACAGGCACAGACTTTTGTTTCTGAGTGCCATTAAGATTCAGAGGCAGAGTTAGTGGGCATATATAAACATGTGGGTCCTCGAATGAAGAGTTAGGAAAGAGCATAGTCAAGCTGACTTAGTAACAGTCACAGCTTGGCTTGAATTGCCTTGCTGTTTAAATTGCATTCCCATGAAATGTCAGTCTCTGTGGCATCAATGTCAGATTCTCGTTTTTTCTGGGAGTTTAAATGGCAGCCAAGATGGGGGGTTGGAGCACTCAGACATTTGTTTGTACGACTGTTTGAGAGGCTTTAACAATCTGATTGCGTTTATGCAGTTTAACTATATTGCTTCTGTGAAAACCAATAAGAATTTCACAGTTGAACACAGTGACAGCAATGGCAACACACTGCCAGCAAAATCTTTTTGTTTTAACTATTTATCAGGCTGTTACAGAAGTAAAATATCTTCATTTACTAGTCCTAGCTGACTGATTGCTTTGGTATTATTTAATAGCATATAACCAAATAACCAGTAAGGAAATGCCAAAGTAACAACATTTGTTTTTCAAGTTGTTGAGTGATACAATGCCACGGGCACATCCTCTAACTTTGACTGTTTGTCTTATCTGCTTGCCATGTTCACACAACACACATGCCTTCCTCCACAACTGTCCTGCTATAAACCTTTGCCTCACGCTGTCCATGCATATGATCAGAACTACACACACACCTCAAAATGAATAATAAAACAAAGACAAAAAAACTCATAATCTGAATGATACATGCACTCATGTCGTAAACCAAATACTTAAGATTTTTTTCATAAATCGTTCCATCCCTACTATCGACAGCTATATTTGATGTTGACTAGTGAGGGTGATGATCATTTTTTTAAACAACTTAAAGCTATGGTCTACGATCTGAATCCCAGCTTTTTTAATTGGACCAGCGCGATCAAAACCATGAATTAGCCGGCAAAGCAGATCTGGCATTGCCACTGCCAGCTGATCAGAGCAGAGCCAACTGTGGGCGAGGCTTTACCTTTCTCTGCGTGTCTTCACCAGCTCAGTTTACAATGCTACAAAAAAAAATGTGTGGCTAACTTGGCTGCTCCCTTTCTACTTTGAGAGATGTCTGAAGACTCATCTTTTCAGGAAACACTTAGGCCCTTAATCTGACCCTTCTCCTCTTTGTCCTCAGGGGTAGAATGAGTCATAAGGTCTCAGACGCAGCTCTTAGTGAACATTTAGCACTAATCATTGAATGTTGTTGAAGGCTGAACTATAATGTTGCAGTGATTAATTGTGTTTAGTTATCCCTACTTTATTTTACATGGGAAAAATCAAAAACAAAAGCCAAATAACTTAGCCCTTTTTTTGTGCTAACTAAGGTTTTCCCTTCCATCAGAATTCTTTCTTGTGTTGTACGTCGCTTTGGACAAAAGCGTCTGCTAAATGAAACTGTAGAACCGTAAGAAATTTAAGAATCTAGCCTACCTGTGAGTTAAAGCCACAACAACTCCTCTTAAAAACTGTGTCTATCACCTGTGAAGTGGAATAGATGGACAGCTGATTTGTAGCCTTCAAATTGACATCTTGGTTAGCACTACCTTTGTTTCCTGATGCTGTAAAATTTCAGCAGTAGGATTAGAGGGTGGACTTGGAGAGTTGTGGTTGTTGGTGCTAAGTTCTAGAAGCTACGCACATTACGAACCACTGAATGTGTTGCATTGTATGTATTGACTATGAAACATGGACATAGCTGCCGCGACGTCACCTGTCTGCTCCTGATACCGTGAAATGAAGCCAATCCACGGACGCGGCCACATTGGATGTGACGCCGGCTTTGAGCTTCCTTTCTACCAGCTACAGGCTGTCCATCGTGTGAGCTTAGTTGTGTCTCTGATTGGACGATCAAATGATCTTGATAACTTCAAAACCACAGAATAAAAAAAAAAAAACACTCACCGTACAGTGTGTGCCGGTAGCGAATCAGTGTTTCAGACCTAAGCCATTTTTGAGCCAGGCTGTAAATATGTTTTTAATGCCGTAAAAGTCTGTTTTTTGGCTAGGTGTGTACGTGACTTGCAGTCTTTCTGCACCCAGCCTCAAGCAGATTCTCAATGAACAGTAACTTGATTGTTAAAGTAAGAGACAAACCATGTCAAGGGACAAAGTAGTTATGTTTAAAATCTTCTGTTGTCTCTTCCATTATAGAGTTTCCAGACCTGAGTCGTACGGAAGAAAGAAAAGTGATAAAAATGACCGGAGAGAGTCATGGGTAGGAGAAGACAGTATTTTTAGAAGTAGCACATGGCCCCTCTTTCACCTCCATGCTTGGTTTGATTCTCTAATCAATTGATCAAACACCAGCACTCGAGATGATGGAAGGCGGTGCTGATGAGCACACTCAATTTTATCCTGCCATCATGAGGAAGCACGTCTGTAATTAAGATGGACAGATGGCAGAAAGAAAGAGGGATAGAGATGAAGAGACAAAGGGGGGCGTAGTGACAGGAGGCACTAAAACTGCTGTGTTTTCGTGAAGCTTTCGTTCTCCTGGGAAGCCGAGAGGGCCTCGCAGACACACACGTGTTTTATCACTGAGCCTCATTACTGGCGACATCCACTCAGAGGGACAAGAATGCAGAGCGTCATAACACTTCAAATGCTGCCACATATTGGCTCCTTCTTCTGAAGGCTCTCCAGCGTTCTATTTTAAAACATCCTGTCCAGCCCTTGTTTTGATTCTGTACATTAAACTGCATCTCAAGATCAGATGCATTTATGCAGAGCCACAAGCCTGCTGCTGTAACAAGCATGAGTGTTGAAAAGTGCACACATTTACATTGTGCACTGTTGGGTCTCAAGAAGACAGGCATTGCGAACTGCAGCGTCGTCCTGTTGAAAAACCCAGTCATTACCACACAGACCAGGGCCTTCAGTCATGAAGGAGGCCCCCTGCAACATCTCCACATAACCAGCCACCGTTGGATGCTCCTGACAAACCTGAAGTTCCTTTGTTCCATTGAAGGAAAAAGCCCCCAGATCATGATGGCGCCCCCGAGAAAACATCTTCAGTGAGGTCTCCTTTTCATTGATAAAACCTTTCAATGTCCCATGTTTGGTGCTTTCTGGAAAAGTCCAAACAGGCAAGTTTGTGGCATTGAAGGAGACAAGGCCTTTCAAGGCCTTTCAGAGGCAAAAAGCTTTTTAGCCTTTGCCTGGAGGTCATGATGGGTGAATACCTGACAGGAAATGACATTGAATCAACATTTAGTGCAGATTTTGGCTTTTAAAGGCTGTGGTCTTAAACTTTTGATCAATTGGACTATTTCACTTAAACTTTTGCCTTTAAATTCCTCACGCATTATTTAGTTTGTCTCACTTCTGTGTCTTCTTTTTGCATTTTGAAGTTCTACTTTGCACATTTTTAAGTTCCAACAGTGCAAAATGTAAAGTTGTGCAATTTTTCAACTGGTCTTAAATTGTTGATCAGGTATGTTTCTTAATTTAGATGTTTCTGCTCCTTTCACTGCTTTTTGATGCTGCACGGCAAGTCGCTGATTCTAGCATCGGTGTTTTCCCTAGGTGGTTTTCCTAGCTCTCCGTCCACTATACTGAATGAGCTTGTTCATGTTTGTAAATGTGCGCACGTGTTTGTGTTTGTAAACGCGTTGGGGTGAAACAACATAAGGAGAAATGTAAATGTGACAAAGTACAAAAGGCACCTCGTCACAGAATCAGATGAATAAGGGGTATTTAGTCTGTTAAATGAAAAAGAAAAAAAAAAAGTATTGACAGGATTTATGAGAAAGGTAACTCTAAATCACTTCTGCTGTGATCTGGCACTATATAGAAATAAAATTAACTTGACTTCCGGGGGGTGGGGTGCCTTTGTTGGGGGGCATGGGTTGCCCCTCCTAATACAATGATAGGAGAAACACTTAGCATCAACAGTACTTTGAAAAATTAAAGTTTTGAAAATAAAAGCTAGATAACACTGAAAGGTGATGATCTAGATTTATGGCAGATACAGAAAGGACACTGTTAATTCAACTTCTGAAGAAAACAGTATGAAAACTGATAGAAAGGTTTCAAATTTTTAAAAAACAAAACAAACAAAAAAAAAACATACGTACACTTCTCTTCTGGAAACTTATTTTTAATTAATAACCTCAGCTTCTTTTGTTTAATATGCAGTCTCATTAATAGCAGGCCTTATCTCTTCTTTGGCAAGTGTTTGTAGACAATTCAGTTTGACTAATTAATATTTGCCTAAAGCCTTTGACTCTATTATTTAGAAAGCTGAGCGCTTTAACATAAACAATAAACAATGAGCAGCCTTATAGCCTCATCCATCCTCTCCTCTGTCATTGTCATTATGCAGCTGATGTGATTGCAGTACCTCACTTCAATCTGCAGGTGTGTCAGCCAGATGGAGGAGATAACAGTTTTAACCTGAAAGAGAATAAGAAAGAATCACATTTTCACATCTCGTTTAAATAATACCTATATTTAGTGTCCGTTTCGTTAATCTTTGTCTTGGCCAAATGGGGTTTTTATTCCAGGTGTAGATTAAGAAAGAGCAGGCATGTAGTTGTGAATTAAATCATTTCTGAAAGATGGAGACGGGAGAACTTTTTGCTTTTTGAAGCATTTGTGTCTGCAACCATGTCTCCCATGTTCATGTTTTGAATTTATTCAAATATGGATTTTTATCGATACACATTATTCATGTAATATGCAGGTCTACCTCAGCCGCAGACAAAATATTCAGCTGGCAGCATCACTTCAAAAGTAGCCTAATTTTTCTTGAAAACCGCAGACCGGGCAGCCGTGCACCCTGCTGTGGCCTCTCCTCTGAAGTTTTGCTGCAATCCAAACACCACCAAAGCCATAATCAAGCCATAACTGAAAGTGAAATGTATTATGATTGATTTAAACTCAAACCCTGACATCTTACCCGCTGTTTGGGCTGACAATCAAATCAGTATTTACCCCTGTGATATCAGCCGTTGTTGACAACATCGTGACACCTGCCATCCAAGCCTGTTTGTTTATCAATTAGGCTGATCGAATTGATTCTGGGGTTCGTCTTTGAAAAGGTCTTCCTGTTACCGTGCTGTCATTCACCACACTCCTTCCCCGCTCATCTTTTCTGTCACTTTCTCTCTGTCTGCTCACCTTTGTTTTTTTTTGTCTCCATCTTTCTCTGAACCCTGAAAAGAGGAAAAGGCAAAGTAATGGATGGCGTGTGAAAAAGCTACAGAACGCGTTGTTTTTGTCTCACTCTTCCAAGCCTGTAATAACCACTTTTTGTGTGTGCTCTGTGTTTGCAGGAGAAGGGGAAAGCAGACGGCAACATCGATCAATGTGAGTACACTCACTGAGTTCAAACCAAACAGCATTCTTCAAAATATGCCATGTTGTGCTCCATGATGAATTCTTTTTTTTCCTCCTGTAACTCTGGCATGCACTTTGCTTTCCTGATTGCTGCTGGGAAGTCATTCAAATTCAAATGGTTCCTATAAAACGGACAGTGCAGCCCGTAATGGAAAAGACCTCAGATGATGAAACAAGAGAGACAGTCACTTATTGCATCACATTTATCGCTCACAGGTAGTTTCGGAGCATGTCAGATTAAATTGTGAAATAATCTTGGTTGTGAGTTGCCGCCAATAGATAATCTTCACGTCCAGGTGTGGCTCTAAATGTCATCAGTTTGCTTATCCTGATGCTTACCTGAGAGGAGATATTACTTTTGTTTATTCCAACTCGACTCCATCACTTCTTGTCACCTCTTAAAACTCACCGAGCAGTTCAAAGAAAAAGTAGAGGCATCTGAAATCACTCATCCCAAGTGACAAGTCTGCTATAATCTGAAAAATGTATTCATCAGGTGAATAATTATGCAGCTGTCAACCATCTTCAGTCTCCTGTCAGGAGTGATTAAGTATTGTTTGTTTGGCTGGGCGGTATGGCTTGTTTTCCACTGCAGTGACTTCTGAGGCTGTTGACATTCAGAAGAGAAAATAATTCACAATTGGGTAACCAGATTTGGAGTTCAGTGAGTATAAAGTTCAGCACTTCTGATGTTTTCAAGGTAGAGAATCAAGACAATCATTGGCTCAGACTCGGGGATGTTTAGTTTTCAATTTTTGATTCATTTTAAACAAACGGCCCAAGGCTGAGGCTATATCCCATCCATTAAATAAAATCAAGTTTCTGCTTTAGACCATTATTTTAAGGTAAAAACACATTTTTTTTATTTACCTGGGTTACTTTTGCTTTCATAGTTTTTAGTAGAGCAACTTTAGATGGAGGAAAAGTGTGCACCTGGTGCATGCTGCTAACATTAGTGAGATGTTTGTTCCCTAGAAAGAGAAAAGTCTTCTAAGTATAGTGGCTGTAAAGGGTCGAATGTTTTGCAAATTAAAAAAGATTTGCACAAGGAAAAAATATTACCACACCAAAAAAAGAACAAAAAACAAAAACAAATAATAACATGAATGCAAACGTGTTGTGATAGTAAGTAAAACAGTTTTCTTTTTTAACTTTAGTTATGATAAACACAGCTATAATGCCCACGTCATGGCATGAACAATTCTTTTTTTGTCATCAATTATCTATTAGTTGTTGTCCAGCAGCTTTGGCAATATAGACACAATGGTAATACTTTTCAACCATCGACCACCCCCAACAACCACCCGATCCCACCCCAAATGGCAGTGTACATGGAGCCAAAGTATTAGTAGACAAGGGTGTCCTGACCCTTTAATTAGTTTAATGAATAAATGATAAACCAAATAAAAGAAACAAAAACAAAACAAACAAACAAAAAACCTAAGTATGAGAGTTACATGTGTACCTAAAGATAGTATACAAGCATTTCTTCCATAATTGCACACCCATTTCCTCCACTTACATACATCCAGCATACATAAGTATACATGATCACAGTTATAGGTAAGGATAAAATTTGATGTGATTAAAAATAGAATTTAATCAAGCATGAACAATTCTTAAAGAGACTGTGAGGAGGGATCTATTGGAATTAGAAATCTCTAAGACATGTCCAATTTGTAATTTTAGTAAATCCTGGTTATGTCCTGCCAGTCATCTACCAATCAGAGCTAACGTAACCTCACTCTTCATTTTATTGATAGACTCTCAAGTTTGAACAGACTACTGCAGAATAACTGCTGACTGTGGATTGGAATCAACATTAGCACAAACAGTTTAGCCCTTTTAGCTTTTAGCTCATGCTCTATCTCTCACCTGTTTCTCTTTCTTCTGCTCTTCTGTCCTTTTTCTGTCTGACAGTTCGGCTCCTGTGTCCACCATCACTACAAAATTAATCACAGAAATCTTTTTCACCAGAGAAAAAACACAGATCTCTTATCTCACTACTAAACCAAAAGTACTATGAAGGATATCACAAGGTGTGATTCCTATGAAATTATATTTATCATAACTGAAGTTACTTACTTTCACAACTCTTCGGTGTCCGTTAGGAAAATTGTCCGCTAGAAAACTGCTAAAGCTGACTTTTGTGTTAACCTTCATGTTTTACATTTCCTTTTAAAAGGCCATCTGACACCAACTGGCCACCATACTTAAGTCTTGTTTACCAGAACAACTTGTTGCAGTATCTGATCTCAAACATAAGACCCACCACTGCAAAGCACAAATGACTTTGTCCAGCATCTAACAACAACCAGAATTTATGAATGATCCAAATGTATCAACTTGTTACATTCAGGGTTTTATTACATTATTTTTTTCATACAATTTAGGGTTCTTGTTACATATTTAACAAGCATATTAAACAGAAGCATCAAGTTTAATGAAGAGATGTTTTAGGTTTTTGTTTGCACAAGATGATGAGAAGACCTAAAGTTGCACTGGTTACCAATCTTTCAAGCCCCCGACCCCCAAAACAGCATGGCCAGAGATTGATTTCCCTCTGCTGTAGGAATGCACTGATGGGCCAAAAACAGATCAATAAGATCAAACAAAAAAAGGCCTCAGATATGAAATTTAGCTAATCTGTACGGAATTATACTACCTCACCTGCACATATCAGTGTTTCTCTCATTAATCTCCCACTTCTGATACTGTCTTTATATCTGCTCAGAAATCTTGTGTCTTCAACACTGTGAAAAAAACAAAAACAAATGATACATTTTCTGTTTTCATGCTTTTATACAAAATTTAACCACTAAGTTTGTTTGTGTTTTTCCAATTATGGGTAAAACATCTACTCACTCTGACCCTCACTGTGAGAACCACTGTTTAATGAGCACCTACATTTAGAAAAATCATTTGCATGGGATGCAAGAAGAAAAAATCAAGTTAAAATTGTTTCCATGGTCCTGAAATACTGGTTTTAATCATGGGCTGAGGATGAGGATTCTGTCTTTGGTTGATAAAGGCATAAATAATAGTTTTACTGTAGGACTGTGTTTAATATTGTAAGGTTTTTTAGCAGCAGTATGAAGCATTTCAATTTTTAATGTCAGTATTTCTGGCTCAGAAGTTGTGAAAGTCATTTTGCTCCTCTCATTGGGATGAAGTCTTTGTACTCGCTGTCTCCTTCTCCTTCTTCTTCTGTTTTGTGTATTTTTGCTGCATTGTAGTGCATGACAGTGAGATTGAGTGGATGTGTGTAAGTTACTGTAACAGCATTATTTCCAAGGCTGACTGCATCCTATTTGACAAGTGACTAGCTCTGTAAGCATTAGGCCCTATTATGATGTGTTGTTTTCATCTCCACAGTCGGAGCCGTTACCTTACTCGCGGTGCTGGCTTCTATTAGACCCCAACATGACCCAGAGGATTTCTTTTCCTCATGTTTATTATTCAGCATCCAGAGCAGCGTATGTTTCTTTTCCACCTCAGGATGTGTGCTAGCTGATTACTAACACTGGACTTTGAACAGAAAGGGAGCTTTCCAGGTGATAATTGCTTTTCTGGTTATGTGCGCTTTCCTCACCTGTTTTCTGCAATTATGCTGCAGTATCACATGAGCCGCTGGGAGAGAGGCTTGGAGGTGTTTCTGATGCAGGCATTTCCATCACACTCTGCCCAACCCCTCCTCACAGATGTTTATTTTGCTCATGGAAGAAAAATGAACAGTAACATTGAAGGGGGGTTGGCTGATAAAAACAAACGCAGAGAAAGTTGCAGCTCGGCCCCAGGAGCACAAAGCAGAAACGCATCTCTGAAGCTGGAAGCGTTTTGAAGAAGCGAAGTGTTGAGAAGAGGTGTTGGCAGAGGCTTGTTTAGTATTCAGTCACAGGAAGTTTATTGGAACACCAGACGAAGAAACAATAAATTAAAGGTCATGGCTTTGAATTTGCATACACTTTGCAGTTTTGATAATTTTGTCCAAGGCTTTGGGTACAAGTGACAAAGTCATTTTATCGTGTGCACAGTCCCAGCCCTGTGGTCACTGGAGTCTTTCTGCATTAAAACTTTTTTTTTTTTGGTTTCAATTGTTCCTGTTTCTTGTGAAGTTGTAGGTTTGTCTTTCTAGATCACATGTCAAACCAAACGTCACCTGCCATGCCATTTATTGTGGCACGCAAGAGCTCTGAAGGTCTGATTGTCCTATAATGGATAAGTCAAAACGGTGCATTGACCATAAACTACATTTCCCATAATACCTACTGATTAGTTTACCCGTGAAGTAAGGGCATGCTGCCACTAGATTGTAGTGTTTTCACTAAGGATGTCCCAATACAGATTTTTTTTTACTTCCTATCCGATTCGATTTTTTCTTGATAGTTTTGCCGATACCAATCAAATTCTGATCCAACCCGATTGGGCTGGGACGATATGCTAACCTTGCAATTTCGATTCTATTATGATTTTTGGGGTGCCAATTCATTTTAAATTGCGATACCGATCTGATAAGGCTAGGAAGATATGCTAATCTCGCAACTTGATTCTGTCACAATTTTTCAGAGAGAAACATTTCACCCTCTGCTGGAGAAAAGTGGTAATTTTTTCTAATCCAGTATATAAACAAGGCTGAAATAAATATTTTGAATTTGAAAAAAAAAAAAAAGAATTTTTGACGAAGAATCCGAATTTTGATATTGTCAAACAAAAAGTCCTGATATTTTGATTTATAATTTTTTTTTCCCATCCCTACGATTTGGTACTGATACCTTTCTCTGATAAATCCCGTGCTCCATTGGGTGATTCTGTTTTAAATGACAAATCATATTTGTTGTATCAAACTGAGCCCTGTTGGTACCTCCTCGAGGAACACTCACTTTGCAAATGTTGCAAGACGCTGTTTTACTATCATTGCCTTACAAAGAAAAGTAGTCCAGCACAGCTGATGGGGTTTGATTTACAGCAGTCGTGAAGCATGACGCTGCTAAAAACACGTGAAAACTGGATCAGTCCTGGTCATGTAACGAAACTCGATGTTATCCGATTCTCCAAAAATAGCCATATTTTATCCCTAGTTTCCACATCAGTGTCATTTTCCAGATGAGTGGAATTAAGAAATAAAACAATGATCCCAAAATGTCCAGGAAGAGAGAAGTCGATGCAGATGAAGGCTGTTTCAAGAAAGATGAGAAGGTGAATATATGTTTGTGCTTCAAGGAGAAAAACCGGTATGTCTTTGCGGCATTTTGACACCAAACACGAAGCTCAGTATGCTAAAGTGAGCCTTCAAGAAAAAAAATAAATAGTACAAGATTTAAAATGCAAACTGCAATCACAGTAGGATGTGTTCAAGAAAGCCACAACAAAAAAACAACGCGGCAGTGAAAGCTAGCTTCATCGTGCTACAAAGTCGTTTTCAGAGGGTGCATTTTTGAAGCAGTAGTTGCATTTATTTTACATTACATGTCGTTATATACAGCTACATTTTATACCCTCACTGAGTTACACCTGGCCCTTTGAGGGAAATCATTGAAAATGACACCCACTGTTCTAGATCATACATTTTAAACCACTGAACAATAACAGTGAGAGCTTACGTACTACTCCCTTCACCCACCCATCACTGATTCACCTTCTGTCGCCATCTAGACCATGATACAGACTCAAACCAGAATCATCCCACATCGTCCCTGTGTTAGAACACTTCCAGCTCATTCCCATGACTCACTTCTCAGAGTGAATCATTACAACGGACAGGGTGATAATGAGATGTGAATGTGACTGACAGTGGCTTCTGAACATCAGCACTGGGTTTGATTCTCTTAATGAAGAGGGTAGTAGTGAGAAGCCGATGCTGTTCTTGGCTTTCTGCGTTTTTGAGACGATTTGAATGGATTTGGAGACACTTGCAGAATAAAAGATGGAGCTCTGGCATCATGTGCTGTGATAGACAAATATATGTGAGCTTTTATGGGGTAATTTTTTTTTAATTTAATATTGATATCTACTTTGTCCGGGTCTGAGCCCACAGGCAAGACTGTTTGCAACAGTAGGAGCACAGTTTCTTTTATCTAGACCTTTCATGGGAGCCATTTCACCTCAGCTCACCTGGATTAAAGTCAATCCGGAGCCACAAAATCTACTGTTTCTTTCCCAAAAAAAAATGCACTTTAGTGTGTAAAATTCTAGATATAGTTAAAAAAAAAAAGTGAATAGTATCGAAACGAGAAATTTTTGGATTTATGAAATTGTTCATGTAATGTCTAAGTTTAATATTATAAGTAAATTTGAGTGAATTCTAGATATTTTCAAAAATATGAAAAAAATAAATTAAATCAAACAAATAAAAAATAATAAATTTCAAAAATTTGCAAAAAAAAAAAATCCATAAAAACAGCAAAAATTGAAAAAAACAACAACTTTACAATGTACAAAAGTAAAAAAAAAAAATGAAATAAAAAAAAATGCAAAATATACTTGAATATGATGTTATATGTTTATATCCCTCAAGTCACCAATTTTTTTGTTGTTGTTTGCCAGTGTCTTACCACATGTCAAGCATGTTTACTAATCTGGCTGTGACAGTTAGATTATTCCATCCAAACAGAATTAAAATCTGTATTTTCTTCCAGATTTGCCTTCTTGTAGATTTAGTTATCCTCCCAGGGCTGTAAAACTTGAGGTTAGTCATATGTGCATGGAAAGTTGGTGGGCTGTTGATGTTGTAGGAGGTGAAGTAGCATGGTGGCAAGTTTTACTGCAGGATGTGATGCATATTTAGTTCAACAAAATGTTAATGCATGATTTTTTTTGTGTTGATGTCATTAATCATGACTACCCTCTGTAAGAAAAAAAAATCTTTATTTCAATGGGATTTTTTCAATGAACAAGAACCCACTGCAAAGGGGTCAAAGAGCCACATGAGGCTCCACATTTAGAAGAATTCATGGATGTGTACTAACAAACTTTTAACACTGTACTTGCTTTTAAACCCATAATGGTAAGAAAGAAGATAGTAATTTTTACACAAATGGCCTCATTCTATCCATTGCACCCTTCTGTTTTTATATCTTTTGTGGTCCCATGCAGCAAACAAGCCCTGATTGATTGTCTTGTGTGACAGAATGCTTGTCTTCTTCCTGCCCATCATGTTTTCCTCTTATAGCCTGAAAGGCAGCATAAGTACTAAGATAAGGAATATTGCTTGTGTGAAGGCTCTGCAGCACTGCTGACAGCAGGAGCTCCATTATTGACAAGAAAAAACACACAACTGGGGAATCAGCAAAATGCAGAGCTATATCTCTAACAGCGGCGTTTAATAGCTTTATATTCTGTGGTCCATCTCATCACATAACCTGGTGTTTTCATGATGTTGGCAGCAGCTGTGGCTGAAAGTTTTTGTCTCTAAATGTTGTGAATATCTTATCTGACTGATGGTGGATGATGAGAGCTGTGAAAGAGTGACGATATATGAACAGTTTTTTTTTTTCCAGCAGATCATGGAATCTTTCCGCCCGTCATCTGAGGACAGACACGCTCATATTGTGAGATTTCCCCACTTAGTGTGTGCTGATTTACCTCTTGAGACTAATTATACACTGCCTGTTTGTACACTAAACTAGATCCACCATCAAATCAGGCGATTGCATTTCATATTCTCGTTTTGCTCAGCCGTCTCTTGGACGACGATCAGTGTAGCTCTTTAGGATTGTGTCTTCTCATTGCCAGTTGCTGGTTGCTTATCCCCCTTTTGATTTCCATCCTACCCCTCTTCTCTTCTTCTCTCTTTTCCCTCTGTTAATTAAATGCTTCATTTCAGATTTATGTTTTTCTCAAATGACTCCTTCCATTTATTTCAGGACTTATTTCCACTCACCTTTTCCCTTTGTGGCACACCTTGTGTTGTTGCGTCTGTGCTCCTCACGTTCAGACAGTGACATTAATCAAAGTGGCCCAGTTTTGCCTCTGGAAGGCAGATGCTGTTTGCATAAGTGCAAACATTGCATATGAAGGTTCTTCGCTTATTCAGCCACAAACAAAAGTGACATTTTACTGGCTGTTTAAAATGCAACAGCTGAAAATCAAACAGCTATTTTCCCTGAGCCTGCTCCTTTTCACTGAGCGTTATTGTTGTTGTTGTTAGCAGGATCCATATGGAAAAATTGAATATTGCCCGTTTATCTTCCTGGCCAATGGCGATTAATTCAGCCTCAAGTGCTTAATTTATGAACCTTTACAAAGGCCTAATCAGGGTTTGTTACCGTCACAAATTAAACAATAGGAGGAGGCAAAGCAAGTTAAGCTGTCCTGTGGTTCATTTAGATTGTAATTGGGGGAGAATTAGATGGGACAAGGTTGACAGAGAGACACTCTAATAAGCAGTAAATGACTGGGGAGGAAACTGGGAGGAGAGGAGATAGTCAGGGAGAAGCTGGAGTAGACGGGGGGCGGATTAGAAGTCATCTCCTGGCTTTAATTACTCCATTCACTAAGATGCTTTCATTGTCTTTTGTTTGACCTGCAGCATGCTGACTTCGGCATGTTTTGTCTTTCTGCTTCAGAGTCAACAAGGAGAACGGTGGCGTCTTCATCTTTGTGTATCAGAGGTCACAATGCTAGTTTGTTAGTTGATAAAAAAATCTCTATCAAAACCAGAGAAAGATGCACAGAGTCAGTTCAGCTGGGAAAGATTTTGCTTAATTTTGCAATAATGGAAAACAAACGTGCTCCACAGAGGAGTCAGAGAAGTGCTCACTGATCATGAGGAGGTACAGCTTCAGTATCTTTTTCAATGGTCGTCAAACTCCATCTCCCTTTGGTTCCCAGGACTGTGGCAGTACTTGACCTTCGCACTTCTATCCATTGCTCTTTACTAAATAATGAAGCTCTTGGTGCCATCCTGATACATATATTACCTGCTTTTTTCAACAATGACTAATACTGCTACCTGGATTTGGTGTCTGATCCATACCGATCTGATACCAGTATTAATTTAGCATTTAATTTTTCTAAATTTGAGGATACGACTAGGAATTATGCTTTGGCAACTTCAGGCGTTCAGACTTTGTAAACCAAAATGAAATAGAAATATATTTTAACTGACTTTATTATAATTAAATGGGATTCTAAATGTGTAAAGCTGTATATCTCCAACACTAACAATAATTACAGTTGAGCTGTAAACCTTATCAGTGGATAAGAGAGGAATTAATTTATACATATTAAAAGTTGCTAGAGGTGAGAGGAAAAATTAATTCACATATTTATCAGGATGTTTTGTTTTACAATATTAAAATCTGTGTTCTTTGTTATTTTTTTGGTTTAAAATTTAAATCCTTCATTTCAGTCTTTGTTTATAAACTGAATAGGGAAAAAATTACAACTTTTCTCCAGCAGAGGGCGAAATGTTTCTCTCTGACTCACGTGTTGTGCATTTTGGGGGAAAATATGGCTCAAGATATAGTCCAGATATGGTCTGAAGACATTAATTTCATTATTTAACTTTTTAACATGGTCTGGTGTTCAAAAAGTAAAGTCAAAAATTGGAAATATCAAAGAATCAAATTGGCTCCCCAAAATTCGTAATTGAATAGCATATCATCGCAGCCCTTAAAAAGTTGTTGTCAAATATTTTGGCACAAGCAAACCAAAAGCAGATTCATTTACGGCACATCTAGGTCTCTACGACAACACCAAGCCAGCTGACAAAGTTTAGTAGAAAGAAGAAATAAAACGCAAAGATCTGTGTAATATCTCCTCTGAAAATGATTTCTGTGATTAAATTGGTAGTGATGGTGGACACAGTAGCCTAACTGTCGGACAGAAAAAGGACAGAAGAGCAGAAGAAAGATAAACAGGAGAGTGATACAACTAAAACAAGCTAAAACATTTGCTTGTTGCCACTTTTCAAACCATAGCGCTACGTAACTGTACTGATAAATACCTTACCTTGTCGCACTGTCTCCAGTAAAAAGTTGTCTTGAACAAAGAAGAGTTGTTACAATCTGATCTCCATTTGACTCCAAAACAAACACACACCCTGCTAAAAGTAATTGAGGTCAGTGTGTGTGAGACTCCAGGCCACAAGGGGGCGAGGGAGTACAATTAAAACACATCCTCCTCATAGCATCTTTGATAACCCTATTACATCTTTTTTCCAACTGCTATATTATATGAAGAGCAATGGTAAAACCAAATTCCTCCTCTGGGATTCATAAAGTATTCCTGATTCCTGAATCTAACTTTTTGAGTCTATACCATAGACTGTAAAAAAAAATGGACGTCCGCTTGCTTGGCTCGAAGTGAGGTCTCCACAAAAACTGCTCCCCCTGGTGGCTGGCTGCAGTATAGGTTTAAAAATCTGGCTTTCCAGTCATTCCAGATGGGCTGTGGTCAACTTTAAAAAATTAATTCACCTCGCAGAAATTTTTCTTACGTCCGATTGTATCCAAGTCCTCTTTTCTCCTGAAAAGTTTTGTTTTCATTAGTTATACGAGGTTAAAAACGAGGCTTTACGTAACGTTTAACGATGATTGCCAGCTGCCGTTCTATTGTATTTTTTTCGGGGATCGTAATATATGTCGGGAAGTAGAGTTAAGAAGTGATTAGACTCTCGAAAGAAAAAAACTATTATTATTTTTGTCACCCAGCTCCGCTCAGATTATCCCAGAATCCCTCATCGTCTCTACTGCGCAGACTCTGGCTCCAAACTGCTACAATGGTGGCGCCTGAGACGGCGGTATTTTGGCTTCAAAACCGTACAATGGTAAATGGCGGAGCCACGCTGTCCACTCTATATACAGTCTATGGTCTATACCAATAAGGATCAGATCAGGTCAGTACATCCCCAGTTGTTTGAAAGGTTAACCTGAAGTTCTCCATTGTGTACATCCAAAACTACTTTATAGTCAACTGAAAAGTCAAAAAAACTGGCTGAAAAGAAACTCATTAGATCCTTTTTCTTCAGCTCTTTTTGAGAAAGTTAACAGATGCACTTGCCTGTTTGACGATCGTCCAGTTATAAAAGACTGTGTCATTATTAGTCCTAACTGAAGTGTACTCTAGCATCTGTATTTACTTTCTGAATACATCACTGCAGCTGCACAGTCATTGGGAATCTTTATAGAGCGTTATATGAGCGGAGTAAGAGGAGTTGCATATCACACAATCTAGCCGGGACTTTTTATTCTAAGCTGTGCGGCTCAGTCGAGAGTGTAGGGGGGAGATGTGATGAGGAAACAAGATTACAGAACAGATGTAAAGATGTAGAGGTGACAGACTTTAAGGGACGTTACTTTATAATGTAAAGAGGGTAGGGAATGCTGTCATTGCTAACTGTATTCAAGGTTGAGACAAGGATCATAAGCTGAGAAACAAAACCACCCACAGTTTCTCAGCCATGGATCTCTCACATACAGGAGCATTGTAAATTACAAGAACAGAGGAGTATAATTATATATGACACACTCTTGCAGGTTGACGTGTAAGCTTTGATTTCCTCATTTACACCTACAGTCCACTTTTTTCTCAGAGTGTCACTCGATACGAGTAAACTGAATATTAAGTAGCATGTTCTGTAATGTCTGTACAGAGAGAAACTCTGCCATGTGTAGATTCTTTTCTCAGAGAAAACATGCATAATTAAAATGTGCAAAAAGAATAAATTTACTGCTCAAATTGGAAGCCACTCTCTCAGTCACATCGTAAATCCAGGTGAAATGTGATTTCATTAAGCTGCAGAGCAATAAAGATTACCAAGCAAAAAGTTCATTGAGGACTTAATCAGAAGAGCCAAATGAAATCAGACCCACCTTTTTATAGACCCGGTTACAAAATTAGAATACCTTCAAGCAAAGTTATTATTTGCACCATAAATCACACTATTTCCTCATCATCGTGAAACTCAATTTGATCGGGTTGGGAGTTATTTCTCATTTCTTTTCTGATCTAATTCATAGTCTGCCCGAGTTTCATGCTGCGATAATTTTGGCCAAAAGTCTGAAAGTCAAAGACAAAGGAGGATTGTAGAGGCAGAGTAAGCCCCATGTTGAGCGTGTCTGCAGATACCGCTGAAGGGCTTAAGGAGGGCACACAGCCTCTCAAGGGACCGAGAGGGACTGACAGTGGCACTCTGAATAACACTTTACTGTGACTGGAGCAGGCTGCACCAGTGGGCCTGTTTGGACACACAAACACAAACACATGCCTGAGTAAAGGGCATGAGAAAGGACTGAGGAAGAGGCTGCAGGTGAAGTAAACATCCATTTTGAATGATGAGGACACCTTTTAATCAGCCTGGCTTGTGGCGTCCTGAAAGACATACTGCTGTTTATTTCTTCATCTCATTTAGTCTCCATGTGCCTCTACAGTATCTGGCATCTCTGATCTCGCCGGTCTTGCCACATTCCATATCTGATTGTGTCAGGGCTGCTTTTATTAATTTTCTTGTCATCGATTAATCATTTCATCCTTTATCAGACATTTATCTTTTTAGTTCCCTGAGATAACCTGCTTGTTTTTCCACCGGTTAATTTCCCATTAGTAATGAACCAATATTATGAGAGCTGAAAACCGCGTCCTGATCAGTAATAAGAGTTTCAGCTACAGCCTGATCATCTTAGGGATGGAACGATTCATGGGAGAAAAAATCTGAACCGTTCAGTTGACCTCACCCGGTTTCGTCATTTTACTACTTAGTGTGAAGCTAGTATGTAGCTCCAGTCATTACATGCCCATCACAAGGTGAAGGATACAGCGGAACAGTTGTGGGGAAGCGTGTGTTGTTTTCATGACGAGCAGAGAAGAAGAGTTAGAGGTTGTGCCTGTGGCGTTGAGTCGTTCTGCTGTCTGGGAGCACTTTAGATTTAGGCCCCGTTTACACGACAACGTTCCATCTGAAAACGCTAAAACGCAGTGAAAAATAAAATCTGTGTTTACACAGAAACACTGATGGACTGAAAACACTGTAGTAAGCATGCCAGGCCTGTAGGTGGCCCTATAACTGTCTTGTCCAGAAGCAGCTTTTGGGAGATCTTCACCAAAGTGGAGTCAAGCTGATCATCTGGTGTATTGGTAGGAATGAGAGCCGAATTAGACCCTTTGTGGTACCGACTAAATTCCATCCATATTACCAGATATCGATTCAGTCAAAATCAAATGGTACCATGTTTAGGTACCTAAATGTATACTTGTGACTGATAGTCAGAGGAAGAGTGGGCGATTTTCCGTTCTGGACATGAACACAGCATTGCAAGTAGGGCTGAACGATTTTAAGGAAAGATTGAACTGCGATTTCTCTGGCAGATATTGTGATTTCAACTCGATTCACAATTTTCTTCAAACCAAGCTTTGGGATATTCACATGTAGGGCTGAATGATTTTAGGAAAAGATCTAATTTTTCTGGCAGATATTGCAATTCACGATTTTTTAATCATCACTAGTGATGATAAATAATCTGTTCATCAACTTCTACTCCTAAACAAAGGCTTTGTGTTGTTGACCTGCTTACCAGCACTTTTAACATACAGATTGTCTACAAATTTGTAAAACAGAATGTGTATAATACTTGACACAACAGATCCTGAGTCAGTCAGGAGCGCTGCAAAAAATTGCTGCTTTGGCGATCTCAAAATTGCATTATCGAAAATTGCGATTTCGATCTGAAAACGATAAATTGTTCAGCCCTAATTGCAAGTTTATATACTGAAACCTAAATATGTTAAAGGGAAACTCTGAGATTTTATTATTAAGAATTTAATTTCTATGACCACAGTAAGACAAAAATGTACCAAAAGTTGGTACTGTTGAATACTGATACCGATTGTCAGGTACTGGGCATCGGTACCGCATCAATTTAAATGTGACAGTATGTATTAGTGAAAACTAAGATAAAAAGTGGAGCAACAGATGCACATTTTGTTAAAGACAGTCAGCAGATTCAGCAGGTTGAGCAGAACAAGCACAACACGGTCGTCTGCGACAGTCTTAACAATGATACTGTTGCACTGTTGTATGCACTTGCGCAAAGCAAGCATGACATCAGTGTTTCCACAAAAAAACGCTGGCTTACTGTTTACACAGCAGTGGTGTCAGCAGCGGAAAAAGGGATTTCGGCAAAAAACAACTTTGTAGGCCTTCTTCAAAAGTTTGCATTTTAGGTCAGCTAACAGTAAATGTAAGGCCGAAACACAACAAAACTTTTGCGTTTCACCCTAAAACCGTTGTTGTGTAAACAGCCCCTCAGTGTGAGCTTTGATGACAGCGGTAATAAAGTGGAGGATAAAACCGCGACGGAGTGTTGCCAACTTAGAGACTTTGTCGCTACATTTAATGACTTTTCAGGCCCTCTGGAGAGTTTTTTTTAAAGACAACAATTCTTGCAACTTCCCTAGAGTTTGGAAAATCTGAGGTTAAAGTGTGTTTTAATCTCCTCAATGGTCAGCGTGTGAGTCCCTCCCCTTTCCAAAACACAGACAGACAGTCCTCCTCACTCACAGCAGATAAAATCACACAAGTGTGTGTCTCATTATGATCACTTCTTCCGGTCCCCAGCCCAGATAAAGGAGGAGGGTTGATATTTAGACAGAAATAAAACAAGAATGGACAGAAGAAAGTGAATTTGTAGATCTAATCATATTTATGATGTTGTGTTTTATCTGCTTTCTGTTTCTCCCACGTTATTTCTCTCTCCTAGAAAGTCCATGACAAATAATGGATTATTCTACAGATTAGACAGCAGCGTCATTTAGTGGCTTTTAATGACTTCTGGGGCAGCCAATAGTGACTTTCCTTACTGAGGAAATGAAACTAGCAATGTTTCATTCAACTTAAATGATGTTGGAAATGAGACCAGCCTCATTATTTCAGGTTTTTCATGACTATACATTACACGATTGCTTAAAAATAATCTCTTAATGGTGGATTATGAGGGTATATCGTTATCTTGAAGTTTAAGAACAAGGAGAACCATGGATGTTATGAATCTTTCCATCCTTAGATCCTTTTGGGGGAAAAAATAACATATCTGTTTTGACCATATTGCACAATGTGAAATGTAATATGTGATAAGTAACATGTAACTCAGAGGAGGTCAACCCCCATATGACACCATCTGCTACCGTGTTAGCGCAAGCATCCCACAAACTCTCAGATCCATTCTTTACCTTCATCCTCCTGATTTTTACTGCCTTACCCATCACCAGCAGACGGCTTTATGAGCTGAGAACAAAAATGATTGCTTTTGAATTTAGATTATATGCCTCCACGCTCAGCTCGTTCTTTTCCCCGAGCTGGCTTTCTCTGCTCCTGCCTCTCCCCCTCCTCCAACACACACGTATACATAAAGAAACACGCTGACATCCACACACAGCTACACAGACACATTTATATACAGTACGTACAGTATGTGCCTGCGAGAGTTAGAGAATAAGTTATTGTGATTTGAATCTCAAATGGCAAGGTCCTCAGAAGCACTTTGCAGAGGACAAGGTGGATTTGCATACACCCAGGGGAGTGGAAATATTAATATGCTGCTGTCAGGTCATATTTCTGCAACTGAGTAAACATAGTCACTCTTAAAATCTTTCATACACATCAGTTTGATTAACACCCTTAATGAGGTTGCATCAATTAAAACATTCTTGTTGTGAGTTTGGATTCAAAGTCCTTTGTTGGTGAAGATTTCAAGCAGCCCTCGTATTATTAATTAATCAGATCCTTTTAAATGTTTGTGACGTCGGAAAGCAAACACATGCTGTTCAGAGTGCCTGCTACAAATGTGTGCAAACAGGAACATTATTATTAGGATGCAAGGAAAGCAGAAGAACTGGCTCTGAATCTTAATTTTGAGACAGTCCAAGGTGCTGAATTTGATGGATTAGCCCAAAACCCAGAGAAAGAACCCAACAAGCTTTTGGGTTTTGTAATGAAGAGGCTATTGTGCATTTATTTCTTTGGGGTTGTAAAGAAATAGAAATGAGAGAAGAAGCAGCTCTGCTCTTCTGTTGAATAAAGGACTGGTATTATAGCCTCAGAGAGTACAGCATGTCATTGTGGACATCATGAAATGGGCTGTAAAGTTTCCATGCAGCGGGTTATCTGAGGAGACAGTTGCTACCAGGCAGAAAGAAAATGAACAATTGATTTTAAAACCAGGATGCTCAGGGGAAGGGCACAGACGCTACAAATGAACTGTTTATCCCTCAGTATGCATGTACTGTATGCACTCTGGCTACGGATTTCTGTCAGATCTCTACTTTATCAGGAGATCACTGCATTTAATGGGTGTAATGATGCATCCTTATGTTTAAAATAAATATTCCACGGTTCAGTCATGGCCAATAAGTCATGTAGCCTCTTGTTTTTATCGTTAACTGCACTACAGATAGTATTTAAAATACAAAGTGCCCTGTGTGTGTATGTATATGAATTTGTGGATATGTAGGGGTGCAACGGTTTCAGATTTTGGTATACAGCTATAGTCTGAGAAAAAAACACGGTTTTACGGTTATTATTGTAGACATAAAATCATCACATTGGCATTCTTTGAAAATATGTTTAATTGTATTTTCCCACAGTTGCTGCCTTTTGAAACAAATACAGCACACAAATAAGTGAAAAAAAGTTTATATCTCTGGAATTAAATATATGCTACCTTGTTGATTTAAACATTCATGGCAGCACTGACTGTATTTATTTTGAAAAGAACAGACTCAAAGGCTGCTAGACAAACTATAATATAGTAGGCCCACTAGATTGTGGTCTTTTTTTTACATTTCTTAATTGCAAACTTGAAAAACATAAAGATGTCTAATTGGCTTTAGTTTTGAATAACAAAATGAAAATAAATAACTGAATAATAAAATTTAAAGTAGCTGCCTTTTGAAACAATACACTTAACAGTGAAATAAAATTTTAAGTAGCTGCCTTTGGAAACATAAATAATACACTTAATAGTGAAAGAAATAAAAATAAACAACACATCAGATATGCATTTCCCTTCTGAAAATTAAACGCTGCAGAACCTCTATCTACATCAGGGCCAAATGACAATTTACAGTACTTTTAGTTTAAATTATATTGCAGGAATGTGAGCATGTTCACATTATCAGTGGTTGAGTTTCAGTTGTATCTGTCTGCTCAGCGACGTCTGCCATTAGCTCTTTGCTAACGAAGCCACCATGGTTAGCTGAGCTTGTTTCTCCTGTGATTCGTGGGCTTCAGCTCCTATGTCTGTCTCCTAGTTGTTTCTCGTCTGTGTGCTGCTGTGGTACGCACTCTAAATAGGCCGTGTGGAAACAAAGCACGAGAGAGAGACAAAGGGACCGTTTCGACTGCATTTTGCGGCGCACAGGAGTTTAAACTGACGGACTGTTGTGAGTGGAAATAACCGTTGTTGCCGAACGTCTGGGGTTATATAACCGTGACGTTTAAAACTGCAGTTAATAGAATAACCGGTTAACCGCTGTACCCCTATGCATATGTATGTATACTTATTTTATTTTTATTTTTCTTCAAAGATACTTGTGTATTGGTTGTGCATATAATTTAAGTCATTTAGTTATTTATATATTTTTTTTTTTTATGTATCTGTTTTCCTTTCTCTTTTCTTTTTTCTGTTTTTTTTTCAACATATATCATGTTTTCTACCTGAAAATTCACAAGTATAATTATTGTTATCATTATGCATCTTAAAATCTCAATAGAAAAAAAATACAAAGTGCCCTACTTTTTCCTGAAATGCATGCTCAGCTCACACAGCCTCACAGAAACCAGAAAGCCTGTTTGTAGACTGCTCTGCACGGTCACCAAACTCACTCCTATGTGTGTTTGCTTTCCCATGCAGACTCTCTTTGGCTCGCTCTTGTACTCCTGGTGCTGCCCTTGTTTGTGCAGGCGTGTTCACAGTTGCAGCCTCTTTCTGTTCAGATGTCACCTCTCCACAGTCTTCACCCTCTTAGACCATCTGGAAAACTGTTCAGTGTCTGAAGCAGTGACCTAGTTTTGACCTAAGTGTAATCTGGATGTGATCCATGCATTTCATTGGCTGGTTGATGTGCATAACGAGCTTCGGTTACTTGGTTGCTTGAATTTGATTTGGATGGATTGGATAGAAACACAGATGGTCTATGAAAAAGACATCACACTGCTGGAGAAAGGGCTAGCGAACCGAGATCACCATTAAATTACCATCATTCAGGGGCTGCGTTACAGGTGGGCACAAAAGTCCCAGGCCCACCCTAAACTTTTCTTACAACTTTTATATTTATATATTTAAATTTGTTTACATTTGTTTAAAAAGAGCATGGCAAAATTTTGTCTCTTCATGTTTGTTTTGGTAGTATTAGATGCTCTGTCTTTGTAAAATGCAGCCCACTGGTGCACTGGTGCGCGCCACTCTTTGGTCAGTACCATGGAGAGCAATTGCAGGTAGATCCATCTGCAGAAAAGGGTTATAAAAATGCAATTAAAGGTCAAAAAAGCGACCAAACCCCCTTTGAAACCACACATTGTAACATTGGTATATTGTCAGTTTTACTAATTAAATTTGTATATTTTTTGCCAAAATCTGTCAGGCCAACCCAAAACTAAAATCCTGGCTCTGTCCCTGCCATCATTTAAACTCTGCTATTAAAAAAATGATTGAAAACAGAGAAATAAGTTTAGATTTAAAGTCCAAGATTAGAAGACCATACTGTCAAAATTTAACATGATGTATTAAACATGGGTAAACACAGGTATGTCAAATTGGTTTGTACTAGCGTTTGCAGAGCTGACAGGCTTCTGTCCTCCTTGCATATTTACCCCCACATGCTGGTCACCTATTGCTCCTATTTCAATGGTTATAAGCCATTTTAATCAAACATAAACAACATACAGCTTGATCTCTACTCTCTGGAGCAAAATCAGACACCCCTGGCTTTCTGTGCTTGTTTACATCCTGGTGGTAGATGATTAAAAAAAAAAAAAATTGAAAATTGATATATCGGGATATTTGTTTGGCAATATCAAAATCTGGATACTTTGTTAAAAATCTTTTTTTTTCCAAATTCAATTTTTTTATAACAGTTTTTGTTTATAAACTGGATTGGGAAAAAAATTACCACTCTCCTCCAGTAGAGGGTGACATGTTTCTCTCTGACTATGTGAAAACATGGCTCCTGATGTAGTGTGTAGACATTGTTATCATCATTTATCTTTTTCAATCGGTCTGGTGTTAAAAAAGCAAACTAAAAATTACAAAAATCATAAATATCAAAGAATCACAATTTCAATTGAATCGGCACCTCAAAAATCATAACAAATTTGAATTATGAGAATAGCATATGTTCCAGTCCTATTGGTTTCAGCCTTGACTAGTGGTGAGAGGCTTTGATACAACATATGACTGGCATTCTGTGCCTCGGTTAAAAAAAAAGATAAAAAGATTAAGTACTTTAAATGTATTGATTAAGTGTCTACAACCCGTTTTTTGTTAGGATGGGGTCCCCTTCCTTTAGAAATGTAAATTCTGGTGCCAGAATATCTGGATGCTAACAAGGAGGTTGTTAGTCTCGGATCTTAATCACGTCTCAATTAACAGGTCAAAAATTTTAGATAGAGTAGGTCTGAAAACCACCTTTGCAATCCATCAACTTAACAAGATATTGTTCATGGTCTTAAGGACGCGGTCACACTGGCCAATCGTGCCGTGCCTAAGCACGCGTCAGCCGTAAAGCACGTTTGGAATGGCCAGTGTGACCGCAACTGTACCGTGCTCATGCACGATTCCCTTCCGTGCTTCGGCACGCTTCGAAGAGGTGGGCTTCGGCACGGTTTAGTTCATGCATGAGCACAAGCACACGGACAGCTTGTGCGATCCATTATGTATAATTACCACGAGCGCATCTCTTGACAGTCATTTTAAACAAAGCGGGGATGTTAGAGGGCTGTGTCAGGCGAAAACGCCTTAATATAAGTCCGAAAGTCTCTAAAGTTGTAGCAGTGCTCTCTGTGTCTCATTGTGCTGACTCTGATGAGATCGCCCTTCATGTAAACAAATGCTTCAAGATGACGTAGGTGGGCCGTGCGCGTGTGTCATACCTGCTAAAGTCTGGTTGACGTAGGGGTAGTGTGATCGCCGGCCGTACTCTACAGCTGGGGAATAGCGCTGCAGGGGGGCAATCGTGCTTAAGCACAGTACGTTTTGGATGGCCAGTGTGACTGCGCTCTCAGTCTCGCTGTGCTTTGATTACAGATGTATCTTAGTGCTGTCTGTAGCCTTTCTGTTGGCTTATGTTCATCAATGAGGCGTATTTCACTTATTTTGAAAAGGATAATATATCGTTTTGGCGAAAAGCTCCTTGAATGACAAAAATTGAATTTCAGACACCCAGGCAGTGGATGGAAAGCCGGGGCCTAGTTTAAGTAAATGAGGAGACACTAAAAGCAGTGAGTCAGTGAGTAACCCAGTCGACTATCACACCAGCACACCTCGCCAAGATAGAGTGAGAAGACACTGAATCGAATGGGCTTTTGAGTATAATTTGAAAAAGGTTTTAATATGGCATTTGTATTTCCTAGATAATTTCCCTAAATATGACAAGCAATTACCATTGTCTGGGTTTTGGCAGCGTGAGTGAGCGTGCTCTGCCAGGATTCTGCCTTTCAATGCGAGCTTTTAGAATTCAATATGCAATTTGAGATTTCTCAGAAGCTCTTTGTCCACATCCTCTGCTTTTCTGTCAGTGACAAGACGGCACATAAAAGCACCGCGGCGACTGTCTCAGACATTGTGATCTGAACAAACTACTGTATACCCATATCCCACGGAGAAACGTCTCCAGAAATAGCCTCATACGCTGGCAGGATTGTGTGATCACTGTCATAGCATATATACAGGAGTCTATTTTTACATTTGTTGTGATCCCTGAAGCCTTTCATGAAGATTAATGAGAATCCTTTTGCCAATGTAATTTAAAAACAGGCCAGCGAGGGATAGGCACCCGTGGCGAAGCAGGTGGGTTGCTTGTTCTCAGAAATATTTGCCACTTTCTTAGGAATCAAATCACTGAATAATTTATTATTCAACAGAATGCAACATTTCTTGGGCAGTGAGCCACTGGGGGAGGGATCCGTACAGCACCTGCAATAATAGCAAATATAACCTGTCTTAATCTCATATGAGCCAGAGAGCCAGTGTCTAAAACGTTAACTAGAATCATGAATAGAAAATGTGAGAAGGTTAGGAGCTCTGAGGGAGAGCAAGTCAGGTCAGAGGTCTCAGATCATTTCAATTTGTCAATATCAAAGGATTAATTATCATGTCAGATCAATATATCAACTCGTATTATCTGTTTCCCTCATTTCCACAAGTCTGGAGGGGTGGAATATTTTGTCAAAGGTCGTGCTTAAGTTCCTCTATTTCGCTGATAAGTACTGTAATGAGCAAATGCATTATTAAGCAGATAATTAGACAACCTGAGGGCTTCTTTTTGGCCCTGATGAAGATTTCTCTGAAACACTTGTGTTTTCAGGTTAGGCTGAGGCTTCATTTCAATTCTAAAAGAGTGTTGGTTCTCAGTGGACAGTCATCTCTTTCAGTTTCACTCGGACACAAAACTAACTCGCTTTTTAGCACATTGGCGTGACAGTGCCGCTCTGAGTTATGTGTCTGTTTGAATGTAATTAACATTAAGTCGTTAAAGAGTGGAGCTGAAATCAACAGAAAATTGTAATTTCTTTGTCATTTGCGTTTTTATTCATCACTGTATTACAGTGCTGATGTGTCATCATCACCATTGTCGAGGTTTGCAAAGAAAGCCATCTACTCTACACTTTGAATAATCTGATTCATAGCTGTCTCGTGTCAATGTGAGACGTTGATTATTTCTAACAAAAGTTGTCCCCCTTTTTATCTGCACTATCATTTCTTTTTTCACCTCAGCTTTCTAACACTAAGAAATGGATGACTAATCAGCCAAGTTGGAAGGATTGCCAATTTAGTCGAATTTGCTTTTGAGTAGCATCTTGGATAGCCTCGTGATAAGCAAGCTAACTTCATTCAGAGTCTTTTACGTGTTTTCGACAGCCTGTAATTGATAGAGACTTTGAGCCTCCTCACTAACAGCGATAGGGCGCCCCTCAGTCACATGAGCTGAGCTGTGTCTGATTGGACAAAGTCCCATTCAAAATATTTTCTAAACTGCTAAGTCAGAAAAAAATTCACCCCTTAATAGGGACGGGTACCGAATTAGGTACTTTAAGAGGTACCAAATCCCGTCTGTAGTACCAACTACTGATTCACATAAAATCAAACTGTACCATGTTTCGATACCTAAATGCATCCTTGTGACTGTGAGGAAGTGGAAGATTAGGTGACTTTCAATGCTAGACATGAGCACAGCATTACGAGTTTAGATACTGAGAAATAAATATGATACATTGAAAAACTTCTAATTTTTATTTCAAAAAAATAATATCTATTAGCACAAAAAAATACACAAAAGTACCAAAAATTGGCACTGTTGGGTACCAATACTGATACCAATTCCAAGGTACCCAACAGTACCACATTGTTTCAAATGTGAAAGGTACCCAACCCTACCCCCTGTACAGTGTGTGCCGCTAGAGAAATTATCTAGTCAACATTCATCATTTTTGTACCAGGTTGTGAACAAGTTTATTTGTCCTGTGAAAGTTGCTTTTTTTGGCTTGGTGTGTATGTGGTTTCTGGTACTGCTGGAGTCAGCCTCTAGTGGACACTTAGTGCACTGCAGGTTTTAGCACTTAAATATTGTCTCACATTTTCAGACTGAAGGTTCTTGCTTGGTTTTATTTATTTATTTTTTACACCAGTAATGCTTAAATTGTGGTCCCCCACGACCATGAGTATGTTTTTATAAATAGAAAATTTTAAAAAACAAACAATAAGGAGACAAGTTCCTTAGGACTCAAACAAATTTCCCTGAACCCCCACTAGTCTTCCCTAAGAAAATGGTCAAGCTAGCCTTACTCCATTAACATACCTACAAGCAAAATCATCAAGTATCCGTGGGGACAGTAAAAAGCAAATCAAATGGGGAGCTTTGTGGACACTGTGGAAGCTAACGCTAGTGCCAGCACTGGGAGTTCCAGTGCTAGTTACTAAGCAATAACCCTCAACCAGTCCTTGAAACTCAACCTTAACATGAAAATTCCACTTATAAAGAGACAAAAATACCATGATGAGTATTTACAATTTGATTTTTTTTGAACTGGGAACAAAGAGGATCCTAAACCTCCCTGGGTTTAGTGCTATTGTAGGTCAACCTATCTAAGATATGAGCTTATAAAACATCAGTGTACTACCTGGGCTGTTATTCTGAGGCTCTTTGGCTTGGTGGTCCACGAGGTCTTTTGGAGCAGATACGTAGTCCTTGGTCTGCGATACATTGAAAAACACTGATTTACACTAATATCAGTGTAATGTTCACTCCCCCATCCATGACTTTAAAACCAAGCGCACTTCTTTACTCTTTCCACATATTTCCGTTCCATCAGACATCTCCCGTGAGCTCCTACAGCTCTTGTACCTTAAATCCTAATCCTTGAGTTTTAAAAGTGGTCCTTAAAGATACCTGCTCACAGGAACGTGTTCTTACATCCCAATCAACATCCCTGAACACACAAGTGCACTATTCACTCTTTGAAGTGTGCGCTCAAGGTGCTTGAGTTAGTGTAGGGTTCAGTGGGATATTTTACATACCCTCTCTGCTAATGAAAAGGTTTGACAAGTTCTTTGGTCCTCTTGTCAGACAGGAGCCTGCAGGCAGGTGAAATCACATTGACCCGCGCTAGAAAGATGAAATATCTGTGGAGTTGGCTGGTATAGCATCACACAGCAAAGCTTCTGAATCTGCTTCTTCATGTTGCTCTTGAAAGTTTTCGGTTGACTTTTTGTGAAATGTTGAAACTCTCAGCAGTGTTTCCATGATAAGTTGCTTGGTTTTCGACGCCTGAAGGCCTGAGTGATATTTATCCTCAATTTACAATAAGTTATCTTGAAAAAAAGATACAAGAGGAGAAAATCTTAAAGACACCGTTCACTTTCAGTGCTTGAACATCTCATTTGTTCCATATTAAACTCGCCAACCCATCCAACTGCCGCTGACAAATAAAAGTCTTGCATCAGAAATTAAATTTTATGTTTCCTCAAACTTCCCTCATAGTGTTGACAAAGACGATCCAAAGAGCCAATATTGGTGAGGAATAAAACATCCCCCACATCTTAATAGCTCTCTTTGGGGATAGTTATGCCCCAGTCACTTTCAGGAAATGCATTTCATATTCAAAAACAAATGGAGCAATTTGTGCAAATGGCATGCGTAATAGTGGGGCGGACTCCCAGGTGTGAGAGCGACAGCCGGACCTCGGAGGAGAGACTCTTCACCCTAAATGCATCAGCAGCTAAATCTGGGCCTGTGGAAATAGGGCAGTGAATGAATTAGGGTGTCATTGGTTAAGGACATCAGTGGAGAGAAAGAGAGATGGATGCGTAATATAATTGCTGCTTGCCATACTAAGCAGTAGCAGCGAGTACAGTGAAGTCAGATGGAGCTAGCATGGTTAGCCTGACATGTCTGAATAAGCCCTCTCTCAGCGGCTGAATAATAACTCAGCTTTCAGTCTGAGGGAGAGGAGATAAATAACAGATTTCTTTGACGACAGAGAGAGGACAGGAATCAGAGTAATCAACCCAACCTTGCTTTCCTTTCACAATAATTGAAGAAAAATAATGATGGACTCAACTGCTGTGAGCTTTCCAGAAACACCTGTGGCTCATTCAGATTCTTTTAGAAGTTCAGAAAAATATCCTTTCTAGTAAAAACAGCTCTATCTGCTTAACATGGTTTTAATTTTTAGCTCCTATTCTTTCAAATACACTGTGAAGCATTTAATTAGGAAGTAAAGCGTATCACTCTGTGGGATCTGTGTGCTTGGGGTCAACAAAAATAAGAAGTTTTTTAAGGTTACGATTATTCATTTTTGATCATTTTTGACCATTTTGACCCACAGACAATGTTTCAAGACCAATTTGTTTCTTATCCTGTATTTTGAACTTTTATTATGCACCACATTTGCCTTTTCTGCTCCATTTCATGGTTGAAATCTACTCTTTTGTCTTTAGCTCCAAAAAAACTGAAATCTTATGAGGTGAATTTAGTAGAAAATGTCTTTTTAGACTTAATATTGGCCAAATCCACCTGACTAGTCCAAAAATGGCCTTGTTTAAAGTTATTTGAAGACAGAAATTAGGTCTGAATTGCTTGGACCAGGTTAAAAAAAATCTGCCAATGGAACAAGAAATAAGTTCTTGTTTCAAGCAAATTGTCTTGTTCCATTAAGCAGATTTCTTTACTTGTTACAAGCAATTCAGACCTCATTTTTGGCTTTAAATAACTTAAAACAAGACACTTTCTGCATTGATAAGTTGAATGTGCCTCAGAATAAGTGTAATAAGACAATTTTTACTTAAAACAAGACAAAAACACTCAATAAGATTTCAACTTTTGCAGTGTAATGTTGTTTTCTATGTTGACTAATCTATTGATCACTATAATTTCTCTTTTTTTTAATTATTTCCTTTTGATTAGCTGATTAATCATGATCATTTGGCGTAATGTTTTGGGATCCCTGTTATGCGTTTAAGGCGTCCGTTTATTGCTGTAGTGCTGCTGTGGAAGGAGCGTTTGACTTCACGCAGTTTGCTCTTAACCTGTTTTTCCTGTTTGTCGTTGACAAATTTTTCCCAAGGTCGTCTTTTTCAAGCATCCTGCTTGCTCTCCGCCATAATTCATTTTAACTTTTTCATCTCCATTTCTGTGTACAATGTAAACGGTGGCCACACCACTTCCTGTAGGGATCTTCAAGTAAAGATGAGTTTTTACCAGCCAGTTTCTCATTTTACCAGTAAATAAAACAGTAACCTGTTAACACGTCAATTCCCACATCTCCAGATTTTTATTGTCAACTTAATTTTTTAAAGTCAGCTATCATTTCAGCCCTAGTTGTATCCTCTTATGTGTTTCTTCAGTTCTTAAATTTCCCCCCCATTATAAATCAATTTATTTAAAGACATCAGCTGTAAGAGTTGTTGAGTTTCTGTTGAATGTACAGAGCTTTAGCTTCATATAATCATGGTTTTGTTTGTGATCTTGAGAGGAAATGTGGATTTGATCATAATTTACAACACGATTTACTCACCTGTCCAACCTGCTCATTATAGAGCAATTAGAAACAGTTTGATCACACCAAAAGTTGAGTCTACTGTATGCAGTTTTAAATTATACCCTTTAGCTAATACAGTTCATCCTTTTTTCCCTCCCTCAGTAATGTGACACAGCTCCTGTTCATTAACTCTCTGATTTAATGATAAATGGTACGCTGCTACTGGCAGACAATGTAATTTATATCTAATGTAAACTGATAGGATGATGACCAGCTAAAGGAATGAAAACAATTCACTGAGCGTTTGTACCCACACTAAAGAAACAAGGCACAGTAGGTATGAAAAGAAAAACATATCACTCAGGCCTTTATTATTCAGAGTTACTGTTCCAGAGCTCTGACCCTGATCGCAGTTAACCATCGTTTTCAGATTTCTCTGATAATAACATATGCATCCACTGTAGCAGCAGCAAGCATAGATATTCAACCTTATGCTTTGCTCTGACTCAGTCTCATCCACTCTCTCTGTTTTCTATTGTTACTTCTGTACAGTGCTTACTGCGACATTGTTGATTCTTATGCTCCTTATCTGTTTTCCTTTTTATCTCTTTGGCTTTCTATCTCCCACATCTTTTGTTACTGGTACATTGGAAAAATGGAAATCGTTTTTGTCTTATTTTCAGTAGAAAATGTCTTTTTAAACTTAAAACAAGCTAGTCCAGAAAAATGTCTCATTTCAAGTTGTTTAAAGACAAAAATGAGATCTGAATTGCTTGGGACAAGTAAAAAAAATCTACCAATGGAACAAGAGAAAAGTTACTTATATTAAGACATTATTCTAGTTTCAAGTAAATTAAAAAAAAAAATCTTGTTCCATTGGCAGATTTTTTATACTTGTTTTGAGCAACTCAGACCTTGTCTAGTCTTTAAAATTGAAAGAAGACATTTTTCAGGACTAGTCAGGTGAATTTGGCCTGTTATAAGTCTAAAAAGAAATTTTACACTGAAAATTAGACAAAAACACTTGCTAAGATTCCCATTTTTTATAGTGTACATACATTGAACCAGGGGGTGTAACCAAAAACATCGGATTGTTCATCAAAACTAACTTATACAGTGACCGTTTCAGATAGGGATGGGTGAGTACCGATACCAGGTACCGGTATCAGGCTGATACCAGCCTTAATTTAAGGTATCATTACTCGTGAAAGCTGCAGATACCAAGTCCTCCTCCCCAGTAGGTGGCGCTCCATTGCTGCAGTTTGACACCATGGCAAATGTGTGTTAGGCCCTGTTCAGACAACATGAATGAACGAGGGAGAGTTAAGAGGTTAACTATTTTATATTTTCAGCTTTAAAAAAAAGAAGCTAAATTTCAGACAGTTTTTAGGGTTTTTATTTTGCACTTTTGTTAATTTATTAAAAAAAAAAAAAACTCAGAGAGAGTCGTTTGTGTTTTATTTTTGAACTAAATTGCAGAGTGACTGTGGTCCCTTTGTTCAAAACGATCCGTCACTAGTAATCAAAACTATACGTAGCAAAAGTACTAGTACCATTATCTGTACTTAGTATTGGTGAGTACTAGGGGTGATTTGTTTCAAGAACCTCTCGATACCATACGCATCACGATACTTAGGTGAAGATACAATAGTATGATGATGCATCACGATATCACAATATTGTGATATATTGTGATATTCTTCACAATTAACTATGAAAAAAATAAAGATGATTTTTTTGAAAATCAAAATATTTCTCAAAATTAAAACAGCCAAGGAAAACATTGATCTCTCTGGCATAATGACTTGCTAAGTGCAACAAAAACCCACATTATCAAGTTAGGAAATTAAATATTTTGAATTTACTTTGAGATTATATTATTATACAAACTATTGGCAACATACAGTAGCTGGTAGCAGCTCTTAGGCGCCATCTACAGCAGTGGTAATAAGGAAGTTTTATTTTACTCCCAACTTGGCTAAAATATGAATTTTTATGGATATTAAAAGTATCGATATTATGAGTTGAAATATTGATATTGTATCAGAAGTCAATCTATCACGATATATTGCTGTACCAGTACTTGTATTGGTATCAGTCTGAAAAAAAGTGTTAACGGACATCCCTAGTTTCAGACAAAGGACATAAGAATTTCAAAAAGCAATGAAAATGAATACTGCCGGTAAAAATGGTCAGAAAATATCTTATTTTACCAAATGTCAGTGGCCCAACTTCATTACTCTCACCCCTTCTCAAACATATATAGAGTCTCCTTTCACTGACAGTCAATAGAATATTGTAAAGGACCATTAAATGTAATGCCGATAAAAACGTGCTCCGCGGCTGCCAATAAATGCTCCAAATCTGCTGAGTTTACTGGATGCCGGGAGCACTCAGACTTTATCCACAGATAATGGTGTAATATATGAAGGGGATTGTGATGCAACGACTCCTTGTAAAGCCTTTACTCACTGATGAATTGTTTCATGCTAATTGAACAAAAAGCTCAAAGTCACATAAAGATGGATAAAACGTGAAATGCATACGATGGTTTTTAGCCACTGTTTTCATCTTCTCGATGAAGAAGTCTTTCAGTGATATAAGAGATTAAGACCAGATTTTGTTTCACTGAGATTGATTTCTAAGATTCTGGCTAAGGCTTACCAGAACTTCTCCTTTGAATGATGATCTCGTGACTCTGAAAACAGTGGCTTAGGTTCAGCAAACAGCCTTGTACTGAAGTAAAGGTTTCTCTTTCCCTCTAATTAAAATGACATGAAGCCAAGCTTCAGAAATGTGCACAATCTGGTGAACAGAAAGATAGTAACATCAAATGAGTCAAATTAATTAATTTTGATCTCCATCTCATTTTCTACCTGCATTCGCTGCGAGGTGAGGGGATAATCTGTAAACAGGTTCTTTATCAGGTCAGAGCCATTAAAGAGCTGTGGGGTAAAATATTAAGTATTTATAATCCTGTCTGAAAAGGTTTGAAGATGCAGTCATCATATCTCTGTCTTTGTGTGTGTGTGTGGTGTAATTATTCATGTGTGGAGATGTTGCCATCGTATGACTGTGTGTGTTTCTAAGTGTGTGCCTTTGTGTGTGCAAGTGAGTGTGTACGTATGAAGACAGCCGGTGGAGCTGCTGAAAAATATATGAAGCATTCGTAAGCTCTCCCCTGAGGTCTGCTGAGCTGGATCAAGACTGATGTCGCTGGACTTCTCATTGAATCAGAACTACTGAAAAACTGGGTCCACACTGTTTTTCTCACATATATTCTCATAGATTTTTAACATACATAAAGATATGTGTGCGTAACTTTACTGTAGCTCCAATCCACTGAATTTTGAGTTGATCAGTCGGATTGAAAAAAAACAACAGATATGATCCAAGAACCTGTTAAACCTATGAATTATTGAAAACAGGTTCAGAACGGGGTGTTGAAGACTGAGCTGTTGTGTTATATTTCAATAGTCTGTACTCACAGATTATAAAATGTAGACTTTGTAGATAAATTTGAGCAATGTTACTGAACTTTTAGGACCTGTCCTTGGTTTGAACTGGGTTATTTTTAAATGGGGGACTGGTGCAGGTACATGTACAGGAAAAGCTTGATGATTAATATAATAACAGTTAATACAACATGGTTCTTCTCTGTCAGTGCATTGTTACAGCCGGTTTGATATACGATGCCTTTCAATTAGGATGTTTGAAATTTGGATAACGAGTTTCCACTGTACTGGTTGTTGAAATTTAATCCTTTATTGGTGAGGAAGAAGGTAGTATCACATAAAGTTAACCCCTCAAAACCTGACTTTTAAAATGTCTCCTTGACTTTTTTGCTTATTTTGACCATAGACTGTATAGTTAACAGACGTAGTCTCACCAACGTCACCATTTTGGTTCTGAAACAGACTTTTAAAGCCAATTTATGGCTGTGTTGGAAGTGACGGGGGCTTAAAGTACCATTATAGGGAGCCTGTCAGTCAGCTTCTGATTGGGGGAGCTCGCGATCTTAATATCCTCTGAACTGCTGTTAGAAAAAAAATTCACCCTCTGTACAGTGTGTGCCAATAGTAAAATTAGCAATTTAGCCAGAAGACATTTTTTGAACCAGGCTGTAAATAGGTTAATTTCTGTTGTTTTTGGCTCGACATATTTGCAACTTCTAGTACTTCTAGAGCCAGCCTTAAGCAGACGCTGAAAAAGCAGATTTTAGCACATAGACTTTTAGCATATTGACTATTAATACGGTCAGGAAAATGTCTTGTGAGTAAGCTCTTGGCCCATTTTTCACAAATACATGGAACTTTTTAGTCACAATCAGCTGTGGCTACATTAGTTTAGATTCGATAAAAGAAAGGAAAAAAAAAATCTTCTGGCACTAAATGGCAGCACCTACGTCCAACTAAGGTTTTCCTCTAGTCTGAATTCTTGCTTGTGTTGTACGTAACTGCTGCTTGAAATTGTAGAATTGTAGAATATGTGGGAGTTATTTCCCATTTCCTGTTATATGAGAGTAAAACAGTTTAAAATGAAGAAAAACAAACAAACAAAAAAAGAATGAAACATGAACAATGACAACTATAAGTTGCTGTCTCTTATTTTGTTAAAAAAAGAAAAAATTAAAAAGTCCCCGACAGCATCTTGACGACTCCTCCCCCTTCTAGCACACAAGCCACTTGAGGATGTCTGCTCCTCATCATGAGACAAACTGAGAGTAGAGAAGTAGAGGAGAAAATATTCAGCTGGTCACAAACACTCTACAGAACAAACAAGGCATGACACATTGTTCTGCAAAGGTTATCACACAATACAAGCCTCAAACTATGCTCACAGAGTACAAAGAAGACTTGCTACAGTATTCAAAAATAGCACAAAATTTACATGCATGGTATTATGCAGTGCATGACGCACACACTTACTCATACAAAGTACAAACACAGCATCGTACTCTGTTCCAATAAGGTTTCTACATATTATAAACATTGGATTGTACAAATAAGACACTATTCTGTTTTTTCACATGAAGTTGCTTCTTCAAATGCTCCTTCGGTCTCATAACCTGGGCGAATCTTCTTTTTGTCATTTTTTGACAAACTTGCCTCCATTTTTGTGCTGTTTTTTCATCCATCTGCTCTGCACTCTATGTGTATTCGCAGGCTTCCTTATGAGCCAGAGCGAAACTACCGTAATAACCACATGTTGGCTGAAGAAGCAACATCCTAGCTTTCACAAACTGTTGGAAACTTCCAATTGTGCAAACAGTTTAGGAATAACAGTCATTCAAAGTGCTCTTGTACAAATGTGTCAGCGGGTTAAAGGGCCCATATTATGCAAAAATCACTTTATTAAGTCTTTTAGTTGGGTGGGTCTTTGGCTTTCCCCCCAGCCAACAAAATGTGATATTTAATGACAAAACCTGTACTGAGTAGTGCTTGGGAATGTAAAATCCTGACCTGAGCTGAGGGGCTATGAGAGCCTGGAAACAATGCTGCTGTGCTTGATTTATTGGCTTTTTGGACCAAAACATGTGACTACCATTTCATGAAGACATCAATGATCCATATTAAACTGCAGAAAAGGAGCAGAATATGGGACCTTTAAAAGTGTCATGCAGCACAGAAAACCATCCCTTTCATGCAGATCTTTAGGTCACCTGCTTGTTGGTGTTACAGTGTGTCGCTCTTGGTGACTTTGGTTGAAGTAGAGCATTTGAGTCTAGCACCCTGCAGTCATTACTGAGTGACTGTTTGGCTGTTCCCCAGCTTCTGTGTCTGTAATCAAGTCTTAACAAGTTAAAAGCTGAGCACATGAAAGGATTATGACATTCAATGACCATCCCATGCTGTCATCTCTGACTCACAGAGACCCTTCACATCAATGGTAGGAGGCTGCTCTGCACTCACGCTGTGGAGTGTTAAAGCAGTGTGACAGAGAGCTAAATGACCTCATATCCCAAATCTCCCGCATTCAAGAGACACACTCATTTCTGACCTCCATTAAATCCTGAAGCTGAAATGAAATTGAAGTAATTTATTTGCACCCGTCTGAACTTGTTTTAACTCGAAGCAGTAACATCACCACTGCTCTGAACGGAAGCACTTTTGCGCATGGATGAGGCTAATTAACGCCTGCTGTGTTCTCATCAGTCTCCTTTCTCATTCATTTGGCATATTAGGCAAAATGCTCAGAGAGATGTAATTATATTCATGTATCATTAAAGAGTATCTCAGTGTTATTTAGATGAACAAAGAATTACAGAATGGGGCCACACTGTGTGTTTCGTTGACAGATTTCTCAACTTGCGGATGTAATCTTTCAATAAAGTTAAACATATTTGAATATTTGCCTAGAGAAAGAAGATAGTGATGTCATGAGCTGCAGAGATAATAGAATAACATTTGTCATCTTCCTGTATTTGCATTTAGGCGAAAGAAAAGCTTCTTTTGTTCCAGCAAAGCTATTCTTATCAGGGATTATGAAATATGTCTGTATTCAAATCTTTATTGACTTCATACTTAGTATTCTTCGGCCCGAATCACTTTCTCATATTTTTTCAAATCACTATGCAAGAAACACCCTGTGATAGTTAGCATGGAACAGAGTCGGTCTGTAAGTTTTCTGCTCAACACTTCATGAGTTTCAGCATTAAAGCCTCCACAATAAACTAGAATTTTACAGCCGAAGAGTGAAGTGGCACTGATGTTGGATGATTAGTTCTGGCTCACAGTCCGCGCTCTAATTCGTCCCAAAAGTGTTGGATGAGGTTCAGGTCAGGGCGCCCTGCCAGGCCAATGAAGTCATTTTGCTCCAAAATGAACCATTTCTGGCAGAGCCATGTTAACATGAAGGGGTCCAAACTGATTACACATCAGAGACAGCGCTCGTAAACATCATTGAAGTACAATACAGACTGCCCCAGATATCACTGTTGGTTATTAAAAACAGACACATTTTTTAGAACATAATTTGCACTAGAAACAGAAGAAAAATAACTTCCTCTGGTCCATTGATGTTCACTTTCTGGCCAAAGATGAGAAAAGACTCCAGCTCACTGCTAGCTTCAGCTCTTTGGCCAGGCTGCATTGATCTCTATTGGATTTGCTCCATAACATACTCTCACCTAACTCTAAGGTTAACCCCTAAAGGCACCTGGAAGTTCATAGTGACTCTACCCAGGAAGGAGAATAAATGACGTGAGGCTCATTCAGTGCCCTGAGGTTCCTTTTGGCCTCGCTAAATCACAGCGCAGTACATCCATAGTCCTGACTCCCACTTTTTCCATCAGTCTTCATGAAAAGTTTTCTGTGAGGGGAGGGCAGACAAAGCCAAACATATTAAACAAACACAGTATGGTATTTGAAAAAAAAAAAAAAAATTATGTAGGCAAAAAAAAGTAATTTGCGATTAAAATATGAGTGAACGACACCACATCATATGGGTTTTCATTCCAAGTCAGTCCATCACTGGAATTGCTCTGTTGCAGTCCAGCTGTAAGGCTGATCCAGCAGGTCACATGTAATATGCAGTCATCCTTTTTTTTGTCGGGCAGTGTAGCTGTGACTCATAAATTCAGTGTAAGAAAGATTGGGCTCAGAAACTACTTAAAAACAGCTAGTGACTTTAAATATAAAACAAACCGTATCAAAACCAACACGCAACAGAGCAGAACCAGACTCCAGATGTATCTGGCGTGTTTAAGGGGTTACTGGGTGGGTACACTTTGCTGTGTTCAGTGTTGGGAATAACAGCACTGCAAACGCTACCATTGTTAAACACCAAAGTGTAATCTAATTAATTACACTTTAATATTAGGGATGGGCAGAGATTTTCTAGTACTCAAAAAGTCATTATATAAAAAAAGCAAATAGTTTATGTGACAATCCCTTTGTCCTGTCTACCGCAGATCACAGTTTTATGCAGGATGCTGGAGCTGTTACGAGTCAATTTCACAAAAAACAGGTCAGGACAGGAAATTGTCCATGCCCATTGACTTTCAAAATAAAACAAACTTTGTCCAAAACCAGATCTTAGTTAACTTGACCACGGCAACAAACTGACATAGTGAATGGACCCAGACCAGAGGTCATCAGGTTGGTGGATTTACAGCCAAAACAAGAATGAACAGTCATTCAAAAAAATGAAAGAAAGTAAGGTACAGTGCAAACTCTGCAAGATTAGTCCAGCACAAGGGTTTGTAACCTGCTGCTCTGGAGCTTAGGGCGGGTCTCGGACACCTTTGCAATGGCTCCTTATAGTTTTCAAAAAATATTGAAATAAAGATATTTTTCTTACTAAGTTATTGATAATTAAATTCATAATGTTAAATGCACATTGAACATAAACATTTTGCTAAGCTTAATAAGCATCACATACTGCAATAGAACTTAATTTTTTTGTGAATTTTACAATTTTTTAAAAAGTTTTTGCAAACATTTCAATTATTCTTTTTACTTAAAAAAAACATCTAAATTTTGTAGATTTTGCAAATTTCTTTTTTTTTATTTCTGCAAAATTTTGCAAATTATTGAAATTCCATATTTTTAAAAAAATGTAGCATATTCTTATACATTTTTTTTAAATAAAGCAGTTTTTGAAATTAATTATTTTTTTTGCAAATTTATAAAATACTGATCATTTTTTGAAATTTTAATTTATCAGGACATTTTTGCAGATTTTTGAAATTTTGAAAACATTTTGCAGCATATTTATTAAATTTTATGAAATCACAATTAAAAAAAATATATATATATATATATATATATATATATATATATATATATATATATATATATATATATATATATATATATATATATATATATATATATGTTTATTTGCAAACTAATTAAAATTTTGTCACCTTCTTTGTCACCCGAAAAATTAAGTTTGATGATTGTGCAGAGCACAACAGCCCTCTCCATCTTTGTCAAAGAGGAACGTAGGCAGGTACGTGTATGTGAGTTGGCGGCAGCAGCAGCTTGGAGAGGCAATTCTGGAATAATCTTCGAATAGTTACGAGAGAATGTCACATAGCTCTTTTGCTTACAATGCCCATCTTTATTTCAAATATAACAGTGCTGTTACTGACAGGGAAATGTGGTGCATTATTATGGACTGATATCCATAGCTGTAATCCGACTCGCTCAGCCAGGTACAGGACAGGAGCTGCAAATAAAATGTGTTTACTAAAAAAGAAAAACCGTAAATGTGAGTTTTAAGAAGCGATTTAAAGAGCAACGTTTCCATCTTCTTTACATCTCCATATGCATCTGCATTAGTGATGACATAAGATCACTGGAGTGAACAACCAAGCAAAACTCAACAGCAGATGAATATATTTTCCATGCTGCAGAGGTGAGGTGGTCAGCTACAGAAGGGTGAGCGCAGAACTTCAGGTGGCGCTCAATCCCCTGCTGATAACCACGTGTGACGCAGAGGCTGAACCCAGATTTACAGCTGGGGGTATTACTCAACTCGTGCAGAGCCGTGCTTACCTCCGAGCCCCGGCAGCATTGCCAGGTCCTGCTGTGCCACGCAGAGCCATGCTGGGTGCACCGGGGTAGGTGTCTTTGCTGACAGACTTTGTTCTCTCCGGGAAACAAGCCTGAGAGCAGGCGCTGCTCCGTGGCTACAGTTAATAGAGTGACACGCGGCAAAAAGATGCACGTCACCCCCTGCTGAACATTTGTGTTGATATGCTCATGCTGCCTCCATGTGTGTGTTGAAGGGCAGAGCCTCCCTCACACTCATTATCATGTACAGTATATGTTCACAGACACACACACAACATGCCCCCTGGCTGCGTCAACGCTTGCATTGATCGGCGCAGCACGGGCTGCTCTAAACAACCGAATCATCAATTCTAATTTGACGTTTGAGAGTAAAAATCAACACCCTGCCAGTGTTTATACAATTCAAAGTTAGTTGGAGCTCTTTAAACGTTTTGAAGTATCAAAGCTTGAGAAAAGCATCCGCCCCAGGGCCGTGTCACTCTCATGAGTGAGAAAATCTTTCAATGTGACTTCAATCAGCTGGAAGTGATCATGACATCCAAAATCTTCACTTAGAGAAAAATTTTCCTGTAATGATTGAATATACACTGCCTGGCCAAAAAAAAGTCACCGCCTGG
This sequence comes from Halichoeres trimaculatus, assembly GCF_033239565.1. Lineage (NCBI taxonomy): Eukaryota > Metazoa > Chordata > Actinopteri > Labriformes > Labridae > Halichoeres > Halichoeres trimaculatus. The sequence continues at coordinate 6,404,886 of NW_027437184.1, read as the reverse complement.
ATTTAAATAAGCAAACAGGTAGGAGCCTCCTATTGGATAATTACTGCATGGGTGATTATCTTTCAGCCGGCAGCAAGTCATTTAACCCCAACTGGTGCAACGAGTTGCTTCTCATTTCTTAAACAACTGTGTGGAAAGACACATCCTATGGTCGTGGAAAAGATGTTAGTCTATTTCAGAAGGGTCAAATCATTGGTATGTATCAAGCAGAGAAAACATCTGAGGAGATTGTAGAAATGACTAAAATTTGGTTGAGAAATGTCCAATACATTATCAAAAACTGGAAGGTCAGTGGGGACCCAATGTGGGTGCGAGTGACAAGAATAATATATTTTTTTTCTTTCTAGAGTCTGATCAGTTCTTGGCTCTACCTCCTGATAGGAATGGGTACCTTTCACATTTTTTGAACAAGGTATTTTTTATTGTTTTTTTTCACAGAACAAAAAACACCCCCAACTTCGAATTAACAGCCAGACAGTGTTGCAGATATAAATATATATAGATATATATATATTAAAATAAAATAAAAATTACATTTTTTAAAAAACTTCAAATTAAAATAAATAAATAATAATAATAATAATAATAAAATAAATACAATAAATCAGGTAGATAGATCAACAAAAATTATGTATGTAATAAAAAAAAAACAGACACATAAACAGATGTACATTACATGCATAAATTGCCAGGTGGCATGTTTTCGACAAATGTTATAAATGGTTGCTAAGTTATCTGAAATGTTCTGGTGCACCCTCTGATTCTATATCTTATTTTCTCTAAATGTACAAGACACATTACCTCCCTTATCCACTGACCATATGATGGGGGTACAGAGTCTTTCCATTTTGACATGAGTCTTTTGGCTTAAAGGGAGCAAAATGCATTCATATTTTCTTGACTTCTGTTAACAGAACTGTTTACTGGCATCACACCAAACAATGAAATCAGTGGAGAAGGATCAATTCTTGCCCCACATATGCTGGAAAAAGTCTCAAAAATAAAACACCAAAATCGATAAATCTTGGGACAAGACCAGAATGTATGTAATAAAGTGGCAGGAGCCAGTTTACAGCGATCACAGGTTGGGTCGAGATCTTTCTTAAACTTCACTAGTTTATCTTTGGACCAGTGTAAGCGGTGTACAATTTTGAATTAAATGACAGTGTGCTGGAAACATATAGAAGAAGAATAGATCCTCTGTATAAGTACCTTTCACATTTGAAATGATACAGTACCAATGCACAGTACCTGGCAATCGGTACAGTACCAGTTTTCTGTAATTGTTTGTTTTTCTGTGGTAAAAAATATTGGTTTGTTTAATAACAAAATATATAAACAAATTCAATTTAACAAATTTATTCTTTAATATATAACCTTGCAATGTTGTGTCTATGTCCAGTATTGGAAATCGCCTTCTTTTCCGCTCCTTTGTATTCACGTAAAACCAAAAGGTACCTAACCATGGTACCTTTTTGTTTTACGTGAATCGGTGCCCAGTAGTTTTGACAGAATTTGGTCAGTAAGTTCCTATTTAAATAACTAACTCGGTACCCATCCCTACTTTCCGACATATTTTACAATCCCTGAAAAAATACGCAAGAATGGCAGCTGGCAACCACCGTTAAACATGGCGTAAAACCTCGTTTTTACCTCTTATGACAAATAAAAATGAAACTTTTCAGAAAAAAGAGGCAGCTAAATGGTATCTTCAAACCACCACAACAACCGGACATGAGAAACATTTCTGCGTTGTGTTTATATTTTTTAAAGTTTGACCACAGCCCATTTAGAATGACTGGAGAGACAGATTTTTTTTACCTATACTGCAGCCAGCCACCAGGGGGAGCAGTTTTTGTGGCGACCTTACTTCAAGCTGAGCAAGATTATGTCCATTTTTTATAGTCTATGATGGCAACTTTTCTTTTGGCCAGGCAGTGTATGTTGATGTGTAGAATCAAAGATGGTGGACAAGGTGTGCTGCCCAGTCTAGCAGTCATCCTCCTCCCTCTTCTCGCTCCTCCTCCTTCTCTCTGCTTATATGTGCACGGCTGGATCCCAACTGCAGATGAATATGGAGCTCAGCTACATCTGATGGATGCCATTTGTCTTGGCAAGCGATCATACCTGTGCCTGTATTTTGGTCCCCTCTTTTTTCTTCCCTCTCCAGAGAGACGTCAGTTAGTATGATAAGTGATATTTATAGCTGTGTTGGCAGCTGTGGAGAGTATGCGTATAGCATAGCAAGGAAAGGGAAGTGGACTAATCAAAGGCATCAGGGAATTAAGGCTTTTGTTTTCATTAATTGCTTTTGTCGTCACTGCCTGATTCTTTTACTCATCGTTGCAGAGTCTCTTCCTCTCAAACAAACCACTCTCAGGCTTGAAGGACGAATGTGCGGCTAACTCCAGTTGTCTGAAATCTCCCAAGATTTTTTTAATACATATGCTCCAGTGTGGTATCTTGGTGAAGAGGCTGAGTTTTTGAGGTCACAGGAGCCAGAGTCCATCCAGCTACCTTGATTTCTAAGAGCAGCTGATTGGCTGACTTCACCCCTAATCAGCAGCAATCATAAGTCATGATTGAGGATGATAGATCAGCTGTGATGATGGTCAAATCCTGATTACAGACGGTCTAATAATGATAATGGCTGGGTTTCCTGTGGCGCGGCAGCACTCTTGGCTCACCTTTGATCTCCTGAAATACCTGCAGGCACCAAACGGCTGTAAATGTTTCTACTGGTTTTTGGAAAGAAGATTGAACTTAGATATGGGGAGAATGAGGGGTTTTCAAAGAGAGCTGTGTGTTGAAGTGGCATCAAGAGCTCAGGTCATAAGGGAAAAATAGAGTAATTGAGGGAATTTGTGTGAATCTCTTTGATTTATCGGCTACGCTCTCAGGCGATATATGAATAATTTCAACAAACGTGTTGACTGGCATACTAAATCAGTGCTGTTTACTTCGCGAATCATTTCCTGTCAAATCAAAGCTCTTTTAGCATTCATGAAAACACAATATCCACATTTGGAGCTTTTTCACTTTCACTGTACACAGACTGTATTTTTCTCCTGCCCTACTTTTTCTTTCACCCACGAGTTACAGTCTCTAACTGTGTCAATAATTTAGCTTAATAATGTTGGCAATGTTTGGCTTCACTGGCGCCTGAGAGTGGTCCGTTCCCCATTTATAATCAATTTCATCCTATTTGTATTTCCAGCTCTTCCCTATCTGCTTACACAGCATTACTTATTGCTGGGTTTCATTATCAGGTGTGCAGCAGGCCATGGCGGGGAATGAGACGAGAGAGTTGGGCTTAAACAAACACTGGAAATGAACACTCAGAACACTCATTTTATCGACGAATTATGCCCAGGCTCACTGAGTATCGATTATTTAAAAAGAGTGCCATCCTCATTTGCAGAGCCATATCAGCTCGAGTCAAAGGCAATACATTAGAAAGTATTTATAAAAAATTTATCTTTATATATGTTTATCTCCAAAGGTATGGTGTGGAATAGATATTAGGAAAATGTTTTACAGAGAGGTTCAGGCGTATACATGGCAATGATTAGGGTTGGACATCAGTGCCAGTTTCAAGTAGTAGCAAAACTGTTCCAATAAAATGAGACATGATTTTCATCCTTCTTACCATGCATTTAACATAAAATTATTCTTTGTATAATGTGGATTGGAGCAATCCTCACTGTAAAATACACATCACAATACTTGGGTTACTATATCACAACATTGTGATATATTGCGATATTCTATACAGTTAATTATTTGATTGAAAGATACTTTTCTATTTTATTGTTTTTAAATTAATGGAAGTCAGAAAGAGTCCTTCTGCACTTAGCTTAAAAACATGAAGTGTTTCAAGTTGTCACTTAAGCTAATGTGACATTAAACTAATGTTGCAAAAAAATTATTGGTCGGTTGGTGAACTGATAAATGTCACTTGGTGTAACTAGGGCTGCACGATTATCGCAATCGCAATCGCAATCGCAATGTCAGCACATGCAATTCAGATTTTTCTCCATGATAACCAAGCAAGCCTGTAGACTCATCATGACACAACTTTTTTTATTAAATCGCAAGCACAATCGCAATCGCAATATTGTCCACCTAATCGCAAATCGCACCTTTTCCCCAAATCGTGCAGCACTAGGTGTAACCAATGTTACAATCTAATATTGTGCAAAACATGACCGTGATTATTATTTTATCACCATCATCATCATCATCTTCATCATCTTCATCATCATCATCATCTTTATTGAGGAGACTCGAAGTCAATATACGAGAAAAAGACAGTAGACAAAAGACAGTCTAAGACACTGTAAATTTTAAATTTTAAATGATTTTAAACTAACTGACCCATGAATAGAGAGAAAACATTGATGTTTACAGCATCAAAACCCACATCATAAAGTTTAGAAATGAAATGTTTGAGATTATAATTATTATACAGTTTATTATTGGCAACGTACAGTGGAGTTGCTCTTCAGCGCCATCTACCACAGTGGAGGTGCAGAAGATGTATTGTCCTTCCAACTCACCTAAAATATGAATTTTTAATTTTTAGAATATATTAATATTAAGAGTTGAAATATGGATATATTATCACAGGTCAAAGCATCTCGATATATTGCTGTATCAATAAATTTTGCACCTTTATTTCTAACACATCACTGCATCCGTGTCAACGCCCCCTTATCTCAAAGAACTACTCACGCCACAAACAAGCAGCTACCTCATTTAGCCCCCTAGAACTAATCCAATCCAGTCCAATCCAATTTTATTTGTTAAGCACTTTAAAAACAACCATAGTTGAAACAAAGTGCTGTACAGGAGAATAAACAAAATACGAGATAAGAGAATGGACTTAAAACATAAGCTAAATAAATTTTCAAGGACAAGAAACAATTCAAAAGACATAAAACAAATTAAAATGAATAAAAAAACGCAGAAGAAGCAATCAAAATAAATAAAATAAAATAAAAATAAATAATAATTATAATAACACAATTGCCAGCTACTGAACATCAAAGGCCAGGGAGAAAAGGTGGGTCTTGAGGAGGGATTTAAAAACAGACAGAGGCGAGGCCTGTTTAATATTTTGAGGCAGCCGTTCCAAAGTTTTGGGGCTGCAACAGCAAAAACGCGGTCCCCTCTGAGCTTCAAGCAATGGGAGATTTGCAGCTCTTTGTCTGTGGAATAACCATCCTGACCACCTGGGGACTCCAAAAACAACTGACTTTTTTTTTCGAAAAAAACCCCCAATAATAATAAAAAAAAAGCTTTCCTTGAAAGCATTTAACTTGTTTTTAATCTTGTTTTACTCTTTAGTACTTTAAGAGCCTGTTATTAAAAGTGCTTTAAAAAACATTTATTATTATTTTTACAGTTGAACGTGAAAGAGATTAAGAATTTAATGCTATTATATATTGATAAGCTTTGTTCTGTTCCAGTATTTCTGTTTGATATTTTATTTTTTCAAACAATGCTCGGCCTTTTATGTCAGACGGATCCGCCACGATAATTGATATTCAACAGGATGACCTTTCATTCCTCAGAGCCAAAGACCAAAGACGCATCCCCGTGCCGTGGTACAAGCTTTAATGTTTTATATATAACCACCAGTTAAGAACCATTTCCCAGCAGTGGTGGGGTTAAAGCTGCAGGGCCCAGACAGCTTTTATAGGAAACATACACTCCCTGTTGTGCTGTGCATCTTAATTAACTGCCAGTAGATATTGTATGGAAAGATGTGATCTCCCCTAAGGGACTAAAACTGACCTGAAGCCTGGATGCCTGGGCTCAAGAGACTTTGCTGCCATTGGCCTTAACGATGGCTGTGGAAGGGATGGGAATCCTGCAAGCTAATCATGGATTCACAAGATAGAGCATTGTGAGTGTTTCAACGCTAAATGTATCATTCGTTCTCATTAGTTTCACTGCTTTAGTATATATACGTGAATTACTGTATCCACGTGACACTTTTTCCACAATGTTTGTCCATAATTTTCTATGTTAGGACAATGATTCTTAAATAAATCTGACACAGTTGCAGATAATATTTATTCCTGTTTTGAATGGAACCATATTGGTAAGGTTGTCATGACCAAGAAATAATCTACCAAACATATATATTTTTTAATTCTTTATGCTAGGTTTAGCTGTCGCATTCAGTGGTGACAGTATTACTCCACTAGTGCTTTTCTCTTAAAAAAATATCTGGACTATGTGTGTTATTTCTATTTCAAAAACCTTCCAATCAACAGCTCTATCTACTGAATCCAATCTTGATTTATTCCACATGTCAGCTGGAAAGCAAAGGCTTGTTTTCATGAGATAAGGCATTCAGAAAAGATGAAACCATGCAAGATGTAAGGCCTTTTAACCATGACTGAAAATGTGATAATTCCGTCTGAATTTTAACTACTTCTGACATTTTGCACAGGATTACGGCACAAGACTGAAAACTCCTGCCCAAAAGTAGCTCCCATTTTTTTCATAAAGGTGTCCTTGAGCAGCACACTGAGTCTCCCTGCCTCAGGCTTACTGCTCCTGGTTGCATTGTTTTATCCCTGCAGTATCATGTGGCTGCACCCCCTGTCAGGTTGGAAACAATATATCCTCTAGAAAAGAAAATTACACCAATGGCAATTTAAACCTCACAAACACACTTCTATGAAGAGTTTGTCTTTGGGTGTTATCTTTATGAAGTTAAGTCACTGAATCCTGGGGATTTATCTAGCATATGGCACCAAACTGTTTGCTCATTTGAAGATCTGAATGTTGTCAAATTTAAAAAGAGCTCAACCTCTTTGGATCTGTGTGTCAAACAGAGCATGTTTTTGAGTTGTTTGAAGGATGTCAAATAGTGTTTTCATTGACTTACTATTCTATCAAAGCCAAGCAGCAACCTCCGATCTAAGAGTATGAGACTATATGGGAGTGGTCCAATCCTGGTATCAGGTATTGGTGTATGGGTGCCCCTCAAACTTGAATTACCAGTCTACAGGGAATAAAAATATTACGAATATTACAAATATTAACTTTTGCACATTCTGAAGCAAGGTTTTTTTTTTAACTAAACGGATGGTAAACATTTAAATATTCTATTGTATAAATAAATATTAACTTCAGTAACACCTAGCACTCATTTTTTGCCTTTTAGCTAAAACATTACCAGTCTTATCCCACAGTAGGGCATGCAGGTTATTATTTAACACTGGTATCAGATTGGTATCAGTATCGGTCGATACCATACACTGTATATAGAGTGGACAGCGTGGCTCCGCCATTTATCATTGTACGGTTTTGAAGCCAAAATACCCCTGTCACAGGTGCCAGAGTCTGCGCAGTAAAGACTGTGAGGGATTCTGGGAGAATCTAAGCGGAGCTGGGTGACAATTTTTTTTTTTTTTTTTTTCGAGAGTCTAATCACTTCTTTACTCTACCTCCCGACATATTTTACAATCCCCAGAAAAAATTCACGAGAACAGCAGCTGTCAATCGTTAAACGTGATGTAAACCCTAGTTTTTGACCTCGTATAACTAATGAAAACTAAACTTTTCAGAAAAAAAGGACTTGAATACAAGACAGCGGAATGTCTTCAAATCACCACAACAATCAGACGTGAGAAACATTTCTACAAAGTGTAATAATTTTTGAAAGTTTGACCACAGCCCATCCGGAATGGCTGGAAAGACGGATTTTTCACCTATACTGCAGCCAGTATAGGTTTTTGTGGCAACCTCACTTTTTTTTTTTTACAGTCTATAGTCGATACCCAAAGCCCAGGTATAAGTATAGGTATTGGAACCAGAAAAATTGGATCGGTGCAGCCCTACTCTAGTGTCTGCTTGAGGCTGGCTCTGGAAGTACCAGAAGTCACATACACACCAAGCCAAAAATACCTCCAATATGGCCGCTATAGTCAGTTTGCTTCAAAAGTCTGTTTCATAAACAGACAGTTGAGGTCGGGGAGACTGCATACATACAGTCTGTAGTCAACGCTGATGTTGAAATCCTGACAGGAACTAAAAGCATTGGCTATTAGTCATTTTGAAAACATGTTTACATGTTTTGAGCTCTGCGTTTGAACTAAGCAGCCCAGAAAAGTCAATGTACTTGTCAGAGTAGAATAATCTGAGGTCTGTTTGTGCCATAAGTTTCCTTTATTTCTGAGAAACCTAAAGTGACTTGTGCCCCTGGCTTTTTTATACCTGCAAGTGGAGCTGCCACTACCTTTGACATTTTGCTTATGTCGTTATCATTCAAGACAGAATTGCTGTGAAGAGCATTTGGGTTTTCAGGGTATGTAGAAGCACATTCAGGTGATCTTGAGTGCCAAAAGAGAAGTCAGCACTGGAAAAGCTTGCCTGAGGGGAAAAGTCTGGAGGATGATAACATCAGCTTTTATCACTAGTTGCATGGTTGGCTGCATCCTGTATTGTTCAGGGAGAGGCAGACCCATCCATCTCCATTGGCTTTCATACAGTAGGCGACTCTTCGGATCGGGGAAAGAGAAGCAGCGTGAAATGTCAAGGTGATTTGGTTGGCCATTTACCTTTTTCAGAATTGCTGCTGTTATTGTAGTTTCTCTCTCTTTTCTCTCCAATGGACCAGTTAAAAAAACACAGGGGATGTTTTTTTTGGCCCAAAAACATGGAGGAGAAAACTCGGGGAAAATGTAGTTGTGGGAAAAGAGTTTTCAAAGATTTTTTGGATAGATCAGAAGAAAGTTTTATGGATTTTTCTCCATCAGACCAGTACAAGACTAACTCCAAACAGTTTCACAGAAAACTGCAGGCTCACTGGAAAAGATTGTTGCTTATTCAGGTAATTAACTTTGTGAATTTACTTCTCTACTACTGTAGTTTTCTCTTTGAAACAAACTCTGTGTGAAAGCAGACAGAACCTTCTCCTCAGCCCAGCTCTGAGGAGAGTTTACTGTCTACTGAGAGCTCTATGACTATTTTATGTGAGTGCTCAAGTTTAGAAATAATTCTCTATGCCTTTTATTTTCTGCTCCTTGTGCTCAGAAAAAAAAAGCTCACAGTGAAGGAAAACAGAGCCATAAATGTATCAACAAAAAGCAAAGCACATTTATTGCAGCACTAAAAATAAATGTCTCCACCATGAGAAGAAGAGTTGTTTCCCTTCTCGTGGCTGAAACTCAACCTTGAGGTTTCATAATGCGCCCATGATGATGGCTAACCTCGACTTGAAAGCAATTTCCTCAGTGAGATCATTGTCTGGCTGAAATCACACACCGAGTGTTCACAGCTAGCCCACGTGAGCACACGGGTGCGTGGAAGACCGTCAACATCAATCACGGGCCAGCCAGAGTTTTTATTAGGAAGCAGAACAGCATAATAAATAACACAAGTCAAGCGTATACTGTTACTAATGATCTTTAGATTAGCCATTATGAGGAGCAAAAGTGCTGGGAGTCACTTAATTACCCTCCATGGGTGTGAGGGCCGTTGTATTGCAAAACACGAGTCAGCTCGCAGAAGAAATGATACTGCTGGAGACTGAACTCATGAATGGTGTGTGTGTGTGTGTGCATCCATAATTGAACTTTCTAATTATATGTTAGTGCACATTTGTCGCTTTATGATGTATGTGTGGGTGTCTTGATGCAATTAGGTAATGACATTTTGTATGAAGGGAAGCTGTATACGGTGATGAAGAGAGGAGAAAGCTGTAAATATGCAATCTGAGCATATATTGTTTATGAATTTATGAGTTGCCTGCGTTGTTGTAAATGAGTTTCCTTCTCAGGTTATGCTTATTGAACTGTATATTTGTTCAGGTTTTGCTGATTCAACTCCAATATTACTTGAGGAAGACAATTTTCTAATTCAAGTGTAACTTCTTTTGAAGTTTCTTATGTAACCACAATCAGTTGCACTACATAGCAGCTGGGCGGCCTGAGCCGATCACAAGTTTTGCAGGATGATATATTGTCCCACAATTGCTGACAATAGACAATATTATTGACAATATTTTTTTAGACCAAATTAACCACTAATATAAAATGATCATCAAAATATAATAATGCAATACACCCCTAAAGTGATACTCCGGGATGGAACAAGTTGGGTCCTATCACAAGGTTTAGGGCAGAAATTACCCCTACAGCAGTGTTTTTGTGCAGCAGAAGCCATATTTTACTTGATCAAAAACACAAATAAACAGACTCCCACCGAAAAAATCCGATATCGGTCTGCATTCACGCTTTATTTAGAAAATTTTCAGCGCGTTACTTTCACACAAAAACACCACTAAATAAGGCTCTAGTTCTCATCGCAGTGTAAAACGGCACTACCTCCGCTGCAGAGCCACGGCTGGCTACGAGGCTTGCTACTGTATCAGTCCGCGCTCGCGGCGTGCAAGATATAAACAAACGCAGGTAGTCTGCCAGGACGAAGAGATACGATGAGAACTAGAGCCTCATTTAGCGGTGTTTTTGTGTGAAAGTGGGTGTCTTAAAAGGCCCGTTGAAATGAAATGTATAATCATTATCCCGCCTGTTTGGAGGTGAGAGATGAGGAAAAAAAACACGCATGCGCATGTCAATATATTGAATCCAGCAAAATTATTGAGTTAATTTCATTTACCTTATGAATAATTGACTTACTGACTATCATCCCAGGCCTACCCCTAAACTTTGCATTGTGTTTCAAAAAGACGAACAATGACTTTTCTGTCAGTATGTGCTGCTGTTCATTATCTGAATAGGAAAAGAGTAAATTCTGGTCAGTTCAGTTTGTAACAAAAGCACCCAGGCACCACACACGGCATATCTCCTCATAGAATGGTAAAACATTACAGTTTTTAATGAACACAACACAAATACAATTGCACAGAAGACTAATAATTCTGACAGTGTTAGGTAAATCACTTTAAAACAAGTAACTGAATTAGTAATGTAATCACTCCTTCATAAATGTAATTAGTTACTTGGAAAAATATTTTTTGCGCTACTTTTTTGAAGAACCATCAACTTTGCAAATGAAGTAAATTTTTTTAGCAGGTTTTGCTTTGGGGCACAATATTAACATGTATATTCTTGCCTTTTGCGTCGTGGAAGTAGCATCTATATATTTCCATTGAGAAAATGACGTGAATATAATGCCAGTACCTTTATCCTAAAAACGGTGGTTTTAACCCGATAGACCACTCTGATCTCATGCATATGAAATTTGCACCTCCTGTCCTGTGTGTGGCTGAACGAGCCGGGTCGGATAGTCCCGCTGACTTTCCTGTTTTAGGAGGGATTCTTCCACTTCTTAACTCTGGTGCCTTTCACATTTGAAATGATACGGTACCTATGCCTGGTACCTGGCAAACAGTATCGATACTCAACGGTGCCAATCTTCAGTACTTTTGTGTGTATTTAAACATCAAATTGTTTAATAATGAAATCTCAAAGTTTTCCAATTTAACATATTAATTTCTCAATATATAAACTTGCAATGCTGTGTTCATGTCCAGCATGGAAAATCACCTACTCTTCCACTCCCTCACAATCACAAGGATGCGGTTAGGTACTTAAACATGGTACCATTTGATTTAACATGCATGAGATCCTCTCTGACTGCAGGTTACATAGACGCACACAGGTAGCTGTGTGATATTTGTTACTGAAAAGTTTAATTTAGCATCAGCTCTTTGTTAAAGATGTGTCAACATGATTGTTCTCATCATTACTTGTGTGTCTGATGCTTTTTCCCACATTTTATTTAAAGCTCCTCTCTGTGCCTGGCTGAGCGAGCCAGGTCGGATAAATAGTAACACGTCACATTTCACTGTCAGTAACAGTAACAGCATTACAACTTTAAAAACAGTAATTAATTTCACTGAAAAAAGTAACACTGTTAGTAATATTACTACCATACAATACTACAGAGGGTAGGAGCTAGTTAGCTAGCTTGTTTGTTTACAATATTTTCATGTGTTAAAATTTTAGCTCATTAATCGCATACGAGTCTACACACACATCGCATGAGACTATTAAGTGTAAATATCCACATTAATACATCAATATCTTTTTATAGAATGGTAGAACATTACTATTGCCCATGAAACTATATTTATTCTGTCTGAGGGAGGGCGCCATTGAGACAAATATAGAAATTAAAAAAATCGTATGCAAGTGGAATAATACAGTTTAAATTCTGTTACACTAATGAGTCTGTGAATCGTACTTTTCACTCTGATAAGTCAAAACGTGTGTATCTGTGGTTTCAGGTTTCAGGATTGTCTATCTCCCTCCTCTGCGTTTCATTTCTAATAACTGACTGTGCAGCAGAGCAGAGATTGTCCCATATCTTAGAGGTTACGGGATTCGCCCCTTCCAAAACATAAAGTAGCTATCAGTGACCATGTGTCCTTGAGCAGGACGATAAAACCTGCTCACTCATTGTAAGTCACTCTCCAAAAAGGACGTGATTTAATCTCCAAAAATTAATTTGTGCAGGTTTGTCAGAAAGGGATAAGTCTGTCTTTATATATCTGTCTTTTTTGATTAATGTTTCAATAACCCACCCGTGGGAGGAGCCCAAATGAGTCATGATTATTCTAAAGGCCATCTCCTGTTTCCTCGTCTGAGTCTGAGTCAGATTTTTTAAAGGTGAGAAAGTTGCAGACCAACCTGTTAAAGCAGGCATAGAGGGATGGTGAATCTGAGAGCTAGACTTTGACATTTTGTGATATTTGTCCCAGGAAATAATTTTTCTGACGGAACTGGTGAAGTTTTTTTTTTTTTTGTGGCAGAGGAAACAACTGTCTGGCACTGCATCAAATCAAAGAGCACATTACAAGATTGGGAAACAATTACAGTGAAAGATCTGTCCATCTGCTGTCCAGAAAAAAAGAAAAACATCTGCAAACTTGTTCCTCCACGGTTCAGACTCCATCTCCTTCGATGCATGCTGTATAATTTCCACTTGGAGATGTGCGCCCATGGGGAGCCTGCCCACCAGTTTGTGAACTTGTTTGCCACACAGCATGAATCCTCCTGCACACATCCAGCTTGCCTCATAAATCATATACATTATAAACTATTCTCAGCAGAGCAAAGGAGACACATGTATGTCATTCACTTTGCTTTAGGCTAAAAGCATATGAATCCTCTTGAAAAAAGGGAAAATGTCTATCATTAAATCTGCATCCTCCTTCGCTTGGGGTGTTTTTCAAATTTATAGTTCCCAGTGAAAATACATGACTCTTGTGGCCCATTGTTATTCTGCATTTTTCACCACTTGCTGAAGGGTAGATAATGCAAACCAGGCCAGTGATGTGCAGGTGAAAAAATAAAGGCAGTTGCAGCACACTGCCACACCAGTAGAGGGCGTTAAAACAACAAAGGCCATTCAGCAAAGAAGACACCATGGAAGGAGACGGACAAGCTGCCATCTTTAGCCATATTTCCACTAAGCAGTCGGGTTAAGATCAGTACGTTTTGGTACAGGTTGGCTTGATTAAACCTGGTCTGAGTTGTGTTTCCACAGTCAACCGTGCCCCTCATGGTAGGCGGCGTGTAAGCCAGATGCCAATTGGCGTATCAATCAATCAATCAAATAGTAGTGTGACGCCATGGCATCAAGACAAAGTGTACCCAGCTAGTAAATCCAACAAAGAAGACAAAGGTAGACAAAGAGCAACTATGGGAGACATCCAACAATTTGCCTTCTTTGTTATTTCCATGTGGCTCCTTGTCAGACAGAACAATCAAGCTTTGTTTCAGAGAAGTTTGTGTGTCGCCAGGAGAAATTCAGCAGCCACCGTCGCATGGCTAGTGACGATTCTTTCGGCCAATCAATGGTCTGCACTGTTGTATCTCTACCTTCTGTGATTGGATCGGTTAATCTGGGTCCCATAAACTGTGACAAGAAGTCTCTTATTTGGGGATCTGTCCCGGGATAGGTCAGTGGAAATGCCATAAAATTAGTGCCGAGACGAACCAAACTGAACCTTTTGGTGGGAACAGGGCTTTTATTTGCAGCACCACAGTTAGCCTGTTAGCATGACGGGTTATTGCACAACAGATGGATTTGTTGACACATGGAGGAGGACAAGAGCTAGTGACATAACTGTCATATGTTGAAGATGTTTCAACAAGCCTCCAACAGCAGAGATTGGAACGAGATCTGGGTTTCAGCTACGGAATTGAGTCTGTTAATTGATGGTTTTCTATGTGATGCAAGTGACTTCAGAGTATCATCAAATACTCATCTACTGAGAATGTTTTGACACATATATACGTATAAAAAAATAAACAAGAATGCAGTCCAGAGGGCTTTTTTATGTTTTAACAGCTGTTGTGTATTGATTGATTTTTTTTTATACTAATGATATTATAAATTCCACTTACCGATTAGATTCTTTATCAATTCCCTTATCATTCCCCACGTGAATTTTCTGTGTACAAAAAGTAGGCTCTCAGGTTTCCTGTGTCAATAACTTTTAATTGAGTTTGTAAATAAATATGACACTCCTCTCTTAAACACTGAGCTTTGACAAATGTTTTAACGTGTTGGTGGTGTGTCCACTCTTGCATGATATGACAAACAAGGCAAGGCAAGTTTATATGTAGAGCACAATTGGTACACAAGGCAATTCAAAGTGTTTTAGAGCTAAAATAAATTAAATCACAATAGAAAAAATAAAATCATTGCACAAAAAAATACCATGCAACATTAAAAATGGTAAATTGAATTAAAAGAGAGGAGTGCAGATAAAATATTTTCAGATAGACAAATTGCATTTTGTGTTGTTAGCATCCTTTGTGGAAAAGTGGAACCAAGCTTTTGATCACTTTGACAGCTCCGCTATTGTCTCGGAAATTTCTGTTTTCCCTGATGAGGGTCAGGGACTGACGTGTGGCACATATAATCATTTCTTAATAGGAACTGGTTATCTATACTCAACCCTACTGACATGTTCAGCTGAAGGTCTCCAGTTTACAGGGTCACTCTCTAAACCGTTACACCGGGGGCTGACAGCAACACAGTCGCACCATTAGGCTTTTGTTTGTTTTTGTTTTATTTATCTACCTGCATTCATTAATTTATTTTATTTATTTATTTTTACTTATTTTGATTTATCTATCTATTTGTTTATACATTTATTTATTTATATATTTATTTATTTTTATCTAGCTATTTATCTATCTATTTGTTTATACATTTATTTATTTATTTATTTATTTTTATCTAGCTATTTATATTTTCTTATTTAATTAGTTGTTTATTTATTTATTTATTTATCTAGTAATCTATTTTTAATGTGTCATTTTGTGAAATTTCAGTGTCCTGTTAGGTGGCTAGGTTGAGAATTTTTCTTCCTTTGTCTAAAAAAAAATTAAAGTACACATGCAGAATTATAAAAACAAGACAGGCAATACAAGCATCTGCATGTTTGTGTATGCAGACCCCAGCTCAGTGCATCTCTAATCAAGGTATCAGTGTCTCTATTGTTAGACAGGGATAGAAGAAGAGCCCACTGTCGATTTAATTGAACCTAAAATACAACCAGCAGCTCCATAGATTGGTCCACAGGTATTAATAATTTATTCATGGTGTGCTGAAATCTTTTTTTTAATTTGTTGCACTCTTTGCAAGTGTGTGAATAAAGCTGCCACCATCAATTAACAGCTATCATCCTCAGACCTCCCAATTCCAATTGAGTGTCCCGTCACTATTATTTAATCTAAAGTACAGAGCCATTTCTCAACTCCATGAGCTATCTCCCTCTCACGCTGTTAGTGTTTTCAACTGCTGATGCAGAGAGGGGAAGCAATTAATGTCTTTATGCATGCATGAGTTATACCCAGTATTCTCCATTCTATTCCTGTAGCATCCACGGCGTCCGCGGTGAGGCCAATTAAAAGACTTAAAGACGTAGAACAAATGGGCAAAGCTGGCGAGGAAGGGAAGGTGCACACAACACGACGTACAGTGTGAGAATGTGAAAAGAAGAGGGCTGCAGACACAGTGGAGACATTATTAAAAGTGTCACATGACTGAGTTGTTGTTGTTTACCCCTGTAATCCTCATTTTCCTACCCCATCCTCCTCTGGGACCAGTCTCTGTCTAGGCCAGGGAGATTAGGGACTTTGTGACTGTGAGAAATGAAAATCTATGAGTTGCTTTGCATTTCCTATATGGGTAGCTCCACTCTGTATGCTGTGTGACTGTTTTGGCACATTTTGTAGTCTTAATAAGCGTCACTGTTTTGCTATCTTTAAATATTTATGTGTGCATGCGCTGTTTGTATGTATGATGGTGTGTTGTCATGTTTGTCTGTTCCCCAGGCCATGAATGCTTTACATACAGAGCAGCAAACAGAGCAGTAACTGAAAGTAATTTCCCTTCTTGCTCCCTTTTGTCCTCTATATTCCACATGTGGGAGAAAACAGAAATGATCATCTGACAGCGTTTGTGGAAATTAATGCTTTTCTAATTTGGTGCCTTCAGACTGTCCTCTAACTCATTTACATTGTTATCTCAGATTTCCTCAGAGGATCCTTTTTTACTCTTGCGCAGGAAAAGAAAAACTGTCCTATTTAAATTGACGGGAATGTTAGATGACAGCGTCTAGCATAACTGCAGCAGAGGAATAAATGTATTTATTGGTTTTAGTTTTGTAGCTTTTCTGGGGATGATGCACTGATGAATATTAATTAAAGTTATTGGAATGAAATTTTCAGCTTAAAACATTTTGACTAGTCACCAAAAAAAGAAAACAATACATTCATATTTTATTTTTGAAACTGCGCCAGTGCTTTGTTGGCAATAAAGAAACCTGGTTTGGACTTATCATACCGTCAGCTTACAGGGTTTCTTCCAGGAGTTTTTGAAACTGTGGGGGAGCCCCTCTGCGCCCCTTACCCCCTTTCCCCAACACCAGGAAAAGAAAAAGAAGCAAAAACCCAAAAGATTAAAGAACTTAAGACTTTTATAAATTATTTATTCAAAATAATAATAATAATAATTTAGCCTTATCTAATGTCAAAGTTTGAAACCATGCTAAGATCTGTCCTTTTATTTAAAAAAAAAAAAAAAGGAAAAAAAAAAAATTTATTAGACTGGCTGATTGATCAATCAATTAAAATTTATAAAGTACTTTAATGCACAATTGTGGCAACACAAAGTGCTTGACAAATCAAAAAAAAAAAACAACAACAACAAAAAAAAATACACACATCAGTTCGCAACCCTCCACCTCTAACCAACCAACGACACCCCAGTGCACAAGGTGAACACAGTTGATTAAAATCCCTGCAGATCACCTGGGGAACTGAGGAAACACTGAAGGTAAAGTAAAATGTTAAACTCACAATAAGAAAATAAAACAACCAAATTAAAAGAAACAAATAAGATTATAAAATATTAAAAGATTAAAGCATAAAAAGAGAAATTATGTACAACCAAAACTTTAAGATACAAAATTAAAAAGGTAAAAATAACAATGCAGTCACTAAGAAGATAGATAATTAGGTTAAGACACATTAAAAAAGATAGATATATATTGAACTAAAGGTTAGGATTATACGCCTTTAAAAAGAGGAAGATCCAAATGTAATTAGATAAATAGATAAATAAGTAAAAGTAAAACTTAGTTAAAGGCCTGACTAAAAAGGTAAGTTTTAAGTTTCCTTTTAAAAATGATTAAGCTCTGTGATGCACATACTACACAAATCATACGCTAGAATATAACAGTTAATCATAGTTACCCATAGTTGTTTAAGTAGAGAGGGAAGTAAAAGAAGATAAATGGTGATCATTTGTAGCAATGCACAATCTGGCCACCCCTATGTATGTCACTGCCCTCATTGTTACACCCCATTCTGATGGTCTGGACACGCCCCCTGCTCCGAGGTCACATTGGTCATAGTGGTATGAAAGCTAACAGGCTTTCAAGTTTGTTCATCAAAAGCAGGGGGAAACTCCTCTGTTGGTTTTAATAGGGCTGTTCGATACCACTTTTTTTCAGACCAATATTAGTACGAGTACTACCTCTTGAGTACTCACTTATACCGAGTACTGATACTATTTGTACTTTAGTTACATAAAATTTCAATTAACAGTGACAGATTTATTTGATCAAAGACAGCGCGGTCACTCTGCCATTAAGTCCAAATAAACCACAACAACTCTGAGTTTAGATATTTTTTTGATAAATATTTTAAAAAATGATATTAAAAGTGCACAATAAAACTAGCAACTGTCAGAGTTTAAGTATTTTTTAAGGTAAAGTGAAGTGCAAAATAAAACAGTTTGACAGTTAACTCTCCCTGGTTCATTCATGTTGTCTGACCACGACCTGGCACACATTTGCCGTGGTGTTAAACTGCAGCAATTAGCACCAACTAGTGGCGAGGAGGACTTGCTCCACATAAGGTTTTTTTTTGCCTAGAGTATCAGAAGCGTTCACGTGTACTGATACCTTGAAAAAAGGATGGTATTAGCCTGATACCGATACCTGGTGTCGGTATTCACCCACCCCTAATTTTTAAAGAGTGAAGGGAAAGATAGAAAAACTGTAACTTCTGTTACAACTAGATGATAGCACACATCTGTAAACACTGATTGATGATCAAAGTAAGCACAGATTTGATTTTTGGAATTGATTTTCTCCAGTAACTGTGTGTCTTATTTGCGCATCTGGGCCAAATTCTGAAGAAAGCTGAGAATTGTAAACTGTAAAGGCCCACCCAAACTCTGTCCTTTTTGGTTTTGACCATGATATGATCCTTTCATGAGTGTGAGTTTTAGTCTAGGCAAGTTTGGTCACATGTACAAGCCCTGTACAGTATAGTTCACATTTGAATCATCTGGAAAAAAAAGATTATAGCTCTGAGGGCATGGCGGCTTTCATTTTGCCGTGGTGTGATCTTTACACGGAGCAGAAGCCCTGAGCTTATGAGTTGCTTCTCCAAATGTTTATTTTCCCTGAAATGAAGAACAATTTATAATTGATTATAATGTGTTTAATTAAATAAACATATTTATCCATTGTAAGCATTTGCCTCACTCTGCCAACAGACATCCATGACCTTGAATAACAACTTCAGTGTATCTGAGCCCCAAACAATTATAATATGAAACATTCAATCAGAAATATTTAATTGAAAAGGGTTGCATTGTTCATCAAAGAACCCGACTTTGTCAGTATAACTGATGGCTTTAATTTGTGTAAAAATGGGAACACTGTGTTCAGCATTCTCCTCCACACTGTTCCCACCATCATGCCCATAATTCAATTAAAACCTATCTGGGATAACACAGTGAAGCCATTGAGATCATTCCCATTGTGGTCCTGGCGGTCCATAATTAACATCCCTATCTCCTGCCTCGTCTGTTCAGAGAGAGTTAAGGGCAAAAGAAGGCCATGGGAACTCCATAAAAATGCAAATCATAGTCACCTGCTTCATGCTGATCGCCTCAGAGGTCAACTTTAATCTGGCTCCATCTAAACTTCTACATCCAAATAAGCTTTTTGAATTTGGTATTTAGTCACCCTCATGGAGAAAAATGATGGTGTGTTAATGTAAATGACCATCTCTGATATCTGCGTGTGCTCTGTCTTTCATGGCTGCAGACCCTGTCACATGTTCTCCAACGAAAGTGTCAGCATTATCCTGATACTGGAAAAATCCTTCCCCTTATTTTCAAAATTAACATCCTGATATGAAACTATAACTTAAAGAGGCTGTGAGGACTATCTGGAAAAGCAAGTGTTCTTACACCCACTGTCATAAGGACATGACTCTTACCAAGCTGTGTGTTTGTTCTGGAGAGCAGATCTTTTTAACACTACTTTTCTTTATTTAAAATAACTTTTTTTTTAACAAGATACAAAGCAACAAGGTAATGTGGTTGGTGATAACTATGTAGCGCTATAACTTAAAACTCAACAATGAGCAAACTTTCTAAACTCTATTAGTGGCATAGTTTAATAGCGGGCTATATCTTACTTTACTGACGGCCCGGTTTTCTGGGATATGTCCATAACATGTAACTTTAATAAATCCTGGTTATGTCCTACCAGTGCTTACCTACCAACTCAAACCTCACCAAGCAGAGCTGACGTAACCTCTCTTCATTTTATTGATAGACTCTCAAGTTTGAACAGACCACTGCAGAATAACTGCTGACTGTGGGTTGGAATCAGCATTATCACAAACAGTTTAGCCCATGTGTTAGCCTTTAGCTGGCCCTGCTCTTGATCTGTACTCATCATTACCAATTTTCTGTATTTTTGTGTGTGTTTATGTGGTGAAAAATGCAAATTTGTTCAAGAATAAAATGCCAAAGTTTTTCAATTCAACATATTTATTCATCAATATATAAACTTGCAATGCTGTGTTCATGTCCAGCATGGAAATGGAATAGGTACCGAAATATGGTACCGTTTGATTTTACATGAATCGGTTCTCGGTACTACCAATGGAATTTGGTCAGTACCACAGACTGAATTTTAGGGATGGGTACCGAATTAGGTACTTTTAAAGGGTACCGACTGGCAAAAATACCTGGTATCGATTCATGTAAGACCAAAAGGCACCATGTTTAGGTATCTAAATGCATCCTTGTGACTGTGAGGGAGTGGAAGAGTTGGCAATTTTCCATGTCAGACATGAACACAGCAATGCAAGGCTATATATTGAAGAACAGATATGTTAAATTGACATTTTTTTACACTTTATTACTAAACAAATTGATATTTTTATCACATAAACACAGAAAAGTACCGAAAACTGGTACCGTTGAGTACCGGTACCGATTGCCAGGTACCGGGCATTGGTATTGTATTGTTTCAAATGTGAAAGGTACCCATCCCTACTGAATTTACAGTGGACGGCATGGCTCCACCATTTACCATTATATGGTTTTGAAGCCAAAATACCCCCGTCACAGGCACAGCCATTAGTAGCAGTTGTGCACCCAGAGTCTGCACAACTGCTCATCGTTAAAGTGACATAAAACCTTGTTTTTAACCTCTTATAACTACTGAAAACAAAACTCTTCTGAAAAAAGAGGACTTGAATACAAGGCAGCCAAATGGTATCTTCAAATCACCACAGCAATCAGACGTAAGAAACATTTCTACGAAGTGTATTAATTTTTTAAGTTTGACCACAGCCCATCTGGAATGACTGGAGGGTCCGATCTTTTGGCCTAAACTGCAGCCAGCCACCAGGGGGAGCAGTTTTAGTGGCGACCTCACTTAGAGCTGAGCAAGATGACATCTATTTTTTCTTTTTTACAGTCTATGGTCGGTACCTACAAAAGTATTTAACTCAGTACCCACCCCTAAGTAAAAGCATTTCAGATTTGATGCAAAAGATGAAAATTGTAGGTAAAAATGTTGATTACTTCCTAAAACCTTAAAGTGATGTTACATCAACATATAGGAAGACATCTTTCACCTGAAAGCACAGACACTGACACAGATAATGTACCAACCTCAGTTCAACAACTCGGGTTGAATGAAGCTGCTTGGGGTTGATTACGTTAAAGGATTAAAGTTACTGGCACCAACATTGCTGCTGCTGTTTAATTTGATTTAGGAAATCAACATTAAAAGAGTAGGTCAGTCCCCGGGATTAAACTCTAAAAACCTTTTAGTCCCTCCGACAGTCTAAGCCCAAAGTGTGAAAAAGACTCCTTTTGAGGTACATGTGATATACTGATTGATATTTCTGAGACTTTTTGTCGTCTTTCAACCTTGTTCCAGTCACTTTTTTATCCACTTCTTATTCCTCCATAATTCCCAGTCTCATCTCTCTCCAGCCCTCTCCCTTTCTCTCAGAGTCTGAAACTTGGCTTCACACTCACATGGCCGACTGTTTTAGCTGCACTCAGCCAGCTGGGCTCCCAGCCACCACTGCCCTCCCATACCCACAGCAGTGGTGTCCAGCTCTGCTCTCTCCAAGCCAGGCAGATCTCAGTAGAGACCCAGAAATGGTTGATGACTCACCGACACTTTCCTCCCCCTGTCCTCCTCCCCTTCATCCTTTCTCTTCACCGTAATGGAGCTAATGCTCAGCCTGGTGGACAGCTAACAGGGAGGCTTGGGCTTTATGCAAACTTTATGATGTGGAAGGCTGTCGTCTCTTCCGCGCGCTGTAGAAATGATGTGTCGCTGGGCTCTGCACTTATTCTAACCCTGATTTATGCTGAATTATTGATGATCAACAGGGTCAGGGTTTGCTTTTAGTGGTCCCCTGTGGAGACTTGCAGGGCTTCACACTGCATCTGGATTCATAATATCATCAGCACCCAGACGGCACAGAACGGGGTCAAAGCCGCCAAACTTCTGCGCTCTAAAGTAACGCTTTCGAAAGTGACAAGAGGATGAAGAGAGTGTAAGAGTGTATGCTTGATCAGTATTTGCTCTGTGCATACATCGTCTGAATTTGTGAACATTTTGTCTCGTTGAGTGTACACTAATTACGTCTGATCTTTAGCTTCAGGATTTGCGAAACAGAAAGACCTAATGAGAGTATGAAATACAAACAGGGCAGAGGGGAACAAAAGCTTACAGTGTAGCTGACAGGAAATTAAGCATGAAGTTGAACCAATTTGCCAATTTTGTAATTGTATGAACCTGCTTTCAAAGCTGCTCTCGTGTGACACACATTTCAAAACTTCTCTACAATTGCTTATGAAGAATTAGGGAAAATTACACTCCTACTGTTCAGAGGAAAGTAATTGATTTAGAGAACACAGTCTAATTCACAGACTGATTTAAAACTGTTAGCAGATCAAAAGCAGCCTCACAATCATCCTGGATACTTCCTGATGCACAATTCTTTGTAAACAACTCTGTCGGATATAAAGGTACATCTTTAGGCCTTCAGCATCTTTTCAAGTCTTCCTTGAATGAGTCGATGAAGGAAAGAGCAGTAATACCCCAAACTCTTCTTCACCGATCTTTGATGACTTTACTCCAGTGCCCTTTTCTTTGTAGCGAACTGTTTCATCTTTAATAAATGCGCCGATAAAAGGGATCCATGCAACATTTGTCTTTTATGTATTTTTTATTTCGACAGTAAAATCTCCTTTACGAGCACGCTCAGGTCTTTTCAAAACCTCCTGTTTTTGTTGAGCAGCTGTAACAGACAGAAAGCATTCACACAAAAGATCCATTAAGATAAGGCACAAATATTCGATAAATACACTCTATTACACTTCTCTGTCTTTGCATGACAGTGAAGGGCGTCTGCTGTGTGTGGTCCAGCTGTCTGCGCTTGTTGTTCTAAGTGTGTGTTTAAATACTTGTGTCAGTGTGTATGTGTGTGTGTCCCTGAGTACAGAGTCATTTTCTCCATGGCTCCTCCTCATAAGATATTTACATGGCCATCTATTATGGATTGTGATCTGATTGAAGCTGAGTGTTTGCATCTTGGCCCTTCTTTGAACTCACCACACAAGCACCGGGTTTTAGAGGAACCTGATTCAGCCTCATTTTGGTCTCTAAACAAACACGGAGAAGCAGGGTAAACCATGCGTGGTGGAGCTTTAAACCTCCTTTTAGGGATATCCCATCAGCATTTTCACCCTGATCCAACTTTTTAGTATGTAATACCTCCTGATACTGAGTCCTGATCCAATGTTTTAGGTCTTGCACACTCATAGCGGGCGAATCTGAAGATAAGTGCGGCTCGAGGCTTTTCAATCCCATATTTCGTAGTGTTTTACACACGTAAAACCCGATCAAATGAGCCCCCACCATTCAGCTGTGAGGTTTGAGAACCAAAAACTCTGTTTTCTGACGTCTACACGAAACCACAAAACTGTAATTTCCCAAATCTTTTTCATATCTTCATATGATCCAGAATGCAGCAGCACGTCTGGTCTTTAACCAGCCCAAAATAGCACACATCACCCTGCTACTAGTCTCTCTTCACTGGCTTCCAGTGGCAGCTCCAATCAAATTCAAAGCTCTTCTTCTGGCTTACAAAACATTGACAAAAACGGCTCCTGCCTACCTGGGTTCCCTTATCCAGGTCTATGCTCCTTCTCGCCCACTACACTCTGTGTGTGAAATGCTCAAGTTTCCCCATGGTGGCACAGAACCTGGAAAGTTTATTACATTTCTTCTTAAGTCCTACAATGCTTATTCAAGCCTAAAAGACCTATAAATAGATCATATTGTATCAATATCAGTATATAGGCTACAGTGCAAAGCTGCATTATCTGTATCCTATTGGAAGTGAAAAGGTTCTGCGGCAGTGGCGATTGGTCTAAGACTGCAAGGGAATCTCAGCTTCCCCTAAAATGTCCCTAAAAAAAAGTGTTGTTATATGTTCTGCTGTGTGTACATTTCATTGACAAAATCTGCGCTAGAATTCCTTCATCTTTTGCTCAGAATCAGCTCCTATCACAGGTAACTGGCTCCACCTCCTTCTCATTCATCCCTGCAGCGTCTCAGCGCTTTAACACAGTCGGATGCTGAGCGTCTTCTGATTTAAGCGGGGAAGCGTAGAGTGGGTTGTTCCACTGTGGAAACTGGACGGTCATTGGATAAACGCTGGGCTTTGTCCTGTCCTCGGACGCTGAGCATCTCTGGGGGTCTATGAGGCAGTGGGCTGGCCTGGACGCTGGGCTTCTGCATGATGATTGGATGATCTGTCTGAGGCCGAATCCCTTTTTGATTGACAGTGAAATGAGCCAGTCAGCAATAATGAAGTATAACCCTCCACCGGAGCATCTTCTGAGTTTTACAGTTAGTTGTTCTGGAGGCTTAATGGATCCCCAGTGAGTTTACTTTTCTTAAAAACGACGAGCGTTGTGTTTAAAGATTCTCTCTCTTTTCACCAATAAGCAGCTACAGCTACAGCTGTGGAGCTTCTCCCCCTGTCACTCACACTTACAGCCTGACGTAGTCTCACGTAGCAGCTCCAGCTGCTAACAAGCTGACGCAGAGTGTAGAATTTAAGTCTAAATAAATAAACAAATTTATGATGTAGGCCGGAAAAAAATGAGCTTCCCCTCCTTGACTGACCAGCAGCCGCCACTGTTCTGCGGGGATGCTCCTATTTTTTATTTTACTATTTTCTCACCAAGTTTACAAAGATTTGCAAACTCTGATCTGAGTTCAGCAGCAAATTGTGCTTGTGATGGCTGCAATGCTCATCATCGGTCTAGTGAAAGATACCCAGATTTGCTCTAAACTGATTTTTTAGATCTGGATCTGGACATTCCTTCCTCAGTTTTAATTTAAAATTTTGCTCTGTGCTTCCTGCTGCCTGTTTTCATTCAATAAGAGATAACATCTGTCTGAGTTGGAACAGAGTTTCTAAAAAAACAAGTATATTTTATTTTACAGGCGGTCTGAATTTGATTAAGACAAACTCCTCAGACTTTGATTTAGATATAAAATTTGATGGAGGGACTACAGTAACAGAGAAACAAAGTCCAGCTTGAGTTTTACAGAGTACTCACGTCTCCAGGCAGGAGGCATAATTCTGGCCTTATGTACATACACACACAAACACACACACACACTGTCTGTTCCAGCAAACCCTAAATCCCTAATCCTCAACACATTGGATGAAATCCACCTGCCTCACATACACTCACCTCCATCTCTCTCCTCTTCACTCCAAACTCTTTGGTTCTCACTCACCAACTCTGTCAGTCACAATATTATTCCTCATACTCTGAAGCATGCATGGTCAAAACACACACATACACACACACACACACTGCCCGCTCAGTGGTGGTCCCTCAGATGCTTGGCCTTCATTCATTTTATCAGCTGCCCTGGAGACGCTGCTCCCTTTTTCAACTTTCTCCCTGTCTGGTTTCCCTTCCACTCATCCTTCAAACCTTCCCTCTTTCTGTCAGTCAAACTCCCGAGCCATCTTCTCCTCTTTGTGTTGTCTTCGGTTCCTTACTCCTCTCACTGTTTTAAGATTGATCCCCTCTTCCCCCCTGCCTCTGAGTTTGATCCCCCTTTGTCCCACCTCTGACCTGTGTCACTCCACTTTCACCCCCGCCTTGTCTCGTCTCTCTTTGTTTCATCCTTTGTTGTGTTTTTCTCAGGTTCAACATGGTGTTTTTTGTTCTAACTGACATCTAAAAATGAAATGTTTGCGCTTCACCTCATAGACCCCTGGAGTGTTCAGGTTAAACATGCAAACCTACAACCTACAAGTTGCAAAATGCTCTAATGCTGTAATCCTGAAGTATCCCTTCACTGATCGATCTCCTCGTAGTGTTGCTCAATTATTTGTTATCAATGAAGTAATGGGTGCAGAAAATTAAAAGATGTGTGCAATAAAGAGGAGATGAGGCCAGTATCTTTATGAGCAGATTTGTCTTTAAAGGTTTTATTGCATCGCTTAAACAGTAAAATAGTTATTGGACAGCTGCTAAACTACGTTAAATTTAATAGAGCACGTCCATCAAGCTTAAAGTCTTGCAGGATGGTGGTCTCTACAGATCTGATGAGCTGATCAGAACATCTTAATCCATGTAGTATGACAATTAGATGTTAAGTTAAAGTCAGCTTTTTCATAAACTTTTCAGACCATGCACCCCCTTTTACCTCCTGACTTAGATGACACGCCTCCAATGCTCCAAACGTAAAACAAGAAAAGACTCTTGTAAGCCACATTTGCAGTGTCAAGTTTTATAGAATAGGCGACTGTTAACAGAAAAAAATGTACGATAGTGGGCCTAATGATCTCTCACTTTAGAAACGGTGAGGAGAATAACAGTGAGTAACAATTTAATAATGACTTATAATATTTGAAAATCAAGTATGTTGGCAGAGAAATGAATAGCATTACACTTACGTTGCACACCCCCTAGTGGCAGATCGTGCACCACGTTTGGGAATCACTGGTGTAAGTTATTTGTTGAAAACAATAAATTTTAACTCCCAAAGCAGAATCAGTCTACCCTTTACGTAAGTCTACAAAATGTTGGATATTTTGGCACTTTTTAATAACAACGCAGTTCACCATTGTCTCTACATTCTTTATTATCAGGAAGCACCAAGGCTTATCTTAAAAAAAGGAAACAAAACACAATTTTCTCCTTATGTTTCAACCAAAAGCTGATGAGAATAAAGGGCAAAGAAAGATGAAATAAGAGAGAAGCAATTGTCAACTGAAAAAGAGATAAAGTGCAGACAAGGAGGCAAGTAAAAAGCGAAGAGGTCTAGTTTCTAATCATTTTACAACATTTACACTAACAAACTCTGAAACATGATCTTATCTCAGCAAAAATGTGCAAAAAGATTGTGGATTTGGTCAGTTTATAGCCAATTCCTTTCTTCTGTGTGTGTGTCTCTGCTCTGCCCTCCATCACAGCCCCCATACTACTAAGTCCCCTCAGTCTCAAGAATATATTATCACATGTTATATTTTATTATATTTTATTACATTATATTTTATTATATTATATTATATTATATTATATTATATTATATTATATTATATTATATTATATTATATTATATTATATCATATTATATTATAATATATCACATTATATTACATAATATTGTATTATATTATATTATATTATGTTATATTATATTATATTATATTATATTATATTATATTATATTATATTATATTATATTAAATTATATTACTTATACTTATACTTATATTATATATTATATTACAGTAAAGTATAGTATACTATATTATATTAGTATAATATATTATTTAAACATATCATAAACATAATTCAATTATAAATAATTATATGATTATTAATAATAATAAAAATAAATTAATAATAATAATTATTATTATTTTTATTATTATTATTATTATTATTATTATTAGTATTATTATTATAATTATGTATTTATGTTTTTCTTTTTTTTCGTTGTTGTTGTTGTTTTTTTTATTACTTTGGCATTTACAAAGGACATCTGCAGACTGTTGAAAGGGAGTTTCACGTCACTTCCTTAATTGACAAAATTATATATAGTAATGGAGCTTTTCATAAGGATTAGATATAAGCAATCCAAATAAAGACAGAGAAGAACAAAAAGCTGAAGTAGCAAACAATAAACCCATCTTGACCCAAGCTTCAGGGAGCTACACCATGACCCGGATCTATAAAGGTCAAAATGTCACCGTACTTGACTTTCACCGTCTACCTTTCTTCTGTCTCTTTTTTTCCGTTTTCTTGTCCTCGTCCCACCTCTTTGTTCCCTTTCTTTGTTTGCTCTTTCTTCCCCCTGTCCTGCTGTCAGCCCTCACTTTTGGAGTAATGACAGCCAGCTGTCAACACCACGCTGGCTCCCCTGACCACTGAGCGGACTCGACAGCAGCACTGATGAGATCTCTCACAAAGCGTCTCTCTCCGGGCAGCGCTCGCTCAGAGCTATTTCAGATGGCAGTTGTTCACTTTTATTTATTCATTAGCCACTTTTTTTGTTGTGGTTGTGTAGCCTGTGTTTATTTATGTGTCCCTATCTCCATTTTGGCTCATTCTGTCTTACTCCTAACGGTATAAAACCAAAATGAAAATATTTGAGACGAGTTTCCTCCATGATGCCTTTTGGGTACCTCGAGGGGAATCATCATTTAAACATTAGATCTGTCAGTTGTATAAGAGGAAAAAGTGTGAATGTATTATTCAGTATTTCTACTCCCTGGTCATGGCCTTGTCTTCACCTGTCTGGTTCAGCATTTCCTCAGTCAGGTGTCGTCTGGTCAGGAATAATGCTTTATACACAGGAAACACCAGGCAGAAATGTAATACATTGTTGATTTGACTACAGTTACCCATCCTGGTAAAACCTATGGTTGCGTAAAGCCTTTCCATCTCAAACAGCAGGATCCAGAAACCTTTGACCTTCGGCTCTCTGTGTTGAAAGGCTCAAGCAACCCTGCTTTTAAAACCGAGAGCTATGTGACAGTTTTAGTCAGGCGCTGTGTGTGTGTGAGTGTGTGCGTGTGTGTGTTTTTTAACTTTATTTTCTGTTTTATAGACTGTCTTTAAAGGCAGGGCCCAGGCAGCCCTGCAGATTCCCCCCAGCTTTCTGAAGGGCTTTTATTCCCAAGTTGGAACTTCACTCTGTGTCTCATCCTTTGGTTTTATCTTATCATCTCTCTGCCTCTGTATCACTTCATCTGTCTTTTATACCGTCTTTCTCTTAGTCTTACTGGAAATAGTCGGTATACCCTCTCCAGTGTCATCAGGTCCATGAAGCACACCTCACATCTCTTATTTATTTCTGAGAATACTTTCTCCCTGAAGTCTTTCATAAGCCAACTGAATTTATTACATTTCTAGCCTTATATTTCACTTTGTTTGGCACTGTGCAAAAGCAATGGTGAGAGTTTTTTTCCTTTCTTACCCTAAAAGGGGTCACTGTAGCCTTTTTACACCACTGTGTGACCCCCTCGCCTTAGCCAAAATCATCTCTGCTTAATTAAAACCAGTCTGAAAAGCTCTCATTGTGGTTTTGACTGGGTCAGCATTTGGGTTATTCCATTGTTTCATTTTTCTCTTCACAGGAGCACAAACAGATTCTGGGCTTCTCAAATTTTATAATAGAGAGTCCTATTGCTTTACTTGGCATGCATCGATCCGGCCCAGGTGTTGGGTTTCAGACCCAAAAAGTTAGTTCAGACATTGTCAAAAGGGGCCGATTACATCCACCATGTGCATTTACGAGGTCATCAACATGGTAGGTCTGTGCACTTTTGCTTGGCACAGCATACAGGAAGAAAACTGCGGCTGTTTGGAGGTATTTTTACTCCTGTTTCACCCACAAAACTAATGTTAACTTGCAACACGTGCAAGTATAACCCTCATGTAGTGGTAACTGCAGTGGACAGCTGTTTAAAATTCTTTTACCCCATACCAGCCTCAAGAGTGCTCTCTACTGCCCCACTCCTTTGAGCTTCTTTCAGTGGTCAGTCATTGTAACTGCAACTAAATTTTCTCTGACTCAAAGATGGCCGACACACACCTCACACTTGTGGACTCCTGCTGGTATATCCTGTCAATCCTTCTATTCCAAAAAAACCTAAGGGGTATAAAAAGTGGTATATAGAAACATCTAAGTAATAGTATTATATCATTATTCTTGAAAATTTTGTTGCAGTTTAGCGAAAAATAATGATTAACCATGTGTCCGCTGAAGTGGACATCATGCAATGCCAAGAAAGTTTTCAACCCCAAGTTGAAATGTGTAAAATATTTTAAAACGCTTTTCCAAGCACAGAAAAAATAGTTCATGGTATTAACAGATAAAAAAATAAAAGCATTGAATAAAACATTTTAATTTATTTTAAAATAACCCCTAATGTTTTTTTGTTGTTGCTGAATACCTAGGGACATGTCATCCACATGAGTGGACATGTCTATAACTTTATTAAAAATCTTTTTTTATTTATTTATTTATTTATTTATTTATTTATTTTTGCATTAATAAGAATGAAAAGTAATCTTGACACAGATTTTTCAGTTCACAGCTGAAATTTACAGTTAACCGTGGAAAGCAGGACCCATCTAAAAAAGGCCAGAAATGTTTAATATTAACTCTTATAACAAAATTTTCAAAAATATATTGCTCTTTCATGATGTTTATGATATTTTTTGACACATTTGATAGAATGG
Organism: Halichoeres trimaculatus; assembly: GCF_033239565.1. NCBI lineage: Eukaryota > Metazoa > Chordata > Actinopteri > Labriformes > Labridae > Halichoeres > Halichoeres trimaculatus. Next base: position 6,374,250 of record NW_027437184.1, on the reverse strand, counting down.
GCAACGATATTTATGAATTTAAAAAAAAAGTTTGCAGATAATTCCACAAGAGCAGCTGCTTTGAAAAGGAGAAAAATACAACTTCAGCTGCCTGCAGTGGAATGATACTCTTCAAGGGGTTGAAATACACATTTTTTTTTTTAATTTAACAGTCTTTTAAGGAAACTTTTTTATCATGTTGATGAGTTAGAGGTCTCTGAAACTCATCTATCAAATGTAAAACGCTGTGCAACACACGGTTAAACTGTTATTCCAGTGAGTATTGGAGGTTTCCTCACAACACCTTTACACATTTATACTCAAACCAGTAATCAATTCAGTTTAAATATATTCCATATTGGTTCACAAAGTTAGAAAAGCCTCAAGTTGGCAAAACATAATATTCAGTCTCATTCTCATATTAAATAGAGAACGATAGAATAATACTCATATCAGATCTGATTAGTACTGGTGTCAGCCGGTACCAAAGTTGGATCAGCTAATCCCTACATTTCACCATCATGAATGTTTTAATTTGACATTCTGACATCTGTCAGTCACAAACCCTCAGAAATGTCCTTACTGTTCTCACCTATGAGGTGTCGCTGCTTCTCCATGTGTCATTAACCAGGAATCAGGAGTGAACAGATATGAAACCTCCAGTTAGATATTTAGTTATCACATTACTGTCAGCACTGCACTATGACACTTTTCAGCATTATTCATACTGTTTGTGTGTTTCAGGAAGGCACAATTGGAAAATCGAAGGTTACAAGATTGTTGCTGATGGAGATTTATATCTCACACACTCATACACACACACACAGCTTCACCCAAAGAGTGCTCGAGTCCTTAGGAGTGAAAGGCTCAGCCAATTGAATATTCTGTATCTGAACTCCGTAAACATATTTACAACAATACAGTTGCAAGGTAAGTGCAAACAAGCGAGTCCCACTTGTTTTTATATTGTCAGGTTTATAGTGACTACAGTCCAATGCCATTACCAGCAGAATAACACTGCTGCAGTAATTGTGTACGAGTTCTCGCCAGCTTCCTGAGCTGTCCTCTGTGTTGCTGTTTTTTATCACCTCTGTTTAGCGTATAGACGAGGCGCTATGGTGTAAGCAGGCAGCTGCATCAACACATTGATCACAGCGGTGTAGTAAAGTGACATTCCTTCTGCGTATTATTGTCTTGTTTTACTGCAGTGCATATCAGCGCAATAACAAAACACCCAAAAATCTACAGAACGGTGTTTGTTTTTCCCTGCAAACATATTTCCGGAGAAATAAATACACACACAAATCAATGTATATGACCTCAGAAAGCGCTAGCAGTAGATGCATTCATTGTATATTTATGCAATCACAAAAAAAGGCGACACAAAATCAAAAGGAGGCGTAATGCATCTGTGTAATTCTGTGTTTCCTCCTCTTCCTTGGCAATCTCTGTAAGTGCAAGGCGGGGATGAGAGGAAGTGAAAAGCTGCATTCACACAGGACTAATATTACCTCTGGGACATCCATTTATTTATAATAATAGCTCACATCATCTGGGATTTTAATCTCGTGTGAATCTTCCAGGTCTGCCAAGACAGACTTCTTCTTCTTGATAGTTCTAATCTTATGCAAATGGTTTTCTCCAGCGTGATGTATTTCTCAGCTCCAGTTTCTTAATCTTTTTTCATCTTGTAGATGGGAAATTTTGACATTTTTTCCTCTCCCGGGAGCTTTTGAAAACCTCTAAAGTGAGTGTTCCCGGGGAAAGAAAAATAGCTTCTGCAATTCTGCAGTCCAAGATTAACGGCAAATCCATACATTTTCAGTACCACGTGTCAATGAACTGCTTTGAAGTATCACACAAGGATCAGGTCTAGTTGATGAATGTTTTTTTGGTTTACTTTTTCTGTTCAGAGTTATTTTTCTGGCTTTTTATCCCTTTAATCAGATGGAGCAGCGGATAGGGCAAGAAACAGGGCACGAGAGTAGAGAATGGTGGTTCAGTGGAGGGATATAAGTGATGTCAAACAAAGGCGGGCAGGAGTGCTGCCAGGGATTTTGGGCCCCATGAAAAGAAATTTTGCTGGGCCTCCGTATAATTTTAATTGGGGCCTTTTAGGCCCTTGTCAATGATGGGCCCCTAGAATCCTTCCAATTCCCCCCCTTTTTGGCTCCCATGAAGGCAAGTGTCATCTTTTACCAGAGGTAAAAGCAAGTCATTATTTTGCAAATCTTGAGTCAAGTCTCAAGTAAAGACAGGCAAGTCTGAGTCCATTCCCGAGTCAATGATGTCAAAGTCTAAGTCGAGTTCCAAGTCCTTGCTGATACTGTCAAATTGAGTCCAAAGTAATCAAAATTGTAACTTTGATTCTGACTGGAGTCTAAGTCACAAGATTCAAGTCCACACCTCTGCGACCCCGTAATTTGAGAACGTCAAAGAAATTATCCTTGGTAGCATCCTAGTGTGTGTAACTCACAGAAACGTAATCCTGGCAATCAGTATCGGTACCAATTCTCGATACTTTTGTGTGTTTATGTGGCAAAAGATATCAATTTTTAATAATAATAAATTTCTAAAATAATTAACTAACTTTATGTGTAAGATTCAAAATCAAATAGGATTTTTTTGTTGTGGTATGAAAAACAAAATGACTAAAAAGATCAGCTGCAGCTCCGCCTTCTGAAACTGAAAACCAGAGTAGTATACTAAAAAAACTGACCCGACACCTGTCTTATACTTTTGATGCTGTACAGCCACTGCTTCTCACAAAGAAATGATCCCAGCCAAATCATCTACCACTAAGCATGTAGTTGTAGTTGTCTTGCCACATTTCTGCATTAATTTGCAGGATTATTTATAAATAGATTACAAAAAACTGTTTGCCAAGTCCCACATTATCAGCTTTGTGTGCATAATTAAATCGTGTTGTGATTTCAGCAAGTTTCATCACCCCTGTTTTTTTTGTAATTACTTTTACCAGACAGATTAAAAATCCCTTCTTAGAAGTCAGCCTGTCACCTACAGGAAGAGGAGTTCCTATTGCAGAGTGAAAAAATCCAAATCAACCAAATATGCAGTGACACACATTTGCAAAGTTTTATTTTAACAAACAGCACACAGACACACAGAATCGCCACACTCGTAACTGTTTTGATCCCACAGACAGGTGTTGTCTGCAGTAAAAGCTCTTCAGAGGTCGTTGTGTTGTGCTTTAGAGCTACATTGTTGTTGAAAAAAGCACATCAGTGACCCACATTTTTGCGCAGTTGCACATAGTGATCACTGTTAACATCGTATTTGTTCATGTTGTTTTTCCAGCTCCACTGTCCTCTGCTGTAAACACTCTGAAGAGCACCTAATGTGTATTTATCTGCTGCTGAACAGCCCCCCAATACACAGTTCACTCCACTATAATCAGCCCCCTGTTCTGTATTGTAGTGTAATTTTCTCCTCCTCTCCTTTTTTTCCAAAGCCGACTGTATTATGCATTTTTAACCCAATCACTCCACCTCTTGTAACAGCTAAAGGGTCGTGTATGGAGCGCTGGCTGCACTGCTTTTTAACTCAGAGGGGAGAGCATCATCCTTCTTTATCAGAGGACTCAGTGCTTTGATAAGGATCCTGTTGTGCCCTTCTAAATGGACACAAAGGGTTTAATTCACAACACTATCTCTATGTGAGGAGGGCATTAAGCAGCTATATCCCACCCAGCACAGGAAGCTTTTCTAAGCCGTGTGAGAGGCTGTAGTCCCTTGATCTCCTTTCTTTCTCTTTTTACCTTTGCTCCTCACCTCCGTGGCCTCCCACCCTGGGGGGGCTATTAGTCATCTCAGCTGTGGGAGAAAGGCCATTGGGGGCACTTGGTCTCTGTTCTCCCAGAGCCCTGTGGAGAGGGAGGTGAGGGTGTGGTGTCAGCAGAAATACAGTGTGTACTGTAGAGAGGTGTATAAATGGAGAGATAAACAGGGAGAGGTGAAAGCAAAGATGGATCGAAGGGATTAAGATGCTGCTGATATTGGACGGGGATGTGGTGTATGGAGAGAGCATGAACAGCTACAGAAAACTACAATTTGTGTAAAAACTAGTGCTTTCAGGCTATTAAAAAATTAATTGAATTAATGACAGGATTTATGATCAATTAATCTAATTAATCGCATTTTAATCTCATATCTGCTTCAGGTCCTCAAATAAAGATTTTGGATTCTAAGACATTACAAAATTGTAGTGCATGACTAATTAAATGAAGACTCCAAGAAGAGAAAATTTGTAAATCCACATTTTTTTAATTCAATTGCAACCATCAAACAAAATCATGCTCGTAAACTACTGTGGTTGAGAGCGGTGTGCTCTTTGGGTGAGAGCTCAGCATGGATATGAGGAGAAGATGTGGAATTTTTTCTTTCTGATTTTTTTTTCCTATAGATGACTGCTGTATTTACATTAATTTACAAAGATTATTCTCTTTTAAAACAGCGACTTTCTGCCTACATATTGGGCTGTCTAGGGTGGAATCAATTTCTGTGACAAAAAAGTATTCATGTTTCCAGCTATTTTTAAACTTTCTCTTGTCAGAGTGCCACTGTCTCATACGCTGCATCCCAGTCTTGACCCTCATCCTTAACTCTGTGGTCATTAGGGATGGGTACCTTTCACATTTGAAACGATACGGTACCAATGCCTGGTACCTGGTAATCGTATCAGTACTCAATGGTACCAATTTTTGGTACTTTTGTGTGTGTTTATGTGTTAATAAATATTGATGTGTTAGATGATAAAATGTAAATTCTTTTCAATTTAACATATTTATTCTTCAATATATTAACTTGCAATGCTGTGTTCATGTCCAACATAAAACATCTCCTACTCTTCCACTCCCTCACAGTCACAAGCATGCATTTATGTACCTAAACATGGTACCTTTTGATTTTACGTGAATCGGTACTCGGTACTTTTGACAGAATTCGGCTGCTACCTAATAAAGTACCTGATTCGGTACCCATCCCTAGTGGTCATGGACTTCCAGATTTGAAATGACGGGACTAGCGCCACCCTACTCCTAATGTAACACAGTGTTAATTTGTGGTCAGGGTTAAGGTTAGGGTTACCTAAATAAATAAAATTCAAACATGGACTGCAGGCCAAAAAAAAACCCTGGTGGGCAGCCAATGAGTTAATCGGGTTAATTTTTATACTGCATTAATTTGCTGGGTAATTAACTAAACTTATTCACATGTTAAAGTGACAGCCCTAATAAAAACAGAATATCAAAACTTCTAAATACATAAAAGTTGAGAAAAATAACAACTTGTGTCTTCAAGATGTGGTTCATGTGGCTCCAAAGACAGATGTTTCTTCTTCTCCAACAACTTTTATTTGTAAACAGCAAGCCCGCGAGTTGTGAAGGATTTTGTCCTCCAGGAGAGATTATATTCCATACACTCACACAGTCATCCAGACCTACTGCAAGAAAAATACATTTGAGGGCTTATTTCATCCTCGGCCGTGCTGGCATTAATGTGAAAATATGAGCGTAGCGGCTGGGGAGGACTGATGCTCGAGCCCTATATTGCTGTGTCCTCAGTTGTAGCTGCAGCAGCGGTAAAACTGCAGTGAATAATATAACAGACGGTGTGAAGCAGCTTCTCTGTTTCTTCTAGATCAATCACAAGCTGCTATTGGTGCCTTTTTTAAAAGAGTTTTTCAACAACAGACATATGCAGGCGTGTTAACACTTAGACACTTTTTCACACACAGCAACACAAAGTCAGGTAGAAACAGCTCAGCGTACTCCAGAACTCTGATCCCTCTGAAGTGGGAGCAGATGGTATACTTCATGCACCTGCGTCACATTGTCAGTTTTCATGAACAAAGTGCGACACTTTGGTTAATCTGTATTCTGTGTGGGTGTGAACAACTGTTGTAAGAGTAGTTGAACTTAAATTAAACACAGAACATCATCTTATTAGTGAGCAGAATATTGGTGTGTTTTGTTTGGGTTTTTTTCGTAACATTGTTACGTTTGTTCAGGCTCTGACAGCCGTTTGTTTTTTAAAGTTAAATCCTCGGAAAATATTCTCTCGTATCAGATTTTCTGTATAGCATCAAAAAACAAAATGGCACGGCTAGACAGTTAACATCCCTTAGTCTAAAAATAACCACCCAGGGTTTGCTTTCTCTGTATTTACTTGAGTCTCCACCATATTTGGGCCAACATTTTGTTTAAAGTGATCCAGTCTCCTGTAGATTTCGCAGCTCTTCTCCTTTGTTATCATGTCTCGTAATATTCACCTTATTGAATTTAACCATCTTTAGTTATGTCTGTTCATTTTCTAGTTATTTAATTTACCTTCAATCCATAATTACAACACAAGGTCAGCCAATAATCTTCTAGCCTTTTTCAGGAAAACATTTTCCAAATTTTCAATTAGATTTCGAGGTTCCCACCATTAAAACAATTTACCACATCACATCAGAACCAGCAACAGTTTAAAGTCATTCAAGAAATAAACCGTTCAGTTTTTATTGTAACAAGGACCATCATAATCTTTCTCTTCTTTCATTCATTACATTCCTTTCTTTCCTTTGCTAACACTGTTTTCAATATGTTTCTTTTTGACCATATTTTATTAGTTTGAACTGTTGGAAGATGTTTTTTTTTTCTCTAGCTTTTTTCTATTGAAGGGCTACATGACTAGCTTTTACAGGTGTCTTTGGCTCCTCCTGTACATCTCCAGAAGTAATTTTGTTACTTTGTTCAGTTTCATTCCCCCCCATCATTATTTATTGTTTATTTCAGATTTCATTTTCTGTATGTGCAGCAAAAAAAACAAAAACAAAAAACAAAAAACAATGACATCCAAGGCAGAAGAGTACCTTAAAACGATTTGCAACATCATGAATTTGTTTCTGTCTGTGCTGTCTATGCAAAACGTGACGCGTAGCCTGCAAGAAGCGCAAAGCCTAAAGAGCTCTCACTCTGTTGCTACTTCTGACAACCAAGAGAGAATTCGAAGTGCTCACTTTACCTCTGTTTTGAAAATGAGAGTAGCTTCATTTTTTAATCTTTTATTCCCCTCATTGGTTGTTCAAATATTGACTTAAAGATGGTATGAGTAGGATCTGTTTTATTTGGACCGCCTCGCCACTTTCTGGCCCGGAGTCTCACGTACACTGTCGTAAATTGAAGTGTGTGTTTGTTTGGGAACTAAATGGAGATTGGATCAAAGCAAATTTTCTTTGTTCAAGACAAGTTTTTACTCGATACAACGCACCGAGGTTAACACTACAATTACATAGTGCTACGGTTTGAAACGTGACATCAAACAAACCTTGTAGTAGCTGGCTACATGTAGTGCTATCGGCAGCCCTGTGCTCCGAGGTATCTGTAAGCTAACGTGACAACAAGTAAACACTGTCAGTTTGTAAGTAGTTAAGTAGTCATCTATATTTAGCCCAGCTGGCAGCCTGGTGCTCTAAGACATGTCTGTAATGTGTATAGTGAGTCAATCCTGGTTAGCTATGTCCTGCCAGTCATCTACCAAGCAGAGCTAACCGTTTAGCTTTCTTCTGCTCTTCTGTCCTTTTTCTGTCTGACAGTTTGGCTCCTGTGTCCACCCTTGCTACACAATCACAAATTACAAAAACGTCGCAAGCCGGCATAGTGTTGTCATAGAGACCTAGACGTGCCATAAATCAATCCAGTGCTGGTTAGCCCAACTTGGAAGCTAAGAAGTAGCATTTTAAAAACAACATGTAACATGTGTTGGTGCTGATAATCTCATTTTAAAGTGTGGATTATGATCAGGTATATATCTAGAAGGGGGGCTTTTTTCTAGATCACTTTCAAACTTGTCACAGCCCTTTAACTTTTAAGACAGTTCAGATATAGATGATTTCACTCAGCTAGTTTTGTGTTTTGAAGCAAATCATCGACAGAGGCCATATTGGAAAAAGGGCAGGAGAACTCATCATCTTTATACCTTCTAAATTGCTGAGTTAGAAAAAAATTCACCCCCTGTAAAGTTTCGCTTTGGTAAAACAGACAAAAACACCTGTGTGCACAGCCCCCTGTGGTATGTAGAGTCACAACTGAAATGATTGAAAATGGAACTTGGCAGAGTACGCTTATTTTGGACTCATCCAGCTTGTCAGACTGTTTTACCAGATAATCATCCCAGCTTTTTATTTATGGTTAATAATCAGAGAAAGCCCTGCAGCTGCACCAGTATTGTAATATTTCACTGCAGAGGCCCTGCCATCTTCCTGAATCATTTTAAGCCCCCCTCAGGAGAACAGCCCACAGTGAGAGGCAGATACCAGTCGCACCAAATCCAATGTGAACATGAGGCTGACAACTGCTTACTGTGAATTCCAGCTAAGTTTGGTCTCAAAGTAGTTTCTCTACACTGTCAAGGCTTTGTACTCCCACATGGTTCGCTACCTCTTTTTTTTCCTTTTATGCCTCTCTCTGTTTTACTTTGCCTTTATTTTGTGCTCTCATTTTCATACCCAGCGGGCATTCGCTCTGCAAGTTACCCAGAGAAAACATGTGTCATCATCCTGACATCAAAATCAGCTGTTCTTGTGCATCAACACTTTTCATTTCAACGTTTAATAAATGTAACAACTCTGTTTGTGGTAGTTGGATTTTATTTTGTAAATTTTGCATGGGGAGTGTGTGGATTTGCTTTTGCCCTCACAACAACCCAGAAACAGAAATTAGCATTCTGGTAGAAACTTGTAGTTGTAAAATATCACCAGGAATGAAGACGTAAAGAGTTGATATCATGGTTCAGACATGGCAATGTCAATGTTTTTCTTACATTTTATCTTCTGAGCATACCCTGTTCTGGTGCTTAGCTTCCAACCAATCAAAAACAACAACACTAACCCATAATCCTAAAGAAATCCCTACCCGAACTGTCTGGCATGTGGCAGCCTCAGGTCACAGTAACAGCAGCGGGACTTTCCCAGGTCAGCAGGACTTTCCCAGGTCGATCTTCCAAGAGGACTTAGCCTCTTGGTGAGACGGCTTCAGATACATGGAGATCAGGAGATCAATACAGACCTATCAGCTGAAGCAGCCAGATGAGCCCTGTGACATTTAGACTCAGGCACACTTTAAAAATCAGTGCTCTCTGGAGGACAACTCGACCCTTCTCTCTGCTGTGCTCCAGTCCTATTTAAAGGCAACCTTTTCAAACTGAATTTTCTTAATAATTTTCAATTTCCACCTGCCCATTTGTATTTGCCTTTTATGTGTCTGTCTCATGGTCATCCCCCTCATTCATTTAACATTTATTTGTTCATTTAACCCTGCTAAGCAAATGAATGAGAGTCCAGCAGTGGGGTTGTCATGGTACCAAACACCACGCCAAGTGAATTCCCTCTTTCACTCGTCTAATTACTTAAGAAGTAACTGCATTAGATGTTTCCCAGGACACAGCGAGACCTCATAAACAGAAGCAGCTATCAGCTCCTTGTTTCACTTGATTACTTATTCCATTGGCATGCTTTACGATCAATAATCCTGAGGGGCAGATGGATGGAGGTGAAGACGTCAAGACATGGGCAGAAAACAGAGTCAGCATGTGTTAATAATAGACTTGACATGTCTCCTTAATCAGCTGTGACTTTGGTCTTATAACAGACCAGGCCTCTTTTGGAAGGTTTTACTTAATAGATGTACAAGTGAAGAACAGATGTGATTGTTTCCAGGTATTAGTTTGTGTAAAATTAAAAAATCTCAGAAAATATATAATCATGATTGGTGCATTACCCCAACTGAAGGCCCAGTTTGTGAGTTTGACTCATCTGGTGAGCCAAAATGTTTGAATTGTCTTTGTGAGTGATTCAGATGGGCAAGTAAACAAGTTCAACATCTTTTTATAAATCTATGCATTCATCCACCCTTCTAAATTTGTTACATCTATTCTTCTATCATCTATTCATCTATCCTTCCTTCTGACCTTCCTTCCTTCCATTCATGCATGCATACATCCATACATCCATCATTCAACCATTTCATCTTTCCTTAAATCCTTCCATCCATCCTTCCTCAAAACCCTCCAGCCTTCCATCAATCATTTTATCCATCTGTCAATCCATCCATTCTTCCATCTGACCTTACTTTAATCCATACATTCATCCATCATCCATCCATCCATTGGACCATCCATCCATTCATTTATCTTTCTTTCAATTATTCTTTCCTTCCATCCATCCATCTTTTTATCCATCATTCAATCTTTTCTTCCAGTATTCCTTCCTTCCATCCATCAATCTATTCGTTTATCCATCCATCCATCCATCCATCCATCCATCCATCCATCCATCCATCCATCCATCCATCCATCCATCCATCCATCCAGCCATCCATCCATCTATCCTTCCTTTCACCCCTTCTCGATTCCATCATCCATCCATCCTTCCATCCATCCATCCATCTATTTGTTTATCCATCCATCCGTCCATCCATCCATCCATCCATCCAGCCATCCTTCCTTTCAGCTTTCCTGCTTTCTGTGCTTTCTGTCTTCCATCCATCTATCCTTCCTTTCACCCTTTCTCGATTCCATCCATCCATCCATCCATCCTTTCTTCCGTTTTTCCGTTTTTCCACCCATTTACGTCCACCCCAGACTTTTTGTAAGGGTCTTTGTCCAATCAGAGGTCTCAGCCCTTTTTTCATGGCCCATCCAACTTTTGCCTGAAAATTGTTTTTTTCTGCATGAAATCTCTGTCCCATTATCATGGTCCTCAGCCTGACATACCCAGAGCATCCGCGTAATGCCAACAGGATTCCTATCTGGGAATCTTCAGCTAGTTTAGTGCAAGGTTACAACAAAAGCCTCACAATTAATGAGCCCAATGTACGTTTTTGTCCAGATCTACTTCTTTAAGCTGTGCTGACTCAGCAATGATCATGATCATAGTTGGAAGTTGAACCATGGATCATCAAATTACAATTTGTGTCTTTTTGTTTTTATTCAGTCTTTACCACAACAGAGCTGTTAGCTGCTGGAGCTGAAATGATCCATTTGTTGATTTCATGAGCCACTTAACCCAGTGGATACCCAGACTCCTTTGCTTGAGGCGGTACACTTCACATTTACTCTGCCTTCAAGGCAACCAGTTTTATACTGTGTCTTTAACTTTACAGACTTTTCTCTCTGAAGATATTTTATTCTTTTTAACAGTGAAAAATCAGGGGTCAGTCTCTCACTGTACATTCTTTGTACTCACCAATAGCTCCATATCTTGGCTGTCTGAAAAAGCTCCTGTGTCTGTCACTTCAGTCTGCAGCAGTGAACACCCAAGGTACTGGCTAACCTGCTATTAGGCCATTAAAAAAGAGGTCATGGAGGTAATGGGTAATTTGGAGCACTTAATGGAGAAAAATGGCTGCAGTACAAAGTTTAGATTAAATATAATTATCTTCTCAAGTTACTTCATGTACAGGGGCTGGTGTAGTTGTCTCTGGAGCTCTGATCAAGTCAGAAAAAGACAGGATGACTGATTGATTATCTTTTGATCTTTGGGTTGTTTGTCCTGAAATCTAAAGAAATGGAATGATTAAATAAAAAGATAATTCTAAACCAATGTTTAGGTAATTTAATAACTGGGTTATATAATGTCAAAAATGTACATCCAGTTATCCAGTTATTTTTATCTCTTTTGAAATAGTAGTCAGCAGATTTTATTCTCCCATATCTTGGTAAAAACAACTCTGCAGTACATTTATTCTTAAGTTTGTATTCCAGTTTGTTTTCTCAGAGGAGTAACATCATTTTAGGTACAATGCGTCAAAAAAAGGACACTTTGTTCTTATCTCTGTGTACGCCACAGCATATCTCACCTAGCTCCACGGTGCTGCTGTTGTCCATTGATATTCCAGCTCGGCGTGCATGTCAGAAGCGCTTTGTCCAACTTGGCGGCACAGGGGAGACAGTGTTTGACGGCGCGTCTCTGAATTTAATTATCTACAGCTGCTTCAGAGCAAATAGAATTGACTGTGGGATCAGCAGATGTGACAGAGCTTGTCTTTGGCTTCTGAACACATATACATAAACACAAGTACTTCATCCGCACATATGCGTACACATACAACTTTAAACACAGGAGTGAAATGAAAAGACGAGACAAGGACACTTCTGGGGCTGAACTGCGATTAACCAAAGCAGACTACTGGCAAAACAACATCCTCTCTTTATTTCCTTAAATGTCACAGGCTGATATCCTTCAGGGTTTGTGACTCCAGCGTCAGGGTTTCCGTGGATCAGGAGGGTTTATAACATGGTGGTGCTGCAGGCGGCGAGTCCCGTATCAGCAGGCTAAATGTTCTTTCATTCTAATTAGTAAGAAGCTCAGCAGTGTCCCTCTGTATCTCCGAGGAGAACGTATCAAAAACAACCAACTGGCCCTCTATGGAGCTGGATTAAATACAGAATAAATAAAGTTTGTTGTGAAAGCTTTAAATGTCAAAGGGATTTGGAGAGCTTCATAGTCTAGCCTCAGGTGAAAATATATCAAGGAATATTTAAGAGGCCAAATAGAGCAAGAGTTTAGACAGAGCTGTGCTCCAAGAGTGCAGGAACACAGCTTATCTCGCTCTGTGCTATGCAGTGCCTTTGTAACCCAGGCTATTTTCATTTTAACGATAAATGTGCATGGTGGAGTTGAGTTGTGGTAGTTTGCCATTTCTTTGATTCTCATTTATTTGTTATTAAGTGCTGTATCAAGCTCTGTTTCCACCAAGTGGTTCCGTTTGGTTTGTCTCGGCACGCATTGTACAGCGTTTCCACTGACTAATCCCAAGACTGATCTCCTAATAACCAAGACGAGCTGTCCCACATTTTGGGACCCTTCCGTATGGGTGCCAGACTATACTGATCCAATCTCAGAAGGTGGAGCAATACACTGCAGACCGTTGATTGGTCAAAAGAATCGTCACCTACCCCGACAGCGGCTGTATTTCTCCTTGCAGCACACAGACTTCTCTAAAACAAAGCTTGATTGTTCTTTGTAACAAAGAGCTACATACCAATCACAAAGAGGACAAATTGCTTGATGTCTTCCATTGTTTCTCTTTGTTTACTGTGCTGCATTTTGCTTCTTTGTTGGATTTATTAGCGGGATACACTGAGACACTATTTTGTTACTGATGGGGCTATTGGCATCAGGCTTACACGCTGCCTACCACAAGGGGGCACAGTTGGCTGTGGAAGAGAAAACAGGACCAGGCTTAACCAAGCCAACTCGTACTGATCCAAACCGGACTGCTAGGTGGAAACGGGACTCTCTAGGTATTATAAACTTTAGAAGAGTGACGTAGACTCACTGGAAAAAACTATTTGGCTGATACATTTTTGTATTTATTTTCTCTTCATTTTATTTTCCTTTACAATAAAATACAAACTATATTTTTGAAACACTCATTTAATGTCTGTTGTGCTTTAACAAGTATCGCCACCTACTGTATTGTCCTCTTTTTAAGTTAAGAAGTTTTGATTTCATTTGCCTTCTCCTTATGTTTATGCTAAGAGTAAACCTCATGGGTAAAAATATATGTTATATATATATATATATATATATGTTACACTTTAGAATAGAATAGAATAGAATAGAATAGAATAGAATAGAAAAAAATAGAATAGAACGGAAAATACTTAAATACACAGCAGCAATCAAGAAAACAAAAGTAAGAAAGTGTATAGAAAGTGCAAATAGGTCCATAAGAAAATAGATGCTGACAGCTTGTCCATCATTGTCCAGTTCAGCCAGCCTCCACCTCCACAGGGTCCAGGACTGAGCTTCTTCAGCAGTCTGTTCAGTCTCTGTCTCCTGGATCCTGTCTGCTCACAGCAGGTGAAGCTCTTCCAATGTGATGTTGGTGTCCGGTGTTCGCTCTGTTAAACATGTTTGTAAATAGCATGATGCAACTCTGTCTTCTGGTATGCCTTCTGTTGCTGGGTTAGCATGGCTAGCTTGTCCATCTTATTGGAGATGGATCTTACGTTCCCAATAACGGTGGATGGAGGGACAGGTCCATGTCGTCACTTCTTAGCTCACACCTGAGAACCAGCACTTCGTCCTCACCTCCTTCTTCTCACCTTGTGGGAAACATCCGGCCTTGCACCAGTTAGCATTGACATGCTACAGGCTGCTAACAGCTGATTTGACATGTAAACAATGTGGCCATGGTTACATGTAGGATCTCCAGACAAACACTGAAGAAAAGGTAGTGAAAATATCACTAAAGACTAAAACAATTTGGTGTCCATGACTGACAAATGAACCATACAAGGTACCAACAAGGTAATGAAAGAGAGATGAAAAAAATTACAAGAAACAGACAAAGAAGACAGAGCTGCTGCAACAGGCAGCACAACCAACAGGGCGACGCCTGGCAATGCACATGTGATTGCATGCCACAGATTGTCCGCCTCTGGTTTTAAATTACCACTGGCTTCATCATGATGATACAGCGAAGAATGAGACGGACAAGATTGTAGCTTCTTCTGCTAAACAAAAGAGGGAACAGCCACTCAGGCAGACTGCCCTGCTGTGCCTCTAGTTACGCTCTCATCCACTTAGGGTTTCCACAAAAAGCGAATGAAAAGGGGAAGCTATCTTCCTCTGTCGAAAAATGTCAGAAAGATACAGCAAAATGTTGGAAGCACTTTGCACAAATCCCCCATGTTCTCATGCAATTATCAGTGGTGTTACTTGCAAAACATGTCTGAAATCTCTCATAATGTAGGACAATACTGATCTCAGTTTCCCCAGAGCCCATCAGAGCTCAATACCAGAGTGAAATTTTCAAAAGACAGAGGAAAGAGAGAGTATAAACATGCACGGGAAGAGTGAGATCCCAGGGTAAAAGACAAAGACTGACAGGATGCAAAGCCCGGCTCTGGATGGTCAGCCTGGCATTGTCCCGGTGCCTCAGAGCCTCTGAACTTGTAAGAGCCATTCATAAGAACTGTGCCTGCAGCTTAGACAAGGAGGATTATCAAACGCCACTTTTAGCCTCTTAAGCAAGCCACAATTGCGGCCAACACGGTCCAAGAGAATGCAAAACAAAGGACTTACAGCAAGGATGATCACAAGAGCGGGGACTTAACTAAATGTCACACAGCTTCTGTATTGTCAAAGTAACTTTGTGTGCTATTGTCTCTGTTGTTTGAGTGGCTGCTGTTTGCTCACTCCTTTCTCTGAGCAGAATGGGAAAGGGCAAGGGGAGGATGACGGGGAGAATGAGGGAGGCAGGGAGGGAGGAAACAAGAGGAGGATGGAGGAAGAACAGTCACCGGTGGGTTGCTGCTGCTGCTGGACGGTTGTTGCTAAGCGTTTAATCTCCCACGCTCGGAGAATACAAACGATCTTGTAATCGTCCCCGACCTTGACATGAACAGTAAGGTTGCAGGGGAGCTGGGCTGTTTTGCATTTCCCACAGATGCTTTGCAGAGACATGCAGAACAATTAGTAAACTGGATAAAAAGGAGTTGAGTCTGTCATTGCTTCAACTCCACTGCACGCTCCCCTGGGAGTATTTACCTGGCCAACCCTCAACCTCAGGACTCTCTCTGGCAGGTTTTTATACTTAATTACTGACAAGAAGTGAATTATGCTTCACTACACATATCTGCATGTGTTGGTCCACTTTACCTGTAAGGCTGTGGCTAATAATCAGTTTCAGACTGCCCACCAATTAATTTAATTGATGTAATGAAACGAAACCAGCATATATCTATCTCACTAAACTATATTTGGGCTCGCTAAAGCTCAGTACATTCTGCAGAGACACAACAACTCAAAATTTGCAATCATAATGCAGGATACAAAATATTTTGGGCGAAAAATGTTGTTTGCAGGTCAGAATAGTCTTAAAACACTCATGACCAGATCCTGATCCTGCCTTAAAAAGAACCCTGACATATTTTCCCCATATCATCCCCTAATGGAGAACATTTTCCTTGGTCAAAAGTAGAGTATGCAGATGTTTACGCTGTGCATAACTCTTCAGAAAACTGACCACCGATCTGATATCAAGAGACACCTGAGGGACAGGTGAGATTAGATTTCATCGGTCTGTAGTAGTAGAAGAAGGATGACTGAGCAAACTTAGAGGCTGAGTTTTACAGAAATCACCAAATATGTAACACATTTGTGTCTCCTAGGTTTCTATCATCGTTAAAGTTAGAAAACTACTTGTCACTTATTCAAACTGTTTCGACCCCACACAGCTCTGTTACTTGGGCCTGTGTGTGCGCAACAGCTCATGTGTTTACAACGCAGATTATTCACCGTATCAACTACAAGCAGGTGGTGAACTAGTTTGCCGTCACTAAGTTACTGACAGTCGCTTGACTTTGGTGTTTGGGCACGTCGTTTGAATCTATCACTCTTGTTCTTTAAGGACGTGAGGATGCTGAACGGTGAGGCGCTTCATCATGTTTGAAGTGTTTCCTCCATATGTGTGTGGGTAGTGAGCTTTATAGGCTGGCTTTGATACGTCTATTAGCTTACGAAGCCGCCCCGATTGTCGGCTTTGTAGGCAGAGTAATATCAAATTTCGCTCCGTGCACCGACTTTTCAGACAAGCTCTGTCACTTTTGCGTGCAGCTTAAAAAATCAAACAGTGAAGTAGTCAGCGTGAGATCGGATGATAAGGATGCACGTCAACAACTTTGTCAGACAGAGAACAGCCAAGCATCGACATGTGAAGCTCATACTGGCTCACTGTCTAATTTCACAACAACACACACTCCCACTCCTCAGAGAAGAAAGAGGACCCAGCTCGGTGGCTGCAGACTCACAAGTTGCCTGAGTCAAAATGTCTATATATATATATATATATATATATATATATATATATATATATATATATATATATATATATATATATATATATATATATATATATATATCAATGAATAAGAAATGTTTGAAATTGTTTCTTCTTAAAATTGTTCAACTTTTTTCATAAATACAGAGTATTCAATACTGAATGAACAGAAGATATCGCCACAAAGGAAAAAGAAGGCTGCTCGTGTAGTTTTTCCCCCCATGTGTGTGTGAGTGTGTGCCAGTGAGCCGTTGAGCGTCGGCCCCAGAATTGCCTTTATGCTATTATGGAAGTTTTGTCCTCCGACAACAGCACATTACCTCTATCATTGAATATGCTGAGAGTTGAGATGTGATTATACTTCAGGCAAATTCAATTTCTGTTTTCAGCAGTTTGATTATGAAAGGCTCGACGGGGCTCTTTAAAGCTAAGCTGGGATGGTTTTTAGCCTTATCCCACAGAGGGATAATAGAAGTGACCCTCTCTCAGCATCTTAACCAACTCAACCTCTTACAACAGCGCCGACACAAAGGACGGCCGAGCGCCTTTTTGGGATACGCATTCATTCCCCTCAGAGTGTCCCATCACTGAGCGTAGTGTTGAGCTCAGCCTTACAGTTACAGACTGAGTCACTTCTTTAGCTTCCTGAACTATGATGAGCCGTTTTATCCTGTTGCTTTCTCCCTACTTTGACATTAAGTTTATTCATGTGGTGCAATTAGTTTCTCTTATTGCTCCAGCCAACAGCAGTCTCCTTTATACATGCCCTGGTTTCCATGGCAAATAAAAGAGCTTGTTAACATCAAAGGTAATAAAAGGGACACGTAATGCTTGGGAGAAAAAAAAGGACTAAAACCAAACTGGGTCAGTGAGGGCCAAAGCTCTGCTTTTACACAAATTTCTTTGTTTGATGTCAGAAAATTACTTTTTGCAGAACAAATAAGGCTGCGGTTTGGTGTTGTTAATGTCAGCAACTAACAACATTTGCGTTAAAGTGTAGTAATTGTACTCCCCAAATACTAAATGAAGTTTTCTTGTTGTCCCTTCATATACTTATCTGCAAGTTAATATGCAAATATTTGTATGTAGCTCAGAGACTTTTAATCTCCAGTGTTGCTCATCTACCATTGATTTCAACACTGTGGGTGCCAGCGTAGGAGACTTTATGTTTGCTAATATTGATTGAGCCTCCCCAAGGCTGCATGAATAATGTGTAAAATCAGGTTTCAGCTAATTTTTTTTGTCTCATTTTAATACCATCCACATTTAGTAGATTGGCTTGAGAAATGCTTAAATACCTGGCTCAGCTCCAAGTTTTTACCAAGGATCCCAGAGGATTAAAGGCTTATAAATCCAACCCTGGGATCACAGTAAAAGACAGAGGGGGCTCTGGTCAAGCTCTTGGAGTCAGGAAAGATCAATCCAAGGTTGAGAGTCCGGCTGCATCAGCAACTTTTTGCCTCACTTTAAGTGCAAACAGATTAAATCAGAGAGGAGAGACGAGGTGTCCCGGGCTGTGAGTGCTGTTGATGGAGGTGCTGGTGTGTGCATGTGTGTATGCATATATGTGTGTGTGTAGAGGTAGCTGGCAGGAGCAGTTGTTATGAAGATGGTGATCCGTGGATGTGTGAGTGATGGAGGCAGTATTCAGGTATGTTTGTATAGGGATGTGTGAATGAGTGCTGAGAGGTGTAAATACGGAGACCAGGCTGTTGATTTAAAGGGTTGTGTTTAGAAAAAAGAGGTTTCTCCTTGTTAGCGCTGTGTTAGCGCTGCGTTACCTTGTAAATGCTTGGATTGAGTAAACACTCCCATTTATGGAGTGGAGAGGATTAATTTTTTGAATCACTGTGTAACTGTGTTATTGACATGTTATTTTTTGCCTTTGTCTACTTATCCCACCGGCTGATGGAAAGCTGAGGCCTCATTTGATTGGCCTAATGTTATTAATAATCATACCTCTTGTTTCAGACTAATGGAAGGTTTCACTAAATGCTTGAGAGGAGCAAAGTAAAAAAAAAAAAAAGCCCAGTTTGTTTTTTTAAAGGTTTTTCTTAAAACCACATTCTGCTTAGTTTCTTTTCCACTGAGGCTTTGAGGAAGTGAGGGTGGTGACTGATAGCTGTTGTGGGGGCAGTCTTATATTAAACTCTGTCTGTGGTTTCTGTGCAGAGACATTTATTTTTTTCTTCACAGATCACTCTCCAATGACTGTGCTGTCTTAAACATAATAATGTTTCATAATAAAGTGATCATGTTTCCAGGGAATTTGTAAAGATTCAGTGCTGGCATTGCCTCCTTTAGCCCAAAACTTTTGTAAAGAAACATACTTTTTTTTAGGCAGAATTTTATACATTTATATATTTTTACAAAGAAACAAACAAGACAGAACACCACCACATAAAAAAACAGTAAAAGGTATAAAACTATGATGCAACGGGCCGTATGCACAATCAAGTATGTAGTATATCCGGTTAAAAACTGCGCGGCATGCAAACTTCCAGTTACCATAGAGCGCCATGCTACCGATTGATAACATTAGATGTTTGTCATCGAATTATCCAAAACCATGCATTATTGCCATTGCTGTATGGTTAATATTAATAGTTATATTCATGTTTAATTGTGGTCTGATTTTTTACGCGCTAAAGGAGATTATGTGTGATCGTACATAGGTATGCTTTCAAGACAGGATGACAGCTTTTTCAGCTGTCTCAAAACCGTATTGATGTTAGCTAACTGCTAGCATATTAATAGAATTCCCAGTGTACATTAGCATCACGCTAGGCCAAGTGCTCTACATCATTTTTGGTAGAATAAGAGCTATATGACGTGTTGAAATAGTTACTCTTTTGCTGGAAAAATGAAGCTTTATCAATGCATGCTACCTGCTAGCATATATCTTGAGTTATGTATTAGTGGGCTCTCAGGGAGAGCCCCGTTTTACTTTATGCTTTCGTAAAAGTACAAACACATGAAGTGAGAGGTATATACACATGATTTAACTTACTTTAAAGTATGATTGACCTGAAACCCACCACTTTAAACACAAAAGTAGGTCTTCTATCTCAGGCTAGCTGGTGTTAGCAAATTACCTGCAAAGCTCCAAACAAATAAAAACAGGCACATTTTAAAGCCTTTATATGACTTGCTACATGGTGTTGTACTAGATACCTGGATTACTCTCTCATTAACAGAAACTTTGAGCAACTCCAGCAAACACCGTATTTGTTTAATCTCTGCCATCATATCACCGTCTACTGTCACTTTCTACTGCTTCTTTTGAGAACCAGAAATGCCCTTGCCACCACACGCCAATGCGGAAGCAATCTGTTCATAGAGCCTGTTCACGTTTATAAAAAAGAAAGAGAAGAAAAAATACTGCCACTTTGTCGTTTCATACATTCAAAATAAGGAAAACACAGCTTTAACAAAGACAAATAAAATCATGACTAATACAAACTTTCTTTTTGCTTTTGAGATAAAATGAACTCTCTCCCCTTTACTTGTCTGCTAAATTGACTCTGATCTCTCTTCCAGCCCTTTCTGACCCAGATGGGGGTCCCTGTCGGAGGACCTACTGCGGACGGGGTCGACAGTGTGTGCTGATGGCAGAAACCGGTCGTGCTGAGTGTGTTTGCCAGGAAAAATGCCGGCCCTCATTCGTGCCTGTGTGCGGCTCAGACGGCAGGTTCTACGAGAACCACTGCGAGGTGTACCGCACCGCCTGCCTGGAGAGGAGACGGATCTACGTGGTGCACAGCAAGGACTGCTTCTTCAAAGGTACCACTTAACTGTTACTCCACACTGTTTGTTTTCTTCTGCCCAACTTTCATTTTTTTCCAAACTTCAACAATCATTGCTCTCACTTTGTATTTACGGAAAAATTGCACACATGGTTTTGGTTGAAAGGTCTGACTGAGTGAAAAAAAAAAGTCAAATTCAAGTTTTTATGTTAGCTTCTCCACAGGACAAATGCTAATCTTTGAGGATCAGTGTGGGGGTAATTTAGTGATTTTGAGAGTTGTAAAAAAAATGTTATCTATATTAGCAAACAATATCAGAGAGTGGTTCGTTTTTTGTCTTGCAACAGAAAAACAATCAGAATAGCAAATGAAGTTTATTAAAATACCCCACATTATGTGTCTACAGTGCTGTGCACAGACTTTTTGAAGGGCAGGGGCGACGAGACAAAAAAAAAGTCACTTTAGCCTGTGTTTTTTCCACCCTAGAGGACAGTTTGGTGTGTTTTTTCCAACCAAGATGGCACTTAGGCGTGTGTTTGGGCTTCCAAGAGGGCATCTTAATGGGTGGTTTTAAACATTTGGGCCACCCACAAGGGGGGGTAGGCCCCCCCTGTTTATTTTTTTTGTGCACACCTCTGTGTGCATTCATGTTTAAGAGTGCAGTCCCACTGCCTGAGCATGCTTCAACCCTCAGGTCTGGTTTGTTTGACCAGTGTGGCCCTAGGTGTGCCATGCTCAGGCACAGTTCACTTCTCTTTGGTACACTTCTTGGTCAAGCACAAGCACGTGGACAAGAGGCTTCACGAAGATGTAGGTGGGCCCTGTGTGTGCACTAAGTCACATAGGTTAGGCGTAGTGGAGTCAGCACCGTTTGGATGACCAGTGTGATGGCGCCCTAAGGTTGAAACTCTTGCTACACCAACAGATAAGTTGCTGATTGTTTTTGATGTCCCACTGCATCACCGAGTGCTCTTCATGTTACACATTTGATGCTTGTCGTGAGTGAAATTGCCTCTACTTTGGTTCTGAAACCTACAGAGACCACTTTAAGCACTTTTAAGGCGGTGGCGAGAGTTTGGCTTTGGTTCCATGTTGAAACATTTGAACAGAAATACAGATGTACAGTTAAACAAAGAAAAAACTTTTGAGGCTGCTGTCAGAATCGTCGATCAGTAAATAACTGTGCTGTGTATATCAGTCTTCTGTTCAAAAAGTAGAGCTTTGTAGCACAGCGCTAAAGGCTGAAGCTCATGGTCATGTTTGTCTGGTAAATAATCACTAAGCGATGACATTGGAGCATACAGTATGTGCTTTAGTATTTTTTATTACACTCTTATTTAAGCCAGCAGAATGTGTTTTAGCCTTTTTCTAAAGATAATGATGCCACTTACAGTTGAAGACAAAATTATTAGCCCCCCCATGAAATTTTAAGTTTCTTCAAGATTTTTCCAAGTGTTTTTTAACAGAGCAAGGAATTTTTAACACACCATTTCTGAACATAATAGCTTTCTTTAGACGGCACAAAATATTTATATTTAACCACCAAAACATAATTGTTTAAGAAAAAAAATGATCAGGGACATTTTTATTAGCCTCCTTTAAGGTGATGTCACTCAACAATTAACTTAAAACATGGTATAAAGGCCTCAGCATGTGTCATGCGAGCTGTCAGTTAAGAAAGCACCATGCCAAAAACAAAGGAAATCAGTTTGAACCTGAAAAAAAGAATAATCGATGCACACAAAACAGGAGAAGGATATACAAAGATACCCAAGCGTTTCCGAGTGTCAAGAACTGGAGTGAGGGGTATAATCAAGAAATTCAAAGACAGCCACACAGTGCAGAACAAGCCTGGCAGAGGTAGGAAGAGAAAGATTTCAAAGACACTGGAAAGAAAAAAGATGTGTCTATCATAGTCTCTAAGAAGACCATCACTAGAGCTCCCCAGGAATGGACTGCGGGGTTGCAGACCAAAAAAACTCAACTTTTGAGGAAAAGACACCTTCAAGCCAGACTGAAGTAAGCTCAGGACAACCTGGAGAAAGATTATTCATACTGGAAGCGTGTCTTGAGCTCTTTGGCCATAGTTATCCAGCAAAAAGGAAACACAATTGACTATCAGAATGTGGGGGGCTAATTATTTTGACCCTGGAAGTTTTTGTGTTTTGTAGAATACTTTCATTTCTGTGTACAAAATAGAATAATATAACTTGGATGTTTAAAAAAGCTGTGATAAAATGTGTCGCTCTGGTTAAAAGCACTTGGGAAGTACCTTTAAAACAATAACATTTTCATAGAGGGGGCTAATAATTTTGTCTTCAACTGTATATGATACTTAATGACATAGTGAGCACACAAACATCACAAAAACATCCAGCATTGGGGTTTTTTGTTTGTTTTTCTTTCCTGTGAAACTGCAAATCAAAGACTCTCCTGTTTGTGCGGAAAACCTTCAAACACCAACCCAGAGGCAGAAGAATTAAAATATCAGATTAAGTACCATTATTAGCAGTATTATTATACTGTTTCTTAACTAAATGAAAACTCATCACTATACGGTTAAGCAAGCCAGTAAAATTTCCCTATGTGAAGAAGTTAGGAGGTAAATTTGTCCTTCTCCTTGAGAAAATCAAACTCGGGCACAGTGCTATGAAAGCTCAACCAACTGATTAATCTAGAGCATTCAGAAACATCTAACTTCTGAGATCCTCCCACACACCACTGCTTCTGCTACATCAATATCCCAGCACGCACAAATCACCAGTAGGTTAGAGTGGATCACCGTGTCTCTATAGTAAATCATTACAATCTTCTCAGCATGGCTATTAGTCATTAGTAAAAGTGCACTCCAAGCAGGAAGAGTCAGCAGATTTATCCAGAAACAGCAGAGTTGCTTCATCATTACTTTGACTTAAAGGTAACAGGGTCAGGTAGGGCATCTACACACACTCACACACACACACTCACACACACACACACACTATCCTTAATGTCTGACAGTTGGTGGCATTCATTTACCGCCAGAATGCAGATACTGTGCATCTGTACCACCTGTTAGCACCTCCTCCTCTGCTCATGTTTGTTTTCAGGTCAGACTGGTATCACACATCCTTTGTAATCCTCAGAGTATGGATTTTTAAACAGGAAGTGAGGTCGTGCTTATTTAGAGTGCATGGTTTCGTGTCAGTCGCAGTGCAAAACACACAACGTGGCAGCACTTTGAGTCCTGTCACACTATGAAGGGAAGGATTCCTGGCAGCCATCGCCGCGCATAGCTAATCCACATTAGGGATGTTCAGTCGCCGCATTAGGCTTAAACTCGAGAAGTCTGAATGCAAAACCAGCAGGAGATGGAAATGTTGGCAATCAGTCAAAAGTCATGGAGACTGTGTGTGTGTGTGTGTGTGTGTGTGTGTGTGTGTGTTTCTGGGAAGTGCTTGAATCCTTGCTAACCCGCCGGTGTCTATCCTCAAATCTCATTAAAGAACAACACATGTACCTCGTCTGTACGCTGATATCCAACACTACTTCATAAATCTGCAGTCTAAAGTTTTTTGTTTTTTTTAATAGATAAACACTGAACATGGTCTGATAATGACAGGAGAATAAATCAATCATTGATTTCGTATGAAGTGAAGAAGTGGCTGTTTTCAGTATAGCTGTTTAAAACGCTCTTTTTTTAGCATTGCATCATTTGACATAACAAAAGAGACTCACATTACTTTATTCCACTTTGAGCCAATGTGAATAACAGGTAGTCATGTGTTCGGTCTGCAATTTCAGGTTGTGTTTTTTGTGTTTCTTCATTAGAATTATTTAATTTGGCCATCCATTAAGATGATTAAGATGTGTTTGTTTGGATGCAGGAATAGTAGCTTGACAGGACACTAGCCATGTTTACATGGAGCCAAATATTCCAAACAGAATAGGGTTAGAAGCCCAAACGGAATGAAAATGCTCCATATAAACACCTCATTCGGAATAAGCAGGCCGAATCTGAATGGAATTTCATTCTGATGCACAGGGGTAGAATTTTCCTTTTCCGATTCCGACGTATGACGTTTACTCACATGGAAACATGGCGGCTTCCAAACAGAGCACACAGCACTGGTCTGCGTCTGAAAGTTTGTTTTTAACACAAACTCTCAACGAACTAGACATTGTCGCGTGCTTCGACAGAAGGAAAACAAGAAATACTGAACTATTTAAAAAAGTTTATCAAAAATATGGCACATGTAAACACCAGATCGGAATAGATCACTTAACATGTAAACAGGTCGCCTGAGAGCTTCAATCGGAAAGATTATAATCCAAATGAGAAAAAAAGTCTGCATGTAAACGTGGCTACTGAGTCCACTTTTTTCAGACTCGGTGAGTTAGCTTTCTTGCTCGGATTCATTTTGTGCAACTGATGAGACGGGACTTTATTCCTGCATCGGTCAAAAAAAATGCAGTCGTCCGTGGTGCCCAATTTTTTGACAGGAAGATTAATATGATGGAGTCTATTTTAAAAAGTCTATGTATTGAGTTCGGGATGGGATACCGGAGCTAGGTCCAGGTGAGACTGATGCAGCTGCTGTAGAAGCAGCCTCTAGTTCCTGGTGGCAGACGTAAGCAAGGATTTGTCAGAGATTCAGCCTGAGATTCAACCCAACAGAAACGTGAGCTGAGCACTGTAGCTACGTCTTGGTTTTCTGACTCTAGATCAGTGGATAGACCTCCAATAGACCTCTCTGTCTGTCTCTTTATGGGCATTATCATGAAGACCCAAAGCACGCTGCTTTCCAATCAGCTCTTACACATACTCTTAGTTTTTTTAAGTCAGTGTATCTGATTTCAAACTTGAAATACCTTGATTTCAAGTCAAGTTAAGTCAAAGTTTATTTGTAGAGCACGTTTAGAAACAACTTCGTTTGACCAAAGTGCTGTACAGGGGTACATAAATTTTCTCATACACTTTATATTAAAAACCTTGTAATGATAACAAACAGGTCATTGAAATAGAAACAGTAAAAAATAAGAATGAGCCAAACATTCAGTATGCATAAAAACAGAAATGAAATAAGAATAAAACAATAAAAGAAGAGTAAAAGAGAGGATAAGGAATGGAATATTAGGGATAAAAGATACAAAGATAAAAGAGATAAAAGCCAAGATTACTCTTTTAGCTGGGACTGAACGCCATAAGAATAAAGATGGGTTTTTAGCAGTTTTTTAAAGTGCTCAGTTGACTTTTCAGCTCTAACCTTCACGAGTGGAGAGCCTTGTCCAAGGCACTGCCAGGAGCAACTGGTTCAATGACCTAAGTGTCCTGGTAGTTATGTGAATCTTTAACAGCTAAGATAAATAAGGTGGAGCCAGACCATTCAAACACTTAAAAACAATCACTAAAACTTTAAAATGAACTCTAAAATAGACAGACAGCCGGTGCAAAGAGGCAAAGATAGGAGGAATCTGGTTGTACCGTTTTTTACCAGTCGGCAACAGCGCTCACTCACCGGGACACCTGCTCTGTTCTCCTCTGGTTCTCCTCACACCATAACTCCACTGCTCTCTTACAGCCATTATTCCTCCTCATCCCGCCCTGTTCCTGCTCTCCATCTTTCCTAACACACTCATAATTATAACCCTGAAGACCATCATATGGATAGTAATTGAGATTTTCCTCCTCTTCATTGACAGGAGTGACAGTGTGATCCTTGTTTGTTAATGTTAATCAGAGGCAGAAGCAGAGGGACTCCCTACTGCAGTCTTATCAACCTTGGGGTCGCGACCCCATGTGGGGTCTCCTGGAATTCAAATGGGGTCGCCTGGAATTTCCAGCAATTGATTAAAAAAAAAAAAAAAAAAAAAAAAAAACAGGATAAAGAAATACTAATATATGATTGAATAGGCCCATTTATGCCATTTAAATTAAAACACCACACATTTTCCTTTATAATAAAAACTTTTATGTTAATAATAATAATAAAAAAACAAGTTTAAAGGGTCGCCAGAAACTTGTGATGTAAAAATGGGGTCACAGCTCAAAAAAGGTTGGGAACCACTGCCCTACTGTGACGTCATGTTCAAATGCTGTTTTTTAACGCTGAAGTACAAAATCCCGTACTCCAAGAGACCCTGTGGTTTATTAATTTTGAATTTTTTTTCAGGAAAGTGTTTTTAAGTTTTTTTTCTATCACTTTCTTAACAGTTGTCATTAACCTGCAATATGCCCTTTAACATTAAGTTTCGCAAATTAGTAATAGTGTGATATGAAACAGGCAGAGAGTGAGTCTGATCATATATTTTGTCGCCCACTTTTGGATGCCTTGAAGCTTCTCAAATGCTCGATAGCGAAAACATATGTCCTCAAGTCAAAATTGGGACCCTCACTGATGAAAATTTATCTCTTGAGTCCCTTCAGCTCTGCATCAAACCACACAGCAAAAATCTTTAGGGCGTCTTATTTTTGGTTATTTCTTTAAACCAGATAAACCTAAAACCTCTCTGTGAAAGCCAATTTCCCTCAGCTCAGGGCTACGACCAAAGTCACAGTTCTGAATTTGGCTTCCGTCTCATCGTCTCTGGACTCTTGTGATCCACAGTGGAAAGCGAAACCAAAACTCTCCTCTTTGGTGAAAGAAAGGAGGAACGCTTCACGTCAGTGCTGTCTCTCTGCACTGTCTCTGAGTTGATTCAAGGTTTTGTTTATTCACCGAGCTTTGAATGAGCTGGCTCGTAATCACAACCTCCTCAGTCACTGTTTGAACGACGGGCTGCTGAGGACATCTGATGGAGGACAATTCAGTGTTCCAACCGGAGTCTGCTGAAAAACATCCATCAGTCAAACTTTACCCTTTGGGATTATCTGCGCTCTATGGCTGCTGGGCTTTTCAAAACCCCCAAAACATTTTTTATCTTGTGCATTCAAAGTTTCTTTTTAACTCTCAAATACAGAGCAGCACCAAATCTAACTTTTCTACTGTGTGGTACTGATGCCTCCAATTTCTAATGTTTGGAGCACCAGCATAAATATATATTTGTATGAAAACCACAGCCACCATATCCCTCTACGGCATGTCCCTTCCCCTTTTATTTTATTTCATTTCATTTTTTTGTTTTGAAATTAAAAACAAAAAATATATATTTCTAGCCAAAAGCCTAGAGTATCAGTGACATATTTTATCAGGCTTAAAGTGGGTACACACTACAGCAGTGTTTCTCAAAGTGGGGTCCAAACCATAGCTTTGGGGTCCCCAGAGTTTATTAAAAAAGACTGAAAAAGTGTGATACATAAACGAAAAAGCAAATCAACAAACTGGGATCTCTTGCACAAATAAAATCAGCTATTTTTCCATTATTCACCCCCAATTTCGTTCCGTGCCATAAGATTAATTCTCCTGTGATCGTGACATATCTATCTCTTTATAGTTCCCAACAAAATATCTTTAAAAACTTCAAAACAAGAAACACTTTGGTGCAGTGGCCTGCACAGAGTATTTGAGGTTTAAAAAAATGAAGAAAATGAACATATAGATTGCATTTTTGCCACCCAAAAGGGAACTTTAGTGCATGTTTTGGCTCCCTAGAGGGCACTTCAGCGTGTGCTTTTCAACAATTGAGCCACACTACTGCCTGAGAGTCAACGTTTTCTCAAAGTTTGCAAAAATGAATTACTTGGAAAGAATAAATTCAGCCTAAATCTATTGTTGCATCATATTTTAAAGTACATTATTAAATAGTATTTTCATTATGCTTATCATTGTTGGGATAAGGAGGGGGTCCTCGGAAAAAATGTCTAACCCTCAAGGTGTCCAAAGTCTACAGGACAATCAGACTGTTTTTGACCTGATCTCCCCCTCATGGTCAAAGCCAGCAAAGGCCTGATTGTCTGATGTCTACAAATGACATTGAGTGTGATTTTCTTGTGGTGTGGCGTGTGTTAAGCGTGACTTTGTCCGGGCAGGAGACCAAGGGCCACCTCATGGGGAATGAGTGGTACGAAGGGCTACTTGTCTGATACAATCTTCTGGAGCAAAATTGCACAGCTCACTTTTTAATAACAATAATAGAAGTAGTAATACTGTGTGAAGAGACTGCTCACATGTCAATGTGAATTATTTCCCAATTATTACTAATGATTTACAGAACAGAGGCTGCACGGTGGCGCAACAATTAGCGCTGCAGCCTCACAAGAGGTCACCGGTTCGATTCCCAGCTTGGCCAGTGGGCCTCTCTGTGTGGAGTTTGCATGTTCTCCCTGCGTCCATAGCTGTGAGTGTGTGTGTGAAAGGTTGTCTGTCTGTGTCAGCCTGTGATTGGCTGGCGACCAGTCCAGGGTGTACCCTGCCTCTCCCCCAATGACAGCTGGGATAGGCTCCAGCCACCCACAACCCTGAAAGGATAAGCGGTTCAGAAAATAAATGAATAGATGAGTTACACAACAATGATGGTAGGAAACAAACACAAATTTCTGGAAGAAGCTCCATTGTCACCGGTGCTGTTTTTGGAACATACCTTGCGTACACCTTAAGTGATGGACTGTTTAATATTTGCTACTAGAAAATCTGTAATGTGAGGGGTGCTCTGTGAGGAGCCGAGCACTCACTGTGTGTACCAGAGCAAAGCCAATCCGGACGATAGCTGACTCAGCTGACTGACTGAAGAATCATTTTTCTTATTTGTGAGTGTTTTTTTGTTGTTGTTTTTTTCAATTTGAGAGGCCCAAAACAACAATCAATGCTTCTTCCCATTCGTCCGTCATGTTTGCTTACACCAAAGTCATGTTTTACTACCCAAGATTTGTAATATCAAATGTGAAGAAGCTGATACTCTGCTGAAGAATTGGTTAGTGTGTGGTGTCCTCCGGAGCTAACTACATAATGTAAGATCAGAAAACAAGGAAATGTTTTGATCTGACTTTTGTGATCATCAGGTGTTTGGTTTCTGAATGTCTGAAGGTTTGGAGAATCCTGTAATGTGTGCTGACCGTAAAACTCAAGAAGTTTCTTTTGACTAGTGTCACAACACCGTGCTTCTTAACAGGCATTACTCCTGAACCATCAGCTGCTGCACTGATTTTGTTTCAACTTCTGGATTTGTTTGTTTATTATTTACTATTAACTTTCAACTTTTTGTGTTTGCTATACGTAGCATGTAACATAATATGCTTTTAAACAGGCTTAAGAGAATAGGTGGACTGGAGAAAATCCAGCTCTGCTTTAGTTTTATGATTTTAATTACACCCTTACTTTTCCTTTTCCTGGGGCAGTGGAGAGAAACAAGAGAGAGGCTTTAATGGTTCAAACAAGTGTAGACCCAGTGAAGTAAACACATTTGCACAGGCTAAGGAATTAACCGCTCGTCCATTTTTAGACACAGATATTAATGCGGCTTAAGGTGGGCTGTGGGTGGTTTGTGTGTGGATTTGAGGTCTGTGACAGACAGGAGAGATGATTGCATACATGTTGAAAGGGATAAATTTAAACCTGTGAATGAGGCGCTTGTCATGCCCTG
The DNA here is from genome assembly GCF_033239565.1 of Halichoeres trimaculatus. Lineage (NCBI taxonomy): Eukaryota > Metazoa > Chordata > Actinopteri > Labriformes > Labridae > Halichoeres > Halichoeres trimaculatus. The sequence goes on along the minus strand of NW_027437184.1, from coordinate 6,344,178 downwards.
TCATGGGTTTCTTTGTATTCATGCACAGTGTCTTTAGATGATACTTTAATCCATATTGCCCTTAAAATGAGCGCAAATAGGAGGAATAACATTAGAATTACAATGACAGAAAGTCACGTGTGAGTTAAGAAGAATACAAACAAGTAAAACGGACAAAACAGAAGAATTATTGCTCCTTTTAGTATCTTGAGTTCCTTTTCATTTGGGCTTTTTGTGATTCAATTATTATCTGTCTGAAGTGATCCACTCAACAAAGACTCAGCAAAGAGTTTAACTTAGAAACTGCACTTTCATAAATCACTCCAGTGAAAGTCATCATGTCCCCTTAAAAATGGTGAATTGATGAACGCCTCCAAAGTTAAAAGTTATTTGACCCTCAAATGGTTTCGGAAGGGGCACATTGTCAATAAAAAAGACGGATATGGCAGCTGCACTCAAACCTTAATTATCCATTTAGATCGTAATTGCCAAAAGTCATAAAACGGGTTTTCCTAGAGGATATCGTCTGCTTTTCTGCCTCTTTGATGAACGACAACACCACTTCACCCTCACCTGATAATTGATCACATCTAAACAATAACACTTTTTAACACAGGGGCAGTGCCTCCTGGTGACCTTCTATCATCTTTTATTTACCTTTTTACATCTTCTTAACAAACTAATGGAGAAGGAAACAGTCATTTGTAAACTAACATTCAGTTCTTGGATGAGCTGCTGTGGTCAGATTGTTGTATGTTTGACATCGATGCATTCTTTGCTACAGCAACCATTTCTCCGTCTCAACCAAGAAGTGCCTTAGCTAGATCTAGTCTCTAAAGCAGGGGTCTGCAACTTCGACTTTCCCAAGAGTCATTTTGCCTAAGCTCACCTGAATAAAAGATATTCCAGAGTCACAAAATCTACTTTATTTTCACAATAAAGAAAATAAATTGTATAAAACTCTATATATAGTTAAAATCTAGAAAATAAATATTAAAACAAAAAATTTTGGGATCCATAAAAATGTACGTGATGCCCTAGTTTTTTATTTTTTATATATTTGCATATATATATATATATATATATATATATATATATATATATATATATATATATATATATATATATATATATATATATATATATATATATATACATATATGGAATTAAAAATTGCTTTTTTATTTTGATGTTAAGAAAAATTCAGCAAAATTTTTTTTGAACAAATTGAAAATTGAATTGTTAGGAAAATTGTATAGCGAAATTTTCAATTTGCTGAAATAAAAAATAAAAAATATGGCCAATAATTCAAAAATTTTGACATTTAAAAAATCTAATTTATTAGAAACATATGACTTAAGAAAGAATTGCAAAAACTAAAAAATGACATTTTTTACATTTTCAGAATTTTTAAAATTTCAAGAAGTACTCTTTTTAAAATGTTAAAAATTTGTACAAAAAAAGTAATAATAAATATTCAAAAAATGATATTAAAAAAAATGTCAAATTTTAAAAATTAAAAAAAGTTTGTGAGCTGTTGATATAGGAAATTAAGTAGAGCTTCGGCAGGCTAAATGGCAAGATGTGATGCATATTTTGTTCAAATGTTAAAACATAATTCTATTTAGTGTCAATGTCTCTTATCATCAATACCCTCTGTAAGAAAGATAAAAACTCTGTATTTCAATAAAAAAAACTTTTTTAAAGCTACAAGGAGCCACTGCAAAGGAGTCAAAGAGTCACATGAGGCTTCAGAGCCACTTTGGTCTAAAGCATCAGGGTGACAGCTAGGACAAATGGAAGTTGTTCTGCACAGCAAACAAGCAAATGTTTGTTCATGGTTAATTTTTAAGAAAGAAATGCCCTCAGTGTCCACTAAATACAGTGAAATCACACAGATATGAAATGATGTATCATTCTGAAATGCTAACATTCACAGATGCAGTTACAGTCTGCTAACACTCGCTGTACCAGCCATAAATCAGAGGTCATTTCAGTCTCCAACCAATCACGCTTCAAACACGTGAAATTAGAATCACAAGCAGAGACCTTTCCCTTCCCTCCTCGACCCACTTCTGACCCTGGCTTTGATCACGACCCCATCTGTCTGACACTGTTGGAAAACCAACTAACAGGAATGATTAATGGCTTTCATCTTCCCGATGAGGAGGAAGCTACAAGCAAAGGCCGACCAAAGAGACATCTGTTTCCATTGGGTCATGTAAGGATCTCAGCAGGGGGTCTTTAATGCATCCTGCTATGGCAACTTCATTAAGGACAAGAGGCCTTGCTGCTGACGCTCGCTCGTAATGTTGTTGACGCCCAGATCAGAGGGGCGATGAGTCGCCGACCGCCAGACAGAAATTAGTCATGAGTCTCCCTTGGGTCTTCGTAAGCTGTGGCTCAGATTTGAGAGGGCTCTGACCCAGGCCTCCATCCATCTGTCCTTGTGTTTTCTCCAATCTATTTAGCATTTTTCTTACTCAAAAGAAAACACAAGTTCACTAAAGTTTGTTTGGTATGCTATCTGTGCCGTCAAACATCTTTTATTTATATTTGTTGTTTGGTCCCTTGTGAGGAGTCCAGATGTACCAGGTGGAAAGAATGGCATCGAACAAGCCAACATATTGTTCATGAATTATTAAAGCAGAGGATAACAGACGATTCTTTGATTATTGATTAAACTTTGTCATTCCTCACCTTCTTTAATCCATTCACTGTCTCTTTTTTAAAAGATTACAAATACAAAAAGGTTTTGCATATAAAAGTATATTAATGCTGTCAGGCTATTCAAAAAAATAATAATCTAATTAACTACAGGATTTGTAATTAATTAATCTGATTAATCTCATTTTAATCTCATATATTCTTCAGGTCCGTAAATATAGAATTTTATTCCTTATTCTTTTGTTTTAGTGCATGACTAATCAAGTGAACACAGGAAGAAGAGAAGATTTTTAAATTCACATTTTTTTTCAACTGGACAATATGAAAATGTCCAAGTTTGCTACCATTGACATTTTGCAACAGTTTTGTGCGTCTTTAGAAGTAAATTATGTTTTTCAGCAGTGGGTAGGCAGGATCTGGTGGAGCTTGTCAATCAAAATCCTGCTCCTAAACTACAGTGGGTGAGAGCAGTGCGCTCTTTGGATGAGAGCTCAGCATGGATATGAGGAGAAGATGAGAGATGACAGAGACATAGCGAGACGCTGCAAGTCAGAAAAGTTCAGGCAGCTCACGCTCCAACTGAGGATGTGTCGCGGTAGTTCAGAAAGAAAGAGCGGCGCCATCGTGAGGAAAGATGACGGATATCATGGAGAGGATCAAAAGATGGAGTGCCCAAGACGAATGCGATTGAAAAAAAGGGTGTTTGACTGTTTTTTGGATCAAAAACAGGAAGAGAGACATAAAAGAAGAGAGTTCAATCTTCTTAGGTAGTTTTGGTATTTGCATAGTCATAGAAAACAATATTACCTGGGTCTTGAAAGATCAAACGATAGATATAGATAGATAGATAATCAGCACAGTGGCCGGATATAACAATTTCAGGACCCTTCTTTGGACTGAGAGTCATCCTTTCCTTTCTGTGGCTGCTCCAGTTCAAACACCAGCCATTAAAACTGCCAATCTCCTCCTTGTCCCTGTCTCTGTTTCTCTCTATCTCCTCACCCTCTGCCTCCTCCATCCATCTTATTGTTGCTAACCCTCATACCCTGCTGTGACTGAGACCATCGATTTGGTCGCGCGGACACTCAGCTCTCGTAAGAAGGGTCAACTTCGCTGTGGCCCTGAGTCCAGCAGCTTTGTACTCAGAAGTGCAGCGAGACGTGCGTTACAACCATGAGTGGGATCTCTGCTCTCAAATGATATAAAAAAATGTTTTGCAGCATCAGTCGACATGCCTCCTGGCTTACTGTGGCATAGAAATTGCATATTTATACACTTTTAATGCCTGAAGTTACTAGACTGTTCATTTCAGGTAGAAGTCTTTTGTGAGAATTAAATATTCGTGTCTGGTGGTGTTTTTTAATACTTAGAAGCTTGAAGACCATTATTTTCACCCTTTGTCATTTTCTTTGGTTCAAGAGGGTGATCTAGTAATCCTGCCCCACATGAGCTTCAAGGCCTTTCCTTGTCATTTGCTGGCAGATAAACTGACAAGGAGTAACCCTCCGTCACCATGAAGTCAATGGTGAGACAGTAATTGTTTTACTCTCCAGTTGAGGGGGGAATTACATTTTTCTCTTTCTTTCTGCGGCGAACCTGTCAGGTGAACAGCGGTGACACAGCGCTCCTTTCACAGAGGGCGAAACTCTCCAGGATCCCTCTTGTTCTTCCTTTTGTTACTTTGTTGTACGATGGATGCTTCAATGAACTCTTCAATTCATGTTAAATTACCTTCATTTGCTGCTCTGCCCCTTAATGAGGCCCCATTCAGCGCTACATCACGGTGACAAATTTTATAAACGCTCACGACTTGCACAGGAGCGTTTCATCAGGGGTGTGAAGCCATCCAGGTCACATGACAGGAAATTTGATAGAAAGTTGCCATCTAACTCTTTGTTAGGTTAATAAGGACTAAAACCGAGCTTGCTAGCAGGTGTAACACGTCCACGTTTACACACAAACACACCTTCCACCCTCCAGGACTCCCTTGACAGGCCTTTATTTGTTTCAGTGGGTTTATTAACGAGCAGTCCGACTATCCTCATCTTTCTTTCCAACACCTTTCTCCTCATTGGTCACGTGGTCTCTGCTCATTAAGCTCAGATCCTCCCCCCAGATTCATTACTGTAGAAGCGTTGGAAATGAATGCCCTGTCCCAGATAGAGATGTCCCCTGGTCCAGTTTGGTCCCCTGCCTCATAAACATCAGTGTCCCCTATGAAAACAGAAAGCTCTCTTTGGTCAGCGCCGTCCTCCTCTGTTGTGGTGGTTTTGCGACATTGTCAAGGATACTGCACCAAAAGAATGGTGTCATCAGCTTTGGGTGACACAGTCTACATCTGGTGTGATACTTAAGCCATAAAGAGTCTCTTTAGGATTTTAATTGGATATTCTCATATTGCATGGTACATAGTGAAATTAAAGACATGAAAACTTAAAATTACAGAAAGGTTCCTCTTTGTATGGAACAATTGGGGCTAATTAAGATAAATCCTTTGAAAGTGCTTCATTAATCTCTTTTAAAAAAGTTTTTTTACTTCAGAATCCTTGGCCTTAATGTTTCTGTATTAATGCCTCAAATAATGCTGCATAGAAACCTTTCTCTAGCTATGAAAACAACTGAGGAAAAGGTCTTCGGATCACTCCTCTATGAAACAGTTGGGATGTAAAGGCTTCAAAAACCACACCCAGTTACAGCTGGGTGTGATCATACTATAGACAGAGGGTGAAATAACCAATCAGAGATGGTCAGCTTAGAGCTGGGCAATAAATTTAAAAATAAACGGAATCAGAAATTAAAGCTTCTCACAAACGTTAAACTGCTGTGGTGATTAATTTAAGTATTTCTTCCTTTTTATTCTCTCATAAAATTTGATTTTTTTTTTCCGCAAAACATTTCCATTCTAGCTGATGTGTTTTCAAGTTTGTGCCATTAAAACTGCCAATCTCCTCTAGCTCAGCTTCCCCTAAAATGTTCCCCTAAAAAAGTGGTGATATGTACTGCTGTGTGTACCTTTCATTGACAAAATTTGCACTAGAATTCCTTCATCTTTTGTTCAGAATCAGCTCCTATCACAGGTAACTGGCTCCACCTCCTTCTCATTCATCCCTGCAGCGTCTCAGCGCTTTAACACAGTTGGACGCTGAGCGTCTTCTGACTTCAGCGCGGGAGCATAGAGTGGATTGTTCCACTGTGGAAACTGGACGGTCGTTGGATAAACGTTGGGCTTTGTCCTGCCCTCGGACGCTGTGCGTCTCTGGGGGTCTATGAGGCAGTGGGCTGGCCTGGACACTGGGCTTCTGCATGATGATTGGATGATCTGTCTGAGGCTGAATCCCTTTTTGATTGACAGTGAAATGAGCCAGTCAGCCATCTTGAAGTATCTTCTGAGTTGTTCTGGACTGATCCGGAGGCTTTATCGATCCCCAGCAAGCTTACCTTTCTTAAAAACGACAAGCGTTGAGAGAACACTGGTTAAATCCCTGGAAAAAAACCTGGTTGGCACGACAGGGCCACAGATCATTTTCTAGGAGCGGAGGGTAGAATTTACGTTTTAATAAATAAACAAATTTATAATGTAGGCTGGAAAAAAAAAACGAGCTTCCGTTCCTTGACTGACCAGCAGCCGCCACTGTTCTGCAACTGGTTCCAAGATGAAAGTACAACCCCCCTGGTAGGTTAAGTTTATCACCCAGGAACTAAAGCTGGACCCTAGTTCCTCTGGTTGAAAAGCACATTGTTCCACAGTAAAGTCCCCAGTTCAGGAGAAAAGTTCCTGTGGTTAAAAAGCACCAAATAAAGCTCAAAATATTTTAAGGTGATTTGTTGAGAAAGATACTAAACTGAAACCAAGCAGCAACCTCCAGTCTAAAAAATATGATTCCTTTAGAGTCTCCCTGAAGGTGGCTTTGGAAGTGCTAGAAACCATATACGCATCAACCCAATAAAAAAAAAAAAAAAGATTTTTACAGCAAAACAAGTATATTCATAGCCTGGTACAAAAAAAATGACTCAGTCTGAATAGCTCCAATGGATTTCTTTCTTACTCAGCAGTTGCCAATATGGCTTCTTCTGATGATTTGCTTCAAAACTCAGTTTCAGAAACAGATGGGTGATGTCACAGAGACTATGTCCATTTATTACGCAGTCTATGACTGTAAACAAAGCTTCAGTTGACAAGTTCAAGCTACAAGTAGAGCTATTTGTGGGGTGTTCAGCATTGAAGGCTCTTCTGTGACTTCGGTGAGAGGAAGACTGAGAAAGAAAGCAGTCTAACCCACTGCGATCAGCATTTCTGGCACAAGATTACGTTCCCTTATTATATTCCAGGGGCGTATTCAGGTTCACACACTAAGCACTACAGACTTCCTGCTTTTCAGAGCAAAACTGTCACTTTTTCAGACAAAAAGCTTTGTTGAGGATTGAGTTTAAATGTGTGATTCTCAAATCCAGATGGGTTATTGGTGTATTTCTTTTCTTTTAAGGGTAAAACATTGCACTCTCATCAACATCTAACACTTGTCCCCCATTTTCCCGCTGCTTCTTGCCACCAAATGTGATATTTTTGTATCTATTCAATTCACACGGAATAATAATAATGATTAATCCAAATGGCAACAGAAAACAAATCTTATTTGGCATCCTTTGTCATGTCTTGGCTACACAAACTTGGCCATTGTACTGATGACTGCAATTAGTATTCAATCTCTAATCTCAGAGTGACGGAGGAGCCAAAGCTTTCTGTGTTTTCTGACCAATGCAGCAGACTTTATGGAGTCCTGTTATAACCGACTATTTGAGGAGGAGTTTTGTTGGTAAATCCCTTTTAATATGCGGACTCTTTTAACGCACAAAAGATATTTTTCAGTTTTATCTTTCATAACTGAAACTTGCAGAAGCTTTGAGTTTGTTTTGTTGTGATACTCGCACACTGAATCCTCTTTCCTTATTTCTTCTGTGATTATTCTGTGGCACGTCTGTGCACACACACACTCAAACAAGACAAATTACTCACACACACAGGAATGAGGATGTCTATTCTGTCATGACAAAAACCAAATAATCTCCTTTAAAAGAGAGTGTGCATTCATGCCTAAGAAATTTTGACATGCTTGTCACAATATTGGTATTACTTATCGCTTTGCCTTTCAGTCATGACTGCACTCCTTAGCACCACAACAGGCCCTTTGGATCGGTTGAGCAGCTTTAGCTTTTAAAAAAAAAGGAAGAAAAAACACAAACAGCATCTTTAGGAGTTGAATTGAGAGATGTGTAAATTGAAAATACGGAGCTGGAAGTCTTTCTGTCTTTCTGCCTCTTCTCACACAATCTCGTGCCTTCATCCTCTCCGTTGTTGAAGTAATTAAAAGATCCCTGATGTTAACTTTGTTTGGAAGAAGCCATTTTGGCATTCTGTCTTGTCTCTTGTTGAATTAACAGGTGGCACCGCATAATTTTTGGAGCTCTCCATCTACACGGTTTGCTTTTATTACTGTTCATAACACCTCTTTTTGAAAGCTGTTGGCAAGCGTCTCTGAACAACTGAGAAATTATAAAGTGACAAATGCACACATTTGGCCCGTCCACTTCCTCTCAGAATTCTTTCATCATTTTAATGGCTGCGTAAAAAGAGAATACATATGGCCGCCAGGGCCTCTGGACTCAGGTTTTAAAAACTTTGTTCATCAAATGATTTTTTCTCAGAGTCAGGATCCAACTTTTAAAAGTGAGGTGAATAATGCACACGTTCTGGACACTGATCAAGTAGTGCATTAATGTTTTCCAGGCAGCTCCCTTTTTGTAGTAAATTGTCATTTCTACACGAAGGGACACACTACTCTCTCTGCAAACCCCCTTCCCTCCCCTCCTCTTATTGACCACTTTCCTCTCCTCTATCTTTCGCCCTCATTTCTCCTCTCACTCAGCTCCCGATGTGGTGCGGACGGGGATTTGAGTGACTCTGTCAAGCTTCCTTCTACACTCCCCGCTCTGTATTAAATTGGCTCACAGCTTAAGTTGAGTGTGAGCTGAAGAAAATAAAAAATACAAACATCACCTCCAGGCAAAGTGACCCTGGGTGGAGAAAAAAAACACACACACACTCCACTTTATGTCCCTGACAAAACACTCACATTCACCAACAAAGAATCGCACAAGCTGTAAAACACATGACTGTGTTCCCTCCCAATCCACTGCAGCGTTTAAAAGTCTTATTTTAACACCCCGCTATGGTTAATTCCTACTTTTTTTTCCAATTAGGTTATTTTTGTGTTGCTGTTGTGCTGCTTTGTATGCGCTGTATTCTGTCCACGTTCTGCATACAAATGATTTTATTTTCTTTGCAACAAAAACCCAAATGTCAGGGGCAAACTTTACAATTATGCAGCGTATGCAACTGAAGCCTTGATAAAATTAACTACAGGAGGAGTTTGCTGTATTATACGGGATAAGTCATTATAAACTTGAGATTACTTCATTTATCATAGTCAATGTGGGCTGATGCAAACTTTGGGAATTATTTTCCATTTAGGGCAGAGCGAGGTGTGACTGTGGCCCTGGCCCAATGTTTGTATTTATTTATTAATTTATTTATTTATTTATTCTTACAATCAATCAATCAATCAAAGCACATTTCATACAAAGTTATTTGCAGCTCATAGTGCAAGACATAAAGACACATGATTGATAAATGATGTTTGTATATGTATATACATATACGTAAATACACGTACATACATATAAGCATATATACATTCATATACATTAATATATACATACACACATGTGCATATATATATACACATACATAAATGATGATAAAAATACTACTAAGTAGTATGCCACTGTAATTATAATGAATGGTTGGTAGGATGTCAAGAAGATTTGGAGACTAATGCACATCACAGAAGCTCAATAAAAAGGATAAAATTTATAACAGATACAAGAAAAAGCAAAGCAATAAACATAAGAGATATCTAAATAGGACTCTAAAAATATATTTAAAGCCAGTAAAAGTATGTTAAAGATTAAAATTAAACCTAAGATAATGAAATGTAAAAAGATAAGAACTATATCAAAATATTTAAGCAAATAATAAAAGTGGAATAAATTATCAGACAATAAAATACTAAACCAAACATGTAATGATAAGAATTGCTCAAAGAAATAAATAATTATGATAGTCGTTAAAAATAATACAATTTTACATACAAGCAAGGGTGAATAAGTGAACAAGAAAAACAAACAAAAGAAATTACTTAAGCTTAAAGTTCCCGTGAAGAGATTTTCACTGATTAAAAACCAGACTGCAATTGATACAGATGACTGTTTCGATCAAAAGCAATCAGACTATTAGGGACAAGATCAGAAATTTCTCAGCTCCACCTACACAGAGGATTGTTGTTTTTTTTTTCATATTTCAAAAGCACTGGCTGTCATTTTAATTTAGAATTAGAACCTAATTTTAAAAAATCTTGCCACTCTCACTGATTTTTAATTATTTTCACCTCTGTTTTATTTATTCTTTTAAGTGACATGTGCCAGGGGAAGGATGGGGAGTATAGTTTTTTGACTTTGTACATTTTTTTTTCATTTTTTTTTTCTGTTTTGTTTTGATTTCATTTTTATTTATTTATTTATTAATTTTTTATTTTTATTTTTAATTTCATTTTTTCAAAGAGCAGTAACACATTCTATATTGATGTTTTTGATGGTGGCTGTTGCTAATATGTAAAATCAATAAAGAAAGTATTTAAAAAACAACAACAAAAGCAAACAAACAACTAAAACAAAATATAAATTTAAGACGTACTTCTCTGCCAACAGGGGGCACCAAAACCTACTTTCATTGGTAGCTACTTTTACTTACTGAGTCTAAAACTATTCTGGACATATTTAGGTATCATGACTGTAAAATGGTCTCAGATGCTCTATGTCTGAGCACTTTGGCCCCTTTTTCCCCACTAGTAAATAAACTTGATTTTTTTAACATCTGGTATGGAAGTACTTGCAGTGTAAATTAAGAAAAATGCAAAAATGAAATGGATTTTTTTAGGAGTTGAGTGAGACAGAACATAATAAATGGCGAAAACCACTTGACTATTGCAGTAGGTGAAAGGAATTTCCTTTCCTAACCCTACAACATAAAGGACTTTAAGAAATGGTTACTATACCCTGAAAGTAGACCTCAAAGTAATATATCTTTACACTAAGTTTTATTTGATACAACAGCCAGACACGTCATTCTCATTTCATTTTTCACAGAGCGTGGGAACAAAAGAATTAAAAAGGAAGCCACTGAAAGCTTCGATAATAAAAGAGATAATCTAGATAATCAGCAAATCAATTTTCTAATCAGTACAAATCTTAAAACGTCATCTTTCCTCACAGCTCACACACTCTCTAATCATTTGCAAATTCTGATTCTAATAGCAGCAAATCAGTCTGCACATTTAAATCAAAGCCTGAGAGATTTGCTTTCACGTCTTTGTGCAGGGGCAGAGGTTATCTCTCAGTGAGTCAAGTTTAACGATACGCAACCCACCTCGTAAAGTGTGTCTGAATCGGGGAATATTCTTAATGTTTCCTGCTTAGCTCAGTCAATTTTTACTGCTTCTCCCTTTCTGCCTCCTCATCGTGAGTTGGAACAGTCCCTCCACTGTCCTGTGTAATGTAAGCTGTCAGATCATATATTTTCTCTCTAGCAGCTCAACAGTTTAACCAGAGGGCAGAGAACGAGTGCAGATTGACAACCAGTGCAGCTCAATGTGCTGTAGCCTCTGATTTGCCAACTCTCCAGCTGACTGAATGATCAATTCAGTGAACGGTGAGTTTCTCAGAGACCCTTGAATTCAAGCGAAGCACTGAGCCACTTTCACTGTGAGGTTCTAAAATATGGGGACAGGAAACATGAAATATGACGTCTTAAATAACTGGTATCAAGTTGGTTGTTTTGCTAACTACCTGACTACTAGAACCAAGACTTAAAAGTTTAAAGGTGCTACTTAACAGGCCCAGTATCATTCACTGTTTTTATTTATTGCTTTGGACTGAAACAACCAAACTCCGCTTTTGAGTGACTCCATAATTAGGGGAACCTTTCAGATATACAAACTAGTGAATAAAATAGTGCTTTTATTTGCTTCAAATTCTATTTTGCTGCAAATGATATACCTGAAATGTACTTAATTCATTAGTGGGTAAGCTTAAGCTCTAATGAATTTGTGTTATGGACAAAAGTTGTGAGTATTTTTCAGCATAAATCCATATTATACTGAGTTTAGAGCTATTTAACCTTTCTATGCAAGACTACGCTCCCTGAAAATTTCCGTCATAACTTTTATCACAGTTTAGACAACATTCAAAAGAATTATGGCACAAAAATCACATGGTAACACAGGCGACATTTCTTCCATTTTTGTCTCTTGTGCTAACTGCAGACCTTGAACATGCCACCACCTGACCTCCATCAGCTCACATTTCTGCATATTTTCTTCACAGTTTGGTCTTTTTTAAACATCTAAAGTAAAAACACCAGAAAGTGTTGGTAACACAGTTGGTGAAAAGTTAATGTGCACCATGTATAGACAATCATTCTGATGAAATATTGATAAGGAAGAGTTGAAACATGCCACACTTTCTTCAAAGTTCCCACCAAAAAGGGTGTGACTTTGGAGCAAACCATTGCTGATTTATACGTTTTTTTCTCAATGGGTAACACAGTTAACGCAGATTTCTTGGACACACACACAAAGTGAATTATTTTATCCATATAAATTATTTTACTAGTTTTTAAAACACCTTTGTCATGTTTAATGATTATTTAAAACAAATTATACTGTGAATAATATTCACAAACATGTATTTTAGCGTTAATTTTAAAGGGCAAACTTGACAGCTAAGAAATCAGACAGCACAAAAACTTTCAACACATGATTTACATCATTTCTTTGCTTAACAAATGATGGTACCTGGCTGTTTTCTGTATTAAATGAAAGTGAAATAATAATAATTTTAAAAAAATTAAATTGGTCATTGCTTTAAATTAATATTTAGTAAAACTGATAAGTATATCCCACAGACTTTAAATGTACCCCTAATTATAGATAAACTCTATTGTTTCTATGCAGATGACACTATTATTTACTGATTTCTTTTAACATTACTTTGCTTAAGGCTTTATTTTGAAACAAAAAAAAATCATCCCTAAAGAAATCATCACTTTGGCCATTTAAAGACATTCATTTTCCTTGTTATATGACTTTTTTGTATCATTAATGTGTATAATTGGCAGCTCTATCACCATGGAAACCTCATTTCTTGCTCTTGACTTTCCAAAACAACAAGCTGTTACCTTGAGTCAGCTCAGATTTAATGCTGTTCCTTTATTGGTTCTCTATATAACATGGCCCTAAATGCTGTCTCCCTTTCCATCTGACAAAGGTCAGTGTTCTGATATGAATGGTTGATTTAATGGCTGATAACACACTACCATGCAGAAACATCAGGGACCATCTGTAATGGGAGGGCCTTTATGTGGCCTTGGCAGTGCCCAATAAACAGCAGGGCCAATATGCCGACACGCTGTTTGTGTGTATGGACAATTTAGCAGAGTTTTACAACGATAGTGAAATAAATACTGCAAAGAAAAGCTGACTGACGTTCACATGATAACTTTCTGAGGGAGGGACATTCATTTTCTTTTACTGTCACTTCATGCTATCAACACAGGAAGCTTATAGCTTCAATATATTGAGTGACATTGTGCCCTTGGTGCTCGTTATTAGCAACTCCAGCATCTCAGCACCACCGGGCCTATTTGCATCATCGAGTCACCGTTCTACCGTAAGTCGCTGACGGTGGAGAGAGCTGTAACTCTGGGACCCAGAGGGAGTTACAACCCCAACAGCTGCCTCAGGGAAGTTATCAGCGCGTGTTATTGTTTTCAAGCTCATCCCACATGGCCTCCTCAGAGAGTTGGAGCATTATGGATGGATGCTGCTGACCTTTCTGTTTTAGCGCCTATGTTACAGGTGTCACTGATGCAAGCGGGAGCCAGTGGCTTCCTCTTGAGTTGCCGTTCCATCTGGTCACAGTCCCAGTGTTCATCCTGTGCCTGCTGGCATGATGCACATCAATGCTGCCAATTCAGCTCCTGCGATTTACAATTTAGCCTTTAATTAGATTCAGTGTTTGTACCTGAGGGCCAAGTTTTATTGTGTTTTGTTGTTGGATACAATATTTCATTGGCACTTTATATTTTATGTTCCTAGCAATAATTTAAAAGAATAAAATAAACACTTGTTTTTATTAGCAACATCTACTGTTTCATAACTTTGGAGAAGGAGCTGTTAGTTTTATTTCTTCATTTCGCAAAAGGTTTTTCTTTCCTTTTTAAGATGTAGATGATAAATTACTTCTGCTTGAGCACATTGCTGTGGCTTTAAAGCCTTTTATTACACATACTCATTTTGGACATCAGGTACTAGTCAGGCTTTATTAGATATCTGATCTGTTTTAATGACCAGAGTTCTAAGATGGCATTTACTGTAAAACTGAACAAACTGAAAGTTAAAAATGATGACAGCTTCATTTGAGTTTTAGAGAACTTAATAATGGATGGAGATCTTAGTTTTCATGCCAGGCCTCAAAATGAGGCTGAGGTGATATCCTCTTACTGTGTGTACAAACCAGGGTACTATATGATTTCTGATGATTATAACATTCAATCGGAGGTGGTTCTGGCACAGTGGTAGAGTCCTTGCCTCTCAAAGTAAGTTTCGGGGCTTTGATTCCAGCTCCTGTAGTCACATGTCACTGTTGGTCAGTGGAGTACGGATGGGTTTGGCTGTGTTAGTTAAAAAAACTGATGGTTTCTAGGGATGGTTACCTTTTACATTTGAAACCAATGCCCGGTACCTGGTAATTGGTATCGGTACTCAACTTCCAATTTCTGGTAGGTATGGATGCTGTGTTCATGTCCAGCATGGAAAATCACCCACTCTTCCACTTCCTGACAGTCACAAGGATGCGTTAAGTTACCTAAACATGGTACCATTTGATTTTAAATGAATTGATACTCGATACTACAGATGGAATTCAGTAGGTACCAATAAAAGTACCTGATTTGGTACCCATCCCTAATGGTTTCCAATAGACATCCCTACCGTCAGTGCATGAATGTGGTGTGGATGGGTGAATGAGGCCAGCAGTGTAAAGCACTTCAAGTGGTCGTAAAGAGAAAAAATTAAAAAATCTTAAGTTCAAAAGGGTCTTTCAAGAAATTTTTAATATTTATAATTTATTTTTTAATTATTTATAAATAAAAATTGATGGTAAAGAAGATGGTGTATTTTTATGCATCAATTTGTCTACTTAACCTGTGTAATCCAACTGGCAACAATAGTTTTTGAGGTGTTGCTTTGACTTTGAGGAGATAATAAAAAGTTTAATGTGAAAGAAGGAATATATATATACACATATACACACATATATGAAGAAAAATATATTTTAAAACTCATACAAATTTGGTTCGAGGGAGGTCTCAGGAATTAAATGCCTGCACTGATTTTGCAGGGAAAAATGGAATTGAGCAGGTCAAGGGAAAAAAAACAGTGACAAAATATACATATGGCACGGATGTTAAATTTAACATTGTAGCAGTGCTCGAACTGTTATTAATCACGTTTTAGTTTGATCATGTTCATTAAAGACACACAGAGATGGAGAATTTCATAACACAGTGTTTATAAAGAGACAGCACCTGTCTCAAACTTCTGTCATCTATCTATCCATCTGTTTGTTAATATTTGTCTTTACTGCTGATACATTAAGAGCACAGTCTTGATTCATACCATGTCTCCTGTGAAGCCTAATGGATTCACTTGTGTGGCTCTAGACTAAATTCATGTGCTTCATTTTTCTAAAGTGACTCACTGGTGATGAGCCACAAGGTCATAAAAAATAAAAACATAACATTGTTTTTCAATAAATCATGCTTAAACATTATAAAGTGTTAAAGGCTGAGATTATCTACTATTCAAATAAAATCAATGATAACCGCTATGAGAGTACTGTGTTTTAAAGATGCTCTTTTGTTGAAGCTTGACTTCACTCCTGTAATTACATTCATGGTGTGCAGTCCAGATCCTGTACATTCTTTATGTAACATTAGATATTTAACTTTTAGGGGAGGGTGGGGGATGAAGTGGGATCCCTGGCCCTCCTCATTATCATGCAAAACAGTTGCATTATTCAAGTGCGCTGCGTGGCGATGTGAGATCTTTCCAGTGATGGATACTGTTTCATATGAATTAGTCACGGCACTTCAAGTGAATTACTTACAGCTGGGTGGAAGGCGAGGGATGCTTATTACTCATGATACTAATGCTGCAGTTTGTTTACTTCACTCCTGTTGCTGCTCACTCATCTGCGTTCATTTTCTACACTTTTAGGCATTCGTCGGAGCAAGTGATTAGAGGCTCTGTGTCTCAGAGAAAGCTCCTTTATAAAACATTTGTCTGCTCAAGTGGTCAAACCCGTGACCTCACTGTGACTAATGACTGTCTAATCACCAAACCACTGCTCCTGCTCCACACATCTCGCTGCACAATCATTTGTTTGCTCGGGACCCTTGGCTACGACTTGAGACACAGATCTACACTAATCCGTGTGTGTGTGTAATTAATAGCTAAACTGCTAATTGGCATCATTACCATTTTGTGAAAATGTGCCCTACTTCTAGTTCAACAAGACAGCCAGTTGTTATTCCCACTTTTAATGAGGACTGTTCCTGGTGTTCACAATTGATGTAATGGAAACGGTTTTCTGCCCTCGACTCTAGTGGGCCAGAAACATCTGAGAGTCACAGCAGATGCTTTTACAGGTGCTGCTTCACTTTGTCTATTTACTCTTTTTTTAGAATCTTAATGGAGGGTTGTAATTACCAAACAGAAATAGGATGACTGAGGAGGATTCTGTTTCGACTCATTCACATTTCTTCAGTGCTTGTCTTTATCAGTACTGGTTGTCTGATACTGTACAGTCTGATCCGGATGGAGTGAGCCCTCAGTCTGGCTTCACTGTCCTCTTTCTAACACCCCCTCAACAGTGCCTTCTTTTATCTTTTTGTGTGTGGGTGTGATGGGTGGTGAGAGCCAGGGTTTGCAGGACGTCGTGGCTTTCTGTTGAACCTCCCTGAGGTGTTGCTGGCCTAACTTTACAGAGCGCTGGTGAAAGGGAGGTGCCCACTTGATGTCCTGTTGATGTACTGGCTCTTGCTGCCCGTGTAGTCCCACAGTCAGGGTGATAAGAGGCCAGATGGAGGTATCAGTGGTGTCAGTGTTGTCAGAGCTTACAGCTGTCATAAACTGAGCCTGGCTCTTTGTGTTGGTTGGGCTGCAGTGGCCATAAAGGTCCATTGGACTGGAATAGTTGGTACTTATTAGTAGGCATTGGTATGATTTGTGGGAATGGGTCTTGACTGACTACCAGATCTTTTTCATAAGCGCCAAAGGATGTTGTGTTCATTTCAAATTAAGACATGTCATCCACTGATTTCCTCCCCAATATCTTACATCTAACATGTTTTTTTTACCCCTTAGTGTTGTTTCTGTCAAGTGATGCTTTCAGTGTCATGTGGAAATATCCAATCACTGCACAGTTCAGTTCATCATGCTGTGTATCAGAGACAAATTATTTATTTATTAATCTGTTTAATGTTATTTTAACAGGGACGATACATACAACATTGACACAGGAAATGGGAAAATTTGATGCATATAAGAAGTCTAGCTTCAGGTAATTTGCAGTCTTTGTCCGTGGTTAGTCTTCAGAATAGAATAAAATCTACAAATTACAATGAATGACAAATTGATATACTTTGGGTTTTGTTTTCATTATTTAAAAAAAACAAAAGTCAAACGTTTGTGTGAGCCATCGTCTAAACTGAGACAAACACAGGTTGGTTGATTTCTCAAAGTAAAAAATTTGACCAACAAAGAAACAGGCTGAGGCTGGAGGCTTATTTCTGCCTTTCCTCTACAATCCATTATAGTATATTACTCAGCAGTTTAAAAAAGAAATAAAAGAAATAAAATAACATTTCCTCTGTTATTTTCCCTCATTTGTTGTCATTTTATGTTGAATCCATCTTTTATATTTTATGCCTTTGTTGAAACTCGGGGTAAAAAGTTTCTCTGTTCACCAGGAAGCAGAGAAAGAAACTAAAAAGGAAACAAAACAAGACACAAACAGATAAAAAGTGAGTTAAAGACAAGAAATCTCAATGATCAGTAAAACTTGCAATGGTACAAAGAACAGAAAGGCTGGAGCAAGTAAAACAGTACAAATTTATAAACCTATAGAAAGAAGCTGAGTTAAAATGACTCAAATAAAATACCGGATGAGTAGAGAATTGCATAAATTGATTGATAAAATAACTAGAAAAGCACTCAGAGTGCAGACCTCCATCAAGCATATTGTGATTGTCACCAATACTTTAGTCCTACTTTAATGTTATACTCCCTTTCAGCAGACTGTCTGCTACAATTTGGTGTTAGTTGCAGGTTTGTATGATAATTTGTTTCCTGACAGTGTTGAAAATGATGATGACCCAGTACATATTTCATATTCTGGATCTTAGTATCCAGAATATTGCCAGGATCTGATCGTACTTTAACATCTGTCAGAAATAATGGTGGCCTTGTCTTGTATTATTTTGCAAAGCAATCCGACCATTTATGGTGGAGTTATAAACACATATGGTGAAAATGACCCAATCTCACAATGATAGAGAATCCTTTAACAAAAGTCCTGGATCCAGACGATGATCCAGATCACCTCCAAAACTTAATCACTTCTTTCTTATCCCATTTTAAAGATTTCCTGAAAATTTTATGAAGATCTGTTCATCAGTTTTTGAGTTATGTTGTTCACAGACAAACAAATAGACAGACAAACCAGAGATACAAAGAAAGTATCAGTGAATACACAAACTTCCTAAATCAAACATGCCTGTGTCAGGGCCGCTCAATAATTTAACTCCAAAAACTGAAATACAGCTGTATTTAAGTTGAGACCTTTACTTCTCTCAGGGAGAAAACAGTTATAAGAGAAAGACAAATGGAGAAAATGGAAAACCTTAGCAAAAGCTACAAAGAGGAGGTCTCACTTTTAGTATAGACAGACATAAAGCAGGGGCTGAACTCTAGATATGGACCAAACAGAAGCAACTGTGTTACAGCCAAGATTTACAGAAACAGATGGATCATTTTCAACAACTTTTATGAGGCAGATTTTTCAAAAAAGTGTACTAAAGTGTGACTGCTATGTTTGCCAGATAGTGTTCAGGCTCTTTTTGCTGCTTACTATAAATATTATTGGCATAAATAGTATTTGATCGCTTAAAATGGTCCAAGCTTTTAACATTGGCAAGTACGAGCTTCACTTGGCAGCTTCTGCAGCATCAGAAAGTCTCAGCATCTACATTAAAAAAACTTTATATTTAAAATGTATGGAAGTGGGACCTTAGTGCTGTAGTATTTATCTGATGTCTTCTTTCAAACAACTTTTTCTAATCACCTTCTGTTTAATTTTATGTGTTCTTGTCTGTGCAACTCAGACAATTGTATCAACTCCCATGGCAGGTGATAAAAGCGTCTCCTGGTGGCTCCAGAAGTTTTAATGCGCCTGTTATCTGGTCAGATGTAGTCATATCTACCGTGGTCAGAGCCGCTGTTTGCTTCCTTATCTGTACCAGCGGCACGGTGTTACTCTTCTTGCAGTCTGTCTTGCATTCTGTGTGCAAGCAAGGGTTCACAAGCTGAGAGGATGATAATTGAAATCCTGAGTGGCAGGTCACTTTCATAGTAAACAAACACTGCCTACTTTAGCTGCAGTAATTGCTTTTGAAGAGCTGCTACAACAGAAGTCTGGGAGAAAATGCAAACACTTGGAAGAGTGCTAACACACACACACACTGAACACACACACACTGAACACCCTTGGAAATACAAATCCCAAACGCCGCTCGCTCCTGCAGGGTCATTTGCCATGGAACGCTGCACCTGTGGTTGGACTGGGAGCTTCAATGACAGGGCAGGCACACACTTCCTCCCGTGCATGACACAAAGAACACACACTCACACACACTCACACACATGCTGGAGTGCAGACCCCTGAGTTCCATGTCTGCTTTCTTTCTAGCACAAACGGAGCAATGGAGCAGCCATCCCTGCAGCTACACCCGTCTCTCTCTCAGCCTGCTCTCTCCCCGGAGCCCCAACCCAGCTCTCCACTCTTCCCTCTCTGCTCCTTTCCTTTATCCTCCTCCCTCCCCGCTCCGCCCTCCTTCTGTCCTCACAAGTTACTCACTCATCCACTTCACTCTTCATCCCTGAGGCCCCATCCTGCTCCTCTCCTCTTCTATTCTCTTCTTTACTCCTCCATCTTTCTATGTTCCCGTCTCCTCTGTGTTTTTTTGTGAGGTAAATCTCGCCGAGCTGTCTCAGATCACAAATTAGCTAACAACTTGGGTTGTGTAGTTGGAACTCTGGTCAACTTGTTCCTTCATTTATTCAAGGTTCAGGGTTTTCCTCCTGTGCCTCTTTAATCAGGCCTCAGTCTAACATTACTTACCCAGAGAGAACCAAAGTCTTGCTGCAGCTTTACAGAATGTTTCTGGCTTCAGAGCGGCTCTGCCTCTAAGAAATGTTTGTATTACTAAAACTTCAATCTGCCTGGAGAAATTTCCCTTCCTTTGATTTTCCCTTCTCCTCTTTTGCATCCACTCCCTCCCGAAGGTTTCTACCTCTGTCGCCCTTTCACTCTCATCTCTACTCTTGTTCTGCCGTATTTCATCTCTACACTTTCATGACTTTCCTTCTTCTCTTCCTTTCTTCTTTCCCTGTGACCTTACCTTCCCTTTTTGACTCCATCTTCTGACACCCCGGAGGCGAGCCCTCTGTAGTCTCCGAGTGCTCCCTTCTTCCTTCACATTCCAGCCTGCTTAATGTGACAGTCCCCTCTGTTACATCCCAATCCGTCCTCCAACCAGCCTGCAATAATCTGTCTAACAGAAAGAGACACTTTTCGTCTCCTGAGGTTTAGGATGGTGATTCAGGCCACTGCGTTGCCTCAGCAAATGTTTCACAGCTGCAGAATCGAGTGCTGACATTAACCTCGAATATCTCTCAGTAAAACTGAACATGGGTAAAAGCTCTCCTGTATAATGAAAAGATATGACTTTGGAAAGTCACATTATTTTACCTTTTCATTAGGCGTGTGGACAGCAGTAATTTCAAACTGGTATAATCCCAGCGTGTAACGTCCTACCTCACTCTTCATTTTATTGATTGACTCTCAAGTTTAAACAGACCACTGCAGAATAACTGCTGACTGTGGGTTGGAATGAAAATTAGCACAAACAGTTTATCTCGTGTTTTAGCTTGTGCTTTATCACTCTCCTGTTTAGCTTTCTTCTGCTCTGACATCCTTTTTGTTTTGACAAGTTCAGCTCCAGTGTTTACTATGACTACAAAATAAATCCAAGAAACCCTTTTCTTCAGGAAAACTCTAGTATCTGTAATTAGCCATTAGCCATTGGCTATTATGGATGAAAACAGACTTTTTGTATTCATGGTGAAAAAAGAAAGCATTAGCCATATTCATGAGCTAGGAAAACGCCTCAACAGAGCTTAAATTTGATGGCTGTAGACCCTGCCACTGCAGGCCCGAATGGCAGAATTACCTTACCTGTTAGGGTATTTTAAATATGGGTGATATCGACGTCATATGCAAAAAGAATGGATATATGAGGCTCAAATGATATACAGCAACATTAGATTTATCAGACAGAACATCTTTCATGTTTATCACCGTTTATTGTCATTTACCGCTGTTTATGCAGAGCACTCATGCAGTTTGAATTTGTTGGATATGGGTTTTCCGTAAAGTTCCCCAAACATATGACATTTGCACCTTCCTTACTTGGTGCGAACATTCTATTGGTTGCCCATGGGCTTTTGGTTTATGTGCCATAAAAATGGATTCTTGTCTTCCCAGGAAAATCTGACCAATCACACACACAGGCGGTCCTCGAGTTAGAAGCAAGTTCCGTTCCTGTTGTAACCTGAAATTCTACTTAAGTCGGATTTTTACCATAAATACCCCTCAAATCTCTAAATAACTATCCAAATATATGTATTATACTTCATATTCATGGGAAAACAGTACAGACAATTACAATAGACATTTCAATTTAAATAAACAATCTACACTATGACATGACTCAAGACAAAGTGGACGATGCTAATGACCGCGTAGCACTGCGTAGCTGTGTATTTATACGCACTGTGTCAAAAACTAGTACATGTCATAGGTGCTTACAAACAGAGTGGCGTAACTTTGAAACCTTCTCTATTTTCTTACATACATATATTTATTAGCGTTGTAAAGTCGAAATGACTTAAGTCAAGAACCACATAAGTCGAGGACCTCCTGTACATTTAGAAATAAATTTTAAATGACAATTTTTAAGAGGCAAATATTTCAAATTAACTACGTCAAGAACACTTATCAGGTCTTTGCGGTACCTTTAATGGGCACATCCTGATAGAAAAGACTAATATGTTGTGATTCTACAAAGAGCTCAGGCTTAAAAGCATTTTACATATTTAAATTTACGTTTGTTTATTTTTTAAAAAGAAAATCTCATACTTTTAGCTCTCGAAATGCTGCTATGTAGCTGATCTGTGATGGGATAGTAAGTGTTTTCCTTAGGTTTACAGCCTTAGAGGGGTGGTGATTTTGTCAACCAGTATTTTGAGAAGTGAAGGGCCACTAAGCTATAAAGGAGCCCTCCTTAGCTCCATTCCTCATAACCGCTGACGTTAATAAGTTTAACTTCCGCTTGATTTGTAGTAACAAAAGAACTTATTTTTTTCTTACAAACAATTCGCAATGTAGCTGCAAAAGTGACAGAACAAAAAATGGTCCATTTCTTTCATTGCCATCATTTGATGTTTTTTTTTTTCTTTTTAGAAAGTTTATAACTTGACTGGACCAACAATGCATGACAAATTGTAAATAAGCACTGGATCTCGCTGTGTTTTTCAGTTTTAATTTGAGTGTCTGGTTTCTTTAGTGTTATATCCTGTTCTCAAAGGCACTAACCTAACTTCCACTGCAGACAGTATGTTCCTCATTTTGGATGCAGTCAGTAGGTGAGCTGTCCCACTGACTGAACGCACACAATGCTCCATTACTCAAACAGGTGCTTGCCGCTGAGGCAGGATTGATGCTCCTGGAGCACTCAATTAATTGAAGCCATTGTCAATAACAGGCTGTGAATCATCCCTTAGATCTCCTCTGATTTAATTTAGGAACACACAGGGATCAACAGTGTTAATTAGGGATTTACAAGAAGGTAGGGGCATCTGAAATAAATGTGAGCATCTGGTGTGATTAATTTATCTCATGTTCTCTGGATGATGACTCTATACACTTGAACACTCTTCCTGGTCCATGGTTTAAATGAGCTATTCATACCACATTAACAGGTAATATATTTCATGGCTCTCTGGAGAGAGCACACATGATAGACATGAGCAGACATCAGCAAGTACCAAGAAAAATGAGAGGATGGTGTCCTCTGTCCTGAAGCTAATTACATGTTTGCGCCGACCTTGTGCAGAGTAGGTTATACTAAACTGATATGCACACTCGGGTACTCGCAGCCAGCACAGAAGACATGCATACACATCAGCATATCAGTGCTTGCACACACTTGCTCTAATACACACATTTTTCTAATGCGATTACCTCGGCAGACATTTATAGACCCAGTTAATCTAACAGCAAGAGCGCTGCACCGTTCCATATATTTTTGTTTAATTCCAATTAACCTGGGCTGTGGACAAACTCATTTTCTAAACCAATTACTCAGGGAAGAGATAAAACACAGAAGCAACCTTTGAACAACCCTTTCCTCCATGAAATCTCTTTCCAAAATAAAACCAAACCCTGTTAAGCCTGGCCACATGGCAGCGTGGTTGGAATAAACAGCTGCTGACATTTGTCAGATTTATGTGTGTGGGAAGTCTGGCTCTACTTGACAGCCTGCTGTCAGTCTTTCTTTGGCTTTACAGCTAATAGGGGTAAAGCTAAGCCCTCTCCAGACTGCGCATTAGTAACCATTTTATAGGATAGACTGTAGACATACACAGTGACTCCTCAGTTATCTCTGTGTTCCCTTTGCCAGAGTGCATGGGTATTAATGACATGAAAATGAACTGTGTAATTACCTACTGCTGTCACTGTTTGTAAAACAACTAAATGCATTTTAATGGGGTTATTTGGATGAGTATATTGCAGCCTAGAGAGAAAGAGAGCACTTCATATAATGATAATGTTTCCTCAGACGTTAATCATCCAACCCAACAATTAACAATCAGCTGTTTGGCATTGGCAGAAAAGATTTGGCACATACTCCATAACACCTGTTCCTCACAAATGGCTCTGTTCAAATGAGGAAGTAACAGGCTTCCAATGGTGTACGCCTTATTTCCATTTTTGTAAAAAAAATAATAATCCACCAAACACAAGTTGTCTTGCTTTTTATGTTGAGTTTCAGTTTTAATTTTAGTTTTTATTTTGCAAGCTAGGGCTGACAAAATAATGTCCCCTTGAAATCTATGGAACATCAAAAGATTCATAATTTAATACATAAAATACATTTTGATAATTAATAGAAAAATATATTTTATGGTCATTAAATTGTAAAATAAGGCACTATAATTATGAATTATTATTTTTATTTGTTTATAATATTCATTGCATTTATTATTTTTTTCTTTAATATTAATTATTATAATTAAATATTTTTTAAAAATATATTTTTAAAAAATTTCATACTTTTTAAAATGGCTTTTAATTTATTTTCCAAGCTTTTATAAAGTAAAAAATAAAAAACAAATCAATTATTTACTTAAAAAAAAAAGAAACAAAACAAAACATACAAAAAATTTTTTTTCAGATAGTCAATTTTTTTTTTCACAATGTCGTTTTTCATCAGAATGACTTAGGCTGTTGATCGAAGCACATAAGGAGGAGCCAGTTAAGTGATTTGCTTATGCTATATTTGTCTGTAATTTATCAAAAATTATTTTTTTATTTTTTCAGAATATTGTTTTTATTTATTTAATTATTTATCTTTTGGGGTTCCATAGATCTCTGTGGGTTGTGTTAACTCAAATACTATAATGTTAACTTTAGATGCATTTACCTATATTGTGTTTCCTGGCACATAAAGAATTTCTTTTTTTTCCCTAGATGCACAGTTCGCACAGCTTTCTCATGCCTTTTATTGCAGATTGTAGACAGTATGATTCATCTCTTATTAAGACCTTGAATCCTCCCCAAAATTCAATCTGGTAACCCTTCACCTCCCCCGCAGAGGGCTCGCGGAGCCCCTTTTGCTCCAGATCTTTGATCCGCTAAGCCAAGAGCATCCTAAAGCCCTGCCTTTGACTTCCTCTGGACCCCCTCGCAGAGAGACTGCGGTTCAGGGAACAGCTCCCCCGCTGGTGTGAACCTTAGATCTGCTGGCTGGCAGATCTAGAACTCTCACCTCGCAGGATAAAGGTGGATATCACTGCGGACACGAGTCCTGACACACAGGTTAAATTTGCTAATGAAAGCAGCTTATCATTGTTACATTTCTCTGTTTAGGGAGCTGTACCATGCAAGTTGCAAGTTTGTGAAATACTTTGATCTCACACAAACGAAGACGACAGTTAATTATCAGATGCTGGCTATTTGAAACAGGTCGGACTCTGTGCTTTCTTCAGCCTTTACCTTCACGAACAGATGCTTACCAGCAGCATGACGTTATGACGAACTGAAAACAACTTTTACGCATGACTTAAACATTTTTAAAAGTATGTTTTGTTAAAACATACATGACTCAATGCTTTAACTAAATTCATTAATTAAAACCTTTTTTGCCTCAGATATGAACAGGACCAGTTTGGGCTACTTAAGCCTGTAATTGTAACCTTCCCACAACTTTGACTAATAATTATGATAATTTAACTTGTGCTAATGTTTTAAAACATGTTATTACACACAGTGTCTGCTTTCTGATTGCACGTCACTCCCCTTATTTCTTCGGTAGCAACTCTCCCAACTTTTTTATCATTGTTGATAAGTGTTATACACAAGGAAAAAAAGCATTTGAATTTATTGAGTTATTTATTTTTAATTATCTGTCTATCTATTTATTCATTTAAATATTTATTTATTTTTTATGTATTTATTTTGTATTTAATTTAATGTAATTTCATATTTATTTATTTATTTAATTTGATGTAGTTTCATATTTATTTATTTTTTATTTAATTTAATGTAATTTCATATTTATTTATTTATTTATTAATTTATTTGTTGTGCTTTTTATTCAGAGAGGACAGGACAGTGGTTCAAGGAGGACGGAGGGTGAGAGTGGGAAATGACATCCAGGAAAGGGGCTGCATGCTGGTCTCAAACCCAGGTTAACCTTGTGAGAGGTGTGACCTTACCGCAAGGCCACACCAGCATCCCCCCATACAAATCAGATGAACTGAGGGATTATTGAGCCTGAAACTGAGACACTGTCATCGTGTTATTATATGAGGTTTGATCATAGATCACCGTGCCACAAACACATCAATCTGAAATAGCAGCCGAAGTGAAACTAGTTTTATAAAAGATCTAAAAGACTCTAAAGGAAATGATAAAATGCTTCCTTGCTTGGGCAAGATACCAAACAGCCAACTCACTCCTTTGCTACTATGGTTTTGTTGCCATGGGAACGGATGCAGATGACAAAAAGAAAGCATAACCTTGCATTTTCATTAAAGGGTACCACGTATACTCGAAGCACGAGAGGGAAAAATGGAAAGATTAGAATCAGCAGACTGTGCCAGTTCAGACTTAACATTAACTCAATCAATAAACCAGTTAGTGAACTGGGCATTAAAGGGGAACATCAGAGGTTGAGTCATCCACCACATCACAGTCGGTGCATTTTCGAGACCTGAAGAAACAAGTTTGACTCATTTTCTTTCTTTTAAACATTTGAAAGCTGAGTCTTCTGTACATTTAAAATCTTAACATCCAGGGAATAAAGGCACAACTTCTCTCAAGGATGAGCTAGAAGATAGTGAAGCTACGAGAATTGCATTTTCCTAAATTACTTCCATTTCACACCAACGTATATTTACACCCTCACGTTTTTTCAAACATCAGACAGCACTAAGTGCTCTCGCTGAACGTCTGTAGGGACTTGCTCACATTTCTTCACTCCTCCATTACCCTCCCTAAAGCATCAATTACCGCAAAAGGCCAAGCTTGTCATTATGTAAGGAATGTTAATTTCCCCACTGAAATGGCAAATTATTGTATGAAACATTGCATTAAAAATGCCGATTTATCAAGGCCCCGGGAAGAGAGGAGGAGAGACGGAGGGGAGGGAAAGAGCAGGAGAGTAAGTGTGCAGAGCACTGAAGACATGCTAAAGAAATCTAATTAATTCTGCTGCGTTAGATCAAATAGATTATGTTTAAGTCATGCAACATAAGGAGTTCTAGAGATCCCGGAAAGTTGATATTAAAAAAAAGGAACTGTTTCTTTTAAGAGGCTGTAAGGAGTTTGAAAGTGATCTCTTTCTAGATATATCCCTGACCGTAATCCACACTTAAAATGAGATTATCAGCGCCAATATTGCTGGTTACAGGATATTTAAAATTTCTACTTCTTAGCTTCCTGCTCGGGTGGAGTTGAGCACGTTTATGACAGCACAACGTCGGCTGATGAAGTTTAGTAGTGATAATGGGCAAAACACGGAGCTCTGTGTTTTTCTCTGCTGAAAATGATTTCTGTGATTAATTTTGTAGTGATGGTGGACACAGGAGCCTAACTGTCAGACAGAAAAAGGACAGAAGAGCAGAAGAAAGATAAACAGGAGAGTGATAGAGCATGAGCTAAAGGCTAACACAGGGGCTAAACCTGTTTGTGCTAAGGTTCATTCTAACCCACAGTCAGCAGTTATTCTGCAGTGGTCTGTTCAAACTTGAGAGTCTATCAATAAAATGAAGAGTGAGGTTACGTTAGCTCTGATTGGTAGATGACTGGCAGGACATAACCAGGAATATGGCTCAGTATAAACAGCTACTAAACAACTTACAAACTGACAGTGTTTACTTGTTGTCACGTTAGCCTACTGATGCAGGAGCACCGGGTTGCCGATAGCGCTACATTTAGCCAGCTACTACAGTGTTTGTTGTCATGTTTCAAACAGTAGCGCTATGTAACTGTACTGATAAATACCTAATCCAGTAAAAGGTTGTCTTGAACGAAGAAAATTTGTTTTGATCCGATCTCCATTGAATTCCAAAACGAACACACACCTTGCTAAAAGTAATTTACGACGGTGTGCATGATGCCGCGGCCACACCAAACGCGAACACGCGAATTTACTCGCGCGAATGGCCTGTCACGCGCCGCGTGAACGCCCGAGTCTCGCCGCTGGACTTTTTTGACAAGCTGAGGCGCGAACACGCGAATGCGCGGTACTGCGCATGCGGAGTAGAGAGCTCGTTCATTTAAAGACCGAAAGTCCAAAAGAGCATCTGAAAAACAATGAGCTGTGGTTTCCAAAGCATGACAGGAGAGTGTGTGAAAGCTTTGGAGATCACAATTAATGCCTGCTGCCTCTCCCTGGTAATCCATCAGCCCTGCTTGGCTGTTCCCTGCGATCTCATCCCCGATCCCCCGAACCTCCGACACCCCGTACCCCCGACCACCCGAACCCCCGACCCATGTTCCCGGAGGTCTCCCTGGGGATAATGAAGGGGTGGAGGAAAGAGAGGAGCACAGAGAACTTTCATCTTTTCCCTGGCTCTGCCCCTGCCCCGCTCCTTCCTCCTCTCTATCAGGCTTAAAACTCCGCTGAGGAAAACACAGTCGGACTCAGTGATAGCCCGTACAGGCAGATCCAGCTGGGAACGAATGTTTTCAGAACTTACATTCAAAACCTGTCTCCTCGGAGACTTTCAACCAAGCCTGATCCTTTTTTCCCGGTCTCTGTAGAGTAAACACGTCGTATCGTATAACTCTGGATGATGACACACCGCACAGATTGTTTTCTCCTCCTTCCTCCGGCGGAGTTGGAGCC
Source organism: Halichoeres trimaculatus (assembly GCF_033239565.1). NCBI lineage: Eukaryota > Metazoa > Chordata > Actinopteri > Labriformes > Labridae > Halichoeres > Halichoeres trimaculatus. The sequence goes on along the minus strand of NW_027437184.1, from coordinate 6,315,323 downwards.
GGAGCAGGCGGCAGTTGCCCCCCAACGTCGTCAAAACAATGACGTCGTGGGGGAATATTTTGAACTCGAGCGAATTCGCTTCTACCGCCCAAACGCGTGAACGCTCCAAACGCGCCGCGCCAAACGCGCGAATCGCGCCGCCCGAGGCGAATCGGCGGCTAAACGCGTCTTTGCATTGACTTTGTATGTAATCGCGCCGCAAATTCGCGTTTGGTGTGGCCGCACCATAAGACTCCAGGCCAGAAGGTGGCGAGGGAGTGCAGTTACAAAAATCCTCCTCATAGCATCTTTAAAAAAAAGAAAACAAGTCAGATAAAGTGAAACAAGTTTAAGACAAAACAAAAAATTAAACAGTCTCTCTTTCTCTTGGCTTAAATGCAAACCATCCATGTAGCCATGTCCTTCCTGTACTCCCGTGCGTCTTTGTGTAAATGAATACCCTCCTACCTCCTGCAGTGTGTGTGTGTGTGTGTCTGACTTTGTACCGGTCCAGTTTTACAGTAGGCCTGGCGGTGTTGGGGCTCATTACAGCCGCTGATGAATAGATTTCCGCTCCAGTGGAAGAGGAAGCGGTCTCTGTTTCTGCCTGAGGATGTTCCATCCCAAAGAGCAGGTGGGACTCAGGACGCAGCCTCTCACAGCTCTGAACACTTCCCCAGGTAGCTGATGATGGCTCCAACTAGGCAAACACTGTTCATCATGATACACCCACTGGCAAGCCAACGGAGCGCTGGGACAATATTTGGAAAGTGTTATTCTGGATAGTCTAGGTTAGCTTTTTTTAATATGTGTGTGTATGCATGCTTTCCAAAGGGCTGCTTCAAATTCTGCGCTTGTTTTCCAGAGGCCTGCTGAGTGCATTTGTGTGATTTGTGTTACTGTTAAGTCGATAGCTTATGCTCAGTGAAGATGCAGCACAAATTATTCATTGTTACCTTATTTATTTCAGTGGTGCTTCAGAGCTCACTCTGTATGTGTGCGTATTTACACCATGATGCAATAACATCATTTCTATAAAGTCTGGATACATCATAGACAGCTTATAGTTTACATGTGAACTGCAGAGCTTCTCGTGAAGAAAAGCCTCTTTGTTCAGAGTATTTTTAAGCAAGACTTCAGGTTTATAGTAGGAGGTGTGATGAAATATGCTCCTTCGGGTGCTGCTGGCCTGGCAGTTTGAGTGTGAGCCCAATGGACGGAGGCTATGGTGTCCGGATCAACTCACCACAGTCCTTTGCTGCATGTTTCCCCCCATTCTCTACCCATTTTGTCTTATCAATAAAAACAAAAAAGCCTGGAAACAAAACAAAAAGACAAAAAAAAAAAAAAAACTTAATTTTGCACACATTTTTATGACTTTTAGTTTGCATTATTGAATTGTATCCAGGCTTTTCTCTGGTAAGACTTTGTTCTGTGTGTGCTGCTGTACTGTGTTTCCAGGATGAGTCAGCCAAGAACTATTAAAGCTAATAAAGGAAGAAGAACAAGTCAGCTCAGAAAATATGAAAACATTTGTTACTTCTGCAAAAAGGAGAAAAATATTACAGTCCTAAGAAACAGAAAAGAAAATATACATTTGATTCAACTGAGCCTACGGATCAAAGTTAATTAACACAGAAGTTACGATAAGATATTAACACAGAAACAATATTATTACAAAATAATATGAGATAAATTAACACAGTCTGCATTTGAAGCACAGTAAATACTTGAAACCACAATAATCCAATAACATAATGAATTAAATTGGGAATTGTGTTGTCTCCTACATTTTGGGATAAGTTTTCTTGTATGAATTTGCTTTTATGTATATCAGCCTATCCTTGAGCCCTCTTTACACTTGAGTTTGGCCTTAAAAGTCTTTTTTTTAATTGTAGTTAGATTATTATTTGCTGTGAAGTCAGGACAAGCTGGTGCCATGGGAGAATTTCATTCGGAGTCAGCAGGGAAGAACAATTCTGAGGTAACAAGTTGCAAACCACCCAAAACCTTCTAACTTGGGCCGGTCAATTATATAAAAAAATCATTATAATTGGACAGCATTTATTTGCCCACAGTAGTTAAAAAAGATTGATTTATTTTTTGTTAAAACAATTTTCAAAAAATTAAATACCGTCCTCAATATGCGTGTTCATGTACAGTCCACTTCCCAGAGCCCACCTTCATGTCAGAAAGCCCATTGGTCAGATGGCCTGATAGTCAAAAAATCAGAAGGCTTGTTAGTAAAAAAAATAAGAAAGCCTGTAAGTCAAAAAATCAGAGGCCTTTTAGTCAGAACATCAGCGGCTTGTTAGTCAGAAAATCAGAGGCCTGATAGTCAGAAAATAAGAAGGCTTGTTAGTCAGAAAATCACAAGTGCTGTTAGGACGTGGTCACACTGGCCATCCAAAACGTGCCGTGCTTAAGCACAATTGCCCCCCTGCAGCGCTGATCCCCAGCTGGAGAGTACGGCCGGCGGTCAGACTACCTCAATATGAACCAGACTTTAGCGGGTATCAGACATGTGCACAGCCCGCCTACGTCATCGTGAAGCCTTTGTTTACAAGAAGCGCATCTCATCAGAGTCAGCACGATGAGACACAGAGAGCACTGCTAAAACTTTAGAGACTTTCGGACTTATATTAAGTCGTTTTCGCCCGACACAGCCCTCTAACACCCCCGCTTTGTTTAAAATGATTGTGGAGAGATGCGCTCGCGGTGATTATACGTAATGGATCGCACGCGCTGTCCGCGTGCTTGTGCTCGTGCATGAAGTAAACCGTGCCGAAGCCCACCTCTTCGAAGTGTGCCGAAGCACGGAAGGGAATCATGCTTGAGCATGGTACAGTTGCGGTCACACTGGCAATTCCAAATGTGCTTTACAGCTGAAGTGTGCTTAGGCACGGAACGATTGGCCAGTGTGACCGCGTCCTTAGACAGAAAATCAGAAGGCTTGTTAGTCAGAAAATCGGAAGGCTTGTTAGTCAGAAAATCAGAAGGCTTGTTAGTCAGAAAATCAGAAGGCTTGTTAGTCAGAAAATCAGAAGGCTTTTTAGTCAGGAAAACAGAAGGCTTGTTAGTCAGAAAATCAGAAGGCTTGTTAGTCAGATGAAGTAGACCTGATAGTCAGAAAATCAGAAGGCTTGTTAGTCAGAAAATTAGAAAAATCACAGGGGCTGTTAGTAAGAAATCCTGTTGGACATAAAGATATTTATGATTAAAAAATACAACCTAACAAATTATCTGACTAAGGGGCCTTCTCATATTGAGATTAATGGGCCTTACTATCAGCCCTTTTGTCTAGTGGGCCTTTTGATTAAAAGGGCCTTCTGATAATAACAAATCTTGTTATCTGAATCTGTTTTGTCCAATCTGCTAAGTAAAGGAGAACCTCAAAAAGAGCAGCAAAAAAAGCTGCTTTTGTTTTTGTTTTTTTGGACATGTTAGCTTTAGTGAAGACATCACCAACAAAAACTGCAGGAATTAGTTTGAATGTCCAATGACACCAATCTGTTTAAACATGTCACCAATTATGAACAATCACTTTGAAGTATAGAAATTACATTACCATAATCTTCATCTTGACCTGAAGCCAAAACAATTGCTTGACTTCCTCTTGGCTTTACATTCAAAGGACTCATTCAGACGGATACATTTTGCGAGGTATTGTTGTCTTAATATTCCTCACTGAGTCTCAGCCATCTCAGCACTTTGTGTTCTGCGAACAACAAACAGTGGTGGTGTGAGATGATAGCGGCTGGCTCTCCACATGATGAAAACACTAAGACTAGGCTTTGATGTTCCCAGCCTTTGTGTTGTTTAGGTGTGTGTGGGCGTGTGTTGCAATCATCTCATGCTTCTTTGTCCCTGTTGTGCCTGCTTTTTCCTTGAAACTAATCCCATGGACGTTTATTAACACACATGCATCACTTTCACTGCACATAACTGCATTTCCATCAAACCTGAGTGTGCAGTTATCTTCTTTCCAGACCCACTTCTTCTCCCAGAGTGAAGCCGTATACATCTGAAAGACTTCCGTTAGAATTACTGCTGGAGGAAAGACACTGTGCAGTGACAGGTTCAGTAATAGTGTTGGTTTAGTGTTAGTTTTTGACTCATATTTCATCTCAAGTGTTATATTTTAGAAGCATAGCCACTTTGGCAAATTTATTCTTACTCATCTAATGTTGGCTGACTTCAGCGGAAAATGGGAGCAGTGACAAGTTTTATCCACCTTGTCTTTTTCAAAGAGCTTGAATATCTTTGTCCCAGCTGCAGGGAAAGAAATGGAGGGAAACTGTAAAACTGGCACGACTCTGATTCCACACCTGTAACTTTCAGAAACAGAAGTGATGATGTTTGAATAATTTCATTTAAAACTTTGTAGCCACTTTGTACTTCGTAGTTAAAGCTCTTTAGGTGTGTGACTATCAGATGGTGCCCTGAATTTTGTCCAGATTGGAACACCACCAAAGCCTGCAGTTTTTGTTGACTCAGTAGAGCCATTTAGTGTCATCCAAGCTCAAAACCATTGTTTTCACCTGCTTCAATGAAGCAGAATAAAGAGGTAGGCATTTTGGAGTTTATAGCCCATAAAATGAGCCCTCAGTGAAAGTAAATCCCCTTGCTTGGTACTTTTTACTGGAAATTTGTTGGTACCCTCAAATTATACTGCTGTTTCCACTGGCATCTCAGCTCTCGCATCAGCACAACAACCTGCTGTCATGCCTTTGCAAACTCCAACGGTGAAATGACCTTGTAAGTGTAATCTCACACATTAACCCAATCAAAGCTTCACATTTTTTCATAATGGAGCTTAAAAAGCCATAAGCGATCAAAGCTGACTCGTGTTTTTAACGATACTCCTTTTCATGTAGTCAGATAAAGTTTTCCTTTTTCAGACCCCTTTTTGGCTCCTTGATTGATTAACCATGGATCAAATAGGAATTTGGTCCCCTGACAGATGACATTTCATAACCCTAGATCAGGGGTCGGCAACCCAAAATGTTGAAAGAGCCATATTGGACCAAAAAAAAACAAAAAACAAATATGTCTGGAGCCGCAAAAAAATTAAAAGCCTTTTATAAGCCTTACAATGAAGGCAACACATGCTGTATGTATCTATATTAGCTATATTAGCCTACTATCAAAATGACTAAATTGGCTACAAAATACATCATGAGCCTTCATGATTAAATGTTTACTTTCCCTGCAGTGCATCCTATAGAGAATGACGCACCCCGTGACTATGTTGTATGATGCCGCCTCAAGTTTAACTTCATTACAGTATTAATGAATTATGTTTCATTGCTTTGATGAAATTAAAGAAATGCAATGAAGTAATCTGATTTTTGATGTCATTTTTATTTTGAGGAATCGAAAAAACGACAACAACATGGAACGTGCATAACGTGCCCCTTATCTGGGCAACAAACAGTGCAATGAAACTCAGCCTGCATTTATAAAAATAAAACAGCAGCCATTTGAAAAGGTATAGTATATAAAATCAAATTAATACAGCTTAAGTTTGAATTCTGTGCAAATGCCAAGCAAGTCAGTGCAAGGGTAAAACGCAGCAGCATCCTCTTCTCTTTTGACACGCAAACAACGCAGCTATCCTCGGACCTGAGCAACAAAACACAATAATATCCCTTAGTGTCTTTCCAAATATATACTGACAAAATAATCTTGATGCAGGGCAAGCTCTTAACTCCTCTGTTCTCCTCAGTTATTTTTCTCTTTTTCCCTTGGCCCATCACGCAGCCGCCGGTTTGTTTACAACAGCCACCTGCCTGGCATCCCGCCCTACTGATAGAAACGTGTGTCGCAGGCTATGACGCAAATCTTTGTTGACAGAAATGTTGAAATTTAATATTTATTCTACACATTTCTACAGCATTGGAAAATGTTAAGAATGTTTGTATCATGTTTGTCCTCCTACAGAAACCATATTAAAACAAAAAACACATTTCCCTCCCCCATCTTATCCATTTTCAAAAATTTTTGAAAGAGCTCCAGGGAGCCACTAGGGCAGCGCTAAAAAATAACTTGTCTTTTAAGTAAGGGTGGGCGGTATACCGGTTTCATTACCGTCACTGGTATCATATGTTGCCATAAAATGAACTTTTCAATACCGTTATTACCCCGGTAAAGCATTGTTATACATAATTTAGTCCAAGTAGTGGTTAATCTATGTGGGAGATTTATTTCTCCCGATGTAAGAAGACACTTTTCTGCCACAAAATACACCTTTAAGGCCAGTAGCACCGAGTCAGTGACGTGAAGTAAACATTTATCGTGTGCAGAAAGCGAAACAGCCGGTGTGCATGATGACGGTTACCATGTTTTGGACACAGGCTGTACATCGCTATAGTCTATGGTCGAACCTCAAAACCTTAAATGTGATAAAACCAATTTTTAATAAAAGTAGTGGCATCAAAATCAACATTTTTGAAGAAAACTGAAACCGTAGTTTGTGGGCTATGAGTCGCTACATATTTCCCACGCTTTGAACCCTGCGGCTTAAACAATGGTGCGGCTAAATCACAGTAGCATTAAAACGTAGAAATTTCTCAATTATTTTTGTTCTCAATAAAATACGTGCCAGTACTCTCGCCCTCTGTTCTTCAGTCAAAATCACTGCCACCGATCTGTCACTATCTCTGTTTGTCTGTTGTCCGAAAAAACACGATAGCGGCAGAAAAAACACGTCAACAAAACTTAAAGTCTCATGCCACATCTGTCTGTATTCCAGCAGCAGTGTTCAGAGGAATAAAAGCTCAAAAATCTTTAGTGATTCATTAGACAACCTTACAGGCTTCAGAAATTACACATAACATTTAACTTTTAACAAATTTATTGGCATCCAAAATGTTATTTAATTGCTCACCCTTTTTAAATACAATGCAAAAAGTTTTTTTTTTTTTTTTTCTGTAAGTATTCTTCATTCCTCAGACCCAGTTTGCTCACCAGTATAGTTCATTTCAAGCTTGAAATGGGACCAGCTTCTCTGTCAAACACACATTGTGGGCAAAGGCCTTTTTCTAACCCAGTATTAGACATTTTCCACCTGCTAGGTAGGATGTTTACACTTAGAAAACAGAACAGAGTCAGAATCATGTTTTGAAAAGACTTCACCTTTTAACATGTCAGAAAACCGCGATATGATACCGTTGTCGCAATATGAAGGAACAATACCGTGATATAAATTTTGGTACATATCGCCCACCCCTCCTGTTAAGCGAATTATTCATAGTTTTAAAACAGATTTGATATGTTGTGTCAGGCGCAGAAGAAGAACAGCCACCTCCTCCCGTCTTTGGCTCTGCTTTCTGCCATGATGTCGTGATGCTCTGCTGCTCAGATGTAAACAAGATGACAGATGGCAGCTCGTATCTTGGTGCAGTTTGTCAGAGTTTTGACCTAGAAAATGGAGTTAAAGTTGTTTGTGGGTTGTGTCTGGTTAAAATGTGTAACCAGCACAGACATGTGGACATTAATCTGTCAGGAGGACCAAAGGCTGGAGGAGCTAGCTCAGTCTGCAAACTAATCTGACATTGTTTACCAGGAGACTCCCAACTTTATCCATGTCTCAGTGAATTAGCATAGTTTTTAAGACTGTTGTCTGAGTTTTTTCTCGTCCTCTGAATTCTAAGTACTCAGGATTTGAATTGTCAAATCGATGAGAATATTGTTCTCATTTATGCTTATGTGTAATATGAAAACTATTGATCATCAATTCCTGGAGGTAGAACTGCAAGCTGCCCTGAAAATAAACGATATATGTATCTGTTGCAGCCAGATACACAAGCAGACACTGGGGGACTTCTTTTAGCTCCTATTCATAAGTAAAAAAAACATCAACTTTGATGTGAAAACTCCTTTGTATGGTGGCCTGGTAGGTGTCAGCCAGTTTGCAATAGCAAAAACAAAACATGCAAAAGCTACAACACGACAGAAGTGCAACCACAATGGAAGTTAAGACACAAAAACGTTGTGAAAGCAAGTAAATGTTTGTCTCCTTTTAAGTATAGCTTTAATGCTAACATTATTGATTCATAAAGCTAAATATAAGATGACATATTTTTCCAGTAAATAAAAAAAACCCTACACCCCTACCAAGCTATATTTATCATAGGTGAAGTTAAAAAAGAAAATCATTTACTTCCTTCGCAACTTTTCTGTGTCTGTTGACCTCTTAACTTCCGTTGTGGCTGTACTTCTTTTGCAAATCATCTGACACCCAATGGCCACCGTATCTTTGCAGCAAAATAAAAAAACGCTGACTCTCCTTCTACTTCTACTACTTCTAATCGCATCTCAACAGCTCACAACACTTCCTCTTAAAAATTTTTAGCTGTTTACGCCACTGACATACGGGCGCCTGCTAAAGGTGTAAACAACACAGAGCATGCAGTCGCCAAAAGAATGCTCCCCCTGGTGGCTGGTAGCAGAATAGGTCAAAAAATCAATCTCCCCAGTCATTCCAGATGAGCTGTAGTCAAACTTTAAAAAATTAATACACCTCGTAGAAATGTTTCTCACGTCTGATTGTTGTTGGAATTTGAAGATATCATTTGGCTGCCTTGAATTCAAATTATCTTTTTTTCTGAAAAGTTTCGTTTTCATTAGTTTTAAGAGGTTAAAAACAAGGTTTAACGTCACGTTTAACGATGATTGACAGCTGAAGTTCTTTTGTATTTTTTTTTTCAGGGATTGTAAAATATGACAGGAGGTAGAGTCAAGAAGGTATTAGACTCTCGAAAGAAAAAAAAGGATTATTTTTGTCACCTGGCTCCACTCAGATTCTCCCAGAATCCCTCAGAGTCTCTACTGCGCAGACTCTGGCTGGTTAATGGTAGAGCCACACTGTCCACTCTATATACAGTCTATGGAACAAACCAACCCACTGACTTTAATTCTGAACTCAAAAGTATCAGTTAAAAACATGAAAGATTCCAACAAAGAAAACTATTATTTAATAAAAACATAATTGAAGAAAAAAAAACTGAAGGTTGCTTCAATTTTGTGCCTCAAAAATACAAAACTCATTATCTCTGATGGACCTTTCACACATTACTGAAAAGTTAAAGATAAGTTAAAAACAACAAGCAGAGCAACAGCATCCAAACTCAACTTAACTTTTCAATTTCCTACCCAGTGTAAAAGATTATTTCTTGGTTTCTGAAAGTTACTTTCTCAGAATCAATTATGCCTGTGACCATGAGCTGACACTGATTATGTTTGCAGATTGCTGTTTTGGAAAAGCATCAACCTGTCAACATAATTATTCCAAAATTCTTCATGTGGGAGTCAGAAAACTCATTACCTCTGCCATCTTTGAAGAGTTAAAGCTATCTGTGCTTTCCTCCCAGGCCAAAAGGTACAGTCGTTCCTTTAATAGCTGACACTCTTGAGCCTGGATTGTGCATGGAGAATGAGCTTGAAAGCCCCATTTGATGACATTTAGTATTAATTCTGCCTCGCAAGACGTTAGATCTGTGATTCTCGGACAGATCAATCTGCATTTATTCATGGCAATTATATGGTAATTTAAGAGAAAAGCCTTGCATTCATGAATACTGCTCATCAATCACAGTGCCACATTTAAAATTCAGATTTTCACGCTGGAGAAGAACATGTGATGCGTATGGCCTACTTACAAAGTGCATTGTTGTCATCAGAGGCATGCAATGAGCTGGCTCAGTCATGGAAGATATTCAGAGTTTATTCAGAGAGGAACTCATTTACCGCTGGGGATTTTGACTCATCACATGTGCTGCCTCTTCTGTCTTTCCTGCTAAGATTTGCAGCTTAATGTTTGACGATGTATCTCGAGTGTGTGTCTCTGTTTCCCTGAAATTTCACCATCTCAGTAAAAAACTGAAAAGTTACTTTGCTTAGAACCTGACTGTCGTTTTTGGGGCAGTTTCTGCAGGTGGGGGGAGTCGTGTACTATCATCAAAGTCATTTTCTTCACAAATTCAAAAAGTCAAAGAGCTTCAAATAGGTAGCTTTTAAAAGTGCACTGCAGCTCTTTGATGCATCATTTTGCAATCATGTGATGGCAAGCTACTTTGGAAAGAGAAAACTACGAAATCTGTCTTGAACAACAAAATTGTTTTGAAGTAACAGGTTGATTGTCTGTGATTTTCCAGAAGAACTCAGTGCTTTTTTCAAAGTATTTGATCTTAAATAAGTTGCAATCTGTGACACCTGCAGCAACTTGTCATTTTCTAAATTTAAGAGTAACTTTACAGCACTACATAGTTTTTTTTTCAGTGCATCTTTTTTAATCCAATCACTGAAGCTTTTTTCCCTAAAGTTATTTTTTAGCTTTTCGTGTCTTTGATCAGAAAGGAGAGGATGGGATAGAGTAAGAAACGGAGTGAGAGTGGAGAATGACAAGCGAGAAACAGACCACAGACTGCTGAATTTGTACTCGGGCCACCAGGGCTACCCAGGCTATCCGCTTGGGGTACGACCTAGACCGCCAGGCAATTTGTTCCCTATAATTACTGAAACTGTCTATTGACGAATATGGGCTCAGTTCCTCCATATAGCCTTTAAATTAGCCTTAAGCAAAAACAAATACAAGTATTAATCTTGCTTTTCACCATTTTTTGGTTTCTGGTTCAAACATTACATTTAATTTCTTATTGGGTAGAAAATGCTGACAGCTCTTAAGAGGAACGCTGTAAAAATATGATGCAAAAAGGGCTGCCTCTAAAATTTATGTCAGGTCAAAAAATACATTTTTTAGTTCTTACACCAACAGAAATTATCTCAATTAAATAAGATGTCTTGAGTCAACCCTTGTCCTAGTTTTGTTGATTTAGACTAGTTAGTTAACTCAACTTCTTCATGTAGTTGTTTTAAATGATTAATATATTTCAACTTAACTACACTTTTCAGTTATGTTGATCTTGTTTGACATTATCAATCTATTTCACAGACAAATGGTCTGTACCATAGAGCAGGGGTTCCCAAACTTTACTATGCTAAGCCCCCCCAAACAGCATTTGCTTCTGGCTGGGGACCCCCTCTGGAAACCAACAGACAATGCATCAGAATATGTAAAGAAATATAAATTTTTAGAATATATTTCTAAAACTATATTCACTTTTTAATAATCAATATATTTGTATAGAATAGGAAATTATTAACAAAAGAAAGCCAGACTCACTCAACCAGGTTGTTGGAGAAGGAGAAGGCTTTCAGGGCTCTGTCAGCCAATATGGGATACTCCTTTCTGACACATAGTCAGTAGTTAGACAGGGGAAGAGCCGCAAAGTTCAGTTCAGTTTGTTTTAGAAAGCTTCATCATAGGCGCAAACCACCAGGTTGGAAGAGATGATGACGTCATATTGAAGTTGCAGCTGTCACACGAGCTGAGGTTATGTACACTCGGAAACATGTGAACTCAGCACTTTATGTTTTGTATGTTCAGGACAAATGGTTACCAAAAAAAGAAGAAGACTTAATATTAACGAAAATAAGATAGATAATAAATTCTATTTTTTTGCCAACCCACCAATTTTCTGAGGCCCCCCCTTGTGCTCCCTGGCAGCCCCCCAGGGGGCCACGGCCCTTACTTTGAAAATTGCCATAGGGGACAAAAGTCTGGTTTATTCCATGAGGCATAGACACCTATTCCTTAACATGGACGACAGACAATATAATACCTGTTTAGCTCAGACAGTCTGACATTGTCTGTAAAGCTGTACATTGTAAACTTGCGGTGACAAAAAAAATATAATTCCCAAAGGCATTATGGTATTAACTTGAAGGCTGTCACTTTGCAAAACAATCTGAGGCTCTCATTTCCACTGAGCTTTTAGATCACAATTCACAAAAGCATTCTGGGTAATAACTTTTTAATCTCATGTCCCCCTAAGTTCTTTCATTGTCGAATCGAGATGCATTACTGATTCATTTGGACGTAGATTTTTAAGTTAAAATAAATTTTGTAGTTGAGACGATCCCGACTTATTATTGAGAGTTATCTAAAAAACTTCAGTAACCTTCTGTCATATTAACATGGAATATTATGCTAGAAAAACATATATGCAAAATAATATTTTACACTGAAGGTTTTCTCAACACGTATGTCCACCAAAAAACATTATGCAGACGATGTTATACTCTCTTAACTTAATCTACATGAGGTTTCAACAATCAACAGATCCTGTTATTGGGGTTGTCGTGTAATTTGTGTCATAAGTCGGGCTTTGACAGTCACACAGTTGGTTTTGAGCCCATAAAACAGGCGGTCAGTGAACATGTGGCAGGGTGCAAACAATTAGGCTCAGGTTGATGTCCGTTTTTCAAACAAAGCAGGAGTGAGGAGTGTTTACCTGGGCTGTAAATTAGATCCTTGGCATGACAACTGGCACCATTTCAAATGGCTCAGCAGGTGCACAGACATCTGTGTGATTCCCCAAAGGGTTGGAGCACTGTGTTGGGAGTGTGTGTATGTGGGTAACTTTCAATATTTACATGAAGTCGCTGAAAATGACTTTGCTGGCAGGTTTTTGTTTTTGAGGTGTACAGATGGAGGTTGGGGCGATAAGACAACAGGATAAAGAAATAATGAAGAGAGGGAGAAAAGAGTCAGTGAGAAGGAAATCAGCAGGAGATGACCACAAAGAAGAAATCAAATGTTTTTCAACCTAATTGAGACCTGAAGTGGCTGCAAGAGAGCCAGAAGGTGAAGGCATATGCTAAACACGGACACGTGCTGGGGTGCTGAGAGAAAGGGAATCACAGCGAGGGGAGTCAAAGACAAATAAAGGGACTTTATGAGTGTGGGTTTTTTCCAGCATGTGTGCTTTCATAATCCTGATTTGTACCGTCTTCAGTGCCTCATCTGTTAAAGTGGCCCTCCATCAAAATCAAACAAACAGAAGCTGATTTATTATCTACCTCATTGAAACACGTCGGCATATTTCCATTTTGACAACACATTTATTAAAACTCCTCTGCTCCTTTGATGCCATTGAAGGACATTTTTTACTTTGCTGCTTGTTACTGAATCTTGATGTATACCTGTTGTATTATTCAAAAATCTGAATAATGTTATAGCCAACCTCACCATCACACATGAGATAAATTGGTTTAACAGGAATACATTTTGAAACATCATCGTCTCTCCATCTCTTACTTTTTGGCCCAGAACAATTTTTCTTTTTAACCTTTATTCATCATCACACTCCCTCTCTGGAAGCGCTTCAACACTCTCAGGCAAACGGCTGATCAGCTCTGGTGAAACAGGTTGGTGTTTAAACGCCTTGTGCAAGGACACCTTGACAGCATGTGTTGGAGAAAGCAGAGAGTATTACTCATTATGTTCTGCAACAAACCAATTTTTCCTGCTCTGTCCAGGGAGTTCACAGAGAAAAAGCTTCTTGTTGCAATCTTATTCTCTTTCTGTTTCCTCTTTTATGCTATTCTGACCATCTCTGGTCTGTCTGTTTATAGAAACCTATTTGTTCTCTAATATTCTCATCGCAGCAGCAGTACACCATAAGGCCTCCTTGTTACACGTATAAAGCAAGAATAAGTTTAAGGGTTGAATTTTCAAAATCAAATCAAAAAGATGTGTAAAAAAAAAAAAAAAATCCTCACTTTTATCTCATCTTAAGAATGCATTTCTTCTGTTTTTCTTATCTGTCTTCTTTTATCCCTTAAAAATTGAACATTCACATTCATTCACATATTCACACAGAGATTCCTACCACCAAAGAATTCTGGGATGAACTTCTACAAAGAAGTAAGCAAAAATTGAGGTCATCTGCAACATTTGCCTGGTAAAACAAGACTAAGGGCCAATCCCAGTTGTCATTCTTACCAGACACGCACCTATCAATCGGTCGACCCTTACATGTGAAACTGATCTTGTATACCTCCGGGAAGGTCTGACAGCCAGCCATTGTTGCTTTTTGCTCTGAGACCTAAAACTCAGTACACTTTATTGGTTGTTTAAGTTAAAACATAAAGATTTTATTGATTCACAGGTATTATTCAATGATTTTCAATTAAATAAGATTGGAACGTTGAAGGTATATGCTGTCAGTTGTAAAAAAAAAAAAGAAAGAATAAAAACTGGTATCGGCCCATCAGGCTTTTTAAAGATGGGTGATTTGCTAGAAAATTGTGACTGGTGCACCCCTAATTCTTACCCCTTCTCTTTTCTCTAACCCCTTCCCCTTGGCCCTCTCTTTAAAGGGGCCAAGGGGAAGGGGTAAAAACAAAAAAATCTTATAGAAACGCCACTCGATCCCCGCTACGTCATCTCCCCGAGACCCTCGCTTGCTGTCATAGGCAGAGCGACTGTTTATTCACTTCCACACAAAACATATTTTTACAAACTGAGGATAAACCGATGTCAAATTAGGGTACAAATTATGAAAAGGAAACGTTAAGTGAACATTACGTATTCAGCAGCTAGATTATATAGCTTCTGAATACCCTAACATTCACTTTTTATAGCTTATGTAGCTGATGCAGCTCCTGAAAGCAGCTTATCTGTCCATTTACTCATGAAACACAGCCCATCGCAGGAAAGTCTGTCCGCTGCACCCGTCACTCCCAGTCTGACATCAGTGTAGCTTTTATTAGCTGTAGCTGTAGCTGTAGCGTGGTTAGGTAGATCATTATAATGAGTGATTTCAAAATGAAACCAACAGTTAAAACATGGCTAATGTTAACGTGAAGTAGCAAAGGATTGGATATCAGTTTAAAAGTAAAGATATCATGGGAAATATGTCATACCCCTTGGTTTCAACTGAGGTCTAGGTTTGTCTTTGTTTCAAGGGCTGTGTAGCCCTTCAACTTGATCTTATGATGAAATGGGACCAGGGATAGGTCAAATTAGGTACTTTTATAGGTACTAACCAAATTCCGTCAGGAGTACTGAGCACTAATTCACGTAAAATCAAAGGTACGATGTTGAGGCACCTAAACACATCCTTGTGACAGTGAGGGAGTGGGAGCGTAGGCGATTTTCCATTCTGGACATGAACACAACATTGCAAAGTTGTGTAATAAGAAATAAATATGTTAAATTGAAAAACTTTAAGATTTTATTATTTAACAAGTTTTCACGTAAGCACACACAAAACTGCCAAAACTGGTACCGTTGAGTACCAATACAATTGCCAGGTACCATGTTTCATACCATATTGTTTCAAGCATAACAGGTACCCATGCCTACCCTTCACTACATAGGCATGCGCAAAACCAAGGGCTAAGTGGTAAAATTAGGATTGGCCCTAAATGTGTTGCTCATAATTGTATATTATGTTTAATTAGACTATATAATCTTTGCACAGCCATTAAATGAGTTACTGAGTCTTAACTCCATATGTCTGCAGGCGGAAGGTGGGGAACTATTCATTTAATTAGTGAATAAATGTGTTTTTGCTTGAAAAGCCCTTTCATAGATTGTTTTTTCCTCCTTTTTGTGAAAAAAAAGGATTGCTCAAATTGTTGGAGTTGCAACCATTGATAGTGCTGTAAATTAGCATTTTAAAAAAGTTGCCCTAAACACTTCAGATCACTTGTTTGGTTGATTTGTTGCTCCATGCATTACAAAAATTCTGTTTGCATTTGTGAGACTGTTCACTGTTCATCTTTGTCGTAATTGCACGCTCTGCTTCTACACTTCAAACCAACTGAAGATGCTGAGTCATCACTTCTTTTAGTGGATGATACGTCATCCACAGTGTCTAGAAACAAATGCCAAACATGTGACAGCTGGGTTTGTTTTGTGTTGAGGGGCAGCAGCAGCAATGATAATTTGTGCTTTGCCCTTACACTCCAGAGACAGTGGCAGGATGTTTGTTGACATTAACATGTTACTCAGACAGTTATTTGAAGAGGTCAGTTTCACATTAGTCTCATGTGGTCTCCTGTCCCAGTTCTGTAACACCTGTTCTCTGGCACTGACAATATTATCTCCTCTTGATGCCAGCAAAGTCTGTTTGTGTGTGTGCACATGTAAAACACCAGTGTCTGTCATTTCAGATGAAGTATTACTTGAGCACATCGTCCTGTCCGTGTTGTTACAGAGCTTTACCTCAGCTACCACTGTTCCCAAATCCACTCATTTGTTACGCTGAGGGGCCTCTCCACAGGAAGTTAAATTGATATAAAACTAAATTTCTCATTTGACTTCCCATCTCGAGTAAAACATGGTTCAGGAGGCAGAGTAGTGCCAATTAGGTTTTAACTGGTGTCAGCAAGATTTTTTGAATCTTGGGAAATTGGATTCTCTGACTTGGTTGAACTCTATAACTTTTTTTTTCTCCTAACTTCCTTTACTTCATCTAACATCATCTTTTGCCTCATCTTCACTCCTAATTCTAAAATATTAAGTCTGTCCAACTGTGAACCGCTCAGCTTTAATTCATCTTGCATAGTCAAATACCTGACACTCATCTGCGGAGGCGTTTTTTAACGAAGGACGGAAATGAAAGACACTTCTGAACTCACATAATGTTCGAATGATTAAACAAGATGAGGTAAAGAACAGAAAATGAATTCTTAATGGTATCATTAAGTTCATCATTTGATTGGATTGAATGCATGAATCAGGAGGAAGAACAGCATAAACACTGAGACGCGGAGAGAAGTAGGCTTTTAATTTTTATTGACACATGCAACTAAAGCTTGTCTGATTAAGACTGTAATTTGATTAGGGCTGCTGAGAACACCCAAGAATCAGCAGTGAGTGCTGGATTAACATAATCTATGAATATCGGTCTGCGAGGGAAACGATGGAAATTGGATCAAATTTGTAGCGGCGCCTTAATTCAATTTTTGGTGCTTAATTAAGATGATTTTAAGATGGATGCTTCTGAGAAAGAAAAGGCACATATAGAGTGATAAGAACAGAACAAAAAAAAAATACAGACGCGTTTATGAAAAACAGACTCTTAGAAATGCAAAAGAAATTGACTGATCGTGCTGTGAGGCTTGACATAAGACATGACTATGTTTCCGCGGAGGCACCCTGTGTCTCAGGCTGTAGTCTTCATCTGACTGGTTGTCGGATTGATTCCCTGCACTCTCCTCTCTCTTCCATACTTGCCAACATTAGACTTTGACAAAGCAAAAAGGCTTTCCAGGTCTGAAGACATGTAGCTCAGTACTTACAATGTTCATGAATGAGTCTTTAACTGAGACTTAAAGAAGCTGTGAGGAGTTTGAAAGTGATCTTGAAAAAGTTTCCCTACAAGATATAAATCATCGTAATCCACACTGTGAGATGAGATTATCAGCACCAATATTGCTGGTTACAGATTATTTTAAATTGTCACTTCTTAGCTTCCAGGTCGGGTTGAACAGGTCCGGATTGAGTTACGGCACGTCTAAGTCTCGATGACAACACCACACCAGCTGATGAAGTATAGCAGGGAGAAGAGAGATCTCTGCTTTTCTCTGCTTAAAACAGACAGAAAAAGGACAGAAGAGCAGAAGAAAGATAAACAGGAGAGAGATACAGCCCAAACTCTAAGAGCTAAACTGTTTGTGCTAATGTTGATTCCAACCCACAGTCAGCAGTTATTCTGCAGTGGTCTGTTCACACTTGAGAGTCTATCAATAAAATGAAGAGTGAGGTTACGTTAGCTCTGATTGGTAGATGACTGGCAGGACATAACCAGGATTTACTAACGTTACACATTACAGACATGTCTTAGAGCACTGATCTGCCAGATGTGCTAAATTGACAGTTATTAAACTACTTACAAACTGACAGTGTTTACTTGTTGTAGCGTTAGCCCATAGATACGTCCGGGCTGCACCGGGCTGCCAATGTCGCTAAATATAGCCAACTGCTACAACGTTACACAATCATAACTGTACTGATAAATACCTTACTTTGGCATGTTGTATCCAGTAAAAAGTTATCTTGAGCAAGAAAATTTGTTTTAATTCAATCTCTATTAAATTCCAAAACAAATGCACGCCTCACTTAAAGTAATTTATAACAGTGTGCAGACTCCCAGCCACAAGGTGGCAAGGGAATGCAGTTAAAACAGATCATCCTCATAGCATCTTTAATCCACATTTTGATGCTGACGTTCATTTGACCACTTAATACCAGATACTTTTGGCTGTAACCACAGAAAACAGGAACACTCGGCGCTCTATTTACTTCTTGGACATGCACGTCCCACAACTCTCTCAGAAAACACACAACACAGAGATGCTAGCTGATGAACTGCTGATTGCGGGTGATGCCTTCACTGAACGTTGTAATTCTCAAACACGAAATAACTCATCTTAACATTAACATTCCCATTATCCCGTCCACTCCTTTAAAGTTTCGACATAAAAATTTGGGAGAAAATCAGAAGAAATTACAGATATGGGGGGCAGAAAGGTTTAAAAGCGGGATACTCTTGCAGTTCCCAGTGTTCCCATCGTGATTCAGTAAGCTAAAACATTTCACTTTCCTCCAATAATCTCAAGTTTAAAACAGGTCGTGCAGTCCTTCTTACTTATTTTGGCATTAAAAGATTTGAAGGTTGTGTACGGAAAGCTCATCTTTTCTTCTTTAAGGAAACACTAGCTTTATTTTGTAAGCCAAAATAGCAAAACATTCATGGTAATAAGAACAGTTTGCATTCACTATTGTCTGTTCGTTGGAGTTTGTTGAAAGTTGACTCCTTCCTACTTCTTCAATACCCCTGATATCGCAGTGAATCATGCTTTTTCTTCTTTAAAAAACTAAATTTTCTCACTGGCCCAAATGGTTGAGAATTTATGGTACTTAATAGAACTCTAATAGGAGCACCAGCACTCCCATGGGTTTCAATCAATCCTCATTTATTAAGCGCCAATTCACAACGATTAGCCGAAGGGGCAGGTCTAGACCAGGGGTTTCCAAAAACAGACCAAAATAATGGTCTAAGATACTTTAGCTGATCAGTAGAGAATTAGACCACCTTTGTGGACGTATTGATGTGTTTCTAAAATCAATCTGACACCTCTGACGCTGCTGTTGTCCTGGCTCAGTCTCCTCAGGCGTCTTTTGGCAAAAAAGAAATAAGAAAAACAAATCAAAAGTTTTCTGTTTGCATTGATTTGCACTTTTACTCAATTTTCATTTGATTTTTAGAACAATGAAACTCTAAATAGTTTTTGATTGTGGTAGGCATCTACTCTGGGAACCACTTGTTTAGACCACACTCTATTTTATAAAATGTAAGACAACCCAGCATCAAGACAGGATAAAAACCAGACCCATCTTTTTGTGTTAAAAATGCTGAAACTGGTCAGATTTGTCCTAATTTGTCCCAAACATTTAACCTTAAAATCATCAATCTGTTTATTTTTTTCCAACCCCAGAGATTAAAGCATCTAATCTACTGTTTGGCAAAGTAATTACTCTGATTCTCAACTTCATTTTTCATTAATTGCTCCCTGTCGATTAATTATTCCAGATGATGAAGAAGCTCCAGAGACACTCTGAACACTGTTTGCTGTAAACACACAACATGCCTCTGTATTTGGACAGCAAACAGGCTCCAAAACAAAGACGGCTCCCTGCTGCTGCTGCTGGCGTGTGAGCCGCTGTAAGTGCCGGGATGCCACTAAGCATTTTTAATGAGACCTCTCTCCAAAGCTTCTCTCCTCTTGTAGTCGTACTGTAAACTGAGAGGGAGCTGAATTTACGGTTTAATTACTCCTGGTGTGTTTGGTGGTATCATATCTAAAAGAAAGTCTGTAATAACTGTTTTCTTAGAGTCCTGCTCACAGTGGTGGATGATGAACCTAGACGCTTTACTTGGGCATAAATACCACAATATAAAAAGAAAAAGGCCTGCTTTTAAAGTTTAGAGAAAAGTAAAAGGGAATTGCAAACAAAAATCTGCAATTATAAAGAAATGTTTGGTTGTAGGTGTTTGAGTATTTAAGGTGTCATTAAGAAAGACGGCAGATGAAAAGGAAAATAATAGGGAAGAAACTCAACGTCAAACTGGCCTCCTCTTCCTTAGATCAGTGCCAGCGGCAGCACACACCTACAGCCTCTGGCTGCAGCTACATTAACACACTCACTAGCCCAGCAACCACCAGCATCGCATTTCTATGCAGGAGAGACTCGAGGGCGTTGCATCTGACTTGGCATGTTAGCACAAGCTAATCATTCAGTTATTTGACACAAACCTGGTTAGCAGAAAGCTAACTCGCGTTACTCTTCATCCAAGTGCCAAAAAGCAAGTGAAAGTTGATCCAAGCTATGCCCTCGTTTAATTAAAAGTTTCATCAACATCCCAACACAACCAGAACATCAACATACAGGCAGAGGAGGGGGTAGAGACAAACAAAGACACTGACACACATGTATAGAGGCCCAAAAGTGATGATTTTAAGAATCCTGCCTCTACCTTTGAAATTAAAAAAAAAAAAAACTCTAAGAAAAATCATTGAATTAATGATTAGAGTCTATTTTCACTTTTGGCTATACAAATGATCGCTGTGTGAATGGAGCAGCTCTGATAATGGTCATGCCTTAGTTACGTTTCTCAATAATGAACAAACACACACTCCTGTCAGTCTCTTGGAAACAGCTGCGTTGAGGACCACGATAAATTTCTCTTTTACAGTTCACATTTTTCAGACAGTCTTTTGGATCCGCCATTTTTGACATTACAATCCATATTATTTGTCTCCTTGATAGTTGTTCAACATATCTGCTGCACTGACCATCGTTATCTTAGAATAAGCATCGTAACTCCGCCTCAGTTGTCTGTGAACTTCCCCAACTTTCGCTCCACTTTGCTCTGGACAATCATTGTGACCTTCTCCATTTTTTTTGTTTCCTGTCACTGCATCTCTGCTGTGATTGACAGATCATCACAGAGACAGTGAGGTCACTGTCTTGAAAAAAAGCTGGCGCCATCCACTGTTGTGGTTGTGTAGCGACCTTAAACGATTATCAGTATTTGTCAATGTTCAGGCCCTGTTATGAAAGATGACTCCACTTGTTCATTCATTTCATTATTTTCAATGAAAAAGAAAATTGTCATGTATTTAGGTCAGTATAGTACAGAAGAGGATTAGGGCCACTAAACAAAAAAAAAACAAACCCAAAAAAAATCATATCTTTTTTTTTGTTTGTTTTTTGTATTTTCTATTTCTATTTTTTTCTGAGAAAAAAAAATCAGAATTCTGAGTTTCAGGTCAGAATAATGACCTTTTCAAAAAAAAATAGAATTAAAAAAAAAAAATTCCAAAAAAAACGTTCGACCTTTTTTTTCAGTGACTTTTTTTTTTTTTTTTTTTTTTTTTTTTTTGTTAAAAAAAAAATTGTTGTTGATTTATTTCCTTTGCTCCTTCAAAGATGAATAAACAAGGTCAACAGTCCCTGTGTCCAAAAGGGTGTTAAAACAAGCTTTAACGCATCAAGATGGCTCATCCGTTCATCTACTCTATGGAAGTAGCAAAATGTCTTGTTTCTTAATCATCTCTTCGACTACATCAACATAAAAGCAATGTAAACAGGCCGTCCTAATGAATCCAAACAAGAAATCGCAGGTGTCTTTAATAGAGCTGAATTTGTAACGATGCTGTGGTTTTATTATCATTGGAGAAACACGCTCACCTACTTTATAACTCATCAAGCACACAGGCTTTGGTAATTAAAAGAAGTACAAGGATGAACTATGTTTCCCTAATGTTCTCAAATTAGTCACAGCTACAAGCAGGAGGACTCTGGGGTACGCCGTGTTACACGGCGCTGTACTGTACATGTGACCGAGTGGCCTAAATCTGCTCCCCTGCTCCCCTCCTTTTTAATAACTCTTCAAGTTAATTATCACGCTTCTTTTATAGTTGCTTCAACTTTGAATTCAAAACACACGTGAGGTATGGACTTACCGCTCACACACCTTTTCTTCACACTCAGTCATTGTAATAAAGCAGGATGAGCCGTCAGTTGAACAGTATCCATTTGGAGCACGTCACTCATTCACTATCACACCAATTACCTCACCGCCTCCTCTATGAACACACTTGAAACAGGTCTCTTTCTTTGTGTCAAAGTGCTCATCATGTATTCTGTGAAGTGTATCAGGAAAACAGACTGAAGGAGGAGTTTCTTGAGAATTGCGTGACATGACATACTATGAATTAAATCAACACATGCAAGCGTACGGACAGGTCTTCCTGGATTTGCATGTGTTGAGTGACAGACTATAGCACAAGGGGAGGGATATTCAAGGATCCTGAGGGGCCAGGAAGCCCGTGGATATCTGAATCGTTGTAGATCCCAGGCTTTGAAACATGTCATCCTGGTTGACAAGCGGCAGACTGAAGGAGTAGCTCCTGCTCTTATGAAATTGTTATGGCGGAAAGGCTATGAATTCATGAAGAGAAAGGGTCAAAAAAGTAGAAACAAACAGAGAATTAAAGTCGTAATTTCTTTTAAGACTCTATTCTCTGAAGGGACACAGAGTTATAATGGGGTGTATGTTTTTAACAGCTCTGCCCCGAAGATAAATCTACCTGTTCCATGTTTGCACTGTGGTCATTTCTATAAATAGCCAGGAGATGCTCAGGTCTGAATAACCCACATCCATCCAGGTCACCTCATTTTTAATGGTAAATTACAACTTTGACAAAACACATTTCTTGTAGTTTTTCCCCTTTTGGTTTGAGGACTTTTCCCAGAGGCAGCAGATGTGTGTGACCC
Source organism: Halichoeres trimaculatus (assembly GCF_033239565.1). NCBI lineage: Eukaryota > Metazoa > Chordata > Actinopteri > Labriformes > Labridae > Halichoeres > Halichoeres trimaculatus. The sequence continues at coordinate 6,292,642 of NW_027437184.1, read as the reverse complement.
AAATAGCTCCACATAATGAACTGAGGAGGCGACATGAAAGAGGAAAAAGCCATATCAACAGAAGCCAGGCAGGGAATTCAGGTGAACATGTGTTATTTGTTTGTGTTTTGTTAATTTCTCCCTTCATTAGTTCTGTTCTCTGGTTAATGGCCTGCTCTGCCTCCGTTTCTACCTGCTGGCACAGAGAGGGACTCCAGTTGTAAACCTCTAATGAGTCAATATCAGTCCTTTGCTGCCAGTGTACCTGAGGGGAAACAATTTAGTGTGCTGTGCAGTCAGATGCACTCTGACTTCTCAAAGATTGATTCGCCGTTTCATTTATTCAACTTCTTTTTCTTCCTCTTTAAGGCTGAGGAACAATGTGGTAACAACAAGGCAGCAATCACTCACTGCACTTAATCACTCCAATAAGTAAAGATGGGTATCGAAAACCAGTTCCTGTTAAGATCCATTGACATCATTAACTTCCACATGACATACCACATGTTTAAATTAGTTTAGTTCAGTTGGTCTTTATTTTGTTCATGTTGGCATGAAAGTTTTATGTGCAAAATAAAAATAAAAAAATCTCAAACAAATGAATAGGAGCAGAAAGAAGAAAAAGTCTTACCATATCTGCCCCTTCACTCACAAGCCGTTAAATACATGATCAGTACAAAACAAAAGTAGTGTTGGCCAGCATGCCTTTTAACTTTGCATTAATGCTTTCTTACAGAAAGACAACAAGAAAATCAATCCACAACTTAAGAGCAATTTTCTAAAACAGGAAAAAAAAAACAATTAAACAATTCTTAATTATATATGTTAAGAATATATTTTGTGCTTTATTTTTTTATTTTTTTTTATTTTTTGTTTTATATCTATATATTTTTTTTATTTCTTTTATTTTTTATTTTATATTTTATATCTATATATTTTTTTTCTGTTTGATATCTATATATTTTTTTGTTTGTTTGTTTTCTGTTTTATATCTATATTTATTTTTTATTTTTTTTTATTTTTTTGATGACACTGAGTGATTAGGTTTCTTTAGAGTCCAAGTTATTCCACAAGTTGATACCTTTAGCTGTAATACTGCAATGCTTGAGTGTGGTTCTGAATCTTGGTTTCGCAAATATTTCAAATCCTTTTAAATAGTAACTGCTTTCTCTGTTGATGAATCAGCACTGGCCCACAACCACGTTAACCATGCTCGTCAGCCAGCTGCAGAATTTCCAAGACAATGGTGGAGAGATAGAAGCAATGAAAAGCTTAGGTTTACTTTACCAAAAAGATGCTGACAATGCAAAATGCAGTTTGTGCAACACCATTGTTGTGCCAGATCACACCAATAAAAATGAACCGGTTCATGTTTATAGTTGATTTTTGAAAATGTTAAACTTACTATATGATCCAAAAAGTGAACTTTTTTAGAGCAGTAGTTCATTACGCTCACATTACGGTTCACGAGTTATAAACTAAGTGAACATGTTTATTTTTACTAGGGATGGGCTACTACTGGTATTGGGTATTGGGTATCTAGCCGTACCGAAGGTATCGGTACTCGTGGTAAAATGAGCAGAGTGACGATTAAAGTAGTGTTAGAAGTCTCTCCCCCTCGATACTCAGGGCAAATAAATCTTATGTCAAGCAAGTCCTCCCCTCCAGTAGTTGCTGCTACTTGCTGCAGATTGAGTACTCCTACTGTTATTGGTCTGAAAAAAAGTGGTATCAAACATCCCTAATTTTCACCCATCCACACACACAACACTTTCCTATTCTGTTCCATATCTTCCCACTCACTCCTCAAAAAGCAGCTTACAAAAAATCTTTTACTTTCATGAATCATCTGGTCACTTCCTGACCTCTACCTCATATCTTCTTCTATGCTTTTTGTCCATGATGACAATCCTTTTCTGCACAGTAATTATCTTGTCTCCTAATTTTTTGGCTGTACAATGATTATTTAGTTTTAGTTGTCTTCCACTTGATAATGATTATTCAGTAACTTCTTTCCTTTTAATTTTTCTATTTTATTCTATTGTTTTTTCCTTTTACTATTTTGGTTAATGTGTCCTAAATAAACTAAACTAAACGCTGTTTAGCTGTAATATCAGGCAAGGGTGGCAACACCATCAACATGCTGAAACATTTGTTGACACCGCATTAAATACCAAGAGTGTCAAGTTATATATATTTATTTATGAACTCAATAAAATGTTATTGACACAGAAAATCTGGAAAGTTTCTTTTTGTGCAGAGAAAATTCACAGAATCGATAAGGGAATCAATACCCATCCTTACCAATAAGACTTAGATATGTGAAGATTTCAGATTTTTATCCTTTGAGAAGATGTTTTTTCTGCTTCCCAAAAAAGCCAAATTTGTTTATTGTACTGATAGTTCTTCAGTCACAGCAGAGATCACACAGCAGCAGTTTATTATCCTAATTTCTGTAACGTGTTAAAAGTGAGTGTGTCCTCTCTCCTGCTTGAAGTGTTTGACTTTTTCAGTATTTCAAAAAGCTTCACAAGCTGTTGCTCACAGCATCCCGGCTCTTTGAGCCTCATAATGTTATCAAAGTTATTTTCTAGAAGCCATGCCGTGCTTAACAGGATTAGATTTATTTTTTCAAAGACAGGATTGTAAAAGCAGACCTCGCTTTGAAACTGGTTAAAAACTTGAAACATTCACTCCTCGGTTAAAGACGCCATCAGTTGTCTCCTGTGACCTCATGGTACATTAAAAACTGGAACAAGAGGACGCAGAATCTTAACCTTTTGTACCAACAAGCAAATGACTGCGCTGTAATTATTGGGAGGGAAATAAATGGCCACATTATGATCTGATTGCGTTGTCTCTCATTAGCTCAGGGGGAAACATACTCATTATAATTGCAGGTTGTCATCACAGTTGAAATTAGCTCCCTATGTTTTCTTCATCTGGTGATAATGAAAGCACTGTTGCTTTTTTTGTGTGATTGCAAAGACGCAAATATTGGCGACCAATTCATCTTGCCTCTTGGGAAAACAGCACCGAGTAAATTAATTTCCCTGTTATTAAGTTGGCTTACACAGAGAATGATGGGTAAAACAATTACAGTTTGGTCAAATTTAAGTGAAGTCACAAGTAAATCAGCCTAATTTGGTTTAATCGTGTTTTTCATTGTTATTCTAAAAGCTCAAAGTGTAAATAAAATACATCTCTTTCCAAAATCAATTAATCATGCAGTCTTTTTTATATGACACCAGGTCTGAATTCTCCGCCATCACATACACGCTCATACACTGAAAGCACTTCAAAGCAGCAGCAAAGTATGAGTTTCCCGACTTTGACAAAGCCTCTCTGAGAAGTTGAACTCTGCTGAACCAGAAGTATGAGTTTTTGTGTCGTAACGTAGGTGTTGAACTTGTAACATTTATGCAAAAGAAAGGGGAGGAAGGAAAAAAATAGCACAGTCTGTCAAAGACACTCCCACACAAAACACTTCAGCCTTTGCCACTGAAGCAAAGATGTGACCCGTGATGAAAAAATGAGAAAAAAAAAAAACGAAGAAAAACTGAAGAGTCTTCTGAAGGATGTACGTTCAGAGACAGAATACAGATGAAAGATAAAACTCTTTGATAAAAGAGATCCCTCTCTGACAAGAGGAGAGAATGAAAGCCTTGTTCTGAGTGTACATCCTTGTCTTCCTCTTGTTCTTCTTCTCTTGTTTTTTAAGTGTCTGTACTCTGAAGCATATGCGAGGAAAAAACTTGAACTATATGAAAGTAAAAGGACAGCGTACCTTTTCATTACTGCTCCCTTCGTAATCTTCTTTTGAAGAGTGCTGCAACTTTTTGGTCCTCATTTATTCTCAGGTTTCTATGGAGGTGGTGCATTTTATTCAGTTTTATCTCAATGCGTCACTTGCTCACCTCCATGCAATGTGTGGTTATATCTTACCGTGGCTTTTTGTGTTTGAGGGAGTTTATTTCAGTTTTATTTTTATTCCTCATTAAAATCTTTAGAATCAAGAATTCATGCAAAACTTTCACAAGTTGGTCATTAATCCCACATAAATCAATACTTCAACTTTTATATGTATAACACATTTAGATCTCTTATAAAGGAATTGCAATTCAAAGTGTTCACATTGATTAAAAGCACTAACGATCCTAGGTTGCCAAGATACTGAAATGAATAAAATAAATTGATATTAAAAGATTAAAAAGTAAAGAACATTAAAATCATAAAGTAATAACAACCCTACATAAAATCCAGACTGAAAAAATAAGTTTTTAGTTTCTGTCTGTCAATGTTTGTAACAGAGACAGGGACTCGAGTTTGCAACTCTTACTCAAGTTGCGCATACGGACTCTTCAGACTGGACTCTGACTTGTAAACAATAATTATGTTTTCTTTTTTGGTGTATCAAGATTAAGGAAACTCTGACGAGCTTAATGTGAGTCTTTCCCTTTTTTATGGTAACCATGGTAACCACTTGATGCATATGGTGTGTGCCTTGTAGCATCACAGGTTATTACTTGTTATCATCGGGTTATGACAATGGCGACTGGCGGCGGACCTGCAGCTGCTGCTTTACTATTCATCATTACATTTGGTTAAAAACTCCAACAAAAGGAGTACTGGCTGTAAAGTATCCAGTATCTTTGATCCAGGATCTGGATCAAAGATACTGGATCCACATCATCTAACTGCTGAGCCTGCACAATAGCGGGCAAGATGTAGTGTAACTATGTTCAGGTTAGAAGAATACAGGTTCCTTTAAAGGAATGCATTCATTGTGTGTGGAAAGTGTCTGTTTAAAGTGATCATATAACAAACAACTAATCTGTACTGATGCTGTATGGTCATAGATATGAGTGATAATAATACAGTAAGTGCTGTGAATAGTTTTCATAGATAAAGCTGTGCAGTATTTGTAGTAGGCTGGACAACAGCAGATGACAAAAGCTCATAAGAATTATTTTTTTGAGACTAAAGACTTGGCCAGCTCTTATCCCACGAAGACTTGAAACCTGACTTAGGCCGCGTTTCTACCAAGCAGTCCGGTTCGGTTCGTCCTGGTACTGCGCGCATTTTACAGCGTTTCCACTGACATATCCTGAGACAGATCCCCATATAACTGAGACGAGCCGTCCCACTTTTTGGGACCCTTTCGTATGGGTGCCAGACTAAACCAATCCGCTCTCGGAAGGTGGACCTACAACAGTGCAGACCATTGATTGCTCGAAAGAATCGTCACTTACCCCGACAGCAGCTGTATTTCTTCTAGCAGCACACAGACTTCTCTGAAACGATGCTTGATTGCACTTTGTATCAAAGCACCACATGGAAATCACAGAGAATGAAATGCTGCATGTCTCCCATCGTTGCTCTTTGATTACTATGTTGCGTTTTTCTTCTTCATTGGATTTATTAGTGGGGTACACTATGTCGCACTGCTTCGGTGCCACACTATATGCGGCTGTTGGCATCCGGCTTATACATCGCCTACCACGAGGGGGAATGGTTGGCTGTCAAACAAGACCAAGCTTAACCTTGCCAACCTGTTCTAAACCGTACTAGTCTGAACTGGACTGCTTGGTGGAAACAAAGCTCTAGACTCGTGACCAAAGACTTGGAACTTTGCTTGGACTTGCAAAAAACCTCTGGTTTGTAGCTCCCGTCAGATCCACCAGCAAGCTCTTCCATGGTCTTGAAGCATAGTGGCTGAAAGCAGCATGAACAAAAGTTTTTAGTTCTTCCCAGTGGATCAGCCTAAAGAGAAGAGCGGAAAGATCTGTGAGCCCTTCCTGGTTCATTAACCAAAGCATCTCAGAGATGTAGTCTGGTACCGGGCCATGTGGTGCTTTAAAACCCAGTAAAATAATTTTCAAATCAATTACAAAGCTGACAGACAGCCACGTTTTAAAATAGGCCTGATGCTGTGCTCTCCTCCTGGTCTTTGTACAGACTCTTGTCGCCGTATTTTGAACTACTTACAGCTGATAAACAGTATTCCTAAGAAGACATAAAGAAGAGCATTACAGTAGTCTATTAAAGCATGATTTAGCCTCTCTGTTCTGCTCAAAGAGAAACGGCCTCACCTTGGAAATGTTCTTTAGATGATAAAATGCTTTTTTGTGCGTTTTTGTGGTTTGCAGTTAAAATCTGAATCTATGAAGCACCAAGGTTTCTTGCCTCATGGTTTGGGTCAAGTCCAAGTAGTAGTGTGAAGGCCAGTTTTTCTCTCTGAGCCTTCGAATCAATGATAAGTACTTCTGTTTTGTCCTGGTTGTGCTTTATTTATTTATTTATTTTTTTTTACTTCTGGTGCACTATGTGACACTCTTGTCTTTTCATACAGCTACTGTCCTCTTAGATTCCTGATGACTTCTTTGTACCACAGACGTACAGGTGTAATTAAACCCCAGTAATCCTAAGTTTGCCTCTGTCCAATCAAATCCTGACTGCTGTTATCTTGATGAACGTTGTTCCAAAAAAAGGAGATAACTTAGTGAATTTGTCTCTCCAATCTGCAATTACAGCGTTCGATTAGATAAGTGTGATTAGAGCTGCAATCACACACATCTAAAAGCCCTCAGTCACACTGCTAGGGTCAGACTATTAAACTTCTGTGAAGCTTTCATTAAAAGCACATAAATAAAATGCCAAAAGTTTTAACTCCTTCTTTAAAACAGAAGCACAAATATTAAAGAAATACTCTCACAGAATATTCAAAGCTTTACCTCGGTGACAGATCATCAATTCGTTCCCTGTCTCTGAAACTTTCCCTCACAAGGTCACTGCTGTATTTGGCTGAGCTAATGTTGATGTTAGCCCAGGGTTCTCCGTCGTCAGAGAGTTTCAGTTTGGCCACATACAGCCCCGGGCAGCCGTCTCCTCCAGCCTCCACATCCAGGCAATTTAAAAGCTGTATACTCAAGGGATAATGGGGCAGCAGCTTGCAGGCCTCAGCAGGGGCTCTGAGATTACTGTAACTCACACTGCAGGTGTGGGGGACAGAGGACCGTGGATGCTAAAAAATGTAATCAAAAGCTGAGCTTGTTCATGGTCTCAATCTATTAGTGTGAGCTGGGGATTGGTAATTATTTTCCTTTGCTAAATCTGGGTCACCGGGGTACAGGAGCAACTGTGTTTATATTCTGTCAGCAGCATTCAGAGCCTTGTTATTCTCTGTGCTGATATTGTTGACCCTTTGTTGACCAACTGCTAGTTTTTATTTACTCTTTAGGACCAACAATTCATCATGTAAGCCACTTGAGTCTACATTAATCAAGCATTTGTTGCCAATACAGCACAAATTACTCACATTAAAGGCTGATTGGTCTAGACCGCAATTTCAGAGAAACCATGCACTTGAAAAATGAAATTGAAATTATGACATGTGGTTTGGGTTTTTTGCTATCTTGAGGATACAGGAGGTGCCCGTCTCCTCACATTGTGTCACTGCTTTCAGTCTGAGGTCACTCTGAGGATGTCAAAAAATGAGAAAACACTCTGTCCTCTTCTTTCTCACTGTTAGCTTCCCCTCAGCCCTACGGAGGCCAAAGACTCAGCATTTTACAGCTCTGAGACTGACACTGAGCTCTCCATATGCTCCACTCTCTCTGATCACTGCAGAAACAGACGCACCAACAAAGTTAACGGCGTTCTTTTCTTGGAAATTATGCACAACACAAGATTCAGCCTGACGCTGTGGACGTGTCTTAAGATTTTGATAACTATTAATGTAGCCTGTGCATAAAATTGCACTTCTCTCTTGATTAAAAAGAAAGGAACAGACTGCTGCATCACGTGCTTTAGATCGTTCACAAAGAATCTTCTGTGTTTTACTGTCAGTATTTAAGCTTATAGATGCCAAAGTCTGTAAATGAAGATCCTCTCTGAAGAAACACCAACAGCTGAGGATTTATCTGCTTTAATATCTCGTTTTGTTATGTCAAGTTTGGTTGCTTTATTATCATAATAATAGTGAGTTGAGCTAAATGTAGCCACCTACTAGACTACAGTACAAACGTACAACGTTTCTTTGTTGTGATGTGTTAAACAACAGCGCTACATAACTGTTGATAAATACCTTAGCTCGTCACCTTGTATCTGGTAAAAATTGTCATGAGAAAAGAAAATTAGTCTTTAAAAACAAAATCCGATCTCCTTTCATTTTTCCATTTTTTGTACATGCATGCATTCTCTCAGAGCTTACATGCTTTAGACCAGGTGTCTGCAATCTACTAGAATCAACTGGAAAAGCACTCAGAGAGCGCAGACCTCCGCCAAACATATTGTGATTGTCACCAACATTTTAGTCCGACTTTAATGTTATACCCCCCTTCTGCAGACTGTCTGCTACAATTTGGTGTTAGTTGCAGGTTTGTACGATAATTTGTTCCTGACAGTGTTGAAAATTATAATGACCCAGTACATATTTCATATTCCTGATCTTAGTATCTAGATTGTACTTTAACATCTGTCAGAAATTATGGTGACCTTGTCTTGTATTGTTTTGCAATCCGACTATTTATGGTGGAGTTATGTACACATATGGTGAAAACAGCCCTATCTCACAATGATAAAGAATCCTTTAAAAAAGTCCACAAACAAGAAGTTTTTTAAATTATGCATTTCTATATGTGATGTGATAGTTTATTACTTTTAAGATCACAACGCTGATATGGTCTACTCACACTGCTTAAAGACTGAAGTTACATTTCCCCCCTGACACCAACCTTTAGGCTTGGTCGCTGTCATACAGTCCTCCAGAGACTACTTTTACAGTCAGTTCTTCTTGTGTGTTTTTATCAAGTTCATCTTGGAAAACACAGCCTCGCAGGTGAAGGTTAAACCAAACATGGTGAGCTGTGTTTTCTTTTTTATTTCCCAGAGCGCTTTATTAATAAAGTTGTCTTGAATTGAGTTGAGGCAAAATATCTCTGTCACTCCAGTGGTATAGGTGTTAGAAGCCTGACTCATGAAGGCTAAAAAATGCATTCAGTTTTGTAATGAAATTAGGGCTGTCACTTTACCGTGTTAATTAAAGTAATTAATTAAACAGCAAGTTAATGCGTTGTAGAAATAAACACTATTTACTCATTAGCTGCCGGCCATTTTTAGAGGATCTTGAACGATCTTTCAGGACCCAAATAATATTGTTTTCTCTGACTATGTAAACACCAAAACTATCTCAGAAGAGTGGACTCTCTTCTTTTATGTCTCTTCCTATTTTTGATCCAAAAAACAGACAAAACAGATTTTTTTTTTTTCCAGTTCGTTTCGGTGCTCCTTCCTTTGATCCTCTCCATGATCTCCATCATTGTCTTTTCTCACGATGGTGCCGCTCTTTCTCTCTGAACTACTGCGACACATCCTCAGTTGGAGTGTGAGCTGCCTGAACTTTTCTGACTTGCAGTGCCTCGCTATGTCTCTGTCATCTCACATCTTCTCCTCATATCCATGCTGAGCTCTCATCCAAAGAGCACACCACTCTCACCCACATGAAGGGCATGATTTTTTGAAAAACATAATTTAATTCTATAGACACAGTAACGGTTGTAATTGGTTCTTCATTTGGGGACCTTGAGCAGTTAATATAAAAATGTGATTAATTAGATTAATTAATTACAAATCCTGTAATTAATTAGATTATTGTTTTTAATCGCCTGACAGCACTAAATGAAATACAAAAAATTGTATCAATAAAAATCAAATAATAATGATTTTATGCCAAAATTTGATTTTTATTTAAATTCATTTGAGGGTCCAGCTCCTAAAGTGACTGTCTGCTAAAATTCTGGCCCCTTGATGAATATAGTTGTTGTGTGTGCCTGTGTGATAAATGTTAAACAAAGACAGATATAAAGTTGAACACTACTGTTAAGTTAGAACTATGCAGGTGCAGGCATGAGTTGTGTTTTTGTAGTTACAAGCACAGATGCTAATACTTGGACACTGAATACGTTGTATATAAACTGAAGCGCCAATGTTTCAATCCTAATGATTCAGCTCTTTGCTGCCTGCTGCTTTAAAACAAGCTCTCTCAGCTCCTTCTGTCTCTGCCTCTGTCACCTCTTAAAGAGGCCACTATCATTGTGAGCAATAAACAACACTTGGTGTGAAGCCTCACTTATGAGCTGCAGCACATCCAGTCGAAAAAGATGAGACCAGCGAGAAAGAAAATCTGCCGCATGTATGAAAACACCTCAGCTGAAATAATCGATGAAATACTTTAAACTGAACAGCTCATTCAACACAGTCTCAGTGTACTTGAGACGCAACAATTAATTACAAGTGATTTGGAAAAACGACTTACTTTCAGGCATCATTAAAGAAAAAAAGGAGCTGTACCTGCTGTGAAATTCACCTGCAGTGTGATGAAGAGCCACCAACATCTTGATCGTAAGAGGAATAACAAGGGTGTAAACACAAAATGTGGGATTTTCCACAACACAAACCCACAAACACCAGCAGCAGCCTCGTTTATAATCAGCATTTATTCATAGCGCTAACTGGCTAACAGAGCGGTCTCTGCAGCCTGTGCAGTTACTAAACCCTGCATGTTCCTGTAAGTTATACTCCTCCGCTGACTGATGGGAGTCAGTGTGAGAGTGAGTATGTTCCAGGAAAAGAGGGTCTGATTCAGTAAGCGAGAGGAGCAGATATAGGGCTGATGCGTATACTGCTGATGTGCAGTTTGAGAAAGGCGAGCAGACAGACAGGCGAGCGCTGAGTGAATGCTACTGGACGATTTCTCCTTCACTGCTCTGCCAATAACTTCGGTGTTGCATCGGGTTTCTCATTTAGTCAGTGCCAAGCTGCACAGACTCTGATAAGGCTTCCTCCTGAGCTCATAGCTGCTGAATGTATGGGGAGGAAAACTAGCACACAGCTCCCCCGTGCTCAGGAGATCTGGAGGTGTCATTTTAAATCAGTTTATAAGCTGAGTCACTTAAAAACAATTTAACAATCTGAAATTATTTCCAACACAGGATCCCAAGAATGGTGCAGGATGGGTTAATAACTCAGAAAGCATTGATGATCATGTTGAATCCATCATCCTGAAAGGGCTGTTTCCTATCAGCTGGCCTCTCCATACTCGATCATACTCAGTAAGGTGTCTTTAAAGTGACGGCTCGTGCGCTGCAGCGACTGTTGACCAAAGATGCTGTGAATGCCTTCCATCCCCCACCAGCCTCCTCTTGCTGTTCTTTGTAGATGGATGCTGTGCAAGCTGTTTCTAAATAATGGTTTGTTAGTGCCGGGCTATCATATTTATGGAAATATATGTCTGCAGGGCTGTTTTATTGCTACGCCTACCTTGGATACATCCAGGGACTGTCTTTTTGTTGCTTTTTGTCAAATACAAATGAGTTTCTATACGTTCTCTTCAAGATCTCAGACTGGATTGTGGGTACAATTAAAGAAAAAATGATAAAAGACAGAATGAAATTGATCTCAAGGAAACTAATAAAGCCAGATTAATCTTTCCAACAATTGAATATGATAATATCTATGCTAGGGCTGTTAATCGATTAAAATATTTACCGCTTTTAATTGTAAGATTCATCATAGTCACTTGGCGATTAATCTCATATTGATCGCAAATTTTTTTATCTTTTCCAAATCTACTTTGAGGGGATAATTGTCAAGATTTTAAACTTAACAGCTTGTTTTTTAGGCAGCTTAACACAAAGTGATAGATCTCATGCATCACAACAACAGCATTGTCCAACAAGTACTTTTGGTTGGTAAAAAAAAAAAGATCACTTCATGCACAAGCACAGGGAGAGTGGGTATAATCCATGATGTATGATTGCCACAAGCGCACCTCTTGATAACCATTTTAAGTAATAGCGGGATGTCAGAGGGCTGTGTCGAACCAAAATAACGTAACATCAGTCAAAAAGTCCTGAAAGTTGCAGCAGACGCATTCCAAATGCATGCGAGAAATTTGAGTTAGCGCATTATTATCCCGTCTTCTTCGACAGCTGTAATCTACACATCACATGCATAACCAATGTATAAATGTGAGATTGTTGCAAAGAAATAACTTCATATATCAAGCCTGGAAGTACTTCCAAGTTAAAAAGAAATACAATGTAATTTGATATTTTAAATACACAGTTGTCATCTTTGATTTATTGTTCAATTATCTTTATGATGCGTTTTATGGACTAGCAACAATTTTTCTTACTAACCCTTTAAAGTGATACCCTGGGATGGAACAAGTTGGGTCCTATCACAAGGTTTAGGGCATCGTGTCGTAAAACGGCAATACCTCCGCTGCAGAGCCACAGCTGGCTACGAGGCGCTTGCCGCTTAGTGTATCAGTCCACGCGCGCGGCGTGCCAGATATAAACAAACGCAGGTAGTCTGCCAGGACGAAGAGACACGATGAGACCTAGAGCCTTATATAGCTGTGTTTTTGTGTGAAAGTAACGCGCTGAAAATTCTCTGAATAAAGCGTGAATGCAGACCGATATCAGATTTTTTCGGTGGGAGTCCGTTTATTTGTGTTTTTGGTCAAGTAAAATATGGCCCCGTCTGAGTGCAGAGGAAACCAGCAGAGGAGCAGGGAGAGGGTGTTTGGTGCGAGCGCCCTGGGCTTCTGCTGCACAAAATCACTGCTGTAGGGGTAATTTCTGCCCTAAACCTTGTGATAGGACCCAACTTGTTCCATCCTGGAGTATCACTTTAAATGTATCTCCAATAATGTCTATAATTGATTTGATTGTTATTGCTGCAAACCCCAAATTTTAGTCAACTGTATTACACACCTACTTTAAATTCACATAAAATATCAAGAGGTTGATAATTTCTATGTTGTAATGACGGACAATCCTCAAACAAGTCATAATACACCAGACGTGTCTCCAGTCTGGCTCCACTCTGTTGCTTGTTTTCTGGGTTTGTCAACTCACACAGGCTGCTTGTTCCACCGGCAGATAGCTGGAGTCATAGACTAAGGAGTTCCCATACTCCCCACTCCATTGGTGAGTCTCTCTTTGTTCATGCTGGGCTGTAAAACCTTAAGGTTTGTTTTAATTTGAAAGTCCCTGGGCATTTTTAAGACTTCCTGTCCCACCCAATCTGTTTTTTGTATATCGATGCGCCACAGTTCAGGCATCTGGCAAATTTATGTGGCTTGGGTATCTGCTGCGACCTGTTGGAGCAGAGATGCAGCAAGATTGCAACAGATCAGATCCGGTGTGAGTTAAAAATTGACTGGAATAGAAATATACATATACAATATGATTTTGCACCAAGACGTAACGTGAAAAGGGCACTGACCTATGATCTTTTTTTTGTAATTTATATGCATATACTCAATCTTTTTCTGAAGTTCCACCAAAGAGACCAGGAATCTATAAAACCAAAGGTTATCAGATTCAGAATTATATTGGTTTTCAAAGACAAAAAAACTAAGAAAGCTAGCAGATGCACATAAGACTTTGGGTGCACTGATGGCTGACAGCTTGAACATCTTACATCTTCAATGAGTGAACAAACATTTTTAAATGTAAGCAGCATCACATGCTGGTGCAACTCTCACACCTGTTTTTTTTTTTTTTTGCTCAGCTAGTTGCTTTGGTGCCTTGCCACACTTACCAAAACATGAGGTCGTAGTGTCCTCGGCAACACATAAACAAGCTACTCTGTGAAAATGGAGAGTTAAGATGAGAACTGGTTAGACAATCCCTCTGCTGCTGTGAAATGCAACAAAATAACAAAATAAGTGATGTTTGTCACTTAGCTATGTAGCCATGCTAACAACAGAGTGACAAAACATCCCAAAGGCTACTCTCTGTGCAAGGCGATCATATATCACCGAAGGCTGTTTGTTTAATCCAGCCAAAAATAGATGAAAGTGCAAAAAAATGTGGAACCAGGGACACAGTTAGCTGAGTTTTTGTACTGGAGAAAATCTTGTAAATCTAAAAAAGAAATCACACTGCTCAAGTTACAAGAGCTGTGTAACCACAAGCCATGAAAATCTGTTTATACAGTTCTGTAAAATGACTCCTGGTTTTATAAAATCATCACCGATGTAAAGTGATGATTATTAAAGTAGAGAAAGTCAGGGTACTTAGTGTTTGGAGTCACAGCAGTCACAGAAAAAGTGCTGCAGCAGCTCCGGAGCTCACAGTAAGCCGATTTAAAGAGCTGCCAACAGCGATTATGCAACACGGGGCTCTCCTGTAACTTGTGTCGCCCTTCCAAGATTTGCTCGGCTCTCTCAGACCTTTCTGCCCTCAGGAGCAAAGAGTGTCCATCATATTCATAATTATCTGGAAGGTAGGTCCATCACTGCTGCATATTAGCAGCACAGAGACGCCATGGCAGTAAATAATCCCATCATTCCAGCCAGAGGAGGTCAGGCAGACATAAATTTAACACAGAGCACTTTTACATCCTGGAGGGCATTGTGGGGAGGTTTTATCCTCTGAAGGATTGATGTCTTGGATTTCCCTCTCCCTCTCTCTGCTGCTGCTTTTTTTTTTCCACTGAGATTTCATCCAAGAAGCACAGGACCAAGTTTTACTTTCTTTGATTCATACACATCTGAATTGCTGTCGATGTACGGCTGCTTTGTACCTTTTGAAGCTCTGCGCTGGATTTCTGAACAAATTGTTCCAGCAGCAACACTTGACAGCAGACCAGCAACAATCAGGTTTTGGTGCCTCACAAGCACACAGTCATGCTTTGTTATCAAGGGAGGACTTTTGGTTGGGTCAGACCAGGGCACATTTCCAGGATGGTTGCACCACTGCACACAGAATTTACTCTATTTTTCTAGAGTTTTAAAAAATACAACCCAAGCTTCTTTTTTTTTCATAACAGCTTGTGTTGTTTTATTCCAAAAATCACATTTAATCAGTGTTGTTTTCAATATTCTGCTGATGATGATAAAATCCTACAGTCTACCACGTTTGTACCAAAGTGTGAAGTAAAAGAAGAATTTTTTGTTTTTTTGGCAGTGCTCGCTCCAGATTAACTGGCTGGGTTATTCTTCATGTTTTGGTTGAATTAGATGGTTTTAGTGCCTTTGCTGCAGATTTTTTTCATAGTTCACCTGTATACTTGTACCAAATGCAGATTATTTTCCTTCCATACCTCAGGATGTATCCTCTCTAATAGCTGGCTGTCCAAAAAAGTTTATTTCCTGTTCAGATTTTGTACAACAAAAGAAAAAAGAACCTGAAAAAGGAAGAGATATGGAGAAAATGCAAACTGTTTTGTGTTTTTGCATCTCTAATGGTAATTGTTAGCAAACTTTAAGGGTTTGTATTGTGTCTGGGAAGCATCGGGTACATCTTTATTAAAAAGGCTTTCATTGACATTACATTTCTGCCTCTCAGACCCATGATAAATCATTTTTTTAAAACTTTGACCAATTAACAACATATAAGGGCACTGCCCACTTCATCTTTTGGTGAAATCACGTTACACCCATTTTTGTGGAAAGAAAATTATGTATTTAAGTACCATAACACCAATAACAAACAGCTAATAGAGAACTCATAACACAAATAATCAAACTTCCCATTCAAAGACCAAGTTTAGTTACTATACTTATTAGGTCTTATTTATCCCAAATTTGCAGCTAAGAAAATCATAAAAAAACAAGACCATTTTATCAAGAAAAAATCTTGAGGTCATCATTTATGCTTTTATTTCTACTTGTTTGGACTATGTAAACTCTCTGTACATGTGTTTAAACCAACACAGTGTGCAGAGGTTACAGCTGGTCCAAAATGCAGCAGCACGACTCCTCACAGGAACCAAGAAGAGAGAGAATATAACTCTAATTTTAGCTTCTCTTCACTGGCTCATCATAATTCTTAGAATTGATTTTAAGATTTAATTGTTGATTTTTTTAGCTAGCTTTGGACTTGCCCCTAAGTACATTTCTGATCTCCTCAGTCCATATGTGCCCGGTCTTAACCTGAGGTCCTCATCCAAGGCTCTGCTTGTTGTCCCCAAAGTCAGGGCTGAGGACCAAAGGTGACCTTTGACCCTTTCTGTCAGAGCTCCCATCCTGTGGAACAACCTGCCTGATGAGACTCTTTTTGTCTTTTAAATCTCTTTTCAAGACACATTATTGATGCTCTTTTATTGGAGATTCTAGCTTAGTGTGTTTTAATAATTGAAATGCTGCATTTATTTTATTTTACCTATTTTTACTTTTTTTTCCCCGCTTCACAGTAAATGGACAGGATCTTAAAGTCTTATCTTTTGTTTTTTTCAATCTGTTTTAATTTTTTTTTAATTGTTTTTATTTTTTCTGATGTTTTCTTTTCCTTTATTTAGTGGTGGTTTTTAGCCTTTTATATGATACATTTTCTTTAGTTTCTCACAGTTCTTTTTTTACTTCTCTTTTATTTCTTCTTCTATTTCTTCTCTTTTTTTCTTTTCTTTTTTTATTTCTTAGATACAGTTACACTTACACTATAACATTTCTTTAGAAAAGTGCTATATGAATAAAGTTTATTTTTATTATTATTAGTTTGATTATTATTAGTAGCAGTTTTCTTATTATTTTTATTTTTATTATTATTATTATTATTATTAATATTATTATTATTGTTATTATTATTTTATTTTTTTATTGTCGTTGTTGTTGTTGTTGTTGTTGTTGTTGTTGTTGTTATTACAAACTCCAGTACAGAATATGAATTATGCGCAATATCATTACAAAAAAAAAAAAAAACTAAATAAACAAACAAACAAATATAAAACATGCTTTCACATGAAATGTAAAATAAAAAAAAAACATAGTATTTAATCAAAGTCTGCCTTTGCTTTTTGGAAGGATTGCAACATTTTTGATCTATGTTGATGAATACAACACAGAGGTGACTTTGACATACTTGGCTGCACACTCACACGCGTCCTTACCTCACCCTTTTTTCAATTTTGAGAGATTTTCCGTACTTTGTCCTCTCATGACATTTTGTTCCCTCATTCAACTCATTTCCCTTCAACAGGACAGGAGAGTTTTTCTCAGCTTTCTGCTCCTTCTGTTTGTTTTCCCCTGCCTGACATTTATAGAGCGCGAGCTCCGAGGATGCTCTGAGCGAGTGCAGAGAAGCTGCGTCTCCGGGACATTGAGCGTCCGTGGCGCGAGCAGCTTCGGATCACTCACTTAAGCAGCTAACATTTCAAACGGGCAATAAAGGGAGTCCCAGTCCCTCTAGAACAATAAAACAGTGTTAGAGTCAGGGGTGGATGCACTGTAATAAGGACAGATATTTCTCTGCCACCCCTGCAGCTGCTGCGCTCAGCAGAACTGGAATCAAAGGACATTCACTCCACAAAGAAAGGCAGCATGATTCACTGTGCGTCAGGCTGAAGCTCTAACTCCCACCACGGTCTGAGGATGGAAGATGCACCTGGAGAGATAAGGAGGTCGGGAGGGCATCAGAGTAATTTATGGCCTTAATCAAAATCTGTAACTCTGGCAGGAAGTGTTTCCTGTTCAACAAGTTTTTAAAGAACTTAAAATGTGCTGTCCTCTCCTTCCTCTTACTGCATATCTTCTCATAATAGTTTCCCCTATCGATGGATTCTTGTGGGAGCAGCAGCGAGTCCGAGCAAAGAGAGTTGTTCTCTGCATATGACAAGATGTAAATCAGCATGGGGTTAATTTGTTTCTGTCCTTCCTGAGCAGGAGCAGAGATGACAGTTAGGTGATGATCCCTCATGTCGGATCCTGCTCACGCCTCATTCCCCCTCGCAGGAATAACATTGAACAGGGATTCTGCCAAGACCTTGACTTAACTGTCGGCTTCAGAAGTGTGTGCTCCGTCTCTGCTGTGTGGGTGTGTGGGTGTGGAGGGTTTGGGTGTCATTGGATGTTTCTTTGGCTTCGGTTTTGCTCATGGAACGGGTTATGAGAAAAATCCAAACTGTTCGGTTTCCCTCACTTGGTTCAGGGCCTGTGTGCTTCGTTTGGTCCATGTTTTTCTTTTTCTTTATTTTACTACTCAGTTTGAAGCCAGCATGTAGCCCCAGTATGTGCAAATCGAGGCAAAGGAGTTCAGCAGGACACTTTGTGGGGAAGCACTTTAGATTCAGTGTGAGCTCTGGTGACGGCGATAAGAAAGTGGAGGATAAAACCACGACTGAGTGTTGCCAACTTAGAGACTTAGTCCCTACATTAACTGACTTTTCAGACTCCACTGGTGATTTTTTTAAAGACCACAACTCTTGCGGCTTTTCTGGAGTTTGGAGAATCTGAGGTTAAAGTGTTTTGATCTCCTCAATGGTCAGCGTGTGTGAGCCCCTCCCCTTTCCAAAACACAGACAGTCCTCCTCACTCACAGCAGATGAAATCACACAAGTGTGTGTCTCATTATGGTCACTTCTGCCAGTCCCCAGCCCAGATAAAGGAGGAGGGTTGATATTTAGACATAAAAAACAAGAATGGACAGAAGAAAGTTCATTTGTAGTTGTAAACATATGTATAAGGTTGTGTTTTACCTACTTACTGTCTCTCAAACGTTCTTTCTCTCTCCCACAGAGTCCATGACAATTACATTCAAAGGGATTTTTATGAAAATTAAACAGCAGCTTCATTTAGTGGCCTTTAGTGACTTCTGAGACAGCCAACAGTGACTTTCCAAACTGAAGAGTTGGCATTTTGATACCAAGGGGCATCATCATTGAGAATCCGCTTGAGGCTGGCTCCAGAAAGACCGACAGTCACGCACACACCCAACCATAAAAATGGACTTTTAAGGCATTAAAGGTCCCATATTCTGCTCCTTTTCTGCAGTTTAATATGGATCATTGATGTCTTCATGAAATGGTAGTAACATGTTTTGGTCCAAAAAGCCAATAAATCAAGCACAGCAGCATTGTTTCCAGGCTCTCATAGCCCCTCTGTTCAGAACGCTCTGATTTAGTGGGCGTGGCCTTCATATGTAAATGAGCCACCACTGATACCGCCCCGCTCTTCCACGCCACTGAGAGCGGCGGCAGAAAACAGTGAAGCTTGTTTACCGTAACATTACAGGCTAAAACAACAGGCTAACCGCAGCTAAAGTTAACATCCTGAAGCTAACACAGAGACAGGGGGGACACTGAGGAAAAGCTCTTACATCTGCTCCACAGCACACAGCATTTAAAATACTCACATTTCCAGGGTCCCAGGTTTGTTGGTGGATGGTTGGTAATGCGCCTGGATTCAGGACCAGTCTATTCGCTAGCCCTCTGTTGTTTCCAAAGTTGGAAAAGCAGTCGGCCGTGAAGGGACTAGCACACACATGCACAGTTTTACTGAGTGTAGCTGGCACATTTCCCTCATAAATGAACTCTAGACTTGTCTTCTTCTGAGATGGGAAGCTTGTGTATGGAACTATGTGGCTGTTTACAGCCAAAAACAAAGCAGTGATGGCTCTTCAGGGGAGTGGGCGGGGAGAGGGTTCGGGGGTATCTGCTCCGGTGGACCAATCAGGTCAGACTTGCTCCTGATTGGTCAAAAAAGGAAATCGCTGACGTTGGCAAACCCCGTAAATTCCAAACAGCTCATTTAAGCTCAGGATTTTACATTCACAAGCACTACTAAGTACAGATTTTGTCTTTAAATATCACATTCTGTGGGCTGGGAGGAAAGCCAAAGACCCACAAATTTAACCAGAAGACTTAATAAAGTGATTTTTGCATAATATGGGACCTTTAAAAAACATATTTACAGCCTGTTTCAAAAAACAGCTTGGGTCTAAAACGCTGATTTCTCTACCAGCACACACTGTATGGTGGGTGAATTTTTTTCTATCTCTGCGGTTTAGTTGTTGGGATCGTTTGATTGTCCAATCAGAGGCACAGCTCACGTCACGTGACCGGCAGGTGCCCTGTAGCTGCTCGAAGAAAAACACACAGCCGGCGCCATTGCAAATGTGGCTTCATCCGCGGATTGGCTTCATTTCACGGTTTCAGGAACAGACATGTGATGTCATGGAGACTACGTCCATGTTTTATTCAGTCTATAGTTGAAACTTTCAGGTTTCTCATGACTATACATGACAGAATTGGTTAAAAAATAACCTGTTAATGGTGGATTATTAGGATATATGGTAAAATAAAGGTGTTAAAAATATAAATTTACAGAGAACCAAACCAAAGACGAACACAAAACCATCAAGAGGATTGCATTTAGCGATGACGCATATTTATAGATCTTCTCTTTTTTCGTCCATCCTCGTCTTCAGCTCTTTGGATGACATGAGCAGGAAGTTTTAAGGGTTGTCAAGAACTTCATCATGGGTCACCCTCAACTTTCCTGACCTGAGCGGACATTTTGCACACCAGGAAACCCTTTGTTTGCATTCAAACATATGCAAAAGGATCTTAAAATGTGCATCTTTAATCAGCACTTCAGCATAGAGTGCCTCAGCGGGAGGTTTTCACTGTCGGCTCTTACTTGGCCGATCCCTTGTTGACTTCTCTGCAGTGACAGTTTTGCTAACAACTGTAGATACTCTCCGACAGGACTCCCCACTGCTACAACTCTGAAACCAAAAAGACGCGCTGGCACTAAACATCGAGAGTGTTTCTCTCAGGATCATTGTGTCTTTTCGTTTTGCTTTCATTGGTTTGATGAGCGTGGAGTTATGATGAGATGAGGGGATAAGATCATTCCTGTGTACTCTCAGAGGGGGGGCTCAGCTCTGTTAAGATCCAAAGGGACGTCACCTAATGATTATTCATCAGGAGGTTTTTATGTGTTGTTCTGCCATCGCCATGTTTCTCCCGCCCTCCAGTTGGCGCTCCATGCTGTCATGAGGTTTTGGGGGGAAAAGCAAAAGCAGGGACAGAAGAGGAGAACATTAAAACCTGTCTGTCTCTCTTTGCGTCTGCCGCTCATTCACCAGCTCTCCATTTGTTTCCAGTCTGTCACAGCGTGAGACGGACGTGTTTCGCATAATTATTAATTTCAAGTGTGAAGAAAAAAATAACGCAGCGTGAGTGCTGCCCGTGATTAATTTGTGGTCTCTCATTTTCCCTGCACATCCTCATCAGGCGGAGGGGTGCGGAAAATCAGGGACTAGAGGACCAGTCTGTTTTGAAGCCGCTCTAATCCCAAAGCAAAGGAGGACAAGAAGCTCAGAGCATCTAAATGAGGATGTTTACCTTTTGTTTCATCCGGATTCAAGGATTACTTTTAATTAATCAGACCCCCTGCTGTTAAAAAGCTGCCTGACAAATTAAACAAACAGAAAAATAATGTTCTTTTTGAATGAGTAAATACTTAAGGACACACATTCACACACACACATCACCTCCTCCTCCTCCTTCTATGAAACACAAATGTGCATCAAATCCAATTTACAGCCACAATTCAAAGGCTCCGGTTTGTGTAATGGAGGTTAATCAAATGTCTGTCCTTTCTCTTCTCTTTGTTGCTCTTGTAGGGAACGCATGCACCATGTCAGAGTACAACAAGCTGAAGAGCATGCTGCTGGATATGCAGCCCAAAGTGCTGGAGACAGGAGAGCAGAGCCAGCAGAGGGACATGGAGGAGAAGAGGGCACTTGTGGACACAATGTTCAAATACCTGGATGTGGATCAGGATGGCCGGCTGGTCAGTGATGAGCTGGAGAAGGTTGGTATCAAGCTACGGGAGCTTTATGGAGACACTGAGGGCTGTAAACTATCCACTCTCGCAACAGATCCAATGAAAGAGGCATCTGTAGTGTTGGCGTAGCCTTCTCAAGACCACGGGTCCTCAACCTGCAGTTCTGGAGCCTCATGCGGCTCTTTGACTCCTTTGCAGTGGCACCCTGGAGCTTTAAAAAAAAATGTTTAGAATAGAGAATTTTTATTTTTCCCACAGAGAAAGCTGATTAAAGACATAAACACCCAAAAAAACATGCATTATCATTTTGTTGGACTCAATATTCATAAACTCTTGCAATGAAGCCTTTGAAATTTTTGCAAAATTTTCGGAATTTTGAATTTACTAGAAACTTTCGCAATTATTTAAAATCCCCAAAATTTAAATCAATTTTAAAAGATTTTTGAAATTGCTCAACATTTTGGGATTTTTTACAATTTATTTTTATTTTTTTTTATTTTTTTTTATTTGTTTGTTTTTACTTTTTAATTTCCAAAAACTTCTTTCAACTCTGGAAGATTCCTAAATTTCAAAATTAAGGGAAAAAATAAGATTTTTTTTCAAAAACCTGTTTTTTATGTTTGCTTGTTTTTTTTTTTTTTTTTTTTTTTTAATATTGAATTTACAAAAAAATGTTGTTGTTTTTTTAATCAATTTTCTAATAAAAGTTCTTGGAATTTTGGCAAAATTTATGAAGTTTTAGAATATTTCCTAAATTTTTGCAAATTCTTAAAAATTTGTGTCTTTCATGAACTTTTGCAATTTTTTAAAATTGAAAAACTTTTCTAAAATTTTCCTAAATATTTTTAATTTTTCATTGCACATTTCTGAAATTTAAGAAAATGTGCAATAATTAAAAAAGAAAATGTGTTTTTTGTTGTTTTTTCTGACAATTTTGAATTTTTTTTGAAAAACAAAAAAACAAGACATCATATGTACAATTTCATGAATCAAAAGAACTTCTTGTTTGCATAACTTTTTATTAGAATTTGACTATGCATAGAATTTTAAACATGTTAAAATCTTTATTGAGAAGATAGAATAGATTTTGTGGCTCCAGAATGACTTTAATCCAGGTGAGCTGAGGCAAAAATTGCTCCTATGAAAGTAAAGGTTGCAGACCCCTGCTCTTGAATTTCAATGTGAGTCTGTCCCTGCTCATATTTGGCATCAGTTCATTAGATTGTGTCTTCTTTGTGTGTCTCTCCACTGGAGTTATTACAGGGTGAGTGACATGTGGCTGGAACATTTAATCATCTGGTTTAACAATGAAAAATGTTTACCAAGGTTATCTCCCCTTGAGAGTCTGATGGGAAACAGTGGGGGGGACTTTATAAAAGATTGGCATTGGCATTTGCAGGGTGAGGAAATGAAATTATTGCAGGCATCATCTGGTATCAGGAAATGGGCATCAGAGATGAGTGTTAATTAGACTCCTCCCAAGCAATGCTGTGATGTCAGGGACTTTTGCCAGAAAGCAGTGACCATGTCCAAGTTGAGCTGCAGCGGGGAGAAAAACAATCAGATGCTTCTTCACAGTTTAAAGCCTAACATGTCTAATCTGCTGCTTCTCTTTCTTTCTTTGGATGTGGAGGAGAGTTCAAATATAAAAGCAAAGAAAAACAACGTAATGAGAAGCTGAAAATTAGTGAAACTAAATATAGCACAAAATGTAACGCTGGTTAATCTTTTTCTAAAGTGGCAACATGCTTTGTCCCCTCTAATGATGTAAAAAGATAGAGTAAGGTTTGGCCTACTTCTAGCAGAATGAATTCCCTTTTCTGGCAGAGCTGTACGAAAAGATCCAACAAAAAGATTTTGATCAATCACAGCTGGTAATTACTGATGCAGACATGTTCCTCGGAAATCTGTAGATAACAGGAATTTATAAACTCAGCTGCACAGAAAGGATGGTTTTAAGGATGAAAGATGAATTCCAGTCATCCATCCAAACTTTATCCAGTTGAGGATAAATCTTTTGTCACGTTTCTTAGAGGTCCTGTACACTGGGTTTGGAATGCATTACCCCAACGCCTAAATTCAGATCAGTGTCGCTGAACACATGGTCGTCATCTGCTGTGCCAAAAAAAAAAAAAAAAATATATATATATATATATATATATATATATATATATATATATATATATTTATATATATATATATATATATATATATATATGTATATTTTTTTCCTTTGGAGAGTCTAATCACTTCTTGGCTCTCCCTTCTAACATATTTTACTAACCCAGAAAAAAACGTCACAAGAACAGCAGCTATCAATCATCATCAAACGGGACATCAAACCCTGTTTTTAACCTCTTATAACTAATGAAAACAAAACTTTTCAGAAAATAAGAGGACTTGAACACAATGCAGCCCATCTTCATATCACCACAGCATATGGATGTGAGAAACATTTCTACGAAGTGTATTAATTTTTCAAAGTTTGACCACAGCCCATCTGGAAGGACTGGGGAGATGGAATTTCTGACCTATGCTGCAGCCAGCCACCAGGGGGAGCATTTTTTGTGGCGACCACTATGAGCAGTGAAGACTATAGCTGTGTCCTAATTAAGGGTGAATTTGAACCGCGGTGCATCAAAGGCTGTCCCATTTCAGAGGCTCCTCCAAAATGCGGCTCATGCGGATGACAAATCTGGCCTCTTTTTGGGGTGCTAGGAAGGATGGATTCAGAAAAAAAAAAAATGTTTTGTTTCAGTTTTTTTTTTGGTTGTTTGTTTTTTTTTTTTTTTTTTTGTTTTTTACTTTTCTCTTTTGGCTTGTTTTTTTTTTTTTTTTTTTTTTTTTTTTTTTTTTTACAGGAAATTCAAAAAATACATTCAACCAATTCAGTACTCTAGGAAAAAAGCAATCAAAACTATTACAGTTTCCTTTTCTTTTTTTTTTTTTATATGATCTAACATCCCCCTAGCGCTTGTTCAGATGTTGAAAATGAACATTGTTGCTAAACTCTTACACGTACAACGTGGTTCTGTACTTTATCTTAAAAAAAAATTAAAAATACTAAAAATATAGTAAAAAAATTAAAAAACAATAATAAAATAGTAGTAAAAACATCCTGTCTAAATGTAAGGTTTTGATTTTGCCTTTGAGAGGTAAAGGTAAGGCTGAGAGTGACAAACAGGAAATGCTCCGTAAACCAGACCGTCTCAATTCAGTGTGGCCTTTGTGGTCTACGCAGGCTACGAAGTCCGGGTCCTCAAAAGGCTGCAGCCTTCGTGGGCTGCAGACCCTGAATCTGGACACAGCTCATGATTGTCACAACCATTAATCTACTGTGTGACATCCTCAGCTCCCTTTAGAAACGTTACCCATTGTTTTTAAAACGTGAATTTGTTATGGGGTTAAAGCAAATAAATGGAGATAAGATCCTCTGTTAAACATCACTTTTCTATTTGCAGTGTGCAAAACATCAAGGAGATGACTGTAGCAGCAACACGAGTTATAGTAATCACAATTCAAATCAAATCAACCAACAACAACAGATTTACAGCTACAACACCGATGATAACAGCAGAAGTATGTGTGATATTAACAGGAAGAGCAAATAGTCAGTGCAGTGTAATGATTTCCTCATTGAGGGGGAAGCAGACGGGTCTCTCTTCTTTTAATTGGTTTTGTGATGGCAATTTACATCCAATCATTTACATTTTTCTTACAACTCGCCATGTAATTCCCTTCACAGCTCCAACCTGCTCCAACCTGACTAAAGGTCTAATTAGTCAAACTAATTGTCAGGCGTGTATATGTTGGACTTTAATTCAGGCTATGAATAGCACTATTAACGGTACACTACTTTTAAGATTTTTTCTAACACAGTGAAAGAAAAATGTGATCATTTAATAATATAACTCACTTTTTTGTCTTCCATTGTTTTTGCCCACCTATGAATCCCTAAATGGTTGTTTTCTGGTTTATCTTCAGAAATTCCTTCACTGCAAGCTTCACACTGTTGTGTTTCTGCAGACTCGAATCTGAATGTATGATTTTAAGTATGTGTTTCTGTAATAAGATCAATTACTTCATGATATATTTAGATGAAAATTCCTGGATAATTACTCCATAAGGATAGAATTCCAACATGAGAAAACCCTGTGCAGAGATATACCTGCACTGTGGCTATAAATAGATATTCATAGAAGAAGAAACTACTCTCACAACAATATGGTGCATCTGTAGTGATTGAACAGAAGCCAAGCTCTCTGTTTATCTCTTCCAGCCAGCTGAACAACACATTTCTAAAGACTCTTCTCCTGAGAAAGACACATCTTTTGTAAAGAAGTGAAGACTCATAAATGACAAATAATGGAGAGAGTAGAAACTCAGGTGTAAACAAGGAATCAGCATCTGCCTCACATGTTAGATTACATGTTTCTGTCACCCATTTCAAGCAGAATGAAATTACTCTCAGAGTGACTCTGTTCCTGTGATTCGGGTGTTTATGTACATGAGGCACTTTCTTTCAGATGGAAATCAAATTCTAATTATTGGTTGAAGGGAAAATCTCTTTTCAAACACACTTACTGCAGCAACTGTTTCCAGCCTGGTAATTTATGTCGTGTCTGTATTGCTTCTGCTGGCAAACAAATGCTCTCTTTGTTTAACACTTGAAGCTGTGAGCTTTTAAAAGGGCTCTGTGAGGAAGCTTCAACCATTATTTGTTGAGTCGTTTGATAAAAACAGACAGTCCAATTGGAAAAATGATAATAATACAGTTTCAAACCTAGAAAGCAGACAAACGTGTTATTTTGTTCACATAAGGGATCAACAGTGATTGTTTTTTCCCCTTACACCTTTGAAGCCTGAGTGTATTTATTGAAAAAAAGCTCAAAGGATTTATTGTCATTATTATTATTGTTATTGTGTTTGTTTTTTGTTGTTTGTGTTGTTTTGTTTGTAATTTATTTTACATTAGATTTCCTTGATTGTAATTGTGTGTCTCAGAAAATATTGAAAACATATTGTTTTATTAAAAATGAAAAAGGAAACTTAAGGGAATAGTGAAGTTTAATGTATGTACGGTATCTACCATTTAAATGTCTGATTTAAATTTGTTAATCAGACATTTGATTTTATTTGTGAAGTTTGAGTGTATTTAAAAAATGAAAAAAAAAAGTTAAAGGATTTTTTTGATTGATTAATTAATTTATTTATTAATTTATTGTTTTTTATTATTTATTTATTTATTACCTTTATTTTTTATTTATTTATTTTTATATTTATTTATCTTTATATTTATTTTATTCTAATTTTAATCATTTATTTATTTATTTATTTATTTATTTATTTATTTGGGGGGGGGGTATTTAATTGTCCTCATAATTTATTTAATTGTAGACCCGTGTTTCAGAAAATGTTGAAAACTTAATAAATATGTTTAAAAAATAATTATAATAATAAAAAGAAAAAAAAATTAAATAAAAAATAAAAAATTATAAATAAAAATAGAAAAAAAAACTTTCTGGAAAGGTAAATTAATGCATGTGGTATCTAACATTTAAAAGTCTCTGTTTTATATCGACCAAATTTGCATAAAAGGGTTCAATACCCGGTGCTGCATACCTTAGTTTAAAATGGTAATGCATCAACAAATGAAAATGCTGTTTGAGATTAAAAAATGTAGAAGCCGTGAATGACAGATGACTTTTACGTCTTGTGTCAGATCTCCATGAAGGAGCACCTGGAGGACAGTCTGATGGAGTGCACCATGCAAGACCTGCTGCGATACGACGACTACAACAACGACGGACACCTCAGCCTGCACGAGTTCTACACGGCTTTCCGTGAGTTTAGATTCAGCTTCTGCAGCTCTCCTTTCTTCTTTCTGTTTTTCATCTCTCCTCTTTTCTTTTTCTTTTGTTTACTTCACATTAAACAACATTAATTTTAAAGGCTGTCTTCCACTGAAATGCATAAACACTTTTCAAACCACTCTTTTATTTTTCACATGAAGAGACTATTATATCACATACACTCCCTGCTGAATCCATACTGCTATTACACTTAATGCCTTTAGCTTAACTCAGTTTGCTTTAGATGGCAAACAGTGGAATACATTTATAACCCCTGCTATTAAAAAGTAAAAACTCACAGCTTACTGTCATCACTATTTACGACCCTGTGACCCTCCGAGCGGAGGCCTCTCCACAGCAGCCATCAGGCTGAAAGTGCTTCATCCACAGATAAATTGATAATTGCACACTCGCCCATGTGCCCGGACCCCGCCATGATTATAGCATCTGGTACAGACATAATAGCTTCTGGGCTTTAGGCTGAGCAGCAGCTGAGAGGCAGGTTCCACCTTTTCAGAACCAATAATAACAATTACACCGCTAATGCTGCTGTAACATCAA
Organism: Halichoeres trimaculatus; assembly: GCF_033239565.1. Classification (NCBI taxonomy): domain Eukaryota; kingdom Metazoa; phylum Chordata; class Actinopteri; order Labriformes; family Labridae; genus Halichoeres; species Halichoeres trimaculatus. The sequence continues at coordinate 6,264,667 of NW_027437184.1, read as the reverse complement.
AATGGCAGGATGCCATGATAACCTGCTGCAGTTTTCTCCCATCTTTTCTCTCTTACAGCATTTCTTTCTTTCTTTCAACTTGGGGAAAAAACCTTCATCTTAATCCAAATTGGGGATAAAAACGGATAACATCCAGCTGTTAGCGGTAGCAGGTGGCCTTTCCTAGACCCTCAGGTTGAGCAGGTGCATTAGACCTCACCACTAATTCAGCGTCTTAATGACTGGTTTTAGTGGGAAGCATCCTCCTATTGTTTGGTGACAGTCTCCTAACGCTCCAGATGGGCAGTTAGCTCACATTGCATGGTGTTTACCTGCCTACATGCCTGCCTGCAGGTTTCCAGGCCGTGATTGTCGCTGCATTTTTATGTTTGACAAGCAGTTGAAGGAATGAGTTGGGAGCGATAAAACAAGCTATTGATTAGATGAAGCTCAAGGTTAACTGTTGGACTGAAGGAAGGCAACACCAAGGGGGGGCGATTATATCTGAGTGGTGCATCTGGTGTCCTGGATAATGTTGATGGTGTGGAATTGTGTAAGTTGTCACATGTGTAGGTGAGAGTGTGTGTATTTTCCTCTCCCTAATGTGCTGCCTGGGATGCAGAGCAGCCAGGATTCACAGGTGTGTTTAGTTGGGTGGAAATTTAGAAAACGGTCAAAGGATTGGGAAATTGATTGTGAACATTAGACCTAAATGACACGAGGGGGTATTTAGCAATGATGGATATTTCTCTGTCACATCAATCGTCTGATCTCCAGAAAACATAATTTGTAGTCAAACTCTGCAGACTCTATAAATCAAAGTAAAGCTGTAGAAAGTTTCTTTGTTATAGTTTCCACTGCTGTGCTTCATGTCCCTCCTCTGGTGCTACTTTCTGTCTGCAACTTTGAGGTAAATACCAAAATCCCTGAGACGGTTTCCTGAGACTACCACTCCACTTTCATAGTTTATCCCACAGTTGCTGCACTTGAGCTGTTGAGGAACGCTAATTGTGTTGTTTTGGCTCCTTTGTTGTCTTTGCTTTATTTAATAAACAGAGTAAACCTTGACAGGTACACCACCCCACAAAGCTGCGTTTTGTTGCCTCCCAAATCTATATTCTATTTTTACCGCAAATTGAATCGAAGGGAATATGCTAGGAGAGAACTCCTGAGATGATTGCATTCTTATTGATTTTTTTCTTCACTTATTCTGCCTTTTACAATTCCAGCAGGTTGTTTCTTGTATTATTTTACTTGTCTGTGCTGTCTCCTTGGCACCTGTGTTGTGTCAATGCTGCCTACTTTTTTGTCTCCCAAGTCTATAGATTTATTACAACACTTTAAAAATAACTTTGATTAAATTACTGATGCAGTTTTAAAAATTACTTGGAAGTTTTTTTTTTTTTTTTTGAAAAGGCACTTATGTTTACTTTAAAACAGAGATAGGGACTCGAGTTTGCGACTCTAACTCATGTTGAGAAGACTTCAGACTTGACTCTGATTCATGTTTTGGGACTCGTGAACAATCATCACGTTTTCTTTTTTTATCTTATTGTGATTCCTTCCTTTTTTCATGGTGACCACTTTAAGCATTGGGGGCATTTCACTTAGACATCGGATTGATTGCTGTGCCACTTCAAACAGGACTAGGGATAGGCACCGAATTAGGTATTTTTGTAGGTACCCCAAATTCAGTCAAAAGTACCAGGTTCGGATTCATGTGAAACCAAAAGGTACCATGTTTTGGTACCTAAACGCATCCTTGTGACTGTGACGAGTGGAAGAGTAGGAGATTTTCCATGCTGAACATGAACGCAGCATTGCAAGGTTATATATTGAAGAATAAATATGTTATTGAAAATTGGTACCATTGAGTACAGATACTGATTGGAGTGTCCTGTGACAGCAACAACAACAACAACAGTCGTGGCAGCAGTAACACTCAGCATCTTGATGTCCAGTGTCCGTGGATGTTTCCTCTGTATTCCTTTCAGTCTCCATCTGTAGCAGCTCCTCTTCTGTTTGCTCCGGTTCATACAGGTATCCTTTTGGTTCCAAAGTGAATGAAACTTCATTGTCGCTGTCATAGTCACTCATTTTGAATTTCCTACGCTGCCTCACAATCCTTAGAGTACAAACAAAAGAATTACGATACTTGATCAAACTTACACGAGGCTACAACTGGCGCCCGAAGCATAGCTTGTTTACATTCCCTACAGCTGAAAGGAGGAGGGGGGACGGAGCGTACTAGCGCTGCGTGGAAGGATACATGACCAGTTAGTTAGGTCCGGATAAATGTTTATATTTCCGAAGCCTTAATGCACTTAAAAATATTTTATGTAGCGTGCTCTTAAACTGTGGTATTACTTTTTGATTTTAGTTCTTGTAGGCAGAGAAAATAGCCGTTGAATCTGGTACGGTCTCTCCCTGTTAGCGCCTATTTCCTCGTCACCATCGATTAAAGTTTGTGTCTTACTGAGGGAGAGGAGACACCTTTCTACTGTATCTAATGTCCTTAGTGGTCACATAGAGCTCATACAACCCCACTTCAAAAAATCTGAACTGTCCCTTTAAGTGCAATTTTCTTGACACACAAGTACTTACCATAGCCAATGCCCACACCTACCATCCCCTTACACCCACTCACACACACACCACCTTTGTGAAATGTATTATGACTAAAGTATTATTTTGTTAAAACTTTATTTTTATTATAACTATTATTGTTTCTATTCAACTATTAGGTGACCTAGTGACAAGCTGTGTGACTACCAGCAACAACTGTTGCCAGTCATAAAAACGCTATTTTCCTCAAAACAAAGAACAAAATGGAAAAAATAAATATGATTCAGAGGGATTCAACTGATAAAATTATATGGCTTACAACTCTGAAAAAAATTAATCGATGACCACTTAAAGTCCATCAGTGAGGTGTAACATTTTCTATATTTACTCTCATTATGGTCCCACTGAGCCTGTACTGTAGCTATGCTCATGGAAGAATACCGTTTCCTTTATAAAGAAAAGCATTCATTGTGTGTTTTCTTCATATTGCATAGCAGTGAGCTGTTTAAAGTGATCATATAACAAACTACTAATCAGTACTGATGTTGTATGCTAACAGATAGGAGAGATAATAATACAGTAAATGTTTTGAATGCTTTCCATAGATACAGCTGTGCAGTATTCATAGTAGACCAGATAGCAGCAGATGACAAAAGCTCAGTAGACTTATTTTTCAGAGACTTGGGACTTGACTTGGACTTGCAAAAAAATACTTTTCTGCTTTCAAAGGTTGTAACATTTCCTATGATGCAGTTTTTGTGATGGTTGAATACTGTTTACCAGCCACTGTTGTCTGTAATTCGTCTGCAATTATTTGCTCCCACATTCGGATGTATTTTAGAGTTCCCGCCCTTAATGCTGCAGAACTTTTAGATAATTAAAGCCTGAAAAAGATGACTTCTTGGTCTGTGCTGCTGCAGCAGTGAAAAATTAAGCCTCTCTTTGCTGTAGAGCATATTGCAGGATGGAGATAACAGCATAATGGCTTTAAATCAGCCCTGTGCTTTCCTAATGGTGTTTGGTTTCACAGGGTCCTCTGTCCTTCCATTTGTTACAGTGTCAACATGGAGTGGGTGTGGATGGCTGGTACACATGCCCTTTGAATCCGAATTAGAACCAGTGTAATTAAACAATAATAAATGTGCAGGAGTTTGCCTTGTGGACGTTTGCTCCAATGCTGGGGCTGAGACGATTCACATTTCCCGTTCAGCGAGAGACATCAGGGCATTAGCACGGAGGCTGCTGCGTGAGCAGGCTTATTGAGAGACATCTGAAGCCTGCAGATGTAATATATACGGTCACACAAGGTCACACCTCCTTTGTGGATACATGTGTAGTATATAAAGCTGCCCTGTGGTGATACATGGACTGCATGTGCATTATGAATGACGATTAACCTTTCATAAACGTACAGGGCGAGACATCAGGGCAACGCTTCATGATATTGGCTTTCTCACAACCTCTGCAGTTCACGCCGGTCTGCTCAGTCTGGACACAAGTGATGCTACAGCATGTGTCCTCATGGCTGTACAGCGATGGAAAGCAATGCAAAGTTTAAAAGGGAAGACTGTGCAGAAAAGTAAAAGTTTGAAATCAATACTGTTCACCAACTGTTAACGCAACCTTTCAGAAAACATGACTCAAAGACTGTAAACAGTTATTTCTGCGAGACACTGATGAAAAAAGGATGAAGAGATGCTGTTATTCAATCATTTATAGAGTTGTGTTTCTGGGCTTTTTTTATAATAGTTAATAGGAAATAGGAAACAGGGAGATAACAGGGAGTGAGATGCAGGAAAAAAAAGTGACCTTGAGGATTACAGCCACGGATCATGGGGTGCACAACTTAACCAAACAAATGCCCCAAGATACTTTTATCTGGTAAAAACCCAGAAAAGTTGGTGAAATACTTCACGTCAGTCTTTTTTTAGCTATTTAGCAGAGTTGTGTCTTGGTGTTGATCAAAAAAACCCACATACACCAGATTGATCTCTAATCCATGTCTGCTCCCTCATGGTATTGAATCAGTTTCAAGTCATGTGTCAACTCCAAGCGGCTTCCTCCAGTGTAAAAATATAAGACAATGCGAAAGTGCTGCAGTCTGCTGTTTCTCAAGTGTCCACTTGAGGCCGTTTCTAGAAGTACTGGAAGTCACATACACAACAAGCCAAAAAAGCTGTTTTCAAAGCAGAAATTAACCTATTTACAGCCTGGTTCAAAAAACATCTCCTGTCTAAATCGCTAATTTTACCATCAACACACACTGTGCATTGGGTAAATGTTTTTCTAACTCAGCAATTCAGAGGATATTAAGATCGTGAGCTCGCCCAATCAGAGGCACAGCTCAGCTCACGTGGCTGGCAAGTGCCATTTAGCTGTACTCGAAGCCCCTGTCACTTCCAATATGGCAGCAATAGCCAATATGCTTCAAAAGTCTGTTTCGGAAACAGACAGGTGATGTCAGGGAGACTGTGTCCATTAATTATACAGTCTATGGTCAACTCACACTTGATCTGCTTCATTATGGTCTGACTGCATCCCTACTCTGGGGGTGGCCACATATGCACAACAATCTAATTTCATTGGATCCCAGAGCTGTGTCAATCCACCTTAGGGGAAATCAAATGAGACAGGACGTTGTGGATGGAAACTACCTAAAAACACTCAGTGTAGAGACTATTCTGGTTGGATTTTAGTCACTGTCTCGGTACGGGTGCGCTTCTTGAAGAGACCAATGTACAATCCAAAGTTACCTTGTTTCTTCAATTTATTAATCTACAGGAAAAAAAAATAGACAACTTACTACTTCACCTGTGCCCTACTTATAGTATTCACCTGCCAGTTTACCTAAAGTGCCCCCTGTGGTGATCCCATACATGACCAAAAAATAAATAAAAACTAAGACTAAGCCATTTAACTTAAACTAAGTTAAATGGCTTATACAGCCATTGGCTTTCAAAATAATACAAACTGTGTCAAAACCAGATATTTACCCTGACTACAACAACAAATGGACATGATGAGAATGAGAATCAGAATTATTTTATTTTCATTATATCAAAAGGCACAAAAAAAAAAAATAGCAGCTCTGGCAGACAGTGCAAAAAAAGAAAGCAGAAGGTGCAAAATGTCAAAATATAGGATAATAACACAAATAACAAGATAGCACAAAGTAACACAATAGGAAAAAATATAATTTAAGTTAGAATAAAAAAAAAAAAGAATAGAAAACTTGTGAATATAAATTTGCAAAAAAAGTTTAGAGTAAGATGTGAGGGACCAAGGAAAAGATCCACAGTAAGTTTTTATCATTATCTGTACATCTCTAAGGGAAGTTTGGTGTTTGTCATCAATGTACCAACACTAAAGACATTGAATGTTGATGCCCGGTCAGATCTTGGCACTTGAAGAAAACAAAAGGAGGTTAAGAGATGTTAGGTTCAGATTTATCTGACAAACCCTGGTTTCCAGGATAATTTCCTTTTGTATGTGTGTTAGTTGGTAGAGAGAAGTCTTTAAATAGACCTGTTTAAGTAGGCACTCTACCACAGATTGATACTTTGCATTGTAGATTATTTCCTCTACAGTTTTAAACTACTTCTAAAATACTGCAAAGTTGCTGTCAGTGCAGCTAATTTTGTTATCACATTGGTTTGTAAGGCTTATATTTACCTGAGCACGTAACTCCAGGGTTGTAGACCTTTTTAGTGTGTGCACAGCTAAAACCCATTGGATGTGAAGGAGCAGCAGAGTGCCAGTGGTCCTGTTTTCATTTCCTAAAATAAACAGCTGGTGAGCGCCTCATTAGCACCAGGCATGTTTCTTCTTGTTCTCATTGTTTCTCCATATTTCCTCCACATGCAGCTCCCACCCTTCAAGCCTCTACTCTTTATTTTTATCAACATCCTCTATCCTTCGTGAGTCTATTTGTTTTCCATGGCTCTTGTTAATAGTGTAATAACACGGAGATGCGGGCCGCCCTGGCAGGGTCTCTCGGCAGGACAGGCTAATTAATCAAGAGTGAAGTAGCAGAGATGAAGAGCGGAGGCACAAGCGGGAAAAATGAGAAAGAAAAAAGAGAGTGTCGTGGAAATACGAAGAAGTGTGTTGCAGGATAAAAGTGAAGAGCATCCTCTCTGATGGGAAATGGCCGGCTTGAGAAATGGGAAAATAATGATGGAACATAAACATAGAGGGGAGGAAATGACCAGCTGGAGGAGAGAATGAGCCGCTGGTGTCAGGAAAAGGTCACAAGGTTGAATATATGAAGTGTTTTTCCTGTGTATGCATGTGAAATACACATGTTTTTATAAAACTGCAACAGAATATTCATGTGATCTCTCTCAGTGAATTAGAAAAGTCTTTTCAGCCGTCCAAGGCTGTGAGTTATTCTGTCTCTGAATTGTTCTATTCTTACTGAATCAATTAATTTTGTGTTGAATAGAATAATACAACAGTGTTATGTCCCAATGAAGAGCTGAGGGAATACAAACGTTCACCTTAGTGGTTTGAACTCAGCATTCAAAATGTTCTGCCTTTGTGCTCATTGTTTCTTTCTTTCTTTTTAACTCCAAATAAAATAGTTGCTTTTTGAAGAATCAAATCATTTTATTTCCATTTCTGTAGTTGGCAAAATTAACAAAATTTTGAAAGTAAACAAAAAACAGTATTGATAGAGATTTGTGAATGGTTTGGCAGTACAAAAACACATTTGGAGCCCTGAGTAACTTGCCTTCCAGACAGTGTGTGTTTGCTTAAAGGAACAAAGCGAACTATCTTTGCCGGCCAGTATCTGTTAATTGCAGTGACATTTTTGGTAAGAATTGTTTTTTTGGGGTTTGAAGACAAGGTTTACTCATTTGCTCTAGTGTTCAGCTCTGTTTTTCCGTCCTTTTTCTTTTTACCAGTCCAGTGCCAGTTGAGTTGAGTTTAGTTTATTGGTTAGACCTCTTAAAGGTCCCATATTATGCAAAAATCACTTTATTAAGTCTTTTGGTGAAATTTGTGGGTCTTTGGCTTTCCTCCCAGCCCACAAAATGTGATATTTAATGACCAAACCTGTACTTAGTAGTGCTGTTTGGATTTTGGGGATTTGCTGATATCAGCAATTCCCTTTTTTGACCAATCAGGAGTAAGTCTGACCTGATTAGACCACCGGAGCAGATACCCCCGAACCCGAACCCGCTCCCCGCTGCTGGAGAGAAAAGTTGAAGAGCCATCACTGCTCTGTTTTTGGCTGTATACAGCCACATAGTTCCATACACAAGCTTCCCATCTCGGAAGAAGACAGACTAAGTGTCTAGAGTTCATGTATCAAGGAAATGTTCCAGCTACACTCAGTAAAACTGTGCATGTGTGTGCTAGTCACTTCACGGCCGACTGCTTTTCCAACTTTGGACAGTCCAACAGAGAGCTAGCCAATAGACTGGTCCTGAATCCAGGCGCATTACCAACCATCCGCCAACAAACCTCGGACCCTGAAAATGTGAGTATTTTAAATGTTGTGTGCTGTGGAGCAGATGTAAGAGCTTTTCCTCAGTGTCCCCCCTGTCTCTGTGTTAGCTTCAGGATGCTAACTTTAGCTGCTGTTAGCCTGTTGTTTTAGCCTGTAATGTTACGGTAAACGAGCTTCACTGTTTTCTGCCGCCGCTCTCAGTGACGCTGAAGAGTGGGGCGGTATCAGCGGTGGCTCATTTACATATGAAGGCCACGCCCACTAAATCAGAGCGTTCTGAACAGAGGGGCTATGAGAGCCTGGAAACAATGCTGCTGTTCTTGATTTATTGGCTTTTTGGACCAAAACATGTTACTACCATTTCATGAAGACATCAATGATCCATATTAAACTGCAGAAAAGGAGCAGAATATGGGACCTTTAAGACGGAAGCTTTTTACTGGTGTGCATTTTTTGATTCACCTTGCTACTTGGGATAAGTAAGACGTAATCAGTATTATAACTAAAGTTGGTCTTTGTACAGGAAGTTTGATTACTTGTGTTATGAGTTCTCTATTAGTTGCTTTTTAGTAGTTTTGTTGTACTTAAATATGTTGTTTTTTGCACTAAAATGGGTGTAATTTTTTAATTTCACCAAAAGGTGATGTAGGCAGTGTCCCTAAATGTGGTGAATCAGTCAGAGTTTTAAAAAATTAGGAATCATGGGTCTGAGAGACTGAAATGTAATGTCTACATATGTGGATGCTGAGTCTGAAGAGGTTAATATACAGAGACAATGCACACTGATAAACATTGTGTATATTACAAGCATTCAATAAAATTCAGTTTAATGAAACTTTCAGACCAGATGGGCATACACTCGACCATCTCTTCACCATGATTTTAAGTTTGTTTTAAAAGAAAGGGAAGTGTCATGCTCCCTGAGCTGAGCTGGAGGAGTATTCCAGGAGTAAGTAGCTCTCTCTGGGTGGGCTGCCTGCCAGTGTTCATCACTGAGAAATGAATCCAAGAAATCAACATCTTCCTGAAAAAGGACAGGTCTTGCTTCTCACTTTCCTCTCTTCTTACTGCTCAACTTTGCCGGCCAGCATCCTGACATCTAAGAGACTCCCAGGTTACATGCCATACATAGACTCATGGATTTGTTTAATTTGATTGATTTGATTGATAGATTACTCATTATTTCCTGACCATTTATTACGTTTTCACAGTGCCTTTGATAAATAAGCTTTAAAGTCATAAATCCTTTATAACCCCATTTTTAACCCCTAAATGAGAATACGTGCAGGATCTTTGACTCTGATCTTGTGATTGATTTAACTCAGTTACCATTAAATATGCATTTGAGCGCTTAAACTTTTTTTCAATTTATTCACAAGTTATTCAAAAGCAGCCATGGTTTACTCCCAGGACAACAGCAATCCCTCCAGGCAAGGAGTCGGTCCTTCCCCTGAGTAGAGGGCTTGAAGTAACTCGGGGTCTTGTTTTATGAGTGAGGTAAAATAGATCGTGATGTTGACAGACGCGTTGGTGCAGCATCAGCAGTAATGCCGGCGTTGTAGCAGACCATTGTGTTGTAGAGGAAGCTGAGCCTGAAGGCAAAGCTTTCATTTTACCACGTGTTAAAACTCAGAGCGTGAACGGCTGAGGGGATGACGGGGTCCTGTGTCATTTTGGGAATCAGGGTGATGATGTTGGTTTGATTTCAGCAGCATATGAGTGGGTATGAAGGGTAATCCTTACTGGTGTTTTCCTCCATGGGTGTATGACGATGTTTAGTTTCACTTTTTAATTCACAAAAAATATGATTTATTATTTCAATAGTTCCTTTAAATTCTGTGTGAGTTCAGTCGTTGTCCACGCAGACATACTGCTGGTGTAATAGGACCGTGTGTTTCACCTCCTCGCTGTACGTACCCATTGAAGCTCTCAGAGAGCCATGATGCCTCAGCAGCTAGATGATATCTTTTGTTGCTGCCTGGCAGCTCCTGTCAGGGTTTGATCTTCCACGTTTCTCAAGTTTCCCCTTAATCTGCACAAATGATCTTGCCGAGATCAGATATCAGTTTTACAACAGAAGCCTGTTGTTCTCTGACAGCCAAGTGGGTGAGAGACCTCCAGCTAAGCTCTTAACAACAAAGTGACTTTGAACTGGAGGTCTTAGAGGTTCCCTCAGCACCCACACAATAACTCTGACTCCTCTCTTCTGCTATCTGTTGTTTCCCATCCATGTTATCACTATAATCTACTTGTGTATCCTCTGTCTCACCCACCGTCCTTTATGATCCACCTTTCTTTTTTTGTGCTTTCCGTTCTGCATCTCTTTCTCTGTAACTTTTACTTTTTCTCTTCCTTTCTTTCCTCCGCCTCCGCTCTTCCCTAGCTAGAGTCTAATGCCTCATTACAGCTCAATGGACCTTTACACCTAATCGCCGGTGTGTGTTAGGGGCTTTCTGGCACCAGTGTATGCTCTGGTCCTGGGTAATTACCCAGAGTCAGGTAGCTGCAGTTACAGGTAAGGGATTATTGAGACCTTAGTCACACTCCTTCCATGCTGCACTGATTGAATTTTTTCTTAACCAAATGGTGCCCGTCTCACACGGTGTGGTTGTTTCATTATCTGGGCTGTTTTTCTGGTGAATTATTGCTTGTTGTGAATAATTAGTTAGGTCGTTTCAGAATTATTATGATTGGATCATTACGAGTTTCCTAATTCTCTTGATTGAGCTGTAATGGTTTACCTATGAGGGAGGGGATGACATTTCTGACCCATGGGGTCAAATGTGCAGCAATGCTTGAATTTTAGATACCATTTAACAGTCAGTTACCATTATCAGTGACTGACCGGAAATGCTCACCACAAGCCAACTGCAACCACCAGTTAGCCAGAGGAAGCTTAACTGATTATTAACTGAACATGTTTGCAGAAACAAGAAGGAAGTTAGCTGAAAAATTGAGAGATGTGTTATGACACAGGCGTTATGTGATGGTTTGGGTTTTCAGTTGTGTTTGTGTTGTTCGGGGTTTTTGTCTTGTGTTTCTTGTGTTTGTCTCAGTTCTTCTTCTTGTGTGTTCTGTGTTTCCGGTTTTTGTCTTTAGTTGGTGTTCCTTGTGGTTCTTGTCAGGTGTTTGTCTTTTTGTGTGTCTTGAATTCTTTGGTGGTCCATTGTCTACGTTTGCTGTCCTGCTGTGCCGCTATGTCTTCTCCATTCCCTAATGAGTTTTTCTAGTGTTTGTGGTTGTGTACAAGTTTTTGATTTTAAGTTGAGTTTTAGTTAAGTTTAATTTAGTTCACTTAAGTGTTAAACTGCCATTGTGTCCACCTCTTTTTGTTTCCTGCTCTGTGGTTCCTGACAGAATGAACCACCAAAGAGACTATATAGGGAGGTGAACAATCAAACACAGGTGAGAAACACGGCACAGACAATCAACCTAGAGGGAAACACAAAGAGAACTAACCCAACACAGGAAAACTAAGGCCATGTCCACATGTAGCCACGTATTTTCAAAAACAAATATCCCCCCTTGTTCGTTTTTAGAAATACTTTCTTCCACACTCAGCAGACAGATCCGCCGATAAGTGCAGCTCAAGGCACGTCAAACCCGCACTTGGCAGTGATTTCAGGCGTAAATCCTCTGCCAGCCAATCAGAACGAGCCCCTGTTGTTCAGCTGTGATGTTTGAGAACCGAATACTCTGTTTACCGGCGTCCACACAAAACCATTGTTGGAGCCATAATTTAGTTTTTTTTTCTTCTTGGTTTCTTTTGTTTGTTTGTATGTTCAAGAACACTTTTGTATGCAATTTTTTGTTCTGCCAGTAGGTGGTGTTTTAAATGGATTTAAGAAGCCTGAGTTAATGAGTCAGGTGTGTGTGGAATGGGGGGCATACAGTTTTCAACCATGGTTTTTTGTAACGGGAACGTTTTGGTTATTTGTTTTATCGTTGATTATTTGATTCTTTGGGGTGAATAAAAAACGGGTCACCACATCCAAAGCTCTAAGGACAATGGTATTGTTTTTTCTTGTTTTTTATTTCTGTTACTACTTAAACATGTGTCTGTGAAGTTCTTCCCTTCACACCGAAAAAATGTAGTTTTATTGGAAGACTCTACAACCATGAAACCAGAGTTTTCCAAAATCTTCACCCTGGCCGGAGTTTTCACAAACAATCATTTTAGGCGATGTAAAGCTGCTGTTTCATATGACAGGCATAAACATGTAAAAATATATGTATAAAAAATATATATGAAAATATATATTCCCAAATAGAGACTATATAAATCCAAAACATAAAAATACTGATAATCACAAAAAGACACACACACAACAAGGATTACTGAGATAAACACAAGAAACACAAAGAATAACTAAGAAACTCGAGACATACACAAAAACCCAAAAAACACGTACAACTGAATACCTGAACCATGACACACAAATTAATTGCAGTGCCAAGAGATTAAAAAGAAAAGGTTTTGGTTTGGTTTGATATTTTAAATTAACTTTAACTTTTGGTCACACATTGCTTTGACTTCCTCTTTCCAGTAAGAGTTTGATTGATACACCTAACCCATTATCATCCAGTTTTTCCCTTCGTAATGACTTCCATCAAGACACGTCAGGAATATCCAGGACTCAGTGACCTGTAGATCTGAATATTTGTTTGAATCCATTGATGCAGGGCAGCATTAAACCATCAGCAAGGAAAGAAAAGAAAAGAAAAGAAAAGAAAAGAAAAGAAAAGAAAAGAAAAGAAAAGAAAAGAAAATAAAATAAAAATAAAAAAGATAATAATAATCCTGCAAATGTACTTAATGCCTTAAAAATGTAATGTAATCACTACATTTTAACCTCCTGGAAGTCAGGTGATTGCTTTTATTACCTGACATCCAACTGGTCAAATCCTCATGATACAAAAGTCTTTTTGAGCGCACTTACCACATTCAAGTGGATATTAATGTTCACATGCATATGCATCACATGAACACACATTGCAGCCCACAGCCGGTGGTCATCCAGCGGTCTGTGCGGCGACTGTAAGAGATGCCCACTGAGTCGCCATGGCAACTGTGGTTTTATGTCCAAATCATTTATTTAGTACAACACTTAGCTGCTGCAGCTAATCCCCGTCAGGAGGGGATGATACAGAGCAAACCCTGTACACAATGAACAATTAAGGGTGTGACTTGTGCAGTGACATGGGGCTGATGATCTCCCTGGTTTTTACACTGCAGTCAGGTTTAAGGTCTGATGGAGGGCAGAGTCACAGCAGAAACAGAAGAGACACATAGGATAAGGACTTCCAGACAGTAGGTTAAGGACTTTAATAGAGGAAGGAAGAAATTATTTTCTGCTTCTAAATGAACCCAATGATTGCTGCCCTCAGAGGATGTCTGGAGGCAGAGAATCATCGAATTATTTCATGATTCTACAACCTCACTTAGTGTGAAATGCATCAGGGCACAATGGAGCACTCTTCAGTAAACCCTGAGTCCAGACATCTTTGTTTTGTTAACATCTGTGAGTTGTGGATGTTTGGAGAGCACTTGTTGGATTAGAGTTAAGAATCACATATTACATCCACTTCTTTGCAAAAAATGACTTTGTTGCAACAATTTTTTTTACTCAGTTGGGATGTTTTTTTTTTCATTCTTGTCTTTGTCTAAGTACCAATATTAACAAATAAGTGTAAATAACCCCCAAATTATTGAACTAGTCCACCCATGTCTGGCAACTCCTTTAAGCTGTTGTTAGCCTGTAAGCAACAATGAAGTCTGTGGCTGCATGTGTCTGAAAAGGGAGCATGGCTGAGAAAAAAAGAAGCATTGTGGGAGTGTACTTTTTGTGATTTTGAGCAGCACAACCTTTTTAAACACCCAGACACCTGTTTTATTTATATAATTTTTTTAATACTTGTCAATCATTATTTTTGTGTTTTATTTTGTCATTTTTATTTAATCTTATATTTTTTTCATCCCTAAATACATTAATGTTTTGTTTTAAGATAGAGATTTATTTATATTATAAGACTATATATATATATATATATATATATATATATATATATATATATATATATATATATATATATATATATATTTATATATATATATATATATATATATATATATATATATATATATATATATATATATATATATATATATATATATATATATATATTATTATTATTATTATTATTTATTTTTATTTCCAGATGGTTGTTTTTTATTTTATTTTATTTTATTTTTACATTTTAAATACCACCAAAGGTTATGTGCATTAAATTATTTGAAATAAAAATAAATCTGCCAGAAGTAGTAATTGTTTTGGCATTGCATATCGTTGAAATGTGGGTACTTCAAACACAAAGAAAAATTTGAACTTTTCTTTTTTAAAATATTCTACAAAGCAAAACTCGATTTATCGCCCCAGGCCTACATTTAGCCTAGGCCTTGTTGTGCCCCTCCCTGCAATACCTCCGCGCCCCCCCAAGGGGCACGCCCCCCAGTTTGGGAACCACTGGCTAAATATGCTGATGACACCTCGAAAGGCAACTTACCCGTTGAACTTAAACAATAACAACATTTCTGATGAAACAAGGATAATTTCTGATATCAAAGAAAGCGAGGGGTAAAAGTCTCTGAAGTTCTCTCTGATCATCAATGTCGTCACCATCCATAGGGCACACATTTTATTTCAAACTAAGCTCATTTCCTGTCTCAGTTGCAGGAAATGGGAGCAAAGGACCTAAGTGCAGATTTTGAACTCAAAAGATATTAATTAAACAAAACTCAAAAGTCCAGAAACACAAGTCTCAAAAATCCAAAAAGGAGGGGGAAAATACTGGAAGACAAGACCATTTTGGAGGCAAGCCGACCAGACAAAGAACTGAGAAACCCAGAGACTATAAAGACACAGGAAACTCAAGACACAAGTGTGAATCACATGAGGGCCACTCAGCACAGGGACAAACCGCAACCACAAAAAGAAACCAGAAACACTGGGAGACCTCAAGAATCACTACATTAACAAAACCCACCACATTACACTTTACCTTCTAATTATAATTCTTTATATAACCTGGCAGTGATTTAAAGCCACACATCAGCCATGCCAGTTGGAGGACGGGGTTGGACGCCAACCATCACCTCACAGTCAACATAAACACACTTGTTTGTACTTGGCTAATATGAATTTGTAAAGTGTCCTTGAAAAAAAGGAGAGCAGCTCTCTTACCCACTCACTAATTACACAGAAAGTGAAGGTGCTGCTGAAACTAAAAATACATCCTCACACTTCAGCTTTGTTCAAAATAAACAGCTTTCGGCAACACTCCTTTCTTTCTTAATTAAAACTTCCTTCTCTGTGGTTCTCATTTGTTTGACTAATTTGAGTTTCTTCGACAAATAATAAACTCACTCCAACCAGATACAATGCTTTAAAACAACATCTGTGTGTATCTTGTACAGAATCATATTGAGGAACACTGAAACTAATTTTAGGAGACACAGTAATTTAATAAAAGAAGAGGATGAGGCAAGTTGAAGGAAAGTCAGTACCACTAAAATCAAATCTACAACAGCGCATGAAGCAAAAAGTGAAACGTCACAGTCAGATGATGTACAAAACTGCAAGAGTTGCAGACACATTTTTAAAAAAAGTTTATAAATTAAATAAGAAGTTCAGTTAAGGATCACATTATTCTGCTTGTCAGATTCGGTTAATCAGCGACACACACGCTGCAGCACCACAGGAACGAGGCACGCTTCCTAAATGAATCCAGATTCTGATCATCCTGGATTATTTGAAGCATGGAGGCTTAATCTAAAACAGATCACTAAATCAGGATCATCCCAGGAGGAAACTTTAGAAGAACAAATAAAGGAGTGGGAGAAATGTGTGCCTTAGGTTTGTGTGTCAAGTATAAATTGTTCTTGTAATTCATCTGACTTTACGACTCTCTGAAGCTGAGCAAAGAGGCCTGGAAGAGCAGATCATGTGGTAATGGGATGAAACCACTGTGGGACTATCTCACAGTACATCTGGAACATCATATAAAGATCATTAGGACATGACTCCTCATTTGTGACACACTCGCTGTTCTACCAGACATCTAATATCTTTGATAATTATACATGCTGAATAATCCCATCCAGCACTTTCCCTCTGTCCCTGCGTCTCGTTTCCCCGCGTCTCACCATCCTCCTTCCATTACCACCACTTTAATTCCGTCTTTAAGACTCTAATTAGCCATAGAGATGTAAGTCCATGCTTCGCAGGGACTCCAGGGGCTTTGCGTTGACCTGTTACCCTCTCCGACATTTCTCTCCCCGTCCCTCCCCGTCTCTTTGCGGCTTTCTTATTTCTATTTTTTCCCTGTTTCACTTTCCTTTGCAACCGATGGGTCCCGAGGGCGGCGAGTGTGTTCCAACGCGCTATAATTCACAAGCAGCAGCCCCCGGGCAGTTAGTGGCGCAGCATGTGGTCTGCTTTTATCTCTCTCCTCTAACTCCCGCTCTGGCGAGGAAATAATTCATTATCATGCCTCCATTGATTTGCTCTTTCTCTTGCCTCTTTGGAGGAACAATCCCCCCTTTTTTCCTCCGCACTTTTCCTTGTTTTAAAGCCTTCTGCAATTTCAAACAAGTGTGTGAGTCCGTGGCTGTGTGTTTGGCTCCACATTGGTGCATGGTGTGCCTGCATGGGAATGCTGCTCTTTTTCCTCCTCTTATCTCCTCAACGAAATCCCCTCCAGCATCCTCCTTCATCAGCTTTGAAATCAGAACAAAGAAGATAAACAGCAGATAGAGGAAGGAGAAAGGGAGAGGGGTTTCTTGCAGAGTTAAAAAAATGAATAGTAGTCGATTCATGGAACAACAAACATCCCAACAAGGTTAGAGTACAACAACGTAATCCGTCACGGCTGGGTGGATGCAGCTTTTTGCTGCTTTGCTGTTACACCGTGTTGTTGTGGGAAAGTAAGACATATTTCCTATGTACACTAAAGGAGAGCGCTGTTTCCGTTAGACGAACATCTGTTCCACGTACCTTCGTCCAGATGGCTTCAGAGATAAGGTACGATGAAACTGAGAGGTCAGCCTTGTCGTCGTTGAGCTCATTCAAAGAAAAAACAACAAACACTCTCGTAACAGTGCAATGAAAGACTCAAATACGTTAAGAAAAGGGAAAGGTAGGACTAAATTGCAGATGTGACAGCTCCCAGCTGAAAGCCAAACAAACATCTTACAGGGTTTGCATCTCTGTGTTTTCATCAAAATAAAAGCAGCTGCAAAAAGAGCTGTTTACATAACAAAGTTAGACGAGGAGAAGAGAAAATGATTTGGGGAGAAGCCAGAAGCAGGAGGACAAAGAGAGGAAAAGAAATAAGAGGAGCAGGTGATTCATGCTGAAAAGTTTCTGTGTTTGTCAAGGTCAAGAAAGCCAAAGAAGGAAACAGGGCTTAAAAAATACAAGAATAAAAACCACTATAACGTGTTTACTAGAGTCTGGGGCAGCAGTGAAACTGAGGAGGGAGGACGTGGAGGGTGTGAGAGATTAGACATGACAAGTTCAGGGAAGTGGGAGGACAACAGGGGGAGGCTGAAGGAGGGATGGGGAGAGGAGTGGGGAGAGGTGAGACAGGAAGAAAGGAGCACAGAGAGCTTTATGAACACCTTCTTCCAGGTTTAACACAGCAGTGAAGACGGTGAATGAGTCACACTCCCTCTGGGGCTCCTGAATGAGAAGTGTCAGTTTGTAATTCACCAACGCTCACTGACACAGTTCAAGACTTCTGCAGCTTTGGGCTGTTTGCTTTTGTAAAATTGTTGAAGTTAGTGATTACAGAACGCCAGGGTGCCTCTTTGGACCAGTTTATTGTGATGACTAAGGTTGCAGTGGGACACTACAGGTATCTGACAAAGCATTTGTAGCTAGAGGGATCAATGCTCGAACATTAGCCTAGATTTAAAGCTTAAAACTCAAGCATTTTCTCTATCCAGTCTTTCTTCAGTGTCTACTAACACAAAAAAATCATTGATAATTGGTCAGAAATCATTGATAATTCTAATTAGACACAAGAGACTGGAGTTATAATGAGTTAGCACAGCTAGCTTGTCCATCTTATTGGAGATAGATCGTACGTTCCCAATAACGATGGATGGAAGGACAGGTCGATGTTGTCATTTCTTAGTTCACACCTGAGAACCACCACGTCGTCCTCACCTCCTTCTCCTCACCTTGTGGGGAAACATCAGGCCTTTCACCAGTTAGCACTGACATGCTAACAGCTGATTTCACATGTAAACAATACAGCCATGTTACATGTAGGATGTCCAGACAAACACAGGAGCAAAAACAGCAAACATATCACAGAAAACAAAACCAGTTTGGTGTCCATGACCAACAAATGAGCCGTACAAAGCAATAAAGACAGGGCCACTGCACCAGGCAGCCAAAACCAACAGGGTGGCGCCTAGCAAAAGTGCAGGGTGACCATAAAGTCTCTTTACAATTAAAAAAAAAAAAATTACAAAGGCAATTGATGGGATATCTTCATCAGATTAGGTTATTGGGTTATTGCTGTTTACATAGTCTCCCAATCAAAACAGTGATGCGCGAAGAACATCTCAATGCACGGAAAAAGTCATGATGCAATGCCTGTCATTTCCATTTCCTCTTCCTGTATTTGTAGTAACAGCAGCACAGTGGACTTCCTGAACTCAAAAGACCAAGATTTCTTGCGAACAGAACATGCACAGACACAAATTAATGTTCCTGTTGATGGGAGTTTTTTAGGTCTTGAAAGATCGAATTTGAGCATATTCCATTTTTTTTTTTTTTTAAGGGTTAAATATAAAAGAGTTAATGATTGGATGTAAACATAAAAAATGTGTGTCATGGATTATTGAGACAAAATCAGACACACAGACTCAGAAAAACTACAGGGTTATGTTAAAATGTCTTGTACATAACAGAAATAAAGGACATCACTGATCCAAATTAAAGATGACTGATGCCATTGATGGGGCTACACTAAAACCAACATGGCAAGAAATCGAGTACAGTCTTAACCAAGGGGCAACATCCGGTCTATGAGGAAGTGCTAAAAGTCGCTGCACTTTGAGCTTGAGGCTGGCTGAAGAAAGACAGGAAGTCACGTACAAACCCAGCCATAAAACAGACTTTAACAGCATTAAAAAGCATATTTACAGCCTGGTTTAAAAAAACAGCTTGGGTCTAAAATGCTGATTTCACTATCAGCACAGGCTGTACAGTCTTCATTTCACGGTTTCAGGAACAGACGGGTGACGTCGCGGAGGCTACGTCCATGTTTTATACAGTCTAGGGTCTTAACATGCTTCATGCAACTACTGGAGCCCATAAAGAGGTGTATTAAATCAAAGAACTTCAAAATTAACTCCTCTTTCGTAACAATTTCCAAATATTTGTCTGTACATATGATTTTGATTATACATTTTTTGAATTGTAAAGACACTTCATCGACACCCTGGATATTGCACTCTTGATGCTGAAATGCCAATTAAAAAAAATGTCCTCAAGCATGGCGCAGTCTCAGTGCTTTATCAGACATATTCATTTCAGGTGAGCCAGATGTGGAATTCTCCTGATCACTGCGAGGTTTGGGTGTTATATTCTTCATGAAAACTGTAACACAGTTCCCACCAACTCTCAGCAGATGGTAAAAACTTAATTTCAATGTTTGCATTGTGGATTTTTTTGGTTTAAATGAGGTTCATTGGCAAAGAAAGAAGCCCACTCCACCCCAGGTGAATGCATGACTCATTTTAACATATGTACCAACACCAGCGCTCAGTGATGTTATTTGCTCTGCAGCTCTTTTTTGGTGGATATGCAAATCAGACAATGAGAATTTTAACTTTTTGGCTCGTTTGGGGAGGTTTAGTTGGTGCAAAGGTTGAGCAATATGAGGCTAAAAAACACCCGCTTGGGTAAATGAAGTGAAGACAGTGTTAACTATGGGACTTGAAACTTTTTTCCTTTGGGTATTGAACTGTTTGAGTTTACACATCATTTCATTTCAGTGAGACCAATCAGTTGTGAAAGATTTGTGAGTAAGATCCCTGAAAGCTTCACTGAAGGTTATTCAAGGAAGAAAAACTAAATAAAACCAGAATGATCAGTTTATAGTTTTTAAGAGAAGTTTTAATTAGTTCGTTAAAGCTTTTTCACAACACCTTGAGCTCTCCTGAGTTTTTTTTAAAGAATTACATGAGCACTCGCTGGGAGCCAAAACCATTTAGAGGCTTCCAAAGAGTTTCCACAGCCAAACTTTTTTTTATTTTTATTTTTTTCTTCAGCAGACCTTGTGAGAGCAGCTTTGCCAGCTTTTGAACGCTGGAAAAGTCAAACATTTTGAAGTTCAACTGTGCAAAAGTGAGAGGAGGTGATGATTGAGGAAGAAGAATCCCAAATCTCCGTAGTCTCAGAAGTGTGGTCTGACTCCTCGGCTCAGCTCAACATTTCAGGCTTGTAGTGGATTGTTAGTACTCAACATCTCCTTTGGCAACAGGCTCCTGTTCAGTTTTCTGAAACAACATGCACTGAGCCGGCTTCAGGGTTAAAGCTCAAAGGATTTTTTTGTGCTGAGATGATGCTGTGTTTCTCTTCTTTTTTTGGCCTTGCCAGGCTAAATCTCAGCTACAAGCTGCACACAAGTGGAGCACCTTGATGTGGTGTTGTGCCATGCATATAAAGTCCACAGAGAACTCAGCAGTTTTTTTTAGTCAGCTGCTGCTTGATGTTGTGAAAACAGCTATGACAATCAGTGTGCAGTGAGAGTCGAGGAGAAAGGGGCTCTGGTTGGGTCGTCAGAACTCTTGTGATGTGGTGTTAATCCTGTGAAGGGCTTTGTTATTAGCATCCTATTAACTCAGATATAAATTACTAATGTTGCATTTTGTAGTTATTGTAAGTCTTGATTGTTGCTCACATGTTGTGTCTCAGCTCTGTAGTAGCCACTCCATACTAGCTTCAGCTAATGCTCAGGTTAGTAGCAACTGCTAGTATGCACTATCCAGGTATCTCAAGGCAGGGCACAGTTTGGCAGTAAATTAATTTAGAAAACTGAAATAAAAAATGTATAAATGTTACACCAACAACAGAAGTGTGGGGGTTTGAACAGCTGTTGAAGTCTCGCCTAACTACTTTTTACTGTGAGGGACAGTTGAGACATTTAGAAGCCTATTTTAGCTGAGACAACCTAAGACAACACTCATTGATTTGGTTGTATAAGTTGCAGGTGGATTCGGCATTTTTATGGACTTAACTCTGAGAAGATCTTCTTCATGACACTTTAATTTGCAATTCTTGCAAACTCAGCAGCTCGTGAGTTCAACAGAGGAAATTTCCTTGACGACTTCATGGAGATGCATCTATTTCTCACTGGCCAAACAATGATAGCGTTTTTAGCCAGTTTCCACCAAGCAGTCCGGTTTAGATCAGTACAGTTTGGTACAGGTTGGCTTGGTTAGAATAAAATAAATAGAATAGAACTTTATTGTCATTGTAACAAGTAAAACGAAACTGAAGTCACAGGTGAAGTTCCTCTAATGTGGCATTGGTGTCTGGTGTTAGCTCTGTTAGCCATGTCTGTGAATAGCATGATGCTACTCTGCCTTCTGGTATTCCCTCTGTTGCTTGGTTAGCACGGCTAGCTCGTCCATCTTAATGAAGATAGATCTTACGTTCCCAATAACGATGGATGGAAGGACAGGTCCATGTCGTCACTTCTTAGCTCACACCTGAGAACCAGCACGTCGTCCTCACCTCCTTCTCCTCACCTTGTGGGGAAACATCTGGCCTTACACCAGTTAGCATTGATATGCTACAGGCTGCTAACAGCTGAGTTCACATGTCAACAATGCAGCCATGGTTACATGTAGGCTCTCCAGACAAACACCGGAGCAAAAATAGTAACAATATCATTGAAGACAAAACCAGTTTGGTGTCCATGACCAACAAATGAGCCATACAAAGTAATGATCCACTCCAAATACAAAGATTATAAAAAAGAGACAAAAAATTACAAGAAATGGACAAAAAGAGAGAGCTGCTGCAAAAGGCAGCCATAGCCAACAGGGCGGCGCCTAGCAATAAAGCAGTTTTAAGCCTGGTCTTGTTGGCGTTCCCACAGCCAACCGTGCCCCCTTGTGGTAGGTGGCGTGTAAGCCAGATGCTGATTGCCACATCAGTTAAATAATAGTGTGATGGCAAAGCAGTGGACACAGTGTACCCCACTAATAAACCCAATGAAGAAAAAAAATGCAACACTGTTAACAAAGAGCAACTTTGGGAGACATCCAGCAATTCGTCTTCTTTGTGATTTCCATGTGGCTCTTTGATACAAAGTGCGATCAAGCTTTGTTTCAGAGAAGTCCGTGTGCCCCAAGGAGAAATGCAGCTGCTGTCACACAGGAAGTGACAAAATTTTCAACCAATCAACAGTCTGCTGTGTTGTAGCTCCACCTTTTGGGATCTGATCAGTTTAGTCTGGCACCCCTGTGGAAGGGTCCCAAAAACTGGGACGTCTCAGCTCGGTTATTCGAGGATCTGTCCCAGGATTAGTCAGTGGAAACGCTGTAAAATGCGAGCCATGTGAACTGAACTGAACTGCTTGGTGGAAACGGGGCTTTAAAGGATCCTGATTGTTTATTTAAAAGAAACCTGTGACAGAACTGAACTGAACTGTGACTTTGGTAAAGTTTTGCCTGACAGTTTGTGAATCCACCACATTCAGGCGTTAAAAAAAAACAACAACAGATGCCTGAAAACATGGAGAGAAGCCAGAAAAGAAGAACATCACCGACTGGACAGGTTGAGCTGTGTCACACTATCACAAAAGGTCTGAATGATCCACACTGAACTTTTATGTTGACACCTTTTCTCAGCATGTAGAGCTGTCGGGCAGTAAACCTGCCTTTGTTCAGACCGCTCTACTCTGTATGTTAATGTGACAACATTAGCATAATATCTCCTGCAAACACACAGGTCAGTTATTACCAGAGGTCAGATCCATGTGGAAAAGGTCCAGTTTGAGAATCAAACCCACGTTCTTCCCTCTGTGAGCCAACACTTCCGCCCCCCAGGTCCTGTGCTGCCCACGTTTTGTTTATAATCATGGAGCATGCAGGAATTTAGCCTCAACTTTCATAATTATTTTCAAAACTCCTGTCATGCTTGGAGGATCCATAATAATTCAGCAGTGCAGTGCGTGCATGGTGTAGACAAACTTTGTTCTCCCATAATTCATTGCAGAGAAGTGTGTGTGAGAGGAAGAGAGTACTCCAGGGGAAAATATGGAGCAATTAATCAACTTCATCAACTCATCAGCAGCTTCTTAAAAAGCCTGTTAGAGGTTTTAATAGCGTCATGTTACCATGCCTGTTTGCTAATTCATCAGCCCAAAACGTTATCAAAGTGTTATCACACCATAACTGTTTCGTATTTGTCAGTTCTTCAACTCTGAAAACATTTGAGATGCAGCAGGACACATGGGATGTATGGCTCTTTGTTACATCACACACACTACGATAAATACCGATTCAGATACAGACAGAGTCTTCTGTCTATGCTCTGCTTTCATATAATCTACATTTCTGCACGTTTCCATAAAACCTACAGATACGGGCCAAACGGAGTGAAAACCGTGGGGGCACTGCTGCTGTTACTACCCAAAGCTTCAGTGAGACAAGAAGAAGAAATAACAATGGCGGAACTTTTGCGATGCGTTTGACAGCCTCCC
Source organism: Halichoeres trimaculatus (assembly GCF_033239565.1). Taxonomy (NCBI): domain Eukaryota; kingdom Metazoa; phylum Chordata; class Actinopteri; order Labriformes; family Labridae; genus Halichoeres; species Halichoeres trimaculatus. Next base: position 6,240,879 of record NW_027437184.1, on the reverse strand, counting down.
CAATCACCGCCTCTTACAACCCTGCCTCTGTTTTTGTCTGTCACGCTAGAGGTACATTAGCAATACCTCCTCCACAGTCCCCATATTGGTTTTTCCGTTTGTTGTTGTCATTAACTTTTGACTCTGGGCTTCTCCCCCTGGTGGATGTAATGGTCAACAGTAACGGGTATCAAAAAATGGTTCCTGTTAAGAATCAATAAGAAATGGTTCAATCCGTAGACATTGTTGGCTTATTTTCCAAACAGTTCACTTATTAATTCTTTACATTACACCAACTTTCTGCCCCAGCTAGTTTAGCTTAGCACATGGAAAACAGTTTCCCAAGAAAACCCTGGTTCAGGATTTTCTGCTTGATGTTTTACTGAAGAACTGAACTCAACGAGAAATGTTCATTGCTCTCTCACATGAGATTCCTGTTCAACACATTCAACATGTTATACATTTCTTAATGGACCAAAAGTGATAAAGAAAAATAGCACTAACTTGATGCTAATGTAAATGGGAACTGCATTGATATGCTAGTGGTTAGCATACATCAGTATTACTTCAGTTTTACTATAGTATGTCCACTTTAATCCAACAAACGTATGCAATTACCCTCGAAAAGTTGCGTGCAGGCTCATTGATGACTTCAGCGTAACAACAGCAAGGTTCCAAACAGCTTAAAGTATTGCTGTAACCTCTTCGAGACACTAGATGCCCTACTTCAGTCAATAAAACATAATAAAACAGTAAATTAATGCCACGTGGCATGGCATTTTTATATATTAATTCATGTATAAACTCAAATGAATGTTGTTGACACAGAAAACCTGTAAAGCTACTTTTTATACAGAGAAAATTCACAGGAATTGATAAAGGAATCGATAAGGAATCAGATCGATAAGAAGAATCAATAAGGGCATTGGTATCAATAAAATCTTTTAAATATCTATCCCTATTGGTTAACAAATGATGCCATCAGTGCAGTAACATCATTTGAAAAGGACGTACACATTTCCTCACATAAAGGGAGTATAAATTGGCCTTTAGAGTAACACAGCTGATATTTTCAGCCAAGTGTTGGTTTCCTCTCCGACACGTCCCAGGTGTTAAAATGCTGAACTCTATAAACTCCGCCTTTGCTGCTGCTGCTGATAAAGAGCATGTATGCTCAGCAAACCTTCTTTGGATCAATAACTTCAAAGAGAAAATATAAAACATTGCATCATCTGCTCCTCTGTCTGCATTCTCAGCACAGGTGTCGATGCATCATTTACTCCCAAAGTTTATCTGCTGTCAAAAGTTATGAAAGGGGTATGATCCAGCTACGACTTTTACAGGAACTTTGAAGAAACACAAAGTATAAACCACTTTAAGAGTGAGTATATTTATATTCAAAACAGTTCATGAAGTGCTTCAGGCTTGTTATGAGTGGGCTTTGAAAACCAAACCCTTTTTACTCTGATGAAATCTTGTCTGATGTCATTTACTATGATACAGTTTATTAAAGCCAACTCTTCACATACCTTCTCCTCAACATTTGGTCCAAGTGTAGTTTGGGTCCAGTCTGAATCAGACTGAACAGACTGATACTAATGATAAGACATTTAAGACTATCTGTAGTTTAAGTTAATATATCCACGTAAAAAATATTAGGCTTCACCTCCATTAGTGCAACCCAAAACTTTTGCAAAATAATTTTTAGGCCTGAATTTTTCTCTGTTTGTATTAAAACACTTCTATTTCTTTTGCATGCTGTAATTTGTTGCAGCTGTGCTGCTGGATTTTGAGATCATTGGAAGCCCCAAAGGTGTTTAAGTTGTCACTCAGAGGTGCCCTATCTGACTTTTTTAAGTTTATATTTAATGATGGTATAGTCAGTAATATTTATACATTTCACTCTACTTGGTCTCCTGAAAACCCCCAAAAAGGACCTCTGGTCTTGTAGATACTGCAAAAATACCCCAAATAACAGACAACTGAGTAGCTTTATAAACCATATACTTATCTAAAACATTCCTTATCTGTTGAAGTGAAAATTTAAGTAAACATAAATACTGTTTCTCAACAGGATAAAAAAAAGAGGTAGCCCATTTCTCAGAAATGTTTTTCTCTGGTGCAAAAAATAAAAATAATACTTCAATGAGTTGAGTTACACAAAAAGAAAAAAAGAGATATTACTCAAGCTTTATTGTTTGTTTGTTTATTTTTGCAAAAAAATATAAATTAAAAATGTATTATAAAAGAATAAATAAATACATATAAAGGAAATCATTATTGTTTTTTTAATCAGGTTAATGTTTAGAAATAAATAAATAAAAAAATACATATAAATAAAGGTGACTAATTCTTTTTTCAATCAGGTTAATGTATAAAAATAAATAAATAAATACATATAAATAAAGGCAATTAATCTATCTTTCAAACAGGTTAATGTTTAAAAATAAATAAAAATAAATAAATAAATAAAGGCAATTAATTCTTTTTTAAATAGGTTAATGTTTAAAAATCAATCAATCAATAAATAAATCAAAATAAAGGCAATTAATTCTTTTTTAATCAGGTTAATGTTTAAAAATAAATCAATCAATCAATCAATAAAAATAAAGGCAATTAATTCTTTTTAAATCAGGTTAATGTTTAAAAATAAATAAATAAATGAAATAAATAAATAAAAATAAAGGAAATTAATTTCTTCTTTAAATCAGGTTGATGTTAAAAAAAAAAAATTGACGAATAAATAAATAAAAAAACTTAAAATTAAAGAGAGGGAGAAGAAGTGGACTGGATCTTTGGTGGCGCCATACATGGAGTGTGCATGCTCAACATCTTGACAAGAAGGTTTACCAGAGTAAAAACAGCAGCCCAGCGCTTCATTATAAATATCACTGGTCTAAAGAACAAGCTGAGCAAAACCTGAACATTTTAGGGAATTTTATAAAATCTCCTGTAATATTATTTTACCACCAAAAAGGAGGACATGTCCAGGCAAAAGAAGACATGTCATCATCCCAGTTTGAAGTGATACTAAACTGAGAGGATTTTTTGAGGGCAGAGACTTCAGAAACTACTTGAAATCTCATTGATAAAATAAATTGTTTAAACAAGGACAGCAGAATATGAAACAGCTGCTTTGTCTTATCTTAAAAAAAGGAAAAAATCAAACTCCAAATACAGGAGTGCTCATTGTTTTTCATTTGTCTCACTCAAAACAGCTCTCATTAGTTCTGACAGACGACTGTGAGTCTGTTGTATTCACAGAATCAGAGCATTTATCTTCATTTAAGCTCTTCATCTTAGCCTCAGTAACAGAGAAACAGTTTGTTTTCTAGTCTTTGTGAACATAGTCTCATCAGTTTGTGTTTCTCTCCACATTTACTCACGTCAAACACTGACCTTCCTCTGGCCTCCAGAGGAAAGAAATACACCCTCTCTAAGTGGTTTAATAATGAATCAAATTTAGACCTCTCAAAACGTGTCCAGCTTTGACCTTCTAATCCTGGAGTGAAAGAAAACCCTCGTAAAAATGTAATATTGGTCCCTCTGTTTCTCTGTGCGGCATGCCTTTGTTTGATAACACATCATCAGCGTAGATATTGTGGGAGGTAATGAGGCTGAAAAAGCTTCTTTTAGAGTCTTTTGGCCTGGCTGGATTTTTTTAGGGTAATTTTTTGTTTGTTTGTCATCATTTCTCCAGATTAAAACTAAGATTTGTCAAAATTTTCAAATTAAAAGCAGATATAACAACTGTGGTTTCCAAACTGGTTTCATTTTTTAGGATAATCAGCACACCCAGACGATGAAGCTGAAACAAATAATTATATTTTCCTGGTGGCCGTATCATTTCATGCGGTCATAAAATGAAGTTTGAGGGACTTTTGTTCTTGCATTAGCAGATAATCACAGATTTTACAATGCTCTAGCATTCCTGATGCATTCAGCTTTGTACAGATGTATTCACCCCCTGCACACATCCAGATCTGTGAGCCTCATTGTGCATTCAGTCCGTCTCTTGGCCCACCCTGAGGTCAGGTCAAGACGCTGCTCCTGCAGTGCAGAGGTCTGCTGCAGGCCTCTAATCTCTCCGACTTTCCTCCTCCCTAAAGGCTGAGAGGGCTTTAAAACGAGGCAGACCACTTAGCCGAGCCCGTCAGGGGAAGCCTCCACACTTTACAGTATGGGAAGCTCGGGCTGTGGCTGGAGAGCCGAGAGGGTGAGGGGGGTCTGCCTTTGTTTCCATAAAGATGAAAGATTATCCAGATTGTCAGAGATCTGATGCTGCTATCAGATGAGAGAGCGGCTGTAATGAATTGGGTCTCATCTGGCCAAATGAAGAATGGGAGATTAGCTCCAGACTGTCAGCTTGTTTCCATTAAGCCTCTCGGAGCAGGAGACTTTTTTTGGCCTTTCGAGACTTAAAATGTTGGTTTTAACAAAATCAAAGAGAGAGAAGATAATATTTTTTAATCTGGGTCTTGAAGTTGAATTTTCCTAAAGTGCCTCCCAACTTTCCAGGAATCTTCTCTCAATAGCGTGCATGGAAGTTAGAGATGCAACTTCACGATTTTGCAAGTGAAAAGAAAAAAAAGTACAGTGGACTAATGATATTTATGTATCGTCTTTTTTTTCTTTTGCAAATTATACAGTTCTTTGACATCCTTTCAGTGCACTATTTAATTTTTAATTTTAATTTTAAATTTAATGTGTATATATTTTTTTATTCTTTTCCATACAAAATCCTCTATTATTATTATTATTATTATTATTATTATTATTATTATTATTATTATTATTATTATGCTAATTCTACAATCTTCTCTTACAATCTTTTTTTTTTCTTACTACTACCCAAGATCTATTTTTTTCTTTTTGTTATACTCAAGGTCTTTGCACACTGATGGTGACATGAATAAACACCAGGTCATTGCAAAAATTTTGGAGGCGTCAAATTCAATCTTTACAGCTATCCTCCACCAAATGATGTCTTTGTAATCATTGTCTTTGTAGTTTTTATGTCTCTTGTCGCTAAAAACCGGGTGCTGGGACACAAACACAGTCAGTGTTGAATGTTTTGGTATGTGACTTGTCACCAATGAGCATTTGATTGGTCGAATGTGTACTCGTTGCAAGTGAAATCTTGGAAAAATCGACCTTGGTATGAGAAAAATAAAAGCCACAATTTTGCTCGGCGAAAGAACATTGCTGGTGTGAAAGCTTGCATTGAAAAACAGTAGGTTCGAAAAAAATAAATAACGTGCGAAATATCTACGCGAAAAATATACGTCTGGTTTCCAAAGGGCTTTAGTGTGTATATACAATAAATGTACAGAGAGAGTGTGATTAGCCAGGGTCAAATTCCTTGTATGATTCTGATTTTGGATTCTGATTTATAATTTTGGATCACTGACGTAGTATTAGTATTACTTTAAAGATTTACTGCGACCTTTGCTCTTTCAAAATAAAAGCCTTAACAGCAGGGCTTGTTGCTGCACTGTAATAAGGGAAAAGGTTATAAAAAAAACATGAGAGCTACAAGCTCTCTTTTATCTCAGTCAATGCAGTTTGATAATGGCAGAGGGTCACCCTATCTTTGACCTTCAGGAGTCAGATCACATGAAATGTTGAGAAAGCCGTTGAAGAAATGACTTTCATTGTGACAGGCTCATAAGCCGATGAGGTGCTGGTTTCTTTTTAGCAGTATTATCATCCAGCGGGTCACAGACTCGGCACTGGAAGGACTTCTCAAACAGCCATAAGCTGTGAAATCACTCTGGATGTACAGTAATAAGATAAGAATCCGTATAAGTGGAGTTTGGAGGTCGATGAATAAAGTAAACACTCCGTGAACCCTCCAGACAGGCAATTAATCTGTTCATTTCCCCCCAACAGGTGACTCCCACCCTCAGGGACTGGATGACACAGTAAAAGAAGCTCTGCCCTGTCGTTACCCGACTGATGGCGCTTCATTACGGAGCCTGAGCCTCTGCAAATCTGTTGTCGCCTTGCAATGCAGGCAGACGCTTAGCAGCAACACCCACCCCGGAAAGGGGCTGTGTTGTTAGCAGGGCTGCTCTGCAGAATTGGTCATTAAGTGATGCGGGGGTGACAGTCGCTCCCTTTAAATGGCCCTGGAGATGTGCTGTTCCTGGAGGACTGGAGGATATCTCTGGGTGATACATATCTTGAAAATGGCAGGGTAACTTTTAGTGTTTCTTAGTGTTTTTTTTTTTCTTTCGTAAGCAACTCCACTCCACTCCGACAGTCTACTTCAGAAATATCTTATTAAACACGGGGAAAGGCTTTCTAATTCCCTTTGGCATTTCAAACCTGTGGTTTAGTAGAAGACAAGAGTGCAATTTAACTGTTCATCGATGTTTGTTCTTTCCCAAGGAGAAGTATTTTTTAAAGCAAGAGGTAGCAATTTAGGAATTTATTTTGGTAACACTTTGTATTGACTACACACTTCTTATTTTAAGTTAAACATCACTCAACACTTAACTCCTTATCTGCAAAGCATTGTTCATACATTAATTCTCATTGGTTTATACTGTACAGACACAGTTATGAATGTTTTATTACTGATAGAAATGACCTTCTATGATGTGTTCTCTAACTCTTTGTTTACAATTGATAAACGATGGATTTACCAATTACAAACAAGCTATTATGGTCATTATGGACCAGCTTTTAACCAATTACATGTTTATTAGTTATTAACCACTTCTTATTTCTTATGTGTATTAAAAATTAGTGAACACCTAATTACAAAGTGATTAATTAAGGTAGTCACAAGGACTCTGTTTTTTCATTGTTTTGTGAGCTGGTCTAAAGTAAAGACTATTTTACTTTAAAAAGTATTTATTGATGAGGTTTAAGACCAGCAGCACCGTCAAATATAGAAGTCAAAGACTTCAATTCAACAGAAAAAGCGAAAAGAAAAAAAAACATACACATGTGCTTTAATAAACTTTCAATGAACTTAAAGACTGCAACTGAATTAAGAAAAAAAAAGTCAAACTCCAGGTGCATCACCGACTGCATGGAAGTGAAGGGAAACTCATCAAACAAACACAGAAACAATATTCAAACTCCGAATGAAAGCAATAGGAACCATTAAACCATCAAACCCCCTCTTCATCAAACTGAAAGCACTAAAATTTATGGACTTGGTCAACCTCAAAACACTTTTAATAATGCACAAAGCAAACCAGAATTAACTACCACTCGGTATCCAAAAGTTGTTTCGAAAAAGAGATAAACACAATCTGAGAGGATTATGCTTTTTCAAAAAACAGCCAGTTCTTACTACCACCAAAACACAAATTGTATCAGTTAAAGGAGTTAATTTGTGGAACAAATGCAGTGAAAAAATGTAAAAATGCACATCACTTAAACAGTTCAAACAGATTTTTTAAAATCTTACTCTAAGTAGACACAAGAATGAGATAGAAGCAAACTTAAACCAATAAAAAATGTGTTGTTTCTGGGTTTCTTTTTGTTAGTTTTATTGTGATGGACCTTATTCTCGTCTGTTTTGTTTCCCTACACATGCTCTGACGGATTAAACTATAAATGTGCAAAAACAAAGGGGTAGGACTGGAAAAGTTTTCAGATTCATCCTACTCCCTTTCGAACAAGTTTTAATGATCTATGTTTTTAGAGCTGTCTCATTAGTTGCATTGGGTTTTTTGTTTTAACTAGGGCTGGGCAACGATTAAAACTTTTAATTGTAATTAATCGCATGATTTCCCTGATTAATCATAATTAATCGCATTGTAAAATTGCCATAACATCTGTCATGCAAACACTAAATCAGTACTTGTTATACAGTAACAGTTAAATCACATATTTAGTGCAAATCAAATTTACAAAATGTAAATACAAAATTAAAGCTTATTGCCACTGTCAGGGCTTTAAAGTGATACTCCGGGATAGAACAAGTTGGGTCCTATCACAAGGTTTAGGGCAGAAATTACCCCTACAGCAGTGTTTTTGTGCAGCAGAAGCCCAGAGCGCTCGCACCAAACACCCCCTCCCTGCTCCTCTGCTGGTTTCCTCTGCACTCAGACGGGGCATATTTTACTTGACCAAAAACACAAATAAACGGACTCCCACTGAAAAAATCTGATATCGGTCTGCATTCACGATTTATTTAGAGAATTTTCAGCGTGTTACTTTCACACAAAAACACCGCTAAATAAGGCTCTAGTTCTCATCGTGTCTCTTCGTCCTGGCAGACTACCTGCGTTTGTTTATATCTGGCACGCCGCGCACGGACTGATACACTAAGTGGCGAGCGCCTTTAAGTTCCGTGGCGTCTTCTCCATGCTTGTTTTGGTTACTCGTCGTGTTTTTCCGCCAATTTCACTTCTGGTTCGGTCAGGAACAGACATTTACAAAATAAAAGCATGTGAGCAATTTGCACTAATGTGCGATAAAATTTTCAACGGCGTTAATAGATTGACGGGTTAACTTGCCCAGCACTAGTTTTAACACATCGTATATCTTATTTATCTCTGTTTTGTTTTGTTTTGTCTTTAACCTGTTTGAATAAACAAATAAATGGAATGAAATGAAATATTGTGGCAAGACTCAATGAAATCTTAGATATCAATTCTATAAAAAGACACATTAACATTTAAATACTGATCGTATAAAATCATTTGTTAATGACACAATATGTAAAACACTGTAAATTTAAGACATGTTTAGGTTAGTAATTGCTTCATAATAACATAGTAGCTTATTTGTAACTGGTAAATCCATCATTTATTAAGTAAAAACAAAGAGTTAACTGATTATAGACGGTCATATCAGTTAGTGATGAAACATTTATAACTGTGTTTGTACATGATGCACAAATAAGTATAACTGTATGAACAGTGCTTTACAGATGATGAGTTAAGTATTAATTTATTCTTAACTAATGCTAAAAAGTGTGTAGTTGATATAAGGTTTCACCATTATCTTAGTAAAAAGTCACCTATGAGTTTTATTATTCAGTTTAGTTGCAGAACAGTAGAAATAAAAGCATCACAAAGTCAGCGTCCAGCTGCTGTTGCTTTATTTTCAAATGCTTATGAAGGTGCAGAAGCAGAGAAAGATCTCCTGCCAAATTGCTGCCCCTGGCTTGTTATTCAGCCTGGAACAGATTGTTTGAAAACCTCCATCCCACACTCACTCTCCTTTTTTTTTCCCTCATCCTCCACTGGCTTCCTCTCAGTCGTCTCTTTGTGATCCTAACAAGCCTTGTTCACTGCCTAGTTAAGGGTCCCTGCTGGAGAAGAAGCACCATCATGCCTCTGCTTGCATGTTGGTAGAGAGCCAAGGCGGGAGACGCTATGAGAAGAAAGACAATGAGGAGTAAATGTAGATTAAGACCAGGGACCACCAGAAAGTTAGACTGAGAGAGGCAGGGAGATATCAGGAGTGTGAGCGACTCTGCGAAGGACAATGACGAAGCGAAAGAGCCAAGGATGCAAACAAAGCATGAGAGAAAATGAGGCAGTGGGTGGAGGAGAGCAGGAGGCAATGATGAGCGGCAGCGGAGGATTTTTCTGTACCTGTGGAAGAGATTAAGGGTCTGCATCCAGGGTGATTAATGAGCCGGCCGCTGATTGCTCATCCCCATCTCCCTCCCATGAATAATCACCAGCCCAGCTCTCAAAGACAGAGCTTTGGATGAGTGAGAGTGTGTGCACAGGAGAGGAAGGGGGGATAAGTAGTTGTGTATACAGAGGAGATAAGTGTGTGTGTGTGAGGGAGGGTGAATGCACAGTCTGAGTGTACAATACGTGGAAGTGAGCTGATATACTGTGTGCATGAATCGCCACAGAGTGCTCGGTTATTGATTGACTGAAAAAGGGTTCATGTAGAGTATGATACACAACACGCCATTCATTCAGTGTCAGAGTGTCGGAAACATGGGTGATATATCTGCTAATGGCTGCAGCCCACCTGCAGAGAGCAGCCCTCATACTGAATGCATGGTGACACTCCGGGATCGTTTGTACACACTGTGAGCTCCCAGCAGGGGGGCCTGTCTGCCGTCATGTACCGCACAAACCCACCAGGGTCACTGCGTTCACTGTGACATCAGCATGAGTGGTAGTTAGAGTCGACCACTTGAAAGAGAAACTTCATGCTAATTGAGCTGAGCATCATTTTCTGCATCAGTGTAGGATTTCAAACATCTGTCAGAGAGGAAGTGTCTGTATCTGTTTGGGGTCGATTTGAGCAGTGTTGCAAATCAGTGAGCAGGTCTGCTTCACCCGTATATTGAATTTTCTTTTGTCAATGTGATAAACTTCCTGATTTTTCAGGTATTTAATTCCTTGGATCAGCCAAAAACCTTGTGCTCATTTCATCAATACAGTTTGCGATTGAATTTCCAGTATTTTCTCTGTATTGACATCACTCTACACAGTCCCACTCTGCACGCTTTAACAACAGCTAAGATGCTAGAAGTTGGAGCTGGTTACCAGCAGTATTGATGTCTTTGAGGAAAACAGTGAGCATGTTTGAGTAAATGAGAGGTAAACAGCAAAGCTCTGTTTATTCAGTTAATACCTAGTAGTCTAATTTCAGCTTTCAGCCTCAAAATGCCTGCCTGGACCATTTTGCTTATTTGGACTATAAAACAGTCAAAAAATGTCCTGTGAGTTAATGCTATGCCCATTTTTTTGGAGTGCTTTAAACTTTCAATATTTGGAGTTATTTCAAGTTTATTGCAGGTGATATGAGACTAAAACAGTTTAAAAGGAAGAAAAACACATACAAAATTCAATCAATCAATCAAATTGTATTTTTATAGCACTGTTCATACAGGACTTTGTCATAAAAAAAAGTGCTTACATGGAAAAAAATGTAATAATAAATAAAATGAAATAACAGAGAATTGCATAATTGCAGAAATTGAAAACATATGACCCCTGCAACCCTCCTCCATTCAATATACACACTGACTTACTCAAACACTCAAAGACATAAAAGGAAAATTCTGACAGAAAATAGAATTAGAAGACTGAGGAAACACTATTTGAATTAAAATGAGGAAACACAGGCACTACAACTAAAATAATAAATAATTAATTAAAAAATTTAAAAAAAGATACTAGAGGGTAAGATTAGTAAATGTGTAAATACATGAATAAATAAAATAAAATAACAATATAATGAAAAGGTGGATAAATAATTTGGTAAAATGAGAAAGTGTAAGATCAGGTGCATAATAAAATCAGTGATAACAGGATAATAAAAGGAAAAGCATGAAACAAAGACTAAAATTCCAATTAAAACATTTGGAACTGAAATGTAGAAATAAAACAAAATAAAAGGGTTAAAATAAATTAAAATATAAAATGATAATGAATACAATCGGCTAAAAGCCAGATTAAAAAGGTTGGTCTTGAGTTTTCTTGTCTTGTTTTCTTGAATTGCTCTGTACTCTTGTGTGTATTCGCAGGCATCCTTAAATGCCTGGGTGAAATTACAGTAAAATCTACATATTGACCAAAAGAACACAGTCTCAGCTTTTACAAACCGTTGGAATTTTTCCAATCGTGTGTACTGTTTAGGAATAACGGTCATTCAAAGTGTGATGTTGTCTGTGACGACACATCCGGTGATAAAGGGTTAAAGTTAGGGCCTGCAGGAATTTTTGTTACTTGTTTGTAAACACAACTTTCAAACTGGGCTCCTCCCCCTTGGATCAGTGCCAGTGACTATTTGAACACACTCACTAGCCCAGCAACCACATGTAGCATAGTGTTTCTACATGGGAGAGACTTAAAAGCTGTGCTCCTGACTTAGCATGTTAGCACAAGCTAATCATGGGTATTTGATAGAAACCTGGTTAGCAGAAAGCTAACTTGTATCATTCTTTGTCTCGTGCTGCTCTCCAAGTTCCTGAAAGCGAGTGAAAGCCAAGCCAGGCTTCACCTTCAGTTAGTTAAAAGCTTCATGTTTGACGTTTCTTCTACTATTGTAGCTGCTCTGATTAGCTTCCACTCGCGTTCATCACCACGCAAAGTCACTTGTGCTCTAAGCACACTATGACTGGCTGATGTAACCACACTCACCCTCTGCCCAGAAACATCCTGATACAACCAAAACATCAACACACAGGCAGAAGAAGGGGTCGAGGCAGACACAGGCACTGACACACATGCATTGAAGCTGATAGGAGATTATTACAATTTTCTCTGCATGGATATAAAGCAGTGGAGGCTGCTGGTCAGTCAAGGAGGGGAAGCTCACTTTTTTTCCGGCCTACATCATAAATTTGTTTATTTATTTAAAAGTAAATTCTACCCTCCGTGTCAGGTTGTTAGCAGCTGGAGCTGCTAAGTGAGACTACAACAGGCTGTAAGTGTGAGTGACAGGGGGAGAAGCTCCACAGCTGTAGCTGTAGCTGCTTATTGGTGAAAAGAGAGAGAATCTTTTAAACACAACGCTCATTGTTTTTAAGAAAGGTAAACTCACTGGGGATCGACAAAGCCTCCGGATCAGTCCAGAACAACTGACTGTAAAACTGAGAAGATGCTCCGGTGGAGGGTTATACTTCAAGATCGCTGACTGGCTCATTTCACTGTCAATCAAAAAGGGATTCAGCCTCAGACAGATCATCCAATCATCATGCAGAAGCTCAGCGTCCAGGTCAGCCCACTGCCTCATAGACCCCGAGAGATGCTGAGCGTCCGATGGGCGGGACAAAGCCCAGCGTTTATCCAATGACCGTCCTGTTTCCACAGTGGAACAACCCACTTTACACTTCCCCACTGAAGACAGAAGACGCTCAGTGTCCGACTGTGTTAAAGCGCTGAGACGCTGTGGGGATGAATGAGAAGGAGGTTGAGCCAGTTACCTGTGATAGGAGCTGATTCTGAACAAAAGATGAAGGAATTCTAGCGCAGATTTAGTCAATGAAATGTACACACAGCAGAACATATCACAACTTTTTGGGGGACATTTTAGGGGAAGCTGAGCTTCCCTTGCAGTCTTAGAGCAATCGCCACTGATATAAACACGTTTCAACAGTTGACATCAATGTGTAGATTTACTGTGCTCCTTCATCTTCCTCTACGATCTTTAAAGTTCAGACATAGATGTGTGCATATGTTTTGCTTTAAATGGCTTCCAGTTTTATTCCCTGATGATAAAGATGATCGGCCCAGCTCTGCTTTGGTGGAGATCTACGTTAAGCTGCTTCTGGAAAGACGGTTATAGCGCCAACTACAGGCTTGGCATGCTTACCACAGCCTATTAATGCAACATTTTTATTTATTTATTTTTTTACATGCTTTCTGTCTCCCCCCACTCTTTTCTAAGGATTTGGCAACTCTGCTTGTGGTCATTTTGATTTTGTGTTTTGTTTTCAGTCAGTTAACGAGGCCTCAATATGTACTTTATAAGTCTAATCTTAAGCTGCCTGTTTGGTTATTGTGTTTCTGTTCCAATCTGTTTCAGGCCAAAGAAATAATAACTTTATTTTACACAGGCTGTAGGCATGTTAGAGAATTATTATCAGTCCAAGTGTCGATTAACATCACTGTGACGTACTTCTCCAAAGGGCGGAGTCTTTAAAGGGCACTGCTCATAAAACAGCTGAAGAGTCGGTCTGAGACACAGGGTTATCCGAGGAGAGACAAGGACGGGATGTTTCATGACATGCAAAGTGCTGTTTGCCCTTTGGGACTGGTCTATAAAGAGAATCCTGCTGCTGAGGGCACTTTTACCTCTTTAGTAATGTGACAGACTGAAAATATATCACACACACACATTAGCTTTAGACAGACATGGATCTAAGAGGAGCTATGAAATATTCAGCCGAACACAGCGAACTTCTATCACAATATTTTGGGAATTATGCAACCAGCGAGTCAGAGAATGGAAAGACAAAATGTGTTAAATATTTCAGTCTTTTCGCTCACATGTAACAGCTTCTTGTCTGAAGACATTCATCAGTGAAGTCTGGTAAAGTTTCTCTGAGCTCAGCCTGTCAGCCCTACTTTAATCCTGAATATCAGAGCTGTAGTTGCGGGTCATGTCGGTTTTGATGCCCCTCTTTGGACAGGTCCTGCAAGAGACGTTCTTTCAGTCGATACATCTCTGCCTGGTTTCATTTGACAGCTTCTCTTTATTTCGCCAGCTAAACAGCATCTTCTTCAGCTGATATTTTTACAAGTTAGCTTTCAGTTTGTTTTCTTCTACCAGGCCCGAATCCTCCACCTGTAACTCCTCCTTCCTTTCCTGTTTTTATCTCCTCACCCTCGCAGACCCTCACAGCCTTTCTCTTCTCCTCTTCTGTTGTACTCTACAGTCAGGATGTTATCTGTCTCACCCTCTGAAAAAGTCATGGGGTTCTGCTCCTCGGCTTCGTAGCTTGATGTCTCACTCGGGCTCACGAGAGGCTGGTCTTATAAAAGTGGAAGGGGACATCTCTCTGAGCCGCAGTCTTCAGCTCGCCACATTAGTTATTCCCTGGGAGATCTGCTACGTGCTCTGCATCAAATTTGTCTCCCTGCCTGTCGAACACGCACACACATTTTTACCCCTGTTCTTATTCCCCGGTGTCTTCTCCATCCATCTTTCGGTATGTCTTCTCTCCTTTTGTTTGCCCATCCAATTCTCCTTTTCCACTTGTGAGAGCAGTTTTTCATATTTCTGATGTTTTTTCTGTCCTATCGCCTTTTTTTCCATTATAATTTATATTTTTGACTCCCCTTCTCGTCTCTTTTTTTTATATTTCTCCCTGATCCCTCTCTTTTCCTCCTCTCTCTGCTCAGTCTGCAGTGTGTTTCCCTCCAGAGTTGGTTACAGAAACTTCCCTGTTGGCCCTGACAGCCCGCCCATAGCTCGGTTAGCAGCGTTGATCGATCAGTCGAGCTCCTGAATTCCCCTGAAAGTCAATTACTAACTTACACGATGGAGCTATTTTTAGAGCGCAGGGAAAGCTGCAGGAATCATTGGCTAGATAATGTCCTGACAACCAGTCCCAGCAAGCCGGGGCAAACAGGAGCTGCTCATGGGTATGTGGTTTGTCTGGATCAGCTGACACTGGCTCAGGACGAGAGGAGGAGTTCTGGGAGGTGGACATAAATCTATGTGTGTGGTTATCGTTTACGTTCATGTGTTGCTCATAAATGTTTGTGCTCAAAATCCAGGGAACATAGTGCTGTCGGTGAGGGCTGTTTTAAATATTAGAATCTTAACACTTCTTCCTCCCTGAATTATGGAAGCCCATTCTGCCAGTGAATCAAAAAAAGGAAGAAGAGAAAAAAAAATCACTGTAATGAGATGAGAAAGTCAAAATAACGGGAGGAAAAGTCAAAATTATGAAATTCATATGCTCGTGTTGGGGTCATGTTCTTGTCCCGTAGTGTATAACACACTACTCACCCATAGTTTTGACTTTTTATCTCATAATTTCAACTTTTTAATCTCATAATTATGACTTAATCATTAACTTAACTTAACATCTCAAATATTCAACTATTTTCATGACTTTATCATCTCAGAATGTTGACTTTATTTCATAATTTATCTTAAGCTAACAATTCTGACTTTTTATCTCATATTTTTGACTTTTATCTCATATTTTTTGACTGTTTATTTCATAATAAGGACTTTTTTATCTCATAATTTCAACTTTTTATTCTCAGAATTATGACTTGATCATCTCAACATTTTAACTAACCATCTCTTAATTTAACTTTTTATCTTGTTATTAAGACTATCATCTAGTAATTAAAGCTTTAAACTCTTAATTTGGACTTTTTATCTCATATTTTCATCATTATCTCATATTTTTGACCCTTTATCTCATGATAATAACTTTTTATCTCATATTTTTTTCATTTTTTACCCATAATGACTTTTTATCTCATATTTTTGACTTTTTATCTCATACTAATGACTTTTTTTTAATAATTTACTCCTCTTTATCTCATAAATATGACTTTTTTCTTATAATTTACTCCTCTTTATCTCATAAATATGACTTTTTTCTTATGATTTACTCCTCTTTATCTCATAAATATGACTTTTTTCTTATGATTTACTCCTCTTTATCTCATAAATATGACTTTTTTCTCATAATTTTGACTTTTTTCTTAAAACTTTGACTTCTTATCTCACAATTATGACTTTTTATTTCTTAATGTCAACTTCTTAGTCTCATAAATATGACTTTATCATCTAGTAATTTTAACTTTTTATCATTATTTTGACTTTTTATTTTCATTATTTCAACTTTTATCTCATGTTGACTTATTATCTCACAATTTCTTTTTTTATTTCATAATGTTGACTTTTTTTAATCTCATTATCATAATCTTTTATCTTAGAATTATGACTTTATTATCCCTTGATTTCAGCGTTTTTTGTTTTGTTTTGTTTTGTTTTTGTTTTGTTTTGTTTTGTTTTGTTTTTTATTGGCAGAAATGGGCTTCCATACTTAATGACACTTTTGTCTTCTGTTTTTCTAAAATGAGGTTAATCAGCAACAGGAAACACAGCCTCTAATTTCTCACAGCTGTTTTCGCTCTCATAAAGAGTGAGGGTGTTTTACTTTTGGCTCGGTCTCCTAACTGTAATCTCAGGGGGTCGAGTTTGGATGGCATCAGGATTAATTTCATGGTGTCAGGATTCATTTCACTACTGCTCTGTCTTTCACAAAGCGAGGTGATTTTTTTTTTGTACCCTGGCCTTTCCTGCCAGACATTAAAAGTGAGGGCTAATACATCAGCTCAAAGTTTAGACTGACCTCTCATGAAAAGTTGGCACAGAGCTCCTGCAAAAAAAAATCTAAACAGTTTTAAATTGATTGTGCATTTCCTGTTTGATTTAGTATGTGGAAAGCGGTGTTACAGAGCTGCACTGGGGGGAGCTGAAGCTGAAGGTTATCTTTACACTGCTGTCAGCGCTGCTTTATAACCCAGGGAAATGAAGAAATTCATTCTAAGAGCAGATAAAAACAAAACATCTTAAACTCAGCGGTCATTATATCCTGAACCATACGTGACTTATTCAGAAACACAAAGTGTTAAGATGACTCATAACTTTGAGAGTAACCTTTAATTCACATTTTTAAAGATGTTGAACTTTAGAATTCTGATTAAAAACCTCTGGTTTCTTTTTCTGCTTGTGTTAAACCAATTACTCTGGATTATATCTCAGTCTTGCACCAAAACTTCTGTCTTTTTTGTGGCCTTGCTGCAGCTGTTAAAAGTACACTAGTCCCTCTCAGTGAACATTTTTTTATCAGCAAAACTGTAAGACAGGCTACAGCTCCTACTTCTGCTTTTGCCTCTTTGGAAACTTTCTGGCATCATGCTCATCAGGACTCTGTGCAAACTTTTTTCAGACAACTTCCTGAACCATGGACCAGTGGCTGAATATCACCAATATTTTAAAATAAGTTTGAGTCCTGATTTTGGAATATTGAATTTAGTTGGATTTGGGCATCTAAAAGCTGTTATCTTTTTGCCTTTAAGTGACAAAACTTCCGTAATTACAAAAAACATGCAAAATATGATAAGAAAGCATCAGTGCTTGATGCCAGTTGTTACAGCTGTGTATGTTCTTCGGTGTTTCCTGTCTCTTCCCTGCTCATTTTCCAGGTGAGGCTACTGATCAATGAGGCTCACCTGGTGTCAGGCCGCGTTTCGACAAAAGGAAAATCTGCGTTAACACGGAAACGCTGAGGGACTGAAAACGCTGTAGTAAGCATGCCAGGCCTGTAGTTGGTGCTATAACTGTCTTGTCCAGAAGTGGCTTTTGGTAGATCTCCACTGAAGTAGAGTTGAGCTGATCATCTGGTGTATTGGTGAAAGCTAAGAGCAGAAGTGGAGCAACAGATGCACATTTTGTTAAAAGACAGTCAGCAGATACAGCAGATTGGGCAGCACAAGCACGACACTGCAGACCACAACGATCGTAGCAACCTTACGGTTTACTGCTGTATGCGCATAGAAGAGCGTGATGTCAGTGTTTCCACTGAAAACTCTGGATTGCTGTTTACACGAAAACAGTGGCTGTGGCGTTTAAGAAAAATTACACCGTGGAGGCCATTTTTAAAAGTGTACGTTTTAGGTCTTCTACCATGCGGTTCCTGTGTAGACAAGGGGTCAAAACGCAACCATACTTTTGCGTTTCATCCTAGAGGTGCACAGATCACAATTTTCTGGCCAATCACTGTTTTTTAAAAAGCCTGACCTGCCAATAATGATTTTTATTTTTTATTTTTTATTTTTTATAACTGACAGCATATACCTTCAATGTTCCAATCTTATTTTATTGAAAATCATTGAACAATACCTGTGTAACAATAAAATCTTTATGTCTATACTTAGACAACCAGTTAGGTGTCCTGAGTTTTAGGTCTTAGAGCAAAAAGCATCAATGGCTGGCTGTCAGACTTTTCCAGAGGAATATAAGATCAGTTTCATATGTAAAAATGGGCCAATCACTGATCCCCCAAAATTAAGTGTATCGGCATTGATCAATTGGTGCATGTATATTTCATCCTGAAGCTGTTGTCGTGTGAACAACCCCTCAGTCTCTTAAAAGCTCCCTGCTGCGTGCGGCAGAAGTGAGGCATTTGAGCCGGGGACTGCTGCCCTGCTGGCTCTCCTTGGGGATTTTGTTTTGTAGATTTGTTCGCATACTTTAATTCCTTGTGTTTTATTAATAAACCCCTTTTTGTAACTTTTTGAGGTGTTTTTAAGTACTTTTGAATTCCTCCGTCACAGGCGCAGCCATGGGCAACTGTCGTGCAGCCAGAGTCTGTGCAGTAGAGGCTATGAGGGACTCAGAGAGAATTTGATTCCCTCATAGTCCCATTGACAAAAATTTATATATATATTTTTTTTTTGAGAGTCTAATCTCTTCTTGACTCTACCTCCAGACATATTTTACAATCCCCCCCAAAAAATACACAGGAACGGCAGCTGTCAATCATCGATAAACGGAACATAAATCCTAATTTTTAACCTCTTTTAACTAATGAAAACAAAACTTTTCAGAAAAAAAAGGACATAAATACAAGGAAGCCAAATAATATCTTCAAATCACTACAACAATTGGACGCGAGAAACATTTCTATGAGATGTATTTATTTTTTAAAGTTTGACCACAGCCCATCTGGAATGACTGGGGAGATGGATTTTTTTGACTTATACTGCAGCCAGCCACCAGGGGGAGCAGTTTTTGTGGGGACCCCACTTTGAGCCAAGCAAGAAGACATCCATTTTTAATACAGTCTTTAGTCCCATAGGACCACCTTCTTTAGTGGGGTGTGGGCAACCTTGCAGCACCAAAGAGTTCTTGGAGGAACTTTTGCATTGATATAAACAACAGCCCGAGACTGAGTGCAAAATTTGCTTAAAGACACTTCCTTAAACTTTCAGCTCCTGATTGTTCTTAAATTATCCAGAAAATTTTTGGAGTTTACCTGTAAAACTTGAAAAAAAAAAACATCCTTTATGGCAGTTAATTAAAGCTTTATCTGTACATCTCCACCCCAAAAAACTCTGTATTAAGTTGCACGACATGTTCATCTGAAAAGTGGAGAAAAAGCAGCCCACACAGTTAGCCCTTCTCCCCATGCACTGCTGGAAAGTTTGTGTGAGCAGTCATGAGGTTGAAATTCGCTGCACCGCCCTGAAACCAGCCCTCCAAGCCATGTCAGATCAATGCCCTTCATCCCTCATCTGTCCACATGGCACTCAAAGCCGTTCTGCCACCCAAATTACCGCTCTGCTGAATTATAACTTTGTTGGATCTGGCAGTGTACTGTACCCAAGGCAGTCTGAAATATCACTGACAGACTGAGCTGTCAGCCCGGATACATCTATCACCTGGCGAGCTATGCCAAACAGACAGCTAATATCCAGGGGTCCTTTACAACAGTGTTTGTCAAAGTCTGGGACTGGACAGAAGGCTCCCACAAACATTTCAAAGTACGTTAGCCGTCTACTCCAAGTCCGTTCTGACATTTCAATATTGCTTCTCTGTGGGTTTGGAGGTAAAGTTTGTCGTGATACCGGCCTTATCGCTGCTGCTCAGTCTTCGTCTACAGGTGAGAGCCTGTTTGTTGTTTAGGTCCTTTAATGCGTCTGTGCCCTTATAGGTAGTGGAGTGGCTCTGAGTGGGTGATAAAGGACGGGAAGCAAATCTGGAAGCTCAGCACAGACGTGTTGGTGGAAGATAAAAGCTTTTTAAAACCAGTCGCCACATATAGCTGATTCTGACCCAGGGTCGCACTCTGACATTTATCACACCGGCGCACAGGTTGTGACCTCCACATTCACAGAGCATCAGGATAACGAATGCTCCTCTCGCAGCCCTGTATCCATTTTTCTACACAGTGCACAGGGAATACAGCAAGGCAGAGAAAGACAAGTGGTTTAAAATGTAATGCAAGCTCACACAAGCACTAAATAGTGAGGAAACAAGGCAGAAACACCACATTACGTCCACTTTGCAGTATAAACTTTGTTTCATGGCTGGATAAAACACTGGGCTGGATTTAAAGTGACAATGAGAAAAAAATCCAGCTGATGACAAAGTTTCCTCTCTGTGGCTGTAGATTCTTGGCGTGACCACACGGCTTGACTACAGAAAGTATTTATGGCGCAGAGGGGAGCCGGTGAAGAATAATTCTTAATTTGCCGTAAAGGTGAATTGAATCGGATGGCCGTTTCAATGATCATAAATTTGCCTTAATGAGAAAAATGATATTTGGCTAGCTGTGTGTCCTCTGACTCGTGGTCTTTTTTCATCCGGCGTATCCCTCATTGGTTGACAGCTGTTTATCCTCCACGGTCCACTAGTAATGAGATGGATGCTTAGAAATGTATTAAGCCCGGCTACAGTTCCACTACATCAGCACTCTCATTCTGATTCATGATTTCTCTTTTCCTTCTCGCTCCATCTCCTCTTTTTTTCCTTCTGTTCATATCTGATATTTGCTTCTGTGGAATCTGTTCAGTCTCAACCCCCAAACCAATCATTTCCTTCGTCCTCTTATCCTAACAGAGGTTGTGCAGCTGAGCCTGGCTGAGGACCAGCAGATCAGCGTCTCCACAGTAACAGTGGGTCTCAGCGCTGTGCTGACCTGTGCCATCCAGGGGACGCTACGTCCACCAATCATCTGGAAGAGGAACGGCATCATACTCAACTTCCTGGATCTGGAGGATATAAATGTGAGTGCTTCCTGCGTTTTCTTTTTAATTTGTGAAACGAAATGAATTAATTTTTAGCTTCTATTGATTTTCTTGGATGTTTAAGCTTATCTACAGCCAGGTGATATCATTGCACAAACTTTATATTTATAGCGTTTCACTTTTTCCACATTTTCTTATATGTTACCTCATTCCAATGTGGAATAAGTTTATCTCTTTCCTCAAACTTCTACACACAACACTCTTTAATCACAGGGTAAAAAAAAATAAATGTTTTTTAACATTTTTGCAAATTTATCAAGGAAAAAAACAAGACGTCATTTGTCGATAGGTATTCACATAGGTTTTGCCACAAAGCTCTAAATTGAGCTCATGTTCCTACAGCTTCATTGGAGTTCACAGGTGACAGAGCATGTCAGAGCACAAACCAAGAATGAAGTCAAAGAAATTGTAGACGTTGGAGATAGGATTGTCTATCGGCACAAATCTGAGGAAAGGTCCAGAAAAGTTTCTGCTGCTTTGAAGGTCCCAATGAGCCCAGTGGCCTCCATCATCTGTAGATTGAAGAAGTCCAGAACCATCAGGACTCTTCCTAGAGCTGGACGCCCGTCTAAACTGAGCGATCAGAGGAGAAGGGCCTTAGTCAGGGAGACAATCCACCAATCAGGTCTGTATGGTAGAGTGGTCAGACTCCACTTCTTAGTAAAAGGCTCACAACAGCCTGCCTGGGGTTCGCCAAAAGTCACCTGAAGGACTCTCAGACCATGAGGAAGAAAACGCTCTGCTCTGATAAGACATGGATTGAACTCTTTGGTGTGAATGCCAGAAACCAGGCAAAGCTCATCACCTGGAAAATGCCATCCTTACAGTGAAGCTTGGCAGACGCAGCATCATGCTGTGGGAATGTTTTTCAACTGTAGGAGCTCAGAGACCAGTCAGGATTGAGGGAAAGATGAATGCAGTAATGTACAGAGACATTCCATACACTGTAAAAAAATGGATGTCTTCTTGCTTGGCTCAAAGTGAGGTCCCCACAAAAAACTGCTCCCCCTGGTGGCTGGCTGCAGTATAGGTCAAAAAATCCATCTCCCCAGTCATTCCAGATGGGCTGTGGTCAAACTTTAAAAAATTAATACACCTCGTTGAAATGTTTCTCACGTCCGACTGTTGTGGTGATTTGAAGATATCATTTGGCTCTCTTGTATTCAAGTCCTCTTTTTTCTGAAAAGTTTCGTTTCCATTAGTTATACGAGGTTAAAAAATGAGGCTTTACGTAACATTTAACTATGATGGACAGCTTCCGTTCTTGTGGGTTTTTTTTCGGGGATTGTAAAATATGGCGGGAGGTAGAGTCAAGAAGTGATTAGACTCTCGAAAGAAAAAAATAATTATTATTATTTCTGTCACCCGCCTCCACTCAGATTCTCCCAGAATCCCCCATTGTCTCTACTGCGCAGACTCTGGCTGCACAGTGTCTGCGCCAGTGATGGGGGTATTTTGGCTTCAAAAACGTACAATGATAAAAGGCGGTGCCACACTGTCAACTCTATATACAGTTTATGAGACATCCTGGATGAAACCTGCTCCAGAGCAATTTGACCTCAGACTGGAGCAATGGTTCATCTTTCAGCAGGCCCCAGCAAAGGTATCAAAGGAGCGGCTTCAGGATGACTCTGTGAATGTCCTTCAGTGGCCCAGCCAGAGCTTGGGCCTGAATCCAATTGAACATCTCTGGAGAGATCTGAAAACAGCTGGGCACCAATCTCCCCATCCAACCTGAAGGAGCTTGAGGGATGCTGCAAGGATGGATGGGCCAAACTTCCCAAGGATCAGTGTACCAAGATTTTGGCGTCAAATCCAAAAAGACTCGAGGCTTTGGCTGCTGCCAAAGGTTCATCAATAATATTGAGCAAAGGCTGTGAATACTTATCTACATGTGATGTCTTTTATTTTCAATAAATTGATAAAAGTTTTGAAAAACTTTCTTCACGTCGTCACCCTAGTTTTCAAGTATTTCCTGAGAAAACTCATCCCCAGCTTTCCATCTCTCTATCAGGATTGTTTTCTGGTGGACAGGTGATGAAATTTTATTTTGTTGTTTGCAGCAGCAGCTGATTGTTGGTGCTGCAGCTGGAAGATGATAAAAGTTATGTCACTGGGTAAACTTCCTCTTCAACTCGAACTGGGAGAGAAAAAACTGGATGTAAATTTCCAGATTTATTCCATGATCGGGAGTGAAACTGCTTTTTAAAACATGTTGAGCACATTAGAGACCTCACAGCTGGAGGTGTGCACGGGGTGTGTTTGTTTTCATTGTGCTCCTTTTAGAAATTCAGACCTTCTGATTTATTCACACTGACATTATTTATAACTTCAGCAACAAGGGGCCGCAGTGTTTTTCTCTTCCTTTTGATTCAAAACGAATCCAAGTGATTAAAAAATAAATATTCAGAAATAGTTTTGTTTTTCTAAAGTGTTACAGGCTGTAAGATAAATATATTTTTTTAATAAAATGTCATTAAGATGTGGGAATTTCAGAGGAGTGGGGGAATCCTACTGATTCAAACAAAAAGAAAACAAACTTTTCGCGTGCGTCCATGCTCCAGGGTCCATGCAGACATTAGAGGAACTCAGCAGCTGACGAGTTAGCGGAAATCTCCCCTTCAAGGCCACACAGACACCTGGAACCATGATTTGCCCGAGGCGAGACAGGAGAGAAAAAGTAAAGCTGACAGCAGTTAGAAAAGAAAAAAAAATCAAAGATGGGGCTTAAGGAAAAGTTTTCCTCCTCTAAATGTGCTCACAGCTGAGTGAGAGTTTGCTCCACGCTTAATGAACTCTGTGGCCCTGCTCCTGTTCGCTCACATCTGCTCAGGTGACAGCGCAGCGCTGGCCTTGCTTTGCCCACCGCCGGATCACTATCCACTAATTGCATGTTAATGAGCGGCCTTGTTGGTCTGCTGTGATGATAAGCCGATAAACAATGTCAAGTGTTGAGGGGGAGACTGGAGGAGAGGCGGTGGCAGCACAGGTCCCCCAGGCTCATGACCGCGCATAATGGATTTCTACAGAGAGGAGACGAGAAAGGAGAGGAAGAGGAGCCCCATCTGTGTGAGAGTTTGTTCTGAGCTGAAGATGAAAACAAGAAATTACATCAGTGCTTTGTTACGTTTGGAGCTTCTCTTTAACAGGATTTGAAGAAGAAGGACAAAAAAGAAAATCGGATCCCAAAGAAAATTAAACTTTTTGTTGTTGCCTTATCATCATCCTGGGCAGTTTGAACAGCTGGTACAAATATTGTACAGTTCAAAACTGTTTTATCAGCCACAGACTTACATGAATTTAGAGATTTGCTGCAAATGTCCCCCTCATAATGCAAACTTGGATATAGAAATATCAGATAAAGTCTTCAAAGGTAGAAAATAAACATGAAAGCGGGCTTGGATTTGTTGTTTTTCCTTTTAGAAATGTGTAAATTCAGTCACGTTAATACTTTGCCAGTTTTTATGCGTAAGTAACAACTCGTGATTAAAAAAGAAGATCTACTTTATGGCGCCAGATCAGTGTCAAAATTCACAAATGAAAAATTTGTGTGTTTGTGCTGATGTATCAAATGTGTAAACAGATGTGCAGATGTGTAAAATATCTACAAATGTGTGTGCAAATCCACAAATGCACACAGAAACATTCACAAAAGTAGAAAAAGATAGAAAATCGTTGGTCATTTGTAAACCCCGCTGCATTTGCATGTGGACTTTTTGAGACTCCTCAGACATGCTTACATCCACAAATGCATTTTTCCCATCAGGGATGGAATCTGGGCGACTGTGATTGGCTAAAAAAAGGACAAAGACATCTGATTGGCTACAGACTTTCTTGATGAAAAAAAAACATTTGTGGTTTCAAGCACGTCAGGGGAGTCTCAAAAATCCACACACAAATGCAGCAAAGTTTACAAATAAACTTTTTTTTTTTTTTTACATTTGTGAATCCTTCTGTGTGCAGTTGTGGATTTGCACAAACATTTGTGGATCAGTTTACACATTTGTGGATGCATTTACACGCACATATTTTGCATTTGTGGATTCTGACACTGATCTGACTTCATACTTCTTGCATCAAAAAGAAACAGTTCAAAGAGAGCAAAACTGCAACCAACAAAGTGAAAAGTGACTGAAAAGTGAAGAATAAAAGTTTAGTGTTGTTGCTCTTTTGGAGATTTTACTCTTTGGCGTCTTATACAAACTGCTTTCAAACAGTAAAGGTCAAATATTAGACGAGGTAAGAGGAGGAAGGGGACCATCAGTCCACCCTCTGTCCTTCAGGGGGATGTGGGGGTCTTGAGTTGGAGACAGGCTTTATTCTTTGGACAGGTTGTCAGTCAATCAGTCTGTCACAGCTCTTTCAAGACACAGTTTTCCTCTGTTGAACTGTGTTGATTGAAAACTGGCTTGTTTCAGAAGTTTTGTTCCATGGTAATTGAAATCTTTCAACGCTCTGAAACATCTTTTTCTCCTCTCAATCTGACAGCTGAGCCTCCATTACAATCAGTCTCATTTGTCTGCTCTGTCTCCTCCTTTTCTCCTCTTTCTGACCACCTACTCCCGTGCACTGCTTTTATCCTTCTCTTCCCTTCACCCTCTGTCTTTAACTCTCAATCAGACCGGGTGTTTTACATTTTGAGTGGACTAGTTTGCTCCAGAAGGACCTGCACTTTGTGTACTGGTGGCTTCAGACTTGTTTGATTGCAGCAGAGTGAAAAGAAAGAAACGGGCAAAACTACTCCTGTTGTTACCTGAGTGAGACTCGTGACTTATCACTGAAGACGAGTCATCCATATATTTTCTTTTGATAAAAAAATTATTCTGCCTTTGCTTCCTCTCTGTGATTGGTGCTCTGATTGCAGCTGCAGCAGTCCACATGTTGAAATGTCCTTGACAAGACGCTGAACCCCACTTTGTTTCCGACGGTCATATCCAGCTGTATTGCTCTGCCCACAATGCCACTCAAACTTAAAAAATAAAAATAAAAAAAAATAGGGTGTTAACATCCTCAGATCTGAATTGGTCTCCTGTCTTGAAGAAACAATTGGAGTGCGGATGCTCCCATTTTAAAGACTCTTGAAATTATTGTAACTCTTTTGACATTTGGGGCAGAGGGAAAATTCAAATGGCCCCTTGAAGGACAAAAAAAGCTTTACAGTGACATCCAGGGTAGTACATTACTGTCTAGGAAGTTGCAACACTGTTCCAATCACATGCAAAAACCAATGCAAGCTGTTCTCATTACCTTAACTCTTCAAAAGTTTGGGCAAGAGAAAAATTTCAAACAGTTCCTGAAAGAAGAGAACTCAAGCTATCCAGGCATGATTTCTGACTTTTTAAGGACAACAACAACAACAGCAAAAATCCAGGTGGTCTGTATGATTAGGTGATAAAGGGTTAACAATCTTAGTGACAGGTACGTACAGTAAGCTCTGATGAAGCTAAAGCAGCAGTAGTGTTTAAATAATTTCAGTTTGAAGAGTGCCCACTTGAGGCTGCCTATGGAAGAAATGAAAATTACAGAAAAGCAGGAAAAATAAACATGTTTACTGTCTGGTACAAAAGACGACCACACAGTCAGAGGCTGATCTGAACACAGGCAAGTCCCTTAACGCTACCAGAGAAGTTGAATCTAAAAACAAATCTTCAAGCAATCCACAAACAAATCCTTCCTAAAAATAAAAAATAAAATAAAAAAAAAAGGAAGTCATGAAATATGGAATCTTGTGCTGACTTAATTTCACAAATGATTCTACTAAAAGGAGACTTTCTAGTAAACTATTTAATAAACAACCAGTCATTCCTCACTCTGACTCACAGGGGTCTGGAGTCTAACCCAGCTGTCTCTGGGTCTTGATTAGGGCAGGGTCCGCCCTAATCAAGACCCCACTGGGCTACTACATAAAGATGGAAAATGATTTATTCTCACACTCACAGGGAATCGAACCAGGAAATTTCTTGCTGTGAGACAACAGAGCTAAGAACAATTTAGAACAAGTACTAAAACTTTAATTAGTTACACCGCTCAGTCTACTTGGTACTCCAAGTTATTTTAGAGTTTAACACAAACTACTGAAAGAACTTAAAGTTAAAAAAGGGATTCTGAAAGTAAAGCCTTTTTATTTCTTTCCTTTTTTTACTGCCTGAATCAATAAACAATTAAGAAATATACTGTTTTTCTGTGTTTTTGCATTCTTACAGATGTTAAATTAAGCAGAGATTGTAAATGAGTGTTAGTACAGTTATATCTAAGTCATATTATAAATATAGACATGAGAAGTTCCTCCCCTGTTTATCCCTATATGGTGAACTAGTGGATCTGATATGATCTTTGTTATTTGTACAGTATGAATCAATAGGTAATAATGAGATACAAAGGTCATTTCAGCTGTATCAAGACAAGACACATTTGCAACAACAGGCCACTTGAATTTTTACGTAGATTAAAAATCAGGTGAACAGTGCAGCTGTTAGCAAAGAGGCTCAAAGCCTCCCTCATTCTCACCTCATTTCCTCACACCACTTTAAACAAAGTCCCTGTTTCCAATACCCCACCTGTTCGGAAACACTGACTTCAGAAACAGATGGGTGACGTTAAGACGTCCAGATTTAATACAGTCTATGGTGGCTCCCTGGCTCGTTTAAAATGTCAAACCAACCTCAACTTAAATTTAAAATGAATGGTTAAAACTTTACTTTTTACGTCATTTCATTCACAGAAAAGCTTCAGTTAAGATTTAGTTTTCTAGTGTCGCATATAACCATCAAATGATTTGACTAGGATAAAAATAAAAGCCTACAATTCTTCACTGACAGTGTTTCCACCTGTCGGTGTGTCTGTGTGTTTCTGTACCATGAGTTCACTTCTTGAACCATGTGTACTTCGACACCAACCAAGTGAACACAATGCAGAGTCACCTCATCGTTTCTTTGAACATAAAGTTTGTGCCACTACATCAGAGGCAAATACTGAAAGCTAAAATATGCTAAAGATGTGAAAGTAACAGCAAACGCTATTCATTTCAATATCAGTAGAAGCATATCTCACATTTTCTAAAAGGTTTGACTGGAGGCTCTTTGTGTTTATCTCATTAATAGACATGAGATATGTTATAACATTCATGTATTCACTGCATATATTCATTCTATATGAAGCCATGCCATCTGCCGTGCTACAGTGAAGCGCTGCGGTGAAGTTTTTGTTTTGTTTTTGTAAGAGAGTTTATTGAACATTTTTAAATCATTACAAACAAATCACAAAGAATGCCATCAAAAAGAGTGAGCCCTGTATGGAAGAAAAAAAAATGATTATAATGATAATGATAGTGACAATGAATAGAGAAAAATAAAAATAATGATAATAATAATAAAAATAAAAATAATAATAATAAAAATAATAATAATATTTAGGTAAATAGAATTAAAAAAAAAAAAAAAAAAAAAACCCTGCCATCAATCTATGCAATTGGCAATATCTCTCAGCAAAGTACAGACTAATACACATGCACCTGCATGTACAAACATATAAACATATTGACTTACATATAAATACATGTATATACGCACATATGGATACTTTTGCCTACATACACACATGTCCATGCATATAAAAGAAGAGTAAAACTATTAAAATTAGCTTTTAAGTTGTCCTCAGAGTGTTTGGCCAATCTATAGTTTTTTGACCCCTCTACACCAACTCTGACAGATCCTTCGGCAAATAATTAAACAGAGGAGACCACAGTTCTGCAAAGCGCCTCTCATTACCTTTCAGTACGGCACTCAATCTTTCGTGGGGGAGAACCCTGAAAATCTCTTTATACCATGCGTTGAAGTTTAATCAGTTACCTGTGATTATCATCTCTGATCAGATTTAGCTCACAGTCGGAGAAATGAAACCCTAACATCTTTCTTTTTTTAGTCAGACTTTGTTTGGAGGAAGATTCATTACAAACCTAAAGAGCTTGATGAACTGATTGACAAAATGATTTGAGAAGTGAATTATCATAAATGTTTTCCCTATAAGCTGTGAGACAAACTGGAAGCTGAGCTATTAGCTGAAGTTTTAAAGTCTGGAGCTTTCTGAATTTGGACGGACTAAACAGAAAGTTAGTCTCACACTCGTGCCTCAAAGACACTCTGTATCAGGTCACAAACATTTCTTAAGCCGTCAGGAAGAAAGCAGCCGTTTGTGGTTTCCATGTCACGACTGAGCCGCATCAGGACATCTGCTCTGCCACTTGGTGGGACAGCAAACTATTTAATGCCTTAATCCGCCCTAAGCTGTGGCTGGAACCCCCTGGTGACTGTGGCATGCTGCACCAACAACAACCCGCTCCATTCATCAACCTAATGGGCTTTATATTTTTAACCCTTGCCATTTATCAGGCTGAGGCAGCGTGATGAGAGGAGAGAGGAGGCTCAAATTCCCCAACGCCTGCTTCAGCTCAACAGGGATACTGTTGATTCATGGTCCCTCTTCCTTTTCACATCACTCCTCTTCTCCCCCTTGTCTTTTCCCATCACTCCCTGCTGTTGTGCGCCTCCTCTCGGAGCATCCTTATGTATTCTATCAAGCTTCCTGCTCCTCTCCCTTGCTCCCTGTGGCTCTTTCCTGCCCTCCATCCTTCACCGCTATTCCCTCTGTTCTTCCCGTCTCCTGCTTTTCACCACCACCTTCACCTCTTCCTTCTTTACTTAATTTTCCTCTTCTATCTCTTCCCGTGTTACAGGACTTTGGGGACGATGGCTCCCTCTACATCACCAAGGTGACGACCATCCACATGGGGAACTACAGTTGCCATGCCTACGGCTATGAAGACCTCTATCAGACACATGTGCTGCAGGTGAATGGTCAGTAGTGGCTCATTTCTTATTTACAGTGGTGGAAAGTGTGAAACATTGGCTGTGTGTAAAGATGGTGGATGCCTCTGCTGTATGTTTACTCCCATTGTCGTAAAGTGAAGCCAAAAATCAACAAAAAAAAATGTATCCATTCATTTAAAAAAAAAACACAAACAAAAATAGTTGTTGAATTGGATCTAAACACGTTTGATCTGTTTTCCACTTTTCTTTGTTGGAGACCTCTGAGGTGACTGAACCAGGATAATGATGGTGTCAGCTGCAGCAGATTAATGCAGAAAACACAGCAGTATGTGCACATAAGTAGTCTAACTCAGTTAAATTAAGTTTCTTAAGTCTTTTTCTGGTGTTGTTGTTGTTGGTTTTTGTCTATCTTTGGACTGGCTTACTGGTGTATTCCCACAGCAGGGGGGGATCTCTAGTGCACATAGCACCACAGGAGACACACTTGTTTACAGAGCCATCGATAAGACGCAAGTAACCAACTTTTTAAACCATCAAAAAACTGAAAACTACTAAAGTTCTCAGTAAAATCAGATCAAATCAGCAAAAGAGCATAATTTACTGAAACAGTATTTGAAAAGTTGACTTGTCTCATGTTTAAGCTGTAAAAAATGGGACAAAAAAAAAACAACCCTTGCCAAAAACCAAAGCAAACCAAAGCTATGATATTTACAGTTTAAACATGAGACAAGTTAAAATAAATAAATAAATTATATGGTAAACCAGTGGTTTATTAAAGTAACTGTAAAAAAAAATGTGGAAAAAAGTGTTATCAAATAAACACCTAAGCATACAGTTAATCAAGGACGTTTCGTTACGTTGCATTGTTAATATACTTGTTCCTGCATGTAAGCAGCAAACCCTGCCTTCAAAATAAAAGCCCAGTTTTTTAACAGTTAACGCTATTAAAGTGCCATGTGCAAAAGAGCTGGTGCTTTGAAGTGAATCAGAAGAGCTGGCTCCTGACTTTTTTCCTTTCTTTCCTTTCTTTGCTCAGCTCTCACACAGGCCATGTCCACCCATAGCCGGGAATCTGGGAAACCACATATTTTTTTATATGTTAATGCCTGTCATCCACACAAAACCACACTTTTAGGATGTTAAAAACAATATTTTCGGAAAACTCCGGCCAAAGCGAAGAGTTTAGAAAACTCCGGTTTCATGGTTTCCTGTGGATACGGCTAAACAGAGATTTCGGTTCTAAAGTGTCACAGCTGAATGACGGGGGGTCATTTTGATTGGATGGCACAGGTTTTACGTTTGGAAAACACTGCCAACTACAAAGGCACTCAGAGAGCACAGACCTCCACCAAACATACTGTGATTGTCATGCAACACTTTCGTCCTACTTTGTTATACTCCCTTTCATCAGACTGTCTGATACAATTTGGTGTTAGTTGCAGGTTTGTATGATAATTTGTGTTTAACATTATGATGACCCAGCACATACTTGATATTCTGGATCTTAGTATCCAGATTATTGCCAGGATCTGGATCGTACTTTTGCATCTGTCAAAAATTATGGTGACCTTGTCTTGTGTTATTTTGTAAAGCAATCTGACCATTTATGGTGGAGTTATAGACACATATGCTGAAAACGGCCCTATCTCACAATGATAAAGAATACTTTAAAAGAATCCTGGTTCCAGACGCTGATCCAGATCACCTCCTAAATTTAATCACTTCTTCCTTATCCCATTTTGAAGATTTCCTGAAAATTTCATTAAGAACTGTTAGTTACTTTTTGAGTTATGTTGTTCACAGACAAACAAACAAACAAACTCTCCCAGAAACACAACCTCCTTGGTGGTAAATGTAAATATGGGTTTGGCATGCCTTGGGACGCACTTATCGACAGATTTGCCTGTTAGGTGTGGGCGAAATTATTTTAAAAAACAAATGAGGGGGGGATCTTTGTCTAAAATATAAGGGCTACAAGTAAACCTGAATTAGGAGCCATTCGAGAGCCAAAAGAACCAGCTCTCTTGGAAGAGCTGAACTTCCCATCACTAGTTACTTGTAAAGAAGTAGAAAAATCAAACATTTATTTATGTCCACAGTGTGCATAAAAAAATAATTGGTTTTGACATTAAATAACAAACAAAACATATCATAGATATTCCCCAAAGGAAACATTGGGAATAGAAATGGGGAAGATGTTCGGCAAAGGATCAAAGCTAGAAGTCAAACCAGCAATCTCTGCCATTGGACTATAAACTCATGGGGCCCACAACTTAACCATTTAACCATAAAACTAGCACCTTAGATGTATAAAGTGTTCAAAAGTTGAAAATAAAATTGTGCAAAGTCTACAAACAACTTTGTATAAAGCAAACTGTTGCACAGACTTCAGTGTTTGGGTCAGACTTTCTTAAACTTTCTACATTTCATGGTACAAATGGCCTGCACTGCTCAGGAACACCTCATACGACCTTAAAACATTATTATGGTAATTATTCCTCTGAGTGAAGAAGTTCTCGTGTCAAAACATCTTCAGAGTAAAAGTTTCCCTAAAAATGTTTTGTTCATATAGGCAGCTGTGAGGATAACACCAGTCTGAGCACTGCCTCAAAGTGAATTTCTTTCCATTAAGAATGACATCACATAGAGGTTGGAAAACTAATGGGTTCTTGCAGCTTATTCACTTGATTCAATGCAGTGGATAAAAGCTACTTAAGCTATCTGAAAACCCGCAGACAGTCTCCACTCATGCTGATTTTGGCAGGCTGAACTTATCAAAGCGCTGTCTTGCTCATATTAATCATCTGCATAACAGTCTTCTCTCTCCCCAGCCTTTAGACTCCAGAGTTATTACTTGGCGTCTCTCCAAAGAAATCCAGGGTGGAAAACTTTAAAAGCTCCTCTACCTGTAACATAACAAATCAAAGATACAGCCCTAATTCCTCTGCGTCTTTCACAGCGTGACACAGGGAGGGGGGATGTATTCTAATCTGGAGTTTCTCCTCTGAAATGCAAATTTAACAAAGGCACCTGCATCCGAAACCTTGACCCAAAGCGGGGATAGGAGCGATGTCATGGAGACCGACTACCTCCCTGAGGGATGAGCTCACAGCGGAGAACAATTATCAAATGTTTGTGCCGGAGATTCAAGGTATTTCAAGAGACGAGGTGAAATGAGGTGGTGTGGAAAAAAGCCAAGTGCCACATTACTCTAAGTGGAAAGACTGGATGGTGTTGTGTTAATGCAATATCACACACACTGCCTTTTCTTAGTGTGATGAAAGAAAAAACAGCAGTGTCAAAGCAGTCACACTACTGAGCTTTTACTCTTTTTATTAGTATTCTGTTGTCAAAAACGCTGGCAAAGTCAGGTTTGTGTGTGATAACCTAAAACAGGAAGAAAAGAGGGGGCGTTTTTTCAAAGTCTGCAAAAGAGAAAAACAAGAACTTAGAGTACATCATGAGGACTTTAGAAAGGCAAAGGTGGAAACAAAACTTTTTAGGAGAAGTTTGTTTTTGAGGATTTTTAATCATTTGTACTAAAAACCACACGTGAAGTTCCTGCACCAACACTAAAAACCTCAGCATCACTGCTTCATTAAAATGAGCTTTCAAGGCTACAAACATAACAAAGTTAGATATTAGAGGGACCAAAAGTGAAGTTAGGGGGCAGTAAATTACTATGAGAACATGCAACAATGTCATCTTGTTAATTCAGATTAATTGATGTGGTTGTAGCATTTTCCCAGCTGGAGGCTGATTGATTGAATTAGCAGAGCTAATCTTAACAAGTTGACATTGTGTGAGTGTGTGTGTAAGAGTGTGTGGATGTGTGTCTAAACCAGGGGTCATGATACATGTTTGCAATTAACTTTCTATTTCATTTCACTTGTGAAATGTATTTTTTTTCCTGTCACTTTCGTATTTAAACTAATTACGCCCTTGGCAGCTGTGTACTGTGTAGAGGTCTTGAGAAACAATTATAAAATAAACATGTATTACACTTTTTTTTTATGACATGCTGAAATTCCTTCAACTCTTGTTTCTGTAAAAACCATAGGAATAAAAAGTATAAAACACATCATGAATCAACTGATGCTCAAGTTTTGTAACTTAGTATACTTTAATTTATAGACTTTGTTGAACGAACAGTGTATAAAGCTAGAAATGGACAATTACCTCAAAGTATCCAGAAGTTGTTAATAATGAGAGTCAACACCATCTAAGCAGAACATTCATTTTACAAAAACCAAACAAATGTAGAATCTTATTGTCTGTCACATTGCGGGGTAAATTTGTTTAATTCTTCTCTTGAAGAAATGAAAACATGCAGTAAATTGATCAGGCTCAGAAGACTGTATAAGAATCAAGTGGTTTTGAAATGCACCATGGAAACTGTAAGTTAATATGACTTCTTTATTATGCACTTATTGCAAATGAGTGTTAACAACATCAATGCATCAGAGTTGTTCTTGCTGTGCACCTATTTCTGTGCTGTAATTTTTTTTTTAGGTTTTGAATAAGTTACAGTCACAATTAACAGATTAGTTACCCTGTTAATTCAGAAGTTGTACTTTGAGCTTGTAGAATTGTTTCAATTGTTGCAAGTGAATCAAAAAATATAATCTTTTATCCATTCAGCTCTGAAAAAACCTGCTAAAGATATTATTAATAACTCAATTGCTTTTGTAGTTATCTACACAGGTAACAATGTGCTCCACAAAACAATCTAAACAAGATTATAACAGCAGAAAGGCACTAAAAGCAAAAACTTAAAAAATACAGAGAACTGAACATTGGTATAAATTTGTGACTTGAGTTGAAAGTTTTAATAAAGAGCTGACTTTGGAAGTCAGATTTCCTGAAAAGCACTTTGTCTCAGACTGTGTCCTGGATCACTGGAAGATAAAAGCTTGAAAACAGAGACAGAGGCAAGTCCATGTGATACCTATAACGTGGTTAAAAAAAAAAAAAAAAATATATATATATATATATATATATATATATATATATATATATATATATATATATATATATATATATATATATATATATATATATATATATATATAAATATATATATATATATATCTTAAAATCAACTCTAAAAAACAAAACAGGTAACAAACGTAAGAATTCTGAAATAAGGGTGAAGGAACATGTTCTTGTACCAGTTAAAGTCAAACTGCTTCATAGGTCAGTGGATTTGATTAAGTCAGATGTAAAGAGAATTACATTAGTCAAGGCAAGAGAACAAAAAAATTAAAGAGTTTTTCCCAAATCTTTTCTTAAATGATGGACCTGACCTTTGAAATACTTCTGAGCTGATAAAACAAGACTGGACAAACTTCTTCAGTTGCAGCTCAAAGCAAAAGTCCAGATCCAAAACAACTCCAAGGTTTTCTGACAGTTTTAACATGAAACTATCTTTGTTATTTTTTTACACAAGTTGTAAACAAGTCATGGAGGTTTGAAACTAAATTCTGCAGTGACTGTTTGAGACCTTCCTGTCAGCATACACTTTCACTTTTTACTGTGCTTATGTTGTTGCTTTAACTTTGTGTTTTTATTTTTTTTAACATATATTTACTTTTATTGTTGTTGAAGTTTCAACTTACATACATAGATATAAAGCATCAGGTGTTTTGATTTGATATGATCTGATTTATTTTTGTTCTGACAAAAAAAAAAAAATAGTGCAACAAAATAGCACTTATATAAAGTCACAAAATATTATTTACAAATCAACAAGTAAAGAAATTAAAAAGAGCTGCAGGCCAACATGCCATATTACACTTTATTTGTACTTTCCCATTGAAAAAAAAATGTTTTAATGTATAAAAAAGATATTATAATTAGATAGATAGATAGATAGATAGATAGATAGATAGATAGATAGATAGATAGATAGATAGATAGATAGATAGATAGATAGATAGATAGATAGATAGATAGATAGATAGATAAAATACTCTATTAATCCCCGAAGGGAAATTCATGAATAATTTAAATAAATTATTACTTAAAATTAATATTGCCATTCTTTAAATGGTAAATGGTCATGTCTGATGGTAAATAGTTCAGGTGTTTCTTGGAGTAGTCCTTTCATTAGCAGGTGTGAATCCCCCAACATTCACCGTGTGCAGGACGTGCGGTCGATACCATTTAGCTTTAGCTGATTTAAATGAGTGAACAGGAAATTTGGAGAAAAACATAATTGCTTTTCAGTGGATTATTTTCAAATACACCTTTCTAAAACACTTTACTTTAGAGATCTGCAAATTTCATCACACTTAGGTAATAATTTGACAAAGTTTTTTCTTATTTCTATGAAATTAGCACATGACTTCATTAAAGTAATGTCCAAATTTATTGTCGCAAGTCACAATTGGTAGGTTACTGTTTTTTACCGGTTTCTTTGAACTTTACTCCAAATTGCAAGGTAAGAAGGTGACGATTAGCAAATAATTTATTTGAAATTAAATCACCCTAAAATGTTTTTAGGAGTATTTCAACGTTTCTGCTATTTCCAGAGAAGCAGGTGATAAATAGCTGCTTAGTTCTTGAAAACAGAAGTTAGGTACATTCTTTCCTCTAATTACCTTTGAAATGTTAAGTAAATAATTCAATTTCCCAACAAGCAGTTGATAGTTAGCTATTTTTTATCTAATTTCACCAAGTTCTTTAGTGCCGAGTTTGTTGATTAGCAAAACTGAGATCACATGCAAAATGATTTACCTTTAAGATAAGGCCTATGATGTTTTACATGATACAACTAAAGGCTTCAGATGTGATTTTCACCAAGAGTGGGGTTGTTAATTGGCCTTACCTCCATGTTTGTATCCTATCACGTCTGTATGTATGGATTTACTCATGCTGGGGGATTTGTGATGCACTCCCTGGAAAGCTTTAGCAGGCTGCATAAATGGTTCAAATGTATAACAAGAGTTCCTGACTGAATGTTAATTAAAATACCACTTTGAATAAACTAAAACTTAAACTGACGTGAATATTTTAAAGGTAAATCCTGTAAGAGGTAGAACACAACATAAATAAGGAAGTAGCTAGCTGCAGCATGAATATTGCATAAAGGTTAAAGGGAAAGGTTGCAGGTTGAACGGTAGCGAGTGAGGATCAGCGGCAGCCTCAAGGTTGAGCGAGTGCCCAGAATCATAAGCAGAACAGGACATCTTACCTGTTCATGTAAACTATTACCTCATGTTTCACTTTCCCTCTTGATTCCTCCACATTCATTTGCTGTCTTCTCCCCAGAGGTGGTGGTAAGTGGTAGATACATCCCTACATCTATTTCATGCAGGACTCGAGCTGTAATAAAGCAGCCCCAGAGCTCTTGGATTCTTGTTATGTGTGAATATATTCCATGCTGGGGTGAGACAAATTCCTCTCTGCCCACTGCGTGTGTGGGTGTTTGTGCTATATTCCCCCAGGAGATACTGTCTACCATGAAACACTGTGTAATTATGTATTTTTTTTTTTTCTTAACTCGCCTCTCTTCTCTCTCTGCTTGTGTCTTTTGTTTGTGTTTGTGCGTCCAGTCCCTCCGGTGATCCTGGTCTATCCAGAGACGCAGGCCCAGGAGCCCGGCGTTTCTGCCAGCCTGCACTGCCACGCCGACGGCATCCCAAACCCCAAACTGCTCTGGCTGAAGAACGGCATGGACCTGCAGCCCCGCTCCTCCAAACAGCTGTCTCTGATAGGTGAGGGCTCTGACAGAGCAGTCTGTGTCACATCTAGTTGGTGCACAAACAAACAGCGCTGCGGTATGCTAACACTGTACAAACCTTAATAAGTGATGAGAATGCTCACTGACACTGAAAAACAGTGATACTCTCCGGCTACACTCTGTCAAACTAACTCTTTATCCAAAAACTCTGCTCCTCTGTCACTTGTCAGCAGTCATATTTTTGTTGTGCGTATCATTATTTTCACTCCAAACCAAGGTGATGAAACCAAGCCTGTGCTGAACCTCTTCAACTGTCTCCCAAATATACATCCTTATTCCTCAGCAGAGCATAAAACGGTAGATTAAGGAAGAGAAAATAAAGTGTGTGTCAAGAGTTGGCAGCTACTTATCCAGCCAGGAAGGCTGCTTTTAAAGACACACTCTCAATATCTGAGAGACGGAGCAGGATGGAGCACTACTTTCCTTTTTATGGCCCAGTTCTCATTAAGGGAGAGTTTATTGGCTGTGTGTGGGTCATTACCTGTGGTAATAGCCTGTTATCAACCCTCAGACACTCAAACATGGGAGGTTCTGCAAGGTTCACCAGCACATAAACACTGCAGTGGCGTCAGTTACAGATTCGGCAGCAAATGCGAGTGATAGCAAGGAGCAGGAGAGACACAGTGCATCCAGAAAGTCTTCACTTTTTCCACATTCTGTTACAGCCTCATTCTGAAATACGATAGATAGATTTTTCCTCAAAATTTTACTCACAACACCCATAATGACCTTTTAAGGTTATTTATTATTATTTTGCTGAATACTTAAAAGGAAAATAACTAAAACATCACATGTATATGAGTTTCCACAGCCTTTGCATGGTACTTTTTGTGATAGCACACCTGTTTTTGGGCAGTTTCATCTACTCCTCTTTGCAGCATCTCTCAAGCTTCATCAGGTTGGATCAGGATGGGGATAGGCTACTTTTAGATCTCTCCAGAGATGTTTGATCAGATTCTGGTCTGGGCTCTGGCTGGGCCACTCGAGGACATTCATGGAGTCGTCCTGAAGCCACTTCCTGGATATCTTGGCTGTCGTCTTCAGCCTAGTTTATGCTTGACGCAGTTGCGTGGTCGCATGGTTCGCGCACCACGAATGACGTCAAGGCACATCTCGGGACAGTCGGGCGCGCTGGCGCTTTGCGTGGTCGTGTACTTCCAAAATTTTCAAACGTGTTGCAAGAGCCTTGAGTGGTGCTTCTAGATTTTCAAAATGGACGAAATAGAGGGTTGACTTGCTGAGCTGGTACGCTCATATGAGCATTTATATAATCCATCATTAAGCCGTCATAAAGACCATCAAATGGTACTGAACTCCTCATCTACAGCCTGCATGGGTTTTACGAGCTGGGTGTGTTCCCCATTCAGATGCCTCGCTGCATGCAAGGAGGCGGACAGACCACCTTTGGTGCTGCTTTTGTCTGCTCAACAACAGTAAACACAATAACTCCTCCTCCTCCATTCATAACTTTCGTGCCGCCATTGTTTTGGTCCCTATGTTTGGTCCACGTGACTTCACTTCTTCGTCTTTTGGTTGCTTTTACTGCTTTCCGGAAAAAAAATTCTCTCTACTGCTCTCTGTCTTTGGGGTGAATATTACAACGGAGAATGCGGCAAGCATAAATGCCACTGCGCTCTATTGAGGTGCGCACGCCACCCGCGAACGGAGCCAGGCGAAAGTATAACTAGCCCTTTAGGGTCGTTGTCCTGCTGAAAGATGAACCGTCGCCCCAGTCTGAGGGGCAGTTTACCTAACAGTGGCTTTGGGGTGCAATGCAAAAGTTTTGTTGCGTTTCAGCCTTGCATTTACATGAAAACAGCGTTTCAGTCGAACTAAAACGCTAACTTTTGAAAACAGCGTCCAGAGTGGATTTTTTCAGAAACGTTGCTGACACTGTTGCCGTGTAAACAGCAAAACTGGCATTTTCAGTGGAAACGCTGATGCCATGCTCTGCTTCATGCAAGCGCATACAACAGTACAACAGGAATGTTGTTAAAATTGTCGCGGACTACCATGTTGTGTCTGCAGACTGTCTTTCAACAAAATAAGCATGTATTGCTCCACTTCTGCTCTTAGTATTCACCAATGCACCAGATGATCGGCCCAACTCTACTTTGGTGGAGAGCTACTAAAAGCCACTTCTGGACAAGACAGTTAAAGCACCATCTACAGGCCTGGCATGCTTCGTACAGTGTTTTCAGTACCTTGTATAGATTTTTTTTCGCTGCGTTTTGGCAGTTTTGAATGAAACATGATGTAAACGGGGCCTGAGGTTAAAGTCCTGTGGAGCAGGTTTTCATCCAGGATGTCTCTGTACATTGTTAAATTCATCTTTCCCTCGATTCTGACTGGTCTCCCAGTTCCTGCTGCTGAGAGTCATCCCCACAGCATGATGCTGCGTCTGCCATGCTTCACTGTAAGGATGGTGTTTTCCAGGGGATGAGCAGTGCCTGGTTTTCCTCCAAACATGACGCCTGGCATTCACACCAAAGAGTTCAATCTCTGTCTCATCAGAGCAGAAGATTTTATTTCTCATGGTCTGAGAGTCCTTCAGGTGACTTTTGGTAAACTCCAGGCGGACTGCCATGAGCCTTTTACTAAGGAGTGGCTTCCGTCTTCCAACTCTACCATACAGGACCGCTCTGACATAGTGACCAAAGGCTTCTTGGTCACCTCCCTGACTGAGGCCCTTCTCCCACGGTCATTCAGTTTAGATGGGCGTCCAGCTCTAGAAGGTTCTGAACTTCTTTAATCTACAGATGATGGAGGCCTCTGGGCTCATTGGGACCTTCAAAGCAGCAGAAACTTTTCTGGACCCTTCCTCAGATTTGTGCCCAGAGACAAACCTGTCTCAGAGGTCTACAGACAGTTCCTGTCCTACCTTTCCTTCATTATTGCTTTGTGCTCTGAGATGCACTGTCACCTGTGGGACCTTATATAGTCAAATCATGTCCAATCAGATGAATTTACCACAGGTGGACTCCTGAAAAGCTGTAGGAACGTCTCAAAGATAATCAGTGGAAACAGGATGAACCTGAGATCAATGTTGAGCTTCATGGCAAAGGTTGTGAATACTTATGTACATGGGATGTCTTAATTTTTTTATTTATAATACATTGGCAAAAATTATAAATAAATAACAGGCCTTTTTCCAAATTGTCATTATGGGGTGTTTTGTGTAGAATTTTGAGGAAAAAATGAATTTATCTCATTTTGGAATAAAAAAATAAGGAAAAAGTAAAGCGCTGTGGAGACAGGATGCACTGTACTGACGTAGCTTTTTATTTCTGCTCCAAAGCAGAGAGGAGGTCTATTTGACTTTTTCCCATCCACATCCCATTAATGTCAGCCGCGTAGTAAAGAGTGAAAGTGTAGCTTCTGTATTCTCATATTTGGCTTTTGTAAAACTTGAACCACACGCTGACAGTTTGTGGTGAGGAGTATTGATCGTGAGCCGCAGCCGGACGGTAAGGAGGGAAACTGCTTTGAGTTGCTGACTGGATGAAAACTTTTCTTCTCAATCCAACTCTGTTTTTTATTATCTATTTTTTGACAGCTTCTGGTTCGCCTCATCATGCGTGTTATTGTGACTCAGATGTTTGGCACTTTTCAGTTCAGTCCCATTCAGATCCAACCCATAGAGATGGATGACTGCCAGCTATGTTTGTGTCTGATAAATTAAAACAGTGTGCTAAATGCCGTTGACTTGTTAAGCAGAAATTATGAGACAGCAGAGAAAATCATCTGGAGGCTGCTGACAGTGTTTTAGTTCGAGCTCAGACAGATTATTATGACTATGAGCGCAGTGGGAGTGAGGCAGTCAAAACTAGGTGTTCAGCAGCAGTCGTCACACACGGTATTAGAAAATCATGGAGGTGGGTCACACACTCCCTAGTAGTAAGAGGAAGCCAAAGAGTCACAACAATATCAAAACTGGTCTCTAGGTTATAAATTTGGCTGCTTTTACTTTCACCACTCAGCCAACTTACGAGGACTTTACAAATTCAGGAGACACAGAGGACAAAAATTACGACAACACAACACACTCACTGTTTTTGTTTTGTTTTGTGGTATAGACTAGTGGTCAAGAAATGTTGACAGGATAAAAGCTTATCAAAGTAGTTTAAAGCTTGCATTAGCAATTTGTTAAATACTTTTCAAAGCGGAATACATCACAGTGTGTCATTTGACTTCTTATTTGTAATTTATTTTCTTGAGGAGGTGGTGGAGACCAAAACATGGCTTCAAGGAGAGTTGAGGTCTTTGCACTATGAGTCTGTTTTTTTTCGTTCCAAGATTGACCCATGATGAATTAGAAATGTGATTTCATCTTATGTCCATCATGTTTGCACACTCGTGCCAAAACTTTTGTCTTTCATAATTTTTTTTTTAGAACAGGTTAGGGGTTTTTTTTGTTTGTTTTTTTTGCATTTTTTGCATCCTAGCATTTTCTGGGTAGTTTGACTATTCAATCATTAATCAAACAATCAATCCGTCTTTGTTTATATAGTGCCAAATCATAACAAACATCACCTCAAGACACTTTCCAAAAACATAAACAGGTCTAGACCCATTTATGTTAATAACATTTTATTAGCAGAAACCCAACATCAAGAGACATGCTACTTTCAACATTTTTGGAAACATTTTTTGTTATTTCAATCAATTTTTGCAATTAAAAGAAAAATAAAAGCATCAAATTCAGTGTGCAAGGTGTCTTTCCTTGACTTTTTTTTATTTTTGATTGCAGATCAAAAAAACAGACTGTGTATGCAAAGACCTTTAATATTGGACTAAGGTGCAAGATTTTTAAGATTTCCAAGGCTGTAAAATGATCTATCCTGTAATTGGATTTGTGTTTTACCCACCTGATGAATGTTCTATGTTTACTCTCCTTATAGCTTGATATATCTATCCACTGAGTCATTTAGAGAATATTCTCTCCTCTACTTTCACGACAAAATCCTCTACAGAAGTCACCAGCTAATGTTTAAGTTTTTTAACACTAGTTTGGATCTCAAGCAGGTAGTTTACGGTGTGTTTTTAGGGCTGTTTTGTTGCTGACAGCAGGCTGTTACAGCAGCTAGACTGAATCATTTCATTAGAAAGCTGGTTAGAAAATTAGGCCATTAATTTGAGAGACGCTTCAGGAGAACTGAAGACTCGGGGAACAATTAAACCTAGGTCATAATCAAAAAAGTGATATATTGCTGTGTCATATGAGTGTGTAGATCCTCTACCTACACAGAGGCCTACCCAAAAGCCCTCTGTTATATTTTTTTTAATTTCTTGTGCATACTGCTGTGGCACTGGCAGGTGAATGTGAATGTGATCATGGACATTTATACGCGGCCATGTTTGCTTTGCATTTGTTTGCAACAATTTGACATACACTCAAAATCAAAATGTAGGGGAACCAGAAACAGGGGGTCTGACACCCGTACTGAACACAGCGCCCTCATGCATTTTGCTGAAGTATTGCGGATCTACAGTGGCTGACAGGTGTCAGATGATTTGCAATTTAAAAATAGATAATAATAGATAATAAAATAGAAAATAATGTTTTACTTACTTTCACATCTTTTTTCGTCTGTTGGAATAACTGTCCATGAAAAAAGTGCTAAAGTTGACCTCTTTTAACTTCCACTGTGACTGTACTTCCATTGTGTTGTGTTGTGGCGTTGACATTTGTGTTTTTGTTGGTTAATTACAGAGTCCCGACAGATCCTTTAAAAGTCTTAAAAGGC
Source organism: Halichoeres trimaculatus (assembly GCF_033239565.1). NCBI lineage: Eukaryota > Metazoa > Chordata > Actinopteri > Labriformes > Labridae > Halichoeres > Halichoeres trimaculatus. The sequence goes on along the minus strand of NW_027437184.1, from coordinate 6,197,354 downwards.
ATTGAATTCATGACACTGAAAACAAGGCCTCGGATTGCCTTAAAATGTCGTAAATTAATCTTTAAAAATATATATATATATATTTTTACACATGTTTGCATGATTGTAAATAGTCTCAAATCTAAAAATAAAGGATAACATTAATTTATTTTTATTTTTGATGTAATTTACTGAGTGACTCTCGTAGTAACATCGCGCAATCCTGATAGTGAAACCAACAAACATTGATGTGGTCGCAGCTGGAACTCTTTTAATTGACCCTAATCCTATGAAATCTATGTGATGTTTTTCCATTTGTGTTTATTGTGAGGTTGGTCTTAAATCTAATTTTAAAAGGCCTTAAAAAGCCTTGATTTAACTTGCCTTAAGCTTTAGGATCCTTGAATTAGCAAATCGTCTGACTCCTATTGGCCACAGATTAATGCAGACACCTCAATGCAATAGTATACAGTGCTTTAAATGTTATGACATAACTTTATACTTGGGCTATTTGATGTAGCCCTTATTAGCATAAAATACTGGTGGTAGCTCCTTGACAAAAAGGGTTTCTCTGACCTCTGAGCCTCCTTAGATACAGTATTTAACCTCGCAGTTCGCCCAAAAGTTATTGCAAAGACTGAAAGTCATAATTTAAAACAAAACCACTCCTACAGAAAACCTCCTCCATTCAAAGCCGCTACAAGGCTGAAAAATACAGATATAAAGCTAATTTAATGAGTGGTTGATTCAGTGGTTTTCAATAAGAATTGATCAGAACATAATTATGAATTAGACGTAATTAAAGTGGTGTATTATTCTATGAAGGCCTGCTTCAAGGCAGATTTCACTTCAAAGCATTACACACTTCTCCCTGATAAAAGGGAATTATTATCAGAACCCAAGAAGACATTTCACTAATGTGAAAAGCTTTGCATCAACTTCTGTAATGTCGTGTTATTTCACAACCCAGTGGGCGTGAATCAGACAGTGGGGGTAATTTCCAGAGGAGAAAATGAGAAGGGCTTTCTGCAGTTTAGTGATTTATTACTATTTGGTAAACATTTGAATCAGCTGGAAGAAAATCTGGAAAGAAGTGTGAAGACGTGGCTCGAGAGGGAGGATGTAGATGTTAAGTGAAGTTCAAAGAGGACAGGGATACTTTCATGTTCCTATAGACCACGCTCTGTAAGTGCACTACACGTCACTGCGCTCCTCACATGCTGCTAAGTGTGTGGCGTGTTCAAAGTCATGCTACATACAGTACATGAAGGATCAGAGAGCAGCTGTACATCACAGAGCTCCCTGCTACAGCAAACATCAGAGAGTCTGCTTCTGAAGATGACTCCCGTGTCTAAACGTCACCTGTCACCTGCCGCTAACATCAACACTGACACCTGAGGGGAACAACACAGCTTCACAGAGCATGTGAGGAAGACGAGAGTGAGGAAGACGATTCTCTGTCAGACAATGCGCTTACTAAAAGACAGTTTTATGTTGAAGGAAGCAGAAATATTTCGCTATTTTGCCAAACAACAAAGTTTTCAGGCATTGTGTGAAGTTAGAGAAAGTTGGAAAGTGTCAAGGTTGCTTTAAGCTTTACACCATAAAATTCAATTAAATTGTTGGTGGTGAAACACTGGTTTGTCCTTTCTTCTTGTAGCAAACGGCAGTGAGCTGTTTATCGGCAGCGTGCGGTACGAGGACACCGGAGCTTACACCTGCATCGCCAAGAACGAGGTGGGAGTGGACGAGGATATCTCTTCTTTGTTCGTCGAAGATTCAGCCAAGAAGACACGTAAGTCACACAGCGTCACTTTTCAAAGTTCTGACTTCATGTCTGCAGTGATAATACTCAAAAACACTGGCCTCTCTTCTTTGGTAAGGTAAAAACTTTGACTGTAAGGTAACTCAAGTTAGGAGCAGAAAGACTAAAACAAAACAAATGAAAGAAAATGAACATCTCAGGAACTTTGGGGTTAGAGCAACAGTGGAGCAGATGTTTGGAGCTATTTGGAGCTGGACTTTCACCATCAGCCTTGCATCTGTTGTACTTTTACTGGACTACTTTTAAAAGTGGACTACTGTTTCTGTGAAAACTTGATTTGGTATGGGAGGGGAATGCTACAACACTTTCTAGCTGAGCTGAACAAACAGGTTAACACCGGCCAATACAAACAGCTTTGTTTTCAAGTTTTTACAAGTTGAAGTAATTCTGCAATTTCTGTGATTTTAGCCCCTTTTCAACCAAGCGGTTCATTTCAGATCATCTTGGTTCGACTCACATTTTGTTGCGTTTTCACCGACTAATCCCAGGACAGATTCCCAAAACACCAAGATGAGTTGTCCCACTTTTTGGCGCCCTTCCATTTGGGTATCAGACAAACTGATCCCAGAAGCACAAGCCTTAACTCATCAGTGAAGATTGTTTCACTTACAAATCAAGCCAGGACTTAGATCAAACTGTTACTGATGCACACTAATGGGAGAATAACAATGTTAAATAAATAAAAACACATTATTTAACTCAGAGAGGGCTGAGGAGGGATCCATTTCTAAACCTTAATACTGTAAAAGATCAGTGAATGAGTCCTTTAATTCTCCCGCTTTGAAAAAAGACCCCACTCAACTTTCCTCAGTAATCTCATTAAACTTCAAAGTTTGAACAATCTGATCACATATTTAGTCTCTCTTTGATATTCGCTCTTTCCCCAAATTGCGTCATTTTGATGAGTTAACCATCTGTACCTAGAAAGAGAATATGAGGCCAGCGGATATGAAAAAGAATAATCGATGACTTGTCCTCCCTCTCAGGACCGGGGTGATCTCTTGATTTTAGAGGAAATATGATCCTGTCAGAGACAGTGGGGAGCATTTTGTAGCTGTCAGACGTGTTTTGTTTTGTTACGGCATGTGAGAAATCACCTGATCTGTCTTTCTTTTTCTTTTTTTTTATATTTGAAGGGGATTTAATCCTTTCTCTCTTTTTTTCCTCCCTCTCTGGCTGCAGTTGCAAATATTCTGTGGAGAGAAGAAGGTAATGTATTTCTCTTCTTTGAAACGCTTTTGTAAATATATGTGGAGCATGTTTTACAGCTCTTCAGATCCCACAGCAGGATATTCTCATTCTCATTCTCAAAGACTTTTCCTGCGCTGCCCAGAAGAATGAGAGTTTTTCTTCTCTCACAGAAAAAAAAAAGTTGACTTCAAAACCTACTTTCTCCTGCAGGCCTCGGGTGTTTCAGCTGGTAGCTGGTGTGGGTTTTATCTGTTTTTTTTCTGATCACCTGGGGAGGAAACATTTACACACAAGCAGGGATTGTTTGGATGTTGTAAATAAGAGGACATCCGCTGTGGTGGTGAGAGGAAACAGCTCTGTGGTTTCCAGCAGGAGACGATCAATCCTGTATTCACACTGACATACGATGCTGGTATAAATGTAGTCAGATTTATCTGCATCGTACTGTCGAGTGAAACCACAGAGACACGAGAGCAGCGTAAGGAATAGACATTTTTCAAGTTCATCACCACTGAAGAGCTGATTCGCTCGTTAACACATTGTGCTGTTACGTGTGTAAGCAACTGCTCGTCTGTATTTAAACATCTGTCAACTCGCTGGTTTGCATGCAGCATGTCTCATCTAACCATGTTTAAGTGTAAACTAATGTCTTGTCAGCCTGACAGTTCAATCATCATCAGAGTTTTTTGCCTATGGATGCATCTTTCGATGTGTTTTCATGCTTTGAGCATCTACACGAGCTGATGGCTCTCACCTCTGCTCATGGGATGTGTTTCCAACAGCAGTTGCAGCTCGTTGCTCATGTTTAAAACTCAGCCTGTGATCGGTGCTAACTCATCAGCAGCTGTTTACACCGAGCAGACAGGATGTGAAATGTTTCCTCGCGGAGACAAAGCCTTAATTTGACGTCTCTTCCTACAGTACGCTGAGAACATGTTGCTGACAGAGCCCCTTTGTACGCATTGTCAGAAACGCCTGGCAGTTACATGCTGTCCATTCCTGCTAACAGGATAGCATGCTAACAGCTGCCCTGTCTCCTCCGGCGGGGGAAATTGAAATGCCAATCACAGGTGTCAGATTAGATGGGGGCGGTGCATTTCTGACATTTTTTATTTGTGTTTGTTGCTTGTTTCATAGCACGTCTGTCACACGTGTCTCTGCTCCTGTCTTCTCTTCCAGGGTTGAGTGTGGGAAACATGTTCTACGTGTTTTCTGATGAGGGCATCACTGTTCTGCAGCCCAGTGAATGTGAGATACGCAGACACATGAAGCGGACGGAGAGGATCGTAGCGACATATGTGAGTGAATAAAAGAAAAACAGTCTTTCTCTGTGTGTGTGATTCTCTAATTAATGGTACATTTCACATCCATGGGATATTCTTATCAATTTTACTAAATACTAATTCCGAGCAATGACCAAATTCACACTGGGTCATATGGCTGATATTTCACTTTCATTTAATACAGAAATTTTACAGTTTCCATAATTAATTTAGCAAAATATGCAAATCGTGTGTTGGAATACATGTTTGTAAATATTATTTTTTTGTATTTTTAGTGTGTTTTGTTTAAAATAATCATTAAAATATGACAAAGACATTTTAAAACTATTTTAATAATTTATATTGATAAAAAAATTCACTTTGTGTGAGTCCAAGAAATCTGCATCAACTGTGTTACCCATTGAAAAAAACTCTGCAAATCAGCAATGGTTTGCTCCAAAGTCACATGACTTAAATCAATTAAAGTAACACCCTTTTTGGTAGGAACCATCAATATTTCATCAGAATGATTGTCTGTACATGGGGCGCTTTAAGTGTTCATCAACTGTGTTACCAACAACAACAAAGACCAAACTGTGAAGAAAATGTTCAGAAATATGAGGTGATGGAGGCACTAGCAGCGCCAGGATTTTGATTGTGGGTGGGCCAGTTAAAAAAAGCTCAAATGTGAAAAAAGGTTCCCTTTTCTTTGTCGCGGGTTTGAGGACAGTGACTCAGTAGTCAACCTGCATGACTCTTGTGTCGCTGTTCTCAGCTGAGTGCTGAAGTGAAATAACACTCACCTTGGCAGTAAGCCTAACTTAATTTATCTCTCTTAAATGTTCAGTAGCCTACATTAAAAGACCGAAACTGATTTAGATCTTTGGAGGGTTTGTTTCTCCATTTATTTATCCAGCCCGGCAGGCAGTGAACTGTATACATTAATTTAACTTTCTCTTTAACATTCAGAACGACAGAAAACTATATTACATAACAGCAGAATCCGACACAGCCGCAACACAATCAAAACGATGAAAAATTAGTCTTTTTAAAATATAGGCTTACCATAGAAACAACAGCATAAAAATTTGAGATATTTGATTTACTAATCACACATTTGGGCTAATTCAATATTTCTTATGGGATTGGGGCTTGTTACAGCCAGGGAAAGTGGGGTTTCATGCTGAATACTGCAAAAATTTCTTGAAATTCCAGTGAATCAGTCAAATCCTTTTTAAATATAAGCAGGGAAAATGAGGTGACATTGTCAGTCTACGTCGTTGCCCTGGTTTTTATCCGATTTACAGCTGAAAAGGGTCTCTCCACAGTCATCGGAGGTCATTTAACTTAAAATGGCAGGATTGTCCTGCTTTTCGGGGCATTTTTTTGTAAATTTAAATGACAACAAGCTCCTCTGCTTTGACGTGTTTAAGATAAAGCCAAGTTTTCACCCCCATCTGTTTTGGAGCTTGACGCTTGAAAAGCCGGTGCGCGAATGTCATGCATTTGATTGGATGACTTGCTAGTGACTAGATCAGAGACAAAGAGACCACATGTGGGGGTACAATCCACTGACTGGCTGAGAGGCTGTCACTGCATGGTCAAAATGAGTGGCCCCAGGCCCACCCGGGCCCAATAGTAGTGCCGCAAGTGGATGGAGGTCAGGTGGTGGCATGTTCAAGGTCTGCAGTTAGCACAAGGGCCAAAAAATGGAGGAAATGTCAACTGTGTTACCATCACAAAATTTAACGTTGTAGAGCAGGGGTTACCAATCTTAACTATGCTAAGGCCTTCCAAAACAGCATTTGTTTCTGGCTGGAGACCACCTTTGGAATCCAACAGACAAAATATGTAAAGACATGTCAACTTCAAAAATGTTGTTTCTAACTTTAATTCACTTTTCAAAAATTATTTCATTTGTTTAAAGCAGGAAATTATTTAACAAACAAAAGCCAGAGTCACACGAGTAGGTTGTTGCAAAAGGGAGGAGGCATTTCAGAGCTCTGTCAGCCAAGGTGGGATGCTCCTTTCTTACATGTAGACAGTAGTTAGACAGGGGAAGAGCCTCAGAGTTTAGTTTGACATTATGATGACATCATCATCACACAAGGTGTGACTAGGTTCAATTGGAAACTTGAGAATCTGCCAATTGCAGCCTCTGATTTTCTGCCCCTGTGGTGCCTCCTGGTGGCTCCCACTTTGAAAACCACTGTCGTAGAGACAGGTTTGTCCTGTCAACTGCATTTAATGTAATTTTTGTGCCATAATTTGCCATAATTCTTTTACATTTAGGCTCAACTGTGATATAAATGATGAGGGACATTTCCAGGAAGCATGGTTTTACATAGAAATCTTGAATAACTAAATTCATTATAATATGGAAATATGTTTAAAAATAGTCACAACTTTTGTCTATGACTCGGTTGACAAAATATTTTAGAATTCATTAGAGCTTAAGCTTGCCAACTAATGAATTTAGTACATTCCAAGTATATAATTTGCAATCATGTAGAATTTGAAGCAAAAAAGCACATATTTTTGGTTTAGTAGCTTGTAAGATAGAGGGTGTGTCACTGCTGAGCTGATATCGTACAAAACCAAATTATGTTCATGGCAGAAAAGAAAAGCTTTCATGACCAGGACACATCAGGGACTCTGCTGAGAGCATCGTTCTCACAGTCACTTTTTCATATTAATGTTTCTGTGTCAAACTAGCTCTTAAAGCAAATATAGTGTTTATAGTATACGCAAGTGTGCACGATTAAAGTTGAAAACCCCTGCTCAGCTCACTGACAGGATGTAAACACTAGTTTCTCTACAGAGTTTGACTCTAAAAGCAAACTGGCGTCTAAATAGTGTCCATCCCTCCCACCCTGTCGTCACAGTGGGCTTCTCACCTCACCAAACATAATGGGATTATTCGTGTCCATTAGTCAACAGCTCTCCCACCAGTCGACTGTCTGTGGTTTCAACGAGAGACCCTGAGGCTTTTAATCCACTGCAGAACATCCCTCTCTCAGAGCAATGGGCTTTAGATGGTAAAAGTTGCTTGTTCTACTGAGGGATTGGGGTTTTACAGGACCCTGTAATCGTATTAGAGATCAATACAAACTCAATAAGCCGTGTGTTAGCCAGTTCCTGCTGTAAACAGCACTTTTTGAGGTGCAGAGGAGGTGGGAAGTCTAGAAACACAAGCTTTATGTTCATGTGTGCATAAATGTCCTGTCAGCAAAGACAGCGGGCTGCTGTGGAGGAGTGTTTGTCAAGGAAAGCATTTAAGCTCAATACACCTCTACCTACTGTGTATTGATAATATATTTACTTAATCCTTTCAAAATAAAGGCTCAAACTTTACATTTACCTGTGACTTAAATCAACTGATTAAGAATCATACTAATTTAAACTGAAGCGTTAAACCTCATTTTCAGCACCAGGTGATGGAGTAAAAGCATCCAACTGCTTGTCTATGATACACCGAGGGAGTCATACCTCTGCAGCTCTCCTCCTCCTCCTCCTCCTCCCATCATCATCCTCTCTGTTCTCTGTTGCTTTTTGCAGGAAGAGATGTGCCCTAAAGGTGAGGGGGTGTCGCCTCAGCACTGCGTGTGGTCCTCAGCAGTCAACATCAGAGATAAGTACATCTACGTGACGCAGCCCCTCCTGAGCCGACTGCTGGTTGTGGATATCCAGGCGCAGAAGGTGGTGCAGGTGGGTGGAGAGGGTCTCAGGCCTGTTGGAAAACATCAAAGAATAGTTTCAGGATATCACAGACGGGTTTCATCTGCCAGCTAGTGACTGGCAGAAGACTTCTGTTGGAAACTTTGCAGTTTGCTTGAATGTTATCAGAAGTTCATCACTCACAGAGTCAAAGGAGAAAAGTTGAGTTTAAGAAGTTTTGAGGTGAGATCTGCCATTTTTTTTTTCTTCAGAGTTCACTGCTGTTAAACTTCTCCTCTTTAACCTCTTCTCAGCAACAGCAGTTCACTTTCATCAGAGTGTAAGTGAGGAATATTTTGGTAAATGTTGCTGAGTTTAGAAGCAGGTCAGCGAATTGCCCTGATTGGCGAAACTCCAGATCCAGTTGGGTTTTGGGAAACTTTTTCTCACAGATTTGACATTTATAAAATGAATTATTTGCACTTTTCATTAACTTTTTTATTTTCTAGGAGGGTAACTTCTTAAATTACCTCTAACCAAATATCAGCATTGTAACACCTGTGTGTCAGCAGACCCCTGACATTTAAGTTCTGTGATTGGGACCTGGATCAAAGAAAGCCTGAGTGGTTCATCAGCTAACTGTTATTTTATTAGATCACATGTTTTAAACGCTCCTCTAACATTTACAATACCAACTTTTGGTCAACTCAGCACAGAAAAGTTAGCCAAGTCGGGTTTGGTAGATTCATATTTTGCTGTAACAATGCTCCTCAGCATTAAGTTGTAGACCATTGGAAAGCCTGTTAATTTCTCTTATAAATGGAGCAACATTTGTGGGATGAGGAGCAGAGTTGAGTATGTGGGTTTTGCCTCGGAAAAAGTTGCCAAATCTTCTCTGCCAAAGCCAAACAGCTTATTCTACCACTCTCTCTTGTTTGGCAATAGCAGGGCCCATGCTCACGATACCTGCTCACGATTGCTGCTAATCAGGTGTGAATCAGGCACAAACAAAACGACAGAGTCCACAACAAGCACAGACTAAGCTGGCTGTTTCCAAAGATATAAGAAATAATCTACCAAACATACATTTCCTTAACTTTTTGTGCAAAGTTAATGTTGAGATGGCACTTTATGTGAGATTTTATGGTTTTACAGTGATGACAAGTAATTATTGATAATGTTGAAGCTAGGGCTGTCACTTTAACATATTAGATTAATTAATTACACCACAAAATAATGCATCATGAAAATTAACGCGATATTGACTAATCAGCTGCGCGCCATTTTCAGAGCAGCTTGAACGATCTACTAAGACCCAAATAATCTTGTTTTCTATGAGTATAAAAACACAAAACTACCTAAGATGAGTGGACTCTCTTCTTGTTTTTGATCCAAAAACAGAAAAAACATTTTTTTTTTATCGCATTCGTTTCGGGCGCTCCATCCCTCGATCCTCTCTGTGATCTTCTCCTCATATCCATGCTGATCTCTCATCCAAAGAGTGCACCACTCTCACCCTCAGCAGTGTACGAGCATGATTTTGATTGACAAGCTCCGCTACACCCCACCTCCCCCTGCTGAAAAAAAAAACATACGTCTAGACGTAGTAAGCAGCTACAGAAGCCAATGGCAGCGGACACGGACATTTTAATATTGGCCAGTTAAAAAAAAAGGTGGATTTGCAAATTTCTTCTTCTTCTTAGTGTATAAATTTGATTAGTCATGCACTACAATTTTGTAAATTAAGAAATTCAGATTCTTAATTTGGGGACCTTAAGCAGAGATGAGATTAAAATGTGATTAATTAGATTAATTAATTACAAATCCTGTAATTAATTAGATTAATTTTTTTAATCATCAGACAGCAGTGGTTGAAACATAAATTTTATGCAAAATCTCACCTAGTTGCACCTATCTTGCTACTGAAGCTTCACTTAAGTACTCCTACCTTACTTAGAATAATGCTAGAGACATTTGAAGTAAAACTTTAGATGAGCTGAAATGTATACAGTCAACATTTGGCTTCAGGTCAAAGAGAATCACCAACATAAGAAGAGCTGGGTACAATTAGCTGTTCTATACCAGCATGGTGAGTTGTATCAAAAGAACCAGCTATGTAAGAAGACCACATGCTAGGTAAAATAAATCAAATACACCTCAAGCGCTGGAAACAATATGGTGCCCAGGTGGGTGCTGGCTGCCGCGCCATTCATCTTGGCTGTAACGGCTGTTTAGGGACTGAGTCCCTCAGGGGTTCTTCCCAGGGTCAGCATCATTTATACTGAGGCTCAGGATGAGAGGAAATAGGCCTGGTGTGAAGAAGAGGAGGAGGAGGAAGGTGTATGTGAAAGTCTATAGAATGGGAATGAGACTGAGCCAGCAGGAAATGTCAAACACTAAACTCCAGGGTCATGTCGTTTCAGAGATAAAAGATAAGTTTACACATGTAGTCTGAGACAGATCAGAAGATTTTATAAACAACACATCTTGATTTTAACAAATGAAGTTTTTTTGGAAAGTAAGAAAGTAAATATCTAGTCAGGTAAAAATGTGATGTAAAAAAAAATGAAGGAAACAGAGGTGTGTTCCTCCACTCGTGTTTTTTCCCAACCTTTAAAGTCCCGGTAATGTGATGCAGCCCACCAACTCCTGCGTTCTCTCTGTCTCCTCATGAAGCACAATGAACCTGCATTTCTTTTCCTGTCTCTCCTTCTTGAAGACCCTCACATGCCTCTGGGTGCAGGAGGTTAATGCATCCTGCCTTTCTCCTCTTTTTCTTCTCCTCCTTTGTTAGCTCAAAGCTCGGTTTTTCAAAGCCCATTTGTTGCTTCCTTTCAACAATGGCCTTTAGGAGAAGAGAGAGAAGCTGGCAGGCTGCAGCGAATACACTTCTACACCTGGCAGAAGGAATGAACAAATAGAGAAAAAAAAGAAAGAGCTTTAATTTTCTACTGGTGAAATCAGAAAGCTGAATTAGATGTCCTTACAGAGGTGGCTGAGCACTGAGTACAATGGAGTCAAAACAGTAGATTTACTATTTCCAGACAGCTGTGAGCTAACACGTCTTTAAGACACTGCAACTTATTTTCCTGCAACACAATCCCTGTGATGCTCAATGAAAGGAATCATCAAATATTTCTAAAATTCTATTTCTAAAAAAATAAATTACTGATTTCAAATCATTATAAGCTTTACCTCACAGTGCTGGAGTTTTCATGTCCAACTTTTTAAAGGCGTACTTCTGACACCTCCAGTTTCCACTATCAGCCATGATTCCCAGCGGACAATAAGATAAAAGGTGCAAAAAAAAAAAAAAAGGTGTAGTAAAAAAAATAAAACCCTGCACAAATAAAAGCTTTGTGGGTTTTCATGCTGCTGCAAGCAGAGAAGTTGCACCTTTGTAATCTCTTCTACAAAGGGATCTAACCTTGACTCAGCTGTGTCAGACCTGTGCCAGCCCAGCCTCCCACTGGGTAAGAAGACAAACAGCACATCAGCTAATTAAAAACTAGACCAGATGGTAAAAAACCTCAGATTGTGTCATCACTTTGAAAAACCAGGGTGGTCTCTTTTGGGTTGCAGTGAAGCTGAGGTTGTGCTGGTGTCATCCTGATTTCTGATTGGCTTTTATTTTTGGTTTCTTTTGCCAAGTTGGCTTCTCAGTGCTTTTAAAACTGTTGTTTGAAGTCAAAAAATATTACATTCCCTCTGGGGAGGAATTCACTCGATTCTGTTGAAAGTACAGTTTTAGTAATAACTCTCACTGTGAAGAAGTTTCTGCTCTTGTAAAAACAACACTGCTTTTAAAACTGCAACATATCATTTTTTAATTTTCACTTCTTGTTTTGAGGCTGAAGCTTGTTTTATCTGTTTCAGGGGCTAATGTTTGAAAGTCTAACAATCCACGTTACCTTAGTTTCTTGCAACAAATACAGCTGCGCCTGAGCAGTCAGGGATATCATGCCTTGCTTGAGGCATTTTAGAAGTCCAATCATAGTCCAATCATACTGGGACTTGAACCAAGCTAAGTCTCAATAGACTGGTCGACTGCTGAATGTCAATCTTTGTGACATGATCTGGTTTGAGGTGCTCATCTGTGAAGTCATAACAAGTCCTTCAGTTTACTGAGGCTGGAAAAGTGTTTGTAACTTCCTCTTTTTTATTACAACAAACTATAATTTTCACCTAAGCAACATTTGGACTCTTTTTCTTTGAGTTTTTCACAAATCTTTTATTGATGATATTGATCAGGGTTCCAAAGGGAAAGACACTCTTACCATAGGAAGTTAAGATTGGTAAAATTTGGAAATATTCTTCAAAACTTACTTGACCTAATTTCATCCTAAACAGCTCTGCAGTCAGCAAACTGCTGCTTTGTGATCGAGGAACAGCAAAGATATTCAAGTAAACTTGCATTAAATCTGGTTGTTTTGGCTACTTGTGGTTGGGGCATAACATTAGCCAAAATTATGCTACAATATAATGACCCACAGTATAATGGACGGGCATTTCAAGCAAAAGAGCTATTCGATATTCACTCGCATCTATTCAAAGATCAATGGATGATCGTCACTTTCATTGTTTTGGCTGTAAATCTTCCAACCTGTTGACTCCTGGTCTAGCTTCATTTCATTATGTCAGTTTGTTGCTGTTGTTTTTGCAATTTTGCAACTTTGATTCTTAATTTTTTTAACACTGTGTCTAAAGCATACGGAGTAAACAAATGATTTTTAACTTTAATTAGTCAGTGTTGTAACTTCATTTTGATACAGACATGTACTAACTTGCAACAGGCACTTTAATCAGAAGCTCTAGTCAATGCTTTGCTGCATCAGTTAGCCCTATGTTTGTCACCAGAGATGTTTGTCATATTACATGATAACAAATGTATGTCAGCACCAGCGTTAAATAAAAAGATATAACCAAAATATTTACTTTTTAAATAAAAATAAGAGTGTAAAGTCAGGAAAACAGTATTTTTGAGAACTGCTTTAAGAAAAGCTTTGTGAATGATTTTAAAGTAACAAAAAAATATATATACAGCCCTGAATAGTTCATCTCTTAGCAAAATATTTAGATAGGGCACTCACTCCTTAAACAAAAACAACATAAAAATCGTAATTTTTATCTCTTCAGGGTTTAAAGTTAGACATGAAATCCAATCAGTTGGGTCTTCGTCAGCTGCACTGAGACGCGACCTCAGCCTCACCTCTGCTCCCGTCATATAGAAAGCTAAACGCGCTCTGAGACCAACTCACACACACTGTACACACACACTGTACACACACACGTGCTGAGTTGGCACTCAGCTGACCGGTGCAGAGCGGAGGGCTGGACCTCCCATTACTGAACACAGAGCCTGTGGTCTCGCTCCACTGGTGAGGGTGTCAGCAGCTCCCTGTCCACCCAGCCAGAAGCAGGGTAATGGATTGTGTTATTCTTTGTTGTTGACATTGCAGCAAGCCCGAGGCTGAGCACACCCCAACCCTAGTTTCTGTCTTTTCACTTTGGGTCTGATCTTTTCTTCTCCTTTGTCTTTCACTGTCAGGTTATGAGCATGTTATTCTCTGTTCTTTATGCGCTCTCACATGACGGGTGTCAGATACTCCTGGTGAAACATCTCCAGCAGCAGCAGCAGGAGCAGTACACCATCCCTCTATTATTTGGGGGATTTACACCTGCTCTGTGAGACATGTGATAACAAGTTCCTCTTGAAAACAGTTCATTGTTTGGTGAAGGGTTGTTGGATGGTATCTCAGGCTTCATTTTGACACATTTTACAAATTAAAACAAGCCAGGTGCTAACAAGGTGCGAGTATGCTGTTATTTGCATTCAGCTATTTCTAGTGTCGTGTTGTCGTCAGGTGTTTTGTTTTCTCCTGATCATTCTGGTTGTAAACATCTAATGTAAACGCCTCTTTACTCTTTTGTTGTCAAATTAAGGATGAAAGCTCTGGCAGGATAGGCTAACTGGCTATGTCGCTATGGCTTTCATATCATCAGCCTCTTAAAATAATGCCCTAAATCAGTTTTTCAAGTTTTTGATAAAACACAAAAAACTTTACCAAATACAGGGCATATGATGTTAAATAATTCAATCAAAAAGGCCTTTACAGTGGATGACTATTGACATGCAGAGAACATTGTGTGTCAATCATGTGACATTAAAAAATAAAGTGACTTTGGCAACTTTAAACCTGTCTTAAACTGCCCTTTCATTCCTTACCGCAAACTCAAAACTGAAATTACCCAGAGTTAAATTAAACAAATGTCAGGTGTCACTTCTCCAGGTCTTCTTTGCTGAGTTTTTTAATGAACTTCACCCATTTCCAACATCTAGTTTGAACAACTTTTTGAAATCTGACCATTAACTGTCCTTTAATCCCACAAAGCAAACTCAAAACGTAAATAACTCCAACCTGAAGTGAACAAATGTCAGGTCAGTCCTACGCTGAGTGGGCATACTCATGCATCTCAAACCAAAAAGCAAAAACATGTCTTTAATTTTTAAACTTTGCAGAGTATTATTGACTTGTTCTAATTTCTATTTGGTTACAGAAATAAGTGGGTTAGCCAGGAATAGGTAGCTAGCTAGATGTAGCTAAATTTGCAGTCAAACTCTAACTTGTGAAATTTAGATTAAAGTACTACACAATATTACACCCAAGCCTTTGTGGTAGTGAACCTAATCACTCACCAATGGAAACTGATTCGAGAATCATGTTTACAGCTTCTTCTGAACTTAAGTTTCGGTTTCTTCTTGAAGCAGCCGCCATCATGAAAGCTTGTTAAAATGCCCAAGTCACATTTTATCCTAAATAATCCAAAATTTTCACTTAGGCTAGAAATAAAATGTCATGGTTTGGGTTTCCTCGTGTTTTAGTCTTCTTGTGTTTCTTTTTAATTGTTCTGTTCTTGTCGTGTGTCTCTTTCACCCGTGTTAATCTTAGTTATTTCTTGTTTGCGTGTTTGCTAGTCACTTTGTTGCTCCCTGTGTTTGGTTTAGTTCTCCTTGTGTTTCCCTTCTGGTTGATTTCTTCTCATGTGTTTCACCTGTGTCTTGTTTCACACCTGTGTTGATCACTCCCCTGTGTACAAAGTCTCTGTGTTTCCTTTGTTTTCTGTTGGTTTGTTGTTGCTGTCGTTGCCCTTTTTTTTTTTTTTAGTTTAGTTAAATAAAGCATTTGAGTTACATCTGCATTCAGGTCTTTCTCCTTTATGTTTTTCCTGGGTTTCATGACGTAAAATGGCCAAAGTCACCCTCTTGACATGGGCTGTTGTCCCATAGGGGAGTTAAAGAGCCAAAAACGTATTTTTTTTTAAGAAATGACTCTGGTCATTATTTGAATAGAGTGAAATGTGACATGTACCTTTAAGGAAACATGGGCTTTCTCCTCTTTCCACAGATAACAAGCAGGCTATCTAAACATTTCAGCACCATGGACAGAGCTTTAATATGAAGACTTTCATCCTCTGCTCTCCTCTCTCCATCCCTGTCCTCTCCAGGCTGTAGCAACAGATCCTTTCCCAGTGAAGATGCTTTATGACAAGTCCCATGACCAGGTGTGGGTCCTGACGTGGGGGGATATGGAAAGAACACATCCAACACTTCAGGTAAGAGTGTTTCTAGCATTAAATGATGTGATGGCAGTTTGTGCAGTGTTTTTTTTCTGCAGAGACGAGCCAAAAAGTAATGGTTGAACCTGTTTATGATCTAAATTAAACCCTGGTGTAGGTATGAAAGGACCAAATAGAAAGCTTTTTGACTATTCCCTTTTTTTTTTACTGCCCAACACAGATGTACACTCCTGACCATCTTCTTAGGAGAAAGTGATTTAAATAAGCTGCAGAAAGCAGAACAAACGCCTCATAACTAATTGAGCTCCTTAGTGTACCTGCTTCCCTTTTTACATGATAAGTATTAGCGTGACAACATCTAATCTATGTATGCTTTGGAGCATTTACCGAGCCAGCAAAACAGCAATTCGCAGCTGTGCCGCAGTCAGCCTGTGCCCGGCGTCCCTTTGGACCACTGGTGTTGGAGGCTTCACAAATGAGAAATGATCACAGGTGTGGTTGTGTTTAATCCACCTCGGGGGACTGGGTGAGGAGAGGGAAGGGAGAGGAGGGTGCAGGGTTGAGGAGGTGAAGGGGAGGAGAGGAGGAACAGAGCTGGTGCCCATGAGAGGGTACGATGCTGTTTTTAAAGGGCCAGCATTCATGTGTGTGTGTGTGTGTGTGTGTGTGTGTGCAGCTATAAGTAACACCACCATGGGATCCAGCTGTTATCTCTGTAATAGACACAAACATGTTTATTGTTCGGCCTCGCCCCATTGGAGGGGAGGCTCCCTTTACAATCATGTGAGCTGTTGTGTTCACTCCTCGCTGATGGGACGTGTGGAGCTTTTTCTTTGCTCTGATTGGATGACGGCACGCTCTCAAACGTCTGTTTCTTCAGAGGATCTTTGGAGAGCAAGTACTCAAACACTTTTACCAGAAACCAAAGTTAGTAGTCATCCTACAGTGTAATTCAGGGAGCGGTCACACTGGCCATTCATTCTGTGCCATAGTCAAGCATCATTGGTTCCCCACGGCGCCACATGAACCAGACTTAAGGTACACAGATGGCCCGTCTGCGTCATCATGAAGCCTTGTTTAACAAGGCCACTTAATGATGAACACAGAGAATATGACTGTGACTTAGTTACTTTTTGGCTTATAATAAGTCGTTTTGGTCCAACACAGCCAGGGATAAGTGCTGAATTAGATACTTTCATTGATACAGACTGAAAATTCCATCTGTAGTACCGAGTACTGATTCACGTAAAATCAAAAGGTACCATGTTTAGGTACTTAAACACATCCTTGTGGCTGTGAAGGAGTGGAAGAGTAGGTCAATTTTCCATGCTGGACTTGAACACAGCATTGCACCAGCATTAACCTTTAAAGACCCAGCGTCCACATATTTCTACTTGTCAGACCCATGATACTTCACTTTTTAAAACTTTGCCCTTTTAGCCACATTAAGGGACACTGCCCACATCATCTTTTGGTGAAATCACAAAATTACCCCCAGTTTAGGGAAAAAAACAAAATATTCAAGTACAATAACACTACTAACAAACAACTAATAGAGAACTCATAAATAATCAAACTTCTCTTACAAAGACCAAGTTTGGTTTTTACTAATAGTGAATTAAAAATTTCACACCAGACAAAAGCTTGGGTCTTAAGAGGTTAAATTTAAAAACTTAAATATTTTATTATAAAACATTACCACATAAACACAGAAAAGTATCCAAAAATTGGAATCGTTGAACACAAATATCGGTTTGCAGGTACTGGGTATCTGTACCGCATCGTTTCAAGTGAAAGGTACCCATCCGTAGAAACGGCTCTCTAACACTCCTACCCTTGTTTAAAATGTTGCTTAGAGGAGCAGTTGCAGTCATTATATGTCATGGACTAAACATCATGTCCTTGTTACACATGCATGCTTGTGCATGAAGTGAACCGTATCGTAGCACACCTCTCCAGAGCGTGCCAAAGCCAAAAAAGTGTACCGTGCCTGGACACGGCAAACTTGCAGTCACACTGGCCAAACGAGCTGAACTTTAGGGTTGAAGCTTGGGCACCGTATGGATAGCCACTTTAGTATCTCTGTACGGTAAGCACAGGTATAAGATAAGTGATATCCAAATGTAAAATGCTGTCATTGCTTTCTAAAAAACTTTCTTATTTTGAGCCTGAAATAGGTTGGGTTTTGTTAAAATAAGGAGCATAATTTTCCACGACATCGGAATCAAAAGCAAGCATATTCAACCAGGATGATAAAGACTTTGAAAAGTAAATGTGTGGCTATGATCTGGAAACAAAACTATAGAAAGTAGAACTTCCTCTCTGTGTGGGTTTTAACAGCTTTTTATAACTTTATAATCTGCAGAGTGAAGAAGTTGGCCTGTCTGTGTTTATGCATACAATCCCCTGTTTTACTTCTGTTTTGCAGCTTTTCTTTGCAGAGTGTAGGTGTACTAGTGTTGGATATGTGTTTGTGTACTTGTCAGTAAAAGTGCACGCTCATTGTGTTAACGCTGGCTTACTTCTCAGACCTCCATGAGATGTTAAACATTTTTAAAAAGGCAGAAAATTCAGTAAAAAAGATGTTTTTTCATCACAGACAAAACAGCTCTCTGCTCATGTAATTTTAAACTGAGTACAGAGAGCAGCTTTGCGTTACATGTCTCTCTTTGTGCCTGCTGCCTGAACCGCGGAAAACACATTTTTGTGGTTTTCATTTTATTCATTTCCTCCTCTTTCAGCAGCCGTTGAAGAGTAATGAATAATTAGAGAACAGGGCATGAATCACTCAAAAATGCAATTGCAGGGAAACTGCATAATGGATTATAGCCCACATGGATCACACCACAAATAAATGGTCTGATAATGTCATTATCGTTTGGACTGAAAGTAATTGACCTGTTCAGCAGCAGCCTGTCACCACCGGAGGCAACGCTTCGCTTCAGCAGATCATACATGTGTATGAGTGAGCGTCGGGGTGTATTTGCATGCTAATTTGTGCACTCATGACGTGTAAATGTGCGTTTGGGGGATGAGTGTAGGAGTGTGTGTGTGTCTGAGTGTGTGTGGTTTAAAGCAGCCAAGTTTTGGGATGGTTCAATATCTCTGTGTAAACATCAGAGGGAGTGTGATTGTCAATTCATTAGAGAAGACAAATGGAGGAATCTCTGGCGGGCAGAGAGAGATGTGGCCTTTCAGGCTGTCAGTCCGCTCTGCGTCTACGTGCCAAGAAGACATTTAACTTGTAGGCCTTTTGTTTTTCTACACACACACACGCACATACACAGATCTCCCCATCTGTTTTCTCCTCATTTATCTCTCTCTGAGGTTTGCCAAATAGATGTTTAAGACTGATTATTATTTTTATAAAATTAAATCATCATTACCACAACAATTTGCAACGTCAACACATTCAGTCCAGGCAGAATTTTCTTTATCCTTTACTGTCCTGTCTGTCTTTCCTCTCATTTTTAGTCTTATCTTTTTCTTTTTTTTTAGATGGGGTCAAATGAAAACTTTTTTTTTTTTTTTTTTTATTATTAATTCCTTAACCTAAAAACGGGCTGCACTGTGGCACAACAGTTAGCTCTGCTGTCTCACATCAGGAAGGTCACCAGTTCAGTTCCTGGTGGAGTTTGCATGTTCTCCCCTGTGTGGGTCCTCCAGAGTCCAAAAACATGCTCATCAGGTTAAGTGCTCACTACAAATTGTCTGTAGGTGTGAGTGTGTGCGTAAAAGGTTGTTTGTCTCTTGTATTGCGACCATCAAGTGCAAATAGTCATGGAAATGTTTTAAGACATCAGTATGAAATCGTCTTTCAAGTTTCACGTCCTTCACTTCCCTCACACTCCTTTAAGGACTCAGAAAACTCTCCTGTGCATGTGTGTTTTTGTATTTGGAGAGGAGGGAAAAAAAGTTGTTTGCATACTTTACTGATTAGATTAATCTTGTCTTCTGAGAATCTTAACTCTTCTAGTGTTCTTTTTAAAGACAAAAAAGGTTTTGTTTTGTTTTTTTTCTTTTGCATGCAAGTTGCAAGTTGCAAGTTGCTTGCATGTTTTGTAATGTTGCAAGTTTTGGGTTTGCAACTGCAACATTACAATACTGAAAGGTCTGCTTGAATTGTTATTAGAGCTCAACAATTAGGGCTGCAATTTTCAAATCATAAAGGCTGCAGCTGAAAAAAAATAGATTGTGTACGTAGACCTGAAAAGAATATGACAACTTGTACTTGTTCTTCCTTAAAACCAGCAAAGGTCAAAATGCTGTTTTTTTTCTGGCAGGACACGTCTTCTAGGCTTGATGTTAAAGTAATGTTAATTTTCTACTGTGATTATACTAGTTAAATAAAGGTATGTTATTGGTATCAATTAATGCATCAGTTCATGTCATTTAATCATTACACGTAGACCCACAGGACTGAATTGTTTGTATGTTAATGGTTGTGTTGGTCATACAAAAGAGTGATTAATTAGTTGCGTTTAAAGAATAATGCAGAAGACAAAAGTCCCCTCCAGAAAAAAGCACAATCCTAATATTGGTAAAAAAAAAAAAAATCGGAATTAGATTATTTTCCAAAATTATTCAGCTCTAATTGTTATACTGGTGTCATTTTATGTATCAAAGGGTTGAATTTGAAATTTATATAGTAGAAATCAAATATCAAGATGTATATTGTGTATCCTGATACAGCTTAAAAATATTGAGATATTGGTTTTGGCCATATTGTGCATCCCTAGATGAATCCAAAAGATTTTGCTCTACAGGTAACTGTAGATGTCTGTATACGTTTTTTAGTACCTTACTATGATGAGCAGAAACTTTTTTTGTCTATTTAATCAGAAAAGTGATGACACTGTGTGCAAATTTGTGCAACTTCACTTCACCCCCCCTGCACAACATCAGCACACATTTCTTTCCTCTTTCTCTCCACCTTCTCTTTTGCACAAATTCATAAATCCATATTAAATGTCTCAGGGAATAAAACACACACAGTGCAAATTAAGTATTTATGTGAGCTGCGTTTTCCTGGATCCATAATGTGAACACACATATATAGGCATCATTTCTATTTCTCTTATTTCTTCAATAACATGACATTCAGGGTATATTTAAATGCTCTAAAGACTTACTGAATTCCCTCCTTGGTGTCGATACACACAGCTTTTGTTGGACTTCATCTCATTTAAATGTACTGTACAAAGAAATGTGAGTGTAAAATGAAAAGAGTGAGGAAAGAAAAAGCCGCTCCTGGTTTCTGTTGAGTGAGTGTTGTTGAAAAGCAAAGCTACTTGGTCAGAAATCCCCCTCAGGTACCAGGGCAGCCAGCGAGGCTGGGGCTGAATGAAACTCAATTGGGTCTTGTTGCTGAGTGTGTGGATATGAAATCCTGGGATGAGCGATGACAAAAGAAAGCCAGTGGCATTAAGTTGAGTGCACCTGCAGCCCTGGAGACCACAGAGGCTGCCTAATAATACATGAGCAATACTACACTGAACCTCATTAACTGCTGTCATTGTATTCTGCTGCTGCTGTAATGACTTTTTTTTAAAGAGGCTTCTTTTCATGTCTTGTGCGCCGTGTGAAAAGTGGATCTACTTATTTAAAAATGGATGAGATAGTGAGGAGGATCTTTTGTGGAGCGCTGCAGCAGCTGAGGAAAGTAACAACTCTGCAACTTAAACTGCTATTTTTATTTTTTTACATTTGAAAAGCTCGGAGAGGGGAGTTTGGAGTCTGGCCCCCCACTGGGCATAAAGAGGAGGTTCAGTTTTGGAGGCGTAGCAGTCGACATCAAAATCTATTTGACTCTTTCCTTTTTTTAAAACAATATTCCATTCGTTCTTGAGCAACATTTGCAGAGTTGTCTAAACCGAGACGCTCTTCAGTAAGGAAAGTTTCCCAGAGAAAATCAAACATGCAGAGTCTGATATACGATAGGAGCAGAGCTGACGACCCGCAGTCTGAGACTGTACATCCCATAAACCCCCTCACTCGTCCTTGACTGTGACCTGATCATGCAGCATGTATGATGAAGCGTGTGTCACGGACAAGACTTTGCATCTAAGCGGCGTCAGAGAGCGTGCTCTCCCTGCGCTGCACTTTGCAAAGCTGCTGATTCAGTGGCCGCCGCTTGACATGAGAAATGAGGCTTTTATCGTGGCGGGTACGACAACCATCACTGAATAAGATGCTTTATCAGAGGAGGAGCGAGGAGAGGGCAACGCTTCCTCCGCTCAAGTCATACACAGTAGATGTTTATCCTTTGAAGATATATGAACATGTCTCCAGGACAAGCTCCGGCTGAGATATGAACCTTTGTTTCATTTATGCGAAGCCGCCTCGTTTGAAAGGTTGCAAGTTTAACTTTCACAACATTTAATGTGTCTTTGAGCAGAACTCTCAATGCAGTTTTACAGTTGTTATTCTTTAATCGATAACTTCTTGTTGCTTTGTTGTGTACTCTGAAATAAGTTAACATTTAATTGACATTTCTGTGCTGTATTTTCCTCCAACTTATTGGCATATTCACCAATACTGATTCATCTCAGGTAAATGTCAGACTGGCCGACTAATTGCTCTGGTCCCTGTAATCTTCAAACCTTTAACAGTCGTTCTGAAGGCGACTTATTTACTGGTTTTCATGGTGAAATTACTGTTGTTGTTCTAGATTAGCTTCAACTGACAGAGTAAAGAATAGGTTGCTGCAGCACATGGGTAACAAATAAAAGGATGAGGGAATTCACTGAGTGCAGGTTCTTGCTGTATTCAGTCAGCGCAAATAAGAGTCAAAATTTTCCTGACTTGTCAACAGGGCTACACGATATGGCCAAAAAACTATATCTCAATGTTTTTAGGCTATATCACAATATATGATATACATCCTGATATGGTGATTTTCCTCTGAATCACTGTATGAATGTTAAATTTAACCCTTTGATTATATTATATGATATTTTTACCTCCGCCAATGAGTTTGTCTGTCTATTCGTCAATGAACAACATAACTCAAAAACTAGCCAACAGATCTGGATGAAATTTTCAGGAGATGTTAAAAATGAGATAAAGAAGAAGTAATTTAATTTTGGAGGTGATCCTGATTACTGTCTGGGTCTAGGACTTCTTCAAACCATTCTTTCTCATTGTGAGATAGGGCCGTTTTCACCATATGTGTATATAACTCCATGATAAATGGCTGGATTGCTTTGCAAAACAATACAAGACAAGGTCACCATCATTTCTGACAGATGTAAAAGTTCGACCCAGATACTGGCAAAATTATGGACACTATGATCTGGAATACGAAATATGTACTGGGTCTTCATAATTTTCAACACTGTCAGGAAACAAATTATTATACAAACCTGCAACTAACACCAAATTGTAGCAGACAGTCTGCTGAAAGGGAGTATAACATTAAAGTCGGACTAAAGTGTTGGTGACAATCACAATATGCTTGACGGAGGTCTGCGCTCTCTGGGTGCTTTTCTATTATTATATTATATTACACTTTGAAAACATCATGAACTAAAGTTGGAAATAATTTAACATTACTTTCATTTCCATAAATAAGTTACCTGGATATCATGCTGGGAGGTCTTGCTAAAAGGACTTTTTTTAGTTGTATTGTACTGGATTCACCTCCTCCCTGTGTTGACTTTGCAGCTCCGAGTTCTTTTTTTGGACTATTATTACACGTTTGTATAAACTTGTAGTGTTGCAATGGAACCTTATTTGTTTTCTGATAATATCACACCTTGCACAGCTGTAGAATAACACAAAACTCTTCTCCACCATCATGCATCTAGCAGTGCACAGCAGAGAAACGAAAGTGAAACTTAAGAACATGTCGCATTCATTTGTTGTTGTGGAGAGCTGGGAGAGAATCAGGGATCATACAGGCAGCAAAGCAAGTCCAAATAAGCTACTATAACTTAAGAAAACAAGCCCCAAGAACCCACAACCCGTGACTGATGGGATGCGCAATTACCTTTTTTTCTCCTCTCCTTGTACAAAATCATGCATTCCCAGGAGAAATTTTTCTGGGTGGGCAGGGGAATACATTGCTCGCTGTGAGTGGAGCACCAGCAGAGCAGCAGAGAGTGAAACGAGCAAATCACTGAAGAGATTTACAGCCCAACGTCTGAAAAGATTAACATGACTATTTGTACTTGATTGTTGCGATATTGTCATTTTATACATCTCATGTGCAACAACCTGCGATGTAGCGAGTATATTCAATATATCCCTCAGCTTTACTTGTCACTGTCTTGAAGACGCTTTCAATATTGCTCATCCTGCTTTTCTGTGTCCACAGGTTATTCCTCAAGCCAGCGTAGGTGAAGTTCATCACGCCATCAGGACGACTTTTCAGAGGGTCAACGACTTCTTTATTCCTCCGACCAATCTCATCATCACTCATGTGAGGTAAAGCAGCACACACAAAAACCTCTGACCATAAAACCGGCTGACCTCATCACCTGCTCATCACAGCTGCCCTCATGAAGCAATCACAAAAAGAGCAAATGAGAATGTTAATGAAAAGTGCGTTAATCACTGCCACCCCTCAGAATCCAGGAAAGCCATTAACCTCTCCTCTGAACTTTGTCCGTTTAGGTTCGCCTTCGTCTTCCTCAAAAATGAACCTGCGGTGCACAAGATCGACCTGGAGACCTTCCACCGGGTCAAAACCATCAGCCTGAAGAACTACAGCTGCATCCCGCTCAGCATGGCCTACACACACCTGAGCGGCTTCTACTTTGTCCAGTGTCAGAGCAGGAGTCACCTGCAAGCACCTCCCCAGCTCCTCATCGACAGCGTCACAGACGCAGTGATCGGTCCAAACCTCAACATCACAGGGCAGCCTTTTGTGTCACCGGACGGCCGCTACATCGTGACCCCTGACCCCCAGAGCTCAAAGCTGGTAGTACAGACAGTGTCCTTCCAGGGGGAGCTGGGTCTGAACCAGGAACTGGAGCAGCCTGTAGCAGTCTCAGATCTGGCTTTCCAGCCTTCCTTCACGGAGTCAAACCAGCACGTGGTTGTGGCTACATCAGGCTCCGGCACAGACCTGCTTTTTGCTGATCTGTCCTCAGGCCGCACTGAGGTTCTTCAGAGTCTCAAAGAGCCCCTGGGCCCTCAAGCTTGGCCTTGGGGAGGCCCCAACAGATTGGTGGTCTCCAGCGGGTTGTTTGGACAGTACCTAGTGACGCCGTCAGCCGAGTCCCTCTTTGTCCTCAACGGCAAACAGAGAACGCCGCACTGTGAGGTGTCAGACATCAAGAGAGGAAACACAATTGTCTGGGTTGGCGAGGTATGAGTTAAAAAAAGAAAGAAACAAACAAACGTAGGAATAGGGAAGAAAATGATGAGAAAGGAAAAGGAAAGATCCGGCCACATTACCAATAATAAAAGTTTATGTGAACCTAAGTTGTGGACTCAACCCTGGGACTGAGCAAGCAGGATAAATGTCTGGCTTTACTGTAACAAAAGTACACTTAAAAATAGAGTAATTGAGAAAAACAAAAGAAACCCTGTTGTGATATTTCTACTGGGAGAAAGTGTCAATGCCGTTCAGTGCAACAGTGATCTATGTGCACTTAACTATACAGAGTTGTACATTATTGCACTTCCTTCCATGTTATCACAGCAAATAGGTACCTGAAGAGGGTAATTACTGAACTATGAACTATGCACAATGCTCACTTTTTTAGAGTAAAAAGCTTTCCGATTTTTGTTTATCTCAACGATGTTTGTCGTTTTCACCAGTGCTGCATATAATCACCACAAACTGTCTGTCTGTCTGTCCTGTCTGCCTTTAGTGTACGTGTGTTCAGAGTCCTTTTAACAGCTACAGACCCATCTGTCTCCTCGCCTCTTTCACCGTATTGTACTGTATCCTCCCTCTGAAAGCTTTCGTTCACCTCATGCCAGCAGAGGTTGGCTTTATGCACATGTGTAATACCCTCTATTTACATTGTCTATCCAAAGAGCCAGATTGGTCCATTAGCCGCTGACAATGGATGTTGCGCTCGCGGAGCAGGCCTGAGCAGAAATGAGCAGTACATCTCTCGGCCTCTTGCAAAGGTAAAATCAGTCCCCCGCTGTCTCTCACATTTATTTGGTACCTGCAGCACAACTCTGTGCTGTGGAGCTTGAAAATACCACTTAGCAGATTCCCTCAGGGTGATGACTCTGAATCAGCCTGACCCACATGCTGAGGCCGCGCCAAAGTGGCATCAACTGTGCAATCTGACTGGCTGTGAGCATTTGTTCTTCCTCTCAGAGAGCCGTGCTGCAAGCTCAAAGGCAGGGGCAGGTAGACTGTAGTTTTGTTCATCAGCTAAAGTTATTTTAACAACTCCTGTTTGGTTTATGTCCACAGGAAACATGTTTCATAATTTAGTAGCAATATGTGAATTACAATTCATCATTCAAGCATAAATGTACAGGTTTGTCGTGCCACATGTCCACAACACAACCCGCTGTCGCAGTTTCCTGCTTCATATCCTGTTGTATCCTATAAATAAAAGCATAAAAGCCCCAAAACAAGCTTAAACAAGAGGAGGAATAGTGTACTTACATTTAAAATCACCAGGTATAATCTTCCTGAAGACATTTACCGATAAACACCAGCAACTCTTACCCGATCAAACTATCAGATGTGTTCTCACTCAGGTTAAATCGTCGTCTGAGTAATTTTCTTTCACCATTTGTACAAATCATCATCGTAACGGTTCCATTAGCACTGAAACAATGCCGCTGCTTCTCTGCAGATAGAATAATAAGCTTCAAAAATCTATCTTAAACATTTCAGCCTGTAAACATAATAACCCAGATGTCCGCAGATGGATACTTAGCGTGGACAACATCCTGAATGACTCCTTGTTATTGGGCTGGAATGAGTGCCAGTCTTGGGTCAATGGCTCCTTCTTTCTTTCCTTTCTTTGTCTTTTTAATGCCGAGTAGCTGCCGTGTTCCCAAGGTCCCAAACAACACATTAACAATGAACATTCTCTGACATTCAGCTTTTCATTATCAACATTATCTTTCTGCTCTAGAAGCTACACAATTAGCATCCTCCTAGAATATGTAAACAAACTATTGTTAGTTAAAGAAGTTTACCAATAATTTTACCAACTTCTTTTGATGTCCTGGTTAGATTTCTGTTGGCTTACAATCTGATGCAGTGTGATGATATACTGAGTCAGATGGCCAATTTATCAGAGGGTCAACTTGTCAAAAATCAGATAGCCCATTAATGAGAAAATCAGAGGGACCATTGGTAAAAACGCCCATTAGTCAGAAACACAAAATGCCCATTAGTCAGATAATCAGAGGGCACGTTAGTCAGAAAATCAGAGGGCCAGTTCGTCAGGAAATCAGAGGGTACGTTGGTTGGAAAATCAGAGGGCCCATAAGTCAGAAAATCAGGAGGCCCGTTGGTCAGGAAATTAGAGAGCCCATAAGTCAGAAAGTCAGAGGGCCCATTAGTCAGGAAATTAGAGGGCACATTAGTCAGGAAATTAGAGGGCAAGTTTGTCAGAAAATCAGAGAGCACATTAGTTGGAAAATTAGAGGGCCAGTTTGTCAGGAAATCAGAGGGCACGTTGGTTGGAAAATCAGACAGCCCATTACTCAAAAAATCAGAGAACCAGTTAGTCAGAAAATCAGAGGGCCCGTGAGTCAAAAAAGGCCCGTTTGTCAGAAAATTAGAAGGCCTATTAGTCAGAAAATCAGAGGGCCCGTTTGTTAGAAAATCAGTGGGCGAGTTAGTTAGGAAATAAGAGGGCCTGTTTATCAGAAAATTAGAGGGTCCATCAGTCGAAAATCATAGGCCTGTTAGTCAGTACTCGCATAAATACCAGAATAAGAACGATCTTCAAAGTTTGGCCTCTATTTTTGTAGCAGGGTTGTATACGATAATTTGACCTTAAAGTTCCAATAAAGGACATTATAAATATTTCAAACTGTCTTTTCTCTGTAGCACACAAAAAATCTTGGAGGAAAACACATTCAGAGGAAAATCCCAGACAAAAAATGGCGCAATAAAGCCTTTACCCCCCAAAACTGGACAACAGACACACAAGCAGCAATGGCCGACTCATGAAAAGATCTTTGGACATGTGATGTAAGGTTTCTGCACAAATACTCACAGCTTTTAAGATGTTGCAGTTGTTGACCCTTTGTCCCCGTGCCAAAGCTGCTGATGTCAAATTATGCTCGAGTTTATTTCTGGACCAAACCAGGAGTGCGATGTCAACATCCAGCGTCAACGTGTAAAGAAGCCCATGAGAAAAGTGAACCACTCTGAACCCAGCTGCAGCCTAGTGAATGAGATAAATCTGCTCATGTGATTGTTTTCCCCCCAAGAAACAAAAAAAACAACCAAATTGAAATATTAATCATCCTCTAAAATGTGGTTGTGCCTGTAACTCCTCAATGCAAAGCGATGTGTAGGGTAGGAATTAAGCTGTGTCAGAAAAGAAAAAAGTGAAAAGGTGAATCAGAAGTGTTGTTCTTGTTTGTGATTTAGATATTTGCTGCTAACTTGCTGTGAAGATCTCTTCAGGCAGAGAAGATGATGTTTCTTAGACCACTGTTGCACTGAGGAGAGAAAGATAATACTAATATAAATGTATTTATGTTCATTGGATGGATTTTTGCAATTTGGTAGCCCAGTTTTCTCATTGTATCAATGCCAGATATCAGGCTCTGATGTTTCCTAAAGTCGATCTCTCATCTTAAGTCACTCCCCAAAAGTGATCGATCCATCCAAGACAAGCATGTGATGAGAAAAGATCCCCAACACGATTACCCTCCACCTCTCAGTGATCTCTCACGCTCACACACGGTTCACAAAAGTCACTTTTCTGCCCTGTCGTTGTCACGTTTGTCGATTCAGCAGAATCACTTTGCTACTAGAGCCAAGGAGAGGAAAGGAAAAAGGGACTGCACCTGCACCTGGTGGTACAGCTACATCACTGGCTAACTCATGTTTGTTTGGATTTACTTCAGTGTCACATGACTCTCACTCCTTCTCTCCATACCTCTCCTTTAATCCTGACAGTAAGGGGCTGCAGAGCTGATCCGGTTGGTGTGATAGACATTGATAGAACCACTGTTGTAGATAACATTGTTCATGTTTAGAACATGTTCAGACATGACTACTGACTGTACAGTTTTCTTTATGCATTTTGTGTGTTCTGGTTTATGAGGGAATTGTTTTGTAAGAAAAAATCGAATTAAATATATTGTAAAAATCAGCTGTTGTGGTAAGTCATTGACTAGAAATAGCATTTTATGTATTTGATTATATGATACTTAATTGTTTTGGTCTCTGTTGATTACAAAAATTATTTTGGTATGTTAATGACTAGGGGTGGGTGAAAAACTCAAAATACAATATATCAAGATTTTTATTTGACATTAACAGAATCATGAAACTTTGTCCAAAAAAATTTTTTTTTTTTTTTTTTTTTAAATCAAATTCTTCATTTTAGTCATTGTTTATAAACGTGATTAGAAAAACCTCACCACTTTTCTCCAGCAGAGGGTGAAATGTTTCTCTCTGACTTACGTGATGTGCATGGTCTGGTGTTGAAAACGCGAACTAAAAATCGTAAAAATTGGAGAATCACATTTAAACCAAATCTGCACCCAAAAAACATAATAGAATTTAATTAAGAATAAAAAAGAATAACATAGAATATAAAGTAAAATTAATGTGAAATTGATGTAAAATTGATAAGACATGTTTTAATCCATCAATACTATCAGCCTTTGTGCTTAAAAATCCCATTATCAACTCTCTATACCATGCCGGTGCTACAGGACCTTACGTCGACTAGTCTGACGCAGCTATTTTAACTTAGCAGTTCCTAAGAAGCTCTGATTCAGGATTTTCAGTTAGAAATGTCAGCAAAGAGCTGAACTCACAAAGAAATATACATTACTCTCTCACAGGAGATTCCTATTCAACACATTCAACACAGTATACATCTCCTTATTTACCAAAAACAATATAAATAACATAACTCTAGGTTGATGCTAACATATCAGGGAAATTCCACTGATATGCTAGCAGTTAGCATACATCGGTAAAACTTCAGCTTCAGAATTCAACCTTTCATCTCAGGGACACATCACAAATAATCTTTGTAAAAATACTGAAAACTCCAAATGTCAAAATACTCACAGGAAAATGAAAAAAAGTTAGGTGCAGGCTCATGGCTGGCATCATAACAACGGCAAGGTTCCAAACAACTTAGAATAATGCTTTAACCACTTTGAGACACAAGATGGCCTACTTGAGTCTATAAAATGTTTAAAAAAAACAGTACATCAATGCCACATGATGTGCAATTATTACTTATTTCTGTATATTTACTCCCAGAGATATCCAAAATCAATGACCAATGACATTTAATAACTTATAAACTCAATTCAATTTTGTTGACACAGAAAACCTGTAGAGCTACAAGTTCACAAGAAGAATTGATAAGAGAAATGATAAAGAAATGGATCAATAAGCAGAATCGATAAAGGCATTGGTATTGATAAAATTGTATCAATTCCCATCCCTAGTTACTTACAACACACAACCAGCTACTGGGCGACTTCTGTTTATCATTTAACATTTTCTGTTTTTCGCTCCTGTTACCAATCATTGCTCTGATTCTCCACCAAGGTTTCTTCCCGTTTTCTTGTCTGTTATTGTTCAGTAAGACTGTCAAGTGTGCCTGTCACTGCATTTAAGGACCATCATAAATGCCTTACTTTGAGTCCTTATCACTTTTATTTAAAGCTAGAGACTTAAACTAAATCCAAAGTGGCCACAGAAAGAGTTTTCTTGGATTAATGAACATTTGTTTACAACTTTGTGTGTGTAATAATCTTTTGTTGTTCTACAACATCAGCAGGGACAGCACAGCAGCTTTACATTGGGAAAAGAGTTCAGGCTAAATTATTTGACTTTGATATAACACAAGCTTAAGTGTTCACAGAGAGAAATGTCGCAGATTTAAATGTTTGTAACAGCCTTTATACTAATCTGTGAGATGCTACCTGTATGAATTTAAAGAGAAAGGTTTTGACAATAAGTAAAGACGAAATGTACATTGGCTAAAACTAGACGTCAACGTTTTCCGTTTTTGTCCACTTAAACTGAATAAGTCAAAACAGCCTAAAATGTGATTCTATTTTCATCTAAAGACTAAGAAAAGACTGGATCAAAAATTGCTGCCAAAGCTAACTCAGCTCTTGCTTGGTCTAAAATGATCAACAATAAAAATCTTCAATCTACAAAGAAGCCAGCAGCAACTGCAAACAACATGTACCACACATTGGGAGCAAATATATCTGTCGTCTGAAGCCCTGGTTTAATGATTCAATATGTCCATGGTCTCAGTTATAGCTCTTTGACTAGATCTCCAAAAAATACCTCCCTTTCCCTCATCACTGCACTTTGAATGTGTTACAGGAGGTTAAACAGAGTAAGCATTTCAGTGTCTGGAAAGTTCCTGAATATTTACCACAAGTAAATGTCAAGTGCCATTTCTCACCCTGCCCATGTCTCAGCCTCCATCATCCACACTCTCAACTCTGCCGCTGATGAGCGGCATCGAACCGAGCTCATCTAATCTATTGTCTTTGTGTTCCTGACAATCCATGACCATTACTTACTACACCACTCCACTGAGAGGCCATGTCGATACCGTCTCTATCAGTGACAGAGAGTCAAGAAGTCTGGAGTAGAGAAAAGAGTTCTCGACAACCTGACATCAGCGTGGATGGAGAATCTGATCAGACAGTTTACATGGTGTTCACATCTGCTTCAGTTTCCTGTATGAACATCAGGCTGTAGACCTCAAACTTTTTCATTGATCATTAAAACAATTCACCTTTATAAGAGTAGGCCTTGTTGGGGTTGCATCTGGGTGGAGTGAAGATTCCAGTATTTAGAAGAAACTGATGCATTTTTAAACAGTTTTCTTTCTACATTTGATGATCGAGAGCAGGGGTTGTCAAACTTTTTAAAACCTTGGACCCATTTCAGACGAGACATTTTTCCAAGGATCCCCTCATCATCCTAACAGCTTAATATTAACACTTTGTTACAATGTGATAAGTAGTATTTTGTAATGATAGAATTAGGCTACATTTATACTTTTCAAGTAATTCATTTTGCAAACTTTGAGAAGATGTTAATTCTGAGGCAGTGGTGGGGCAGTCACCCCGCTGGCCCAAAGGTTGAAAAGTACTGAAGTGACCTCTCGGGAGTCGAAACGTGTGCAAAAGTGCCCTCCTGGTTGGCAAAACATACTTAACTGCCTGCTTGTGTGGTTAAAATATTATAAACTGCCCTATTGGGAGGCAAAAACACACGCTATATGTGTCTGTTTTTTCTTCTTGTCGCCACTGCCCTTTGAAAAGTCTGTGCATGCCATGGCACCAAGGTGTTTTTTGTTTAGAGGTTTTGTTTTTGTTGTTACACATTCTGAAGTGATTGACATGTCACAATTAGAGAACTGATCTCACGGCACAAAACTAAACATAGCTGATTTTACTGGTGGAAGAGATTCCAGTTTGTTGATATGCTTTTTTAATGATGTAGCACACTTTAACAACTGTTTTTAAATTATGCTGTGGACCCCTAAGCTATGGTTCACAGACCCCACTTTGAGAAACACTGACCTAGAGGACCCAGTGTGTCTTCTGCATTCAAGAAAGAAAAAGCTATCAAATCCCCTCAAAATTCAGGTACATATAAATATCTGTCAGATCACAGAACACTTGGCTGTCAACGTTTACCGTTCTGAGGTGTGATCTATGATGGAACAGCTGAGAAGAATCAGCCAATCAGAGGCAAGTATCACCAACCAAACACCTCATTAGACGTTTGGAACATTTGCCTCACAGCCTTAATTACTCTGATGAATAAAGAAAAGCTGCTTAATTACAGTTTTCCTCCAACAAGGAAAACTCTAATTAAATCATTTTAATCCTATCAATGCAACACTCCAAGTAAATCATCCCAGGAAAAGCTCTCCAGAGTTAAAAGAAGGGATGATTAAGTGATGGTAAGTGAATAATAACTGATACATGAAGTGTTTATTGTGGATATAAACAAAGACAAAAAAGAACTTGGCTCATTTTAGGGAATCTCCCTCTGACTGACTCACCTCCAGCACCAAACTCACTGGAAGAGACCACACACTCAAACATTACTTAAAATGTGTTTGAACCTCACCCTGGCTGAATACATGCTCTTTTAAAGAGTCACAGACATCTAAAGAATGTAGATATGCAAGTAAATTACACACCGTAAATATGGTAAAAAGATGACACCAAAACATCACGAAGAAACGTGATGAAAAGTATGACTCATTTATCCAGAAGTAATTTTATCAGTGGTTGAATTAAAAAGAGAAACACATCTGTCATCAAAAAAGGAACTCTGAGAGGACTTCTGTGGTGTGGATAATGAGATAATTTAATAATCAGTTTTTAATGTGATTACAGAGAGAACTGAACATGCCACTGTCATTTATCCCGCTCATAAAAAGATTATATTTCAGGGAAGTTTGGGTGAGTAAACAGTTTTGGTATAATCAGGATTTAATCAGCATTCAAAATTTGGGTCGGGTTTTGGCATCTCACATAAAAAGGCTCTGATCTTGATTCAATGAGGAAGCCTCAAAAAGCAGAAATTTGGTGTGGAAAATTATCTGTTACTGCGCATGGAGTCTAATTTCAACTGATCAAAGCTGCTCTATGAAACCAACATGCTTGAAGCAAAAAGAAATACAACCACAGCACAGTGTCCTGTTGCTCTTTTTGCCACTTATTTTCCTTTCTTAGAAGTATTAAGGTTAAGCATCATGCAAAATAAGGTTATTTATTACTAAATATATGGTTTAAAGGTGCTTTGAAAGTGCTTTTAAAAAAGTCTCCCTTCTAGG
The DNA here is from genome assembly GCF_033239565.1 of Halichoeres trimaculatus. Taxonomy (NCBI): domain Eukaryota; kingdom Metazoa; phylum Chordata; class Actinopteri; order Labriformes; family Labridae; genus Halichoeres; species Halichoeres trimaculatus. Next base: position 6,163,899 of record NW_027437184.1, on the reverse strand, counting down.
TATGCCTGATTGTAATCCTTACTTTAACATGAGATTATCAGCACCAATATTACAAGTTATGGGTTTCTGTGATTAATTTTGTAGTGATGGTGGACACTGGAGCCCAACCGTCAGACAGAAAAAGGACAGAAGAGCAAAAGAAAGATAAACAGGAGAGAGATAGAGCACAAGCTAAAGGCTAACACAGGAGCTAAACTGTTTGTGCTAATGTTGATTCCAACCCACAGTCAGCAGTTATTCTGCAGTGGTCTGTTCAAACTTGAGAGTCTATCAATAAAATGAAGAGTGAGGTTACGATAGCTCTGATTGGTAGATGGCTGGCAGGACACAACTAGGATTTACTTACATTACACAATAACAAACTGACAGTGTATACTTGTTGTCACGTTAGCCTACAGATGCGTCGGAGCACAGGGCTGCCGATAACACTACATACACTACTACAGCTACTACAATGTTTGCTTGATGTCATGTTTCAAACTTCATCACTACGTTACTGTACTGATAAACACCTTACCTTGGTGTGTCGTATCCATAGACTGTATATAGAGTGGACAGCGTGGCTCAGCCATTTATCATTGTACGGTTTTGAAGCCAAAATTCTACCGTCACAGGCGCCGCCATTGGCAGCAATTGTACAGCCAGAGTCTGCGCAGTAGAGACTGAGGGATTCTGAGAGAATCTGAGTGGAGCTGGGTGACAAAAATAATAATTATTTTCTTTCTTTCTTAAGTCTAATCACCTCTTGACTCTACCTCCCGACATATTTTAAAATCCCTGTAAAAAATACAAGAGAACAGCAGCTGTCAATCATCGTTAAACGTTACGTAAAGTCTCGTTTTTAAACTCGTATAACTAATGAAAACGAAACTTTTCAGAAAAAAAGAGGACTTGAATACAAGACAACCAAATGATATCTTCAAATCACCACAACAATCGGACGTGAGAAACATTTCTACGAGGTGAATAATTTTTTTAAGTTTGACCACAACCCATCTGGAATGACTGGAAAGCCAGATTTTTTAACCTGTACTGCAGCCAGCCACCAGGGGGAGCAGTTTTTGTGGAGACCTCACTGCGATCCGAGCAAGCAGACGTCCATTTTTTTTAACAGTCTATGGTCATATCCAGTAAAAAGTTGTCTTGAACAAGGAAAGTTTATTTTATGTCATTCCAAAACAAACACACACCTCGCTAAAAGTAATTTACAACAGTGTGCGGAGACTCCGGGCCAGAAGGTGACAAGAGAGTGCAATTAAAACAGATCCTCATCTTTAATATAGTAGGTTTATACAGAAACAAAGCTTTCCAGTAGTAGCAGCTACACAAAGGGAAATCACTATAGTTACTTGCTGTTTTGGAATCAACTCTAAACTGACTCTAAAAGATTTTTAATTAATTTTTGCGTCACTCGTTTTCTTTGTGGTGATGATTTTGACATAATGGGAGAGAAAAGCTATTAAATAGTGCAGCCACCAAGCAGCAGGGTGCTGCCAGGTATCCCAGCATGCGAAGTAAGTCCGCTGTTTGCATTAATAAACAATTGGGACAGAGTGTTCAGGAGTGATGTGTAGCATTAAATGCAGCGTATACTCCCCTTTAGAGTTAACTGATGTAGATGATGAATACAAACAAATATGCTGAAGCTAAATGTTTACTTACTTTCACATTGGTTTGAAGCTCAAATCATTTGGTAATTAGCAATTTTGTTGTCAGTCCATCACATTGATGCCACGAACTTGCGATGCTAACAAATACTGGGTCAAATCCTCTTTGAATTTATTACCTGATCCTAATGAAACATCCTGATTTTACTCTCTGTATTCATGGTAAAAACTGTGAGCTGACAAACCAGGTAAAATTAGACCCCCAGACTGACAGACTGTGATATTTCAGGCTAATCACGGCGGACATGGCAGCAGAGAGCCTGTCATGTATCCTCGATAGCTTCCAAAGTAAAAGCATGTGCTACAGTAACAAGAGGAGACATGGGAGCTTGTTGCTGTGGTTATAGAAAAATTGGAAATCGGTGGTGATGTTCCCATCATTAGCTCAGCTTCTCAGAGTGCAGAGGAACAGTGATGCGGGCGTGTCCTGCCAAGAATCTGTCATCGCCGACTCATTCACTGAAAATAAAACCACCTCCAAATGATTGTGATGAATCAGATAATGTGTCTGCTCATGGGTAACGCAACACTTCAGGGCAAAACTGCAATGATTAGAGCACCGATATGAAGCTGGGATAAAGGGTGTCAGTTTCTTGAATAAATACATAAAGATATATTCCTTCAGGTTCATTCAAAGTGACAGGAATATTCTGCAAGTACATGCAAAGAAGATGAACAAGGAGCTTTAATGCATGTCACTGTCTTGGAAAAACATGGTAGTTATCCTTTTTTCACAGCGATCAATTAACTGACTAGCTTGCAGGCTATCAAAAATAACATATGATTAGATTAGCATTGCACATTTAGATTATTATTCTGCCTAAAGGGGATTTATTGTTTTTGCCAATTGTCAATTTTCTCATGCTTTCAATATAAATCAGCGAAGAACTACCAACAAAACAACTGGAATCCTTAAACAAAGAATGAATAAGTCATCAGCGTGTGTATAATGAGACAGCTAGCATGAGTAATGCTTCAGAATAACCTTTTTCATGTTCCCAAGATCAGTTTCATTTGTTAGCATGCTTAAATTTCTTTCTTTCTTTCTAACAAATCATCATTCATCACTGAACGAAAATCAAATCTTTACCCTCTGTTTATTAAGCAGAAAATCCTTACTTTATTAGTCAAAATAAAAGCTGTTGAGATATTTCACTCAGCTCAAATTTGGTTTTTACAGAGGTACAGGAGGAACACTGGATGAGTTTCTCCTCAGCATTTAGATGAAGTCTTTTCAATGTTTCTGTCCAGACTATAATGCTGACTTTATTTACACAGAAAACAAATCTCACATTGTGTTATTATGTTGTTCGTTAATGCTATTTCTCAGTATTAGTGCCAAGGTTGGACTTTCCAGTACATTTATACGACGTAGACAGAATGTCCCTAAGACAACACTCTACCAGCCAGCAAAATTTACCAATAAGAAGAAACATCTGGCTTTTTTTCTTTTCAAAATAAAAGGGTTTCTTGGATTTATTTTCTTGTACAAAAAAAAAACAAAAAACAGAAGAGCAGAAAAAAGAGGTGTCACTTGATCTTGATTTTCAGTGTAAATACAGACTCAAAAAGTTGTTTTTGAATATATAAATGTATTTGTACATTTGATCTTGTTTTTTTTTATTTTTACTAAATTTGCAAGTATTTCAAAAAGATTTGAAGTTTGCAAAAACTAAAAGAAGAAATAAAAAAAATGCAAAAATTTACAATATATCTAAAAATTTTGTAAGTTTAAAAAAATTCACAAAAAAATGAAATTTCAGGAAAAAAAAATGCAAAACTTGAAAAATTAATATATTTTGAAAATGTCTTAACATTTTAAATAATTCTTGAATTTGATTACATTTTTTCTGATATTGCTCTGCTCAGAATTATTTTGTTGTTTGTTAAAGCCTTGCCACATATCAGTTATGTGTATAACCAGCATTTTAGCAGTTAAATGAATCTGTTCACAGAATTAGAATCTTTATTTTTTTCTAAATTTGTCCTTTTTTTAATTTTTTTTTTTTTTTACCAGGGCTGTAAAAAAAGGTCCCTAAGACAACACTCTACCAGCCGGCAAAATTTAACAGTAAGAAGCAATATTTGGCTTTCTTTCTTTTCAAAATAAAAGGGTTTCTTGCAGTACAAAAAAACAGGAGAGCAAAAGAAAGATGGGAGTGATAGAGCAGGGTCAAATCCCAAATAATCTTGATTTTCAGTGTAAATAGAGACTCAAAAAGTGATTTTTGAATATTTAAATGTATTTGTACATTTGATCTTATTTTTTTCATTTTTAATAAATTTGCAAGTATTTCAAAAAGTTTTGAAGTTTGCAAAAACTAAAAGACGAAAATTTTTAAAAAAAGAAACTTTACAGAATATCTAAGAATTTCATAAGTTTAAAAAATTTCACAAAAAAAAACAAATTTCCAAAATTTGCAAAAATGTGAAAAAATTTGCAAAAATCTCAAAAAGCTGAAATTTCAGAAATAAAATGCAAAAATTGAATAATTAATACATTTTGAAAATTTCTTAACATTTGAAATAATTCTTGAATTTGATTACATATTCTTATGACATTTCTCTGCTAATGATCATTTTGTTGTTTGCTTATGTCTTGCCACATATCAAGCATGTTTATTAAGCCGGCACTTTAGCAGTTAAATGAGTCCGTTCACGCAGAATTAGAATCTTTATTTTCTTCTTGTCTTTTTCTAGAATTAGTTTTCTTACCAGGGCTGTAAAACCTGAGGTTAGCCACAGGTGTATGGAAAGTTGGTGGGCTGTTGAAGTTGTAGGAGGTAAAGCAGAGCGGTGGCAGGCTGATGCATATTTAGTTCAACAAAATATTAACATATAATTTTAATTAGTGTCAATGTGTTAAATCATCAATTCCCACTGTAAGGAAAATAAAAAAATCTTTATTTTAATAAAATGTATCTTAAAGCTACAAGAAGCCACTGCAAAAAGTCAACGAGACACATGAGGCTCCAGAGCCACAGGTTGCAGACCCTTGGTCTAAACCAAGCAAACTCTTAAAAGGCTATCAAAGAGAGACAAAAGAATTGGCATTGTGAAAAAAAAATTCAACACTAGTCTTTAAAAATCATCAGATAACTTGTTTTAAACAGAGACAACTCAAAATAGTCTGACTTTCACACCCTGGGAAGTCCGCCATGAACAGTTCACACTCAGAAACAAAACATTACACATGGCAAAGTGTGTACATTCTAATTATGTAAAGTTGAGACTGATCTGTTCAATCCAGGGATAACAAGAAACCGTTTTTACCTCAGATTCAGCCAAAGTTCACAAGTTTAATTAGATTCCTTCAGGAGTCTGAAGCATGAATATATGTATATTTTACGGAAATGGAAACATAACTTAAAGTAAATCTGAGCAGTAAAGACTCTTTCTGTCGGCGTCTGATGTCAAACATTGCCAGATGATTAAACAAGAGACATGGCGGTGACGCCTTCATCACACAGCCTGCTGCTGATGGAGAAAGTGAAGAGGAGCAGGTACGAATCTACTGACAGGGATTTGTCAAGACGATGTCAGCCATTAGAGCTGAAGCAAACAAATAACAACAACCATAAATACAACATGTCACAGAGAGGTTTACAGTGCAGTCAGTTTGTTTATGGCTGATTTGACACTGCAGGACCAGATGACTATTATTCCAGCAGGACTGCAGGTAATAATGACAGGTATTAGTGCTCAGTGTGATGATAGAAATAATGGGAGGGCTGACAGAAACATGTATGATTGATCACTAACGTGTTCGGGATATAAATCATTCATGTTTCTGTGTTAAAAGTGTGGGCACGCTACCACTCCAGGACTATAAACCCAGCAGATGCCTGTTTGATCAGAAGAGATCTGATATTTAAATTCTAACAGACTATTTTCATAATGTTGTTATTTTGGACATATTTAGAGTGAATATCATTGTAATTTTTTTTTTTTCCTTTTCATTTTTTATCCTTATCTGGCAGTCTACAAAGCTTCTTTTTATTATTCCAAAGGGACTTTCTTTGCAAAGTTTGATCACCAGCTGAGACGTCAGCAGCGCTCACACACTCTGTGTGCTTTCTGCTTAGAGATGCAGAAAGATCCAGCTAACATCAGCTGTTTCTATTTCATAGATCCAGCTGTGATGAAAGCAGATAACCCGAATCAGGATTTCTCAAAATGCACCACCAATATCATGGTATAGCTTAAACCCTGTCCAGCTCTAAATATCTGTTTTATGTTTATTGTTACTGTCTTATTGAAGATTAATTGTGTCAAGGGCTTCAAATTTCAGGAATTTTCCAGGTTACACACTTTTCACAGGAATTCTGGAAATAAAGTGAAAATTTAAAACAAGCAACTTAGATATTGTTTTGGTAAGGATAATGTAGCATATTTTTGTCTTAAACAACCAGATTCACTGCAAGTCTATTTGAATATCTGTTCTATTCGTTGACCACATAGCAGCACTTTACAAATACTCAAAAATCCCAAGATTAACTTCTTGTGGAAATTTACTGGGAATTTCCCACTGATTTGCAACCCTCAATGAGTTGTTTGTCACTGCTCAGCCATGGGGGTGCGCACATGCAGCCTTACTCAGGCACATGCGCAGCGACCTTCTCCAATTGAACTGTAACAGAGCCAAAGAAGGCGTGAGTCCAAGGTAGTGTGTGTGCCATGTCGGGGCTATACTCTAACTTTTTCACTGGTAGCACTTTTGCGACAAACTTTCTCAGTTGGTCGCACCAGCTCATGATTTGGTTGCACCGTTTATTTACTAATTTATTTGTTTTTTTGTTTATTTATTTATTTGTGTGTAGTAACTCTAGCTATGATTTTGCTAAATATTTTACTGTAAATATGAAGTTTGTCTGCAAAAAGCTATGGCTGACAAAACGGGTTATTTCTTTTCTGTAATTTTAAAAGAATTCAACAAAAATGCTTCTTACATAAAAGCAAATTCTAACAACAGACATGCATGTGTGTACATATCAGGGTTATTGTAGTTAACAAAAACATTTTCGTTGAAAAAACAAAATCAAGAATAAAAACGAGGCTTTACATATGACAATGACTAAAATTCTTTAATGAGTTTAAAAAAACTTACTAAAATAACCTAAAATGATACAGAAAATGTCTTTTTTTTTCATCTTTGTCAATCTGTGTCATACATAAACTCGTTACTTTTACCAATTGAGAGTGCTGGCAGGCTGCTAACACTCCTGAATATGGCGGGAGTCTCCCATTTTTTAACCCTTTTTCCCACTGGTCTCCTGGTTTGTGATTTCTCCTGATTGTTCCCCAACTTTAAATATGCTCCTGTGAGCTCTAATATTTTTCTAAGTCAAATCAAGTCCCGTACTTGGGTGCTGTATCAAAAACTCAAAAACCATCCACCCCCTCTCTCTTAGTTGGTTTGATCCAAAGACGCTGTAAGAGACCTCAGAGACGGAGACAAATAACTGTGCGGCACTCGTTGATGAAGCGTTTATCAGAACCTTGGCTGTTTTCTTTCTTTCTTTTTTGGTGTTGACATGTCGTGAGATAAACTAACTTAGCTCTGCGCTAACATAGCATCCTATCCAATAAGGAGAGTTTAGAGCAGCGTGAATCATATAGTGAGAAGGCTGACTCTAAAATAGTGAAGTAGTGAAGTTCTGTCTGTGTTTGGTGTGTGATGCGCATATGCTCTCTCTTCAGAACAGGAAAGAGTTCAGGTGGAGGAGACTGACTGAGCCAGTGAAGAAAAGGCGAATTCAAACCTCAATGTCTTGTTCAGTGCCCGTGATGGATGAAGTATTACAACATATGCACTCACACGAATGCGACCAGATGAATATTTTACTGGCACATGCTGAAAAAAAGGTTGCATATGCGACCATTTTGGTCCCAGTCTCGAGCCCTTCATGTGACTTCATGTGTGTATTTGTAAGCGATGGACTTCATCCCCACCCAGACAAGACAAGTTCACTGGAGGAAGGGGGTAGAGCATCTTTCTGCATTCCAACCAGGAGAGTAGAGCGCTTAATGCCGACACGGAGGAGCCGAAAGAGAGATACAGATTGTTTGGGTCTGGCCAACTGTAAAATTTTCTATCTGCTTCAGAGTTTTACTGGTCATCTCTGTGGTGATCCTAATGACCTAATTTGGTGGCCCATTACAGCAGAGCTGACAACTTCTCCAAGTTGTCAGCTATAAACCGCCATGTTTTGGAGCTCTGACACTGAGCAACCAGGTCTGCTCCTCTCACTGTTCTTTGCAGATGATCTGTTGGAGAGAGTCCTAGCAAGAATTGTAAACATTAAATTACCTTTGTCAGACGCTCTAAGTCAGTCTGAAGTGGAAATCTAGTTTTTGGACTTAACACACTCCGAGTTTATTTAGACAAACAGCCAGTTTAGAGCCCCAAATTCGGTCACACAACCAACCAGACAGAGGAAAATCAGGTCCTAAATCTGATTTGAAATGGCCAATTGTGTCCCCAGCCTAAGACTGTTACTAAGTGTATAGATTCAAATCATTCTCATTCTGGTTCCATGTAGAAACATAGAGCGAAGATTTTGTTTACTTCATTAAGTCTCCACTTCTCGTTTTAAGAGAAACAGATTTTCTTGTTGATCCCTCAGTTGGACAAGAACCAAACAGAAAACTCTCATCCTCCTCCTCCTCCTCCTCCATATTTTCTCTCCTGAGTCTGATCCACCAGAGTTGGAGACAGATAATTGATATGCCGTCTTGTGCCAATGTGTGTCTCCATGCCAGTGCGTACAACACTTCAGTTCAGTTAGGAATCAGTCGGCAGCAGCAGGAGCCAAACTCCTCACGCTGGGCCCTCCAGCTCACTGAGGGGAACATGGAGGAAATTTGCACCTGCAAATCTGTGCAACTAGTGAGACTGCAATCCCTCATGACAACACACCAGCAGTTATAGAGCTGTGCTTTTCAGTGTTATGTTCATCTTTAAGTTTGTCTGCAGCTGCTGAATAAGTAATGTGTGTTGAATCAGGGGAGAGTAGCATGCTTTTGTTTCCTTTAAGCAGCAGAGTTCGAGGGGCTGCTTGTCTAATCCAACAGCACAAACAATTAAAGTGCATCTTTTCATACTTAGAGCTGATGTGAGGTTATGAGAGCACCACATTTACTTTTACATAATGTTCCTGTCAAGACCCATTTGCGATAATTGCAAACTAATCTCGCACCTATTATCTCCCACAGCCTCACACATCAAACCCATATTTCCCATTATGGAAACAAGTATGAGCTTTACGCAAGTGATACGATTAAGAAAAGTGTAAGAACAGCTTTATTGCCTGGGTAATAAAATAAGACTGAGAGTGTGTGAAGTCTTAAAGTGTGGTTAACATACATAGAAGCTACCTTAATACTTTATAATATGTGCATCCTGCATTATGAGCCCTTTAATTATTCATTAAGATGCTATCTTAGAAAAACAGAAAAAACAACTCAATAGCTTTGATCTGATTTTCCTGTTTTAATTCAATAAAAATGAGACTTTATCCTGAACAATAAGCTGCTCTCTGTAAATAAAATGGTTAGAGTAGAGGTGAAAACTGAATCTAACTTATTATTATGAGTTTGTTAAATACATATTTTCATGTATTATCTGTTTTAAACTGAGGGGAACAAGAGTTGAAGTAGATATTGTGATGGTAATACTGAATAAATACAGATATCAAGGTCTAGGAATGGTTTGTGGGTATAATACATTTTTATGAGTGTATTTAAAACTAATGGTTTGATAATGGCACCAAAACTACCATTTTCCCCTTGTTCATTTCTGCAGGAAGTTATTTTTCTCAGAGGGAGAAATAATCTTGTGTTTTCTGCAGCAAAGTAAACACACACCCAGCACCACCACCACCACCAACATATAAATAAATAAGTACTTTTCATTTTATGGTAAAACTCAGAAATAGCTGCAACAGGGAAATGTGCTTTGCTGTGGCGCTGTCCCAAACCTATTTGGAACTACTGAGGCTTCTGGCTTATCCCACTTCAATAGGCAGCCATCCAGACAGAGAGTTTCTCGACACACAGCAGTCGACTGCGGGCTTTGTCGGCAAGAGAGTGAAGGAGAGAGCAGGCACGGTGGAGTTTACTGCACACAGAGCTACTCCAAAAACCAGTAGATCCACAGAAGCATCCTCAAACCCAGAATAGACTCATCTGGTCTGTTAATGGTTGAAAAGAGTACATGGTGGTTTTAATTCAGAGCAGCACTCCAGTCCTGGTAAATACTTCACTCTAGTGTGATCCAGTGCAGTTTGGAGTTCACAGGATTTTGAGTGCAATGTATCAAGAGCTCTGTGATACTCCTGCCATCACTTCCAGCCATCAAAGCTACGTTTGGTTGCGAATTTCGTATGGGCTGTATGTCCACACCAATCTCAAACAATGCACCCCAAAAAACTGACATCTAATCAAGTGATTTTGTCCTATTTTCAGAAAAAGTGTCTTTTTAGACTCAATATGAGCCGCATCCAGACACTATTTTAATCTTGACAAGCAGACACTTTTCTGGACTGGTCAAGTGAAAGGGGCTCATATCAAGTCTAAAAAGACATTTTTACTAAAAACAGGGTTGATAAGATTCCAGTTTTTTGCAGTGTGACTCAAATGTCCCCACCAACATTAAGGTGATACTCCGGGATGGAACAAGTTGGGTCCTATCACAAGGTTTAGGGCAGAAATTACCCCTACAGCAGTGTTTTTGTGCAGCAGAAGCCCAGGGCGCTCGCACCAAACACCCCCTCCCTGCTCGTCAGCCGGTTTTCTCTGCACTCAGACGGGGCCATATTTTACTTGACCAAAAACACAAAGAAACGGACTCCCACCGAAAAAATCTGATATGGGTCTGCATTCACGCTTTATTTAGAGAATTTTCAGTGGGTTACTTTCACACAAAAACGCTGCTGAATATGGCTCTAGTTCTCATCGTGACGTAAAACGGTGCTACCTCCGCTGCAGAGCCACAGCTGGCTACGAGGCACTCGCCGCTTAGTGTTTCAGTCCGCGCGCGCGGCGTGCCAGATATACGCACTGCCTGTCCAGTAGATGGCAGTCAGTCAATGACCAAGCTCATAGAGGGAGACTGAAAAACTTTCACCATCTAAAGTGGGGGGTGTCAAACTCATTTTCACTCAGGACCACTTAAGCAGAATGGTTGCCCTCAAAGGGCCAGATGTAACTGTAAGACAGAATAAAACGTAGCTAAATGTAATGTAAAATAAATGCAACTACTGCTTCAAAAATGCACCCTCTGAAAAATACTTTGCAGCACAGGCAATTTCTTCAGACATAATTAAGCTAGCTTTCACCGGTGCATTGTTTTTGGTTGTGGCTTTCTTAAACACATCCTGCTGTGACTGCAGTTTCTGCAGAGCTCCGTAGATTGTTCTCTTTGACAACTGCCACGGCCTTATAACACAAAAGATGTACCCGTTTCTTTCCTTGTTGCACAAACACATATTCACCTTCCCATCTTTTTTTGACACAGCCTTCCATCTGCCTCATCTTTTTTCTTCCTGGACATTTTGGATCATTGTTTTATCATTGTCTCGATTCCACTAGTTCGGAAAATGACAGTGATGTGAAAACACTGTAATCTAGTGGTGGGATGCATTAACTTTGCAGGTAACATAATTGGTAGGTAGGTAGTCAATACACCCTTTTGACTTATCTATTATGAGACAATCAGACCTTTTAATCTCTTGAGGGCCGCATAAAATGGCATGGTGGGCCACATTTGGCCTGTGGGCCTTGACTTTTAGACATGTGATCTGAAGCATGAAGATGGAAGAGACTGACCAGCATTATGGCATAAAAAAACAAGTTCGTTAGTTGACGACTTTCCTTAAAAGGATGAATCCTATCCACTGACATGTTCAGCTGAAGGTCTCCAGTTTACAGGGTCACTCTTTACACTGTTGCACCGGAGCCGACACAGACACATTAACAGTACCAGGCTCTAAGAAGACCATTATTTAGGAGTTACCGAACCAAGTCAGTCACAGCTGGGGGACATCTTATTGTGGGCGAATAGAGGGGGAAATAAAAACACTATGGCTGCTCTGTCAATCAGAGCCAAGTTTCGACTCTGGTTCCTCCAAAAGAAAAACACAGCTTCCTGTTGTACATATGCTTCAGATCATCCTCATGTGTTTGATATTTTGGGTTTTGACTACTTCAGAGTTCTTAGGCGAGTTAAGCCAAAATTGCCCCCAGGTGGCTGTGCAGGCAGTGTGGGAATGGGATTAGTTAAAAGTGAAATTTATGTATGAATGCAGTGTGAATGGGTGAATGTACCATGTAATATTAAATAGATTTAAGAGGTTAGACAGAGCAAGCGTAACATAAACACAGCCCATTTAACTTTTAGATTGATCACTATGAAATCTGGGAAACACAATCATGACCTCCTCTGAATGAATTAAATCATCTTTGTTATTTCCTCAACTTTTAATCAAGCTTTAAAGTCGAATCCAATTCTAAGAATAAACAGCTTCAAACCTGTCATCTTAACACGCTACATTAGAGAGATACAAGTCCTCGCCTGCTAAGCATCAGCATGTTTGTGATGTCGGTGTGAGCTGATCGCCTTCCAGCATCCTTATTGAGCCGTTAACGTCGCCTTGAAGACGTTTGGTCTCATTTTCATTTCAGAGAATTTCCCTGTCTGTGTTCCTCTCGCTGCTGTGAGTGGTGAACATCAGTGTGACATGATTTTTAGAGCAGAAAATCACTCATGTTAAAATGCTACGCTACGTTACAGTGAGCTGCTTTTTTAATGGCTGCTCAAACACTCTTTAGTTGGAGCAGAAACACTCCTTACATTTTGTCCTATAGCTCTTGGCAAGAACAAAATTATCGAAATGTGTGTCAGTGTTTATCATATTTAAACATACCCCACCTACATAACATGACTACTTTTCTTAAACTGTTTATATTCATACTCTTGACAAGCTCGTCTCAGCCATGAGTCTTTAAACGGTTATTTAGAAAACATTTAACCACAACTCGCATCTCTAAATTCAAATGATAGCTGCATATAGCTGCTATCAATAAGTAATCAATGAAAACAGCATCGTCTTTACTGACTCTGCCTCCATCCCCTTCCTCTGCTGTCTCTGTTTAGTTTTTTCTTATCAACTTAGGGCTTGTTTTCTCCAACATCCCCATAAATGACATGTTAATCCTGCTGGGACAGCTGGGTGGAAATGAGTATCGAAAGGAATTAGTAAATGACATTTTAACTAGGATGTCTGTGGTGATATAATGGGGCCTAATGAAAGTAATGTTTCTGCTGATGTGCTGACAGCGCCGCTTTCTCCCAGCTGTACTCGTGTCTTCGCCTCATGGGATGAGAAGAGGAGAAAACAGATGGGGGTGAGGAACGCAGACAAGGACTTTGGAGGGAATATCAGTCACACACACATAGATAGACTCTGTCCAAGAGAGATGAGCATTCAGGCAATTAGCTCCACCAGAAAACAGTAACTGAACAATCCTGTGAGGACTTTTTAGCTTGTTGTGCAAAAGACTGAAAGTCAAACCAATTAAAAAAAAAAACACCAGATAACCAAATCAATGATCAAGTGTCTTTTTTATGCTTTTCTCCATTTTTATAACAAACAACACAACCCACAACTTATAACAAAATAATTTAAATGACATAGTGCTTACTTATAGAAATGTGAAAAAATATTGATACGGCAATAATCGCAATACTTTGACCTGGGATGAAATATCAGTATGTCAACTCTTAAAAACAATATTTTTGTTAAAATAAAAATTTGTATTTTAGGTGAGTTGGAAGTCTCCCACACTTCCACTGCAGTAGATGGCGCCAATGAGCTACTCTGCTCTTAACTGTATAATTAAGTATAATCTCAAAGTATATTCAAAATATGTTATTCCTAAACTTAATGATGGGGGTTTTTATGCTGTCAACATCATTTTTTTCTCTCTACTCTTGGGTCAGTTAGTTTAAAATCATTTTAAGTTTAATTTTTACAGTGCAGCAAACTGATTAGATAATAATCATAGTCATGTTTGTGCAGTATTAGATTTTTATGAGTAACATTGGTTACACAAAGTGACATTTATCAGTTTCACCAACTGACCACGTCTTTTCACCCAATAATTTTTTTTTGCAACAGTGACAAACTTAATGCACTTTATGTTTTCAAGTTAAGTGTATGTATGAAACACCGTGTCTTACTTTCATTATTTCAAACACAATAAAATAGAAAAGTTGTTTTCAATCAAATAGTTACTGTGTAGAATGTTGCAATATATCACAACAGTGTGATATTTTTGTATCATGATCCAAGTATCGTTGGGTTCTTGCTAATACTCACCCTTACCTTCTTAATACTCAAAATGGCTTGACATAATGTGCGATGTGGATGTTTGGGGGAAGAAAGTTGCAGCGAATAAGGGGCTTTGATGGAAAAAGCTCAGTCCCTTAAGGTGTGGTGCTTAGACTTAGTCCAGCAGCATTTTGAACAGTATTTGTTATATGTGATGAGGTTTAATAATGTGGTGACTTTTAGCAGCTTTAATGAGTTATGGTCTGTTTTCAGTTTGGCAAAATGGACTAGACAGAGGCTGTAACTCTGTTCTTAAAAAAATTACCTGGATCCTGCTAAAAGCTAAAAGCACTCAAGATCCAACAGCTGTATTTCAAACACAGATTGATAAAATCCATAAAGTTATAGATGCAGATCGTTTAGCTGGGTTGCACAAACAAAAATGTAATCTTAATATAAGTATGAATTTATACTTTGCACTGTTGTATCTTAAAAAGGCTCTGGCTCTATGTGGCAGGGGGCCTCGTTCATGACTGAGGGCCCTGATCTGTGTGGTAATGACTGGGTTTTTCACAATTCAATTTTATTCATTTATTTATTTTATTTTATTTTCTCATTTTATTTTTTTATTTTATTTTTTTATTTTTATTTTTTTATTATTTATTTATTTATTTATTTTGGGGGGGGGGTGGTCTTGATCTTTACTCAAACTTTTGATCAGCTGATAAACAGCACATTACTCATTTTTTGGTCCAAGTCCAATTTTTTCTTTTTGTATTTTAAAGCTAAACTTAGATTTTAAAATGTAACTTTGGGAAATGTTCAAATGGTTTCAAAGTTCTGATCAGTTTTTTTTTTTTTTTGTAACTATTCACTGGTTGTGTCCACATCATTAAAATAAACTGATTTTTACGTATCTTAACTTTTCAAATGCTAATGCCTCAGAAAAAAACACACATCATTTTTCAGCACTGCTATTTTTAGCGATACTGGTGTGAGACTGGAGGCGTCAGTCAAATAAGTCAAATTGAGTACTAAACGGCTGTTAAAGGGATTGCCATGAGGTTTTGTGCAGACCTCAGTCATCCCTTCAGGGAGAGTCTTAATCAATTTTGGTAATCCTCTGCCTATTACCGAGCTCCAAGCACCTTTGTGCAGCAGCAAAAAGCCGCTAACATGACTGCAAAGTGTCCTCTGAGAACACAGCCTCTGAAAGGATCAATGGTGTGATGGATCCCAGATATGGATTCAGAATGACCAACTGTCTATAACTCTGAGGATTTCATCAATCCTTTCTGTTGGTCCTTAAACACCGTTGGTCTTTGCAGGACAGAGAGCTCTGTGAAACATCTGCAGTGTTCATTGAAGAGGGATTTGAAGGGTACAGAAATGTCTAAGTATAGACTAGAACAGCAGAAAACACACACACATAGAGGTGTGTTGCACAGTGCAAGAAAATAGAATAAAGGAAAGTAAATATAAACCAATCAGTGTTCCAGGTTTGTGAATAAAGACTTAAAGCCTTTGCTTCCATGACATTGAAAACAAGCCCCAGGCGCCATTGGAGGGTTAAAGAGATTGTAAAAGGCTTTTTTAGATCTAATCTCAGCCGTTCTGACAGAGTAACAGCAAAGCGAGGACAGCTGAGAGGAGGGAGGCAGGGGAGGGCAGTGTCATCTAATGGATTTTGTGAAAAAGAAATGCATTTTAGGCCCTCTGAGGTGTAGCACTTAGATATCCCTAAAGACTTCACTTGAGCTGGGTGATGCAGGTGAGCTTGAAGGGTCTGAGCAGGAAAAATTGAAGACCTTGACCCACTCAGGCTTTGTGTTTGTGCTGCAGGCTCTGGAAGGAGTTAAAAGAAGGAGTTTGATGAAGGTTGTTCAGGCAAACGATTGGAAGCCACTTAAAGAAAGCTGCCTTCATTAATTACATGTTCAATTAGAGAGCAAAATAAAAGATGTGAGAAGTTATAAAAAAGGTACAGAAGCTTATTGCATTCACTTGAAGAAAAAAAACAACTCAGGTTTTTCAGAGTAATTTATTGTTCGGTTTGTTTTTTGTGGTAATTAATTTTGTTTTTCTGATTAATATTTTTTATTGGTTTGTTTTTTGTTATAATTATTTCTGTTTTTATGAGAATTTTTTTGTGGTGATTAATTTTGTTTTTCTGATTAATATTTTTTTTATTGTTTTTTTTTTATTTGTTATAATTATTTATGTTTTTCGGAGTAATTTTTTCCTGAAGTATTGAGATACTTGGAAATCCTGCAAAAACCTCAACCTGATGTTTTTCGTGGTAATGTTTTCCTCCTGTTTTTAGGAGTATTTTTTTTTCCTGAAGTATCGAAATACTTCAAAATCCCGTGAGAAACTCCAACCTGCAGACGACTTCTGTGGATGTGTGGTGGCTTCTGTGTCCCGCACGGATCAGAGATCCTGTTCAGCACATATATGCCTTATCCTTAACTTTCTCCCGGCTCTCCAATGTAGAAGCAATGCATTTTTTTAATGCCACATCTTTGTCTATTCCTTATGTATTACACTGCACAACAGGTTTATATAAAATATAAGGATAAAGTCGAAAAAATAACAAGGGTTTTATACCCTGTGTGGTTAATACCACACATCCACTGGGGTTGTCTGCAGGTTGGAGGTTCTCGCGGGATTTCTAAGTATCTTGATACTTCAGGAAAAAATTACTCATAAAAACAGGAAAAAAGTAATCTGAAAACAGAAAAAAAAATTACTCATAAAAACAGACATAATTGTAACAAAAAACAAACCAATAAAAAAATCAGAAAAACAAAATTTATTACCACAATAAATACTAATAAAAACAGAAATAATTATAATAAAAAACAAACCAATATAATAATTATATTAAAAAAAACAATAAAAATATTTTTTAGAAAAACAAAATTAATTACCACAAAAAACAAACCGAAGAATAAATTACTCTTAAAAACCTGAGTTGTTTTTATTTCTTCAAGTGAATGCAATACACTTCCATAAAAGGTGATAATTCAAACATTTTAAATGGTGCTATCTTCTTCACACAAAGTACTAAGATGCTTGAAGGTATTGCTGTCAGTTACCTTAAATTTCACACAAAATGTCCCCCCCTGAGGTGACAAGAAAGTGTCAGAGTTTTCTGCTCTTCTTTTCATTTTTTCCAGGATGTGAGGAGTTCTTAGAGTTAAACTATAACTGTAGATAATGGATAGTGTTGTCTCTAGACAGGAACTCTTCACAGCAGCTGGCAACCACCGTGTCTAAAAAAGTGAGCATGAAGTGCTACTGAAGTACCCCCGAATATGTCAGAAGCTTTCCAACAAAAGCACTCAAATCTTCCAAAAGGAGAAAAAAAAAACCTTGTTCCATCTGCTCGGCAGAATATGACTCGTTGGTTGATAGCTGTGTAGCAGCCGAGAAAAGCTGTGGCACGGCACCCTGTCAAGATCATCTCTTCCACATGTGTCTGCGCAGACAACTCAGCATAAGCAGGTATAATCTTCAAAGTGAACTTGGATGCAATTACACCCCTGGGTCTTTTTTCACACGGCAGTGAGGAAAAGTACAAAACAGAACTTTCAGCACTTTGAGGCCAAAAGAGTATATATTTTCAGCAATTAAGTAGATTAAGTATCCTCAATTCCATGATTGTATTTGAAAGATTCAACAACATGTGGCTGAAAACGTCTCTGTCATGAGTTCGTCAGGCATGTTCCAATCCAACATGTGTAATCAGCACAGCAGGGTCAAACATAATTGCACGTATGGAAAAGATAACTGCTTTACCATTCAGACTCCTGCTGTCTGAAGAGCTGTGTGCTGATGTTCTGATTTAAATGGACACCACTTCATCTCATTTGGCCACAAACAGATCTGACAGATATTTCAATACTTGAACATTTCCCGGTTGGAGAAGCATCATCACTCTGAGTTACACATCTCACATTTACAGGTGTTATACAAAACATGAAAATCTACAGCTGCTCAACGCTCCGCTGACAACAGGATTTAATTGGCAGGTGCAGAAGCGTGTCCTCCCCGTGCTATGTTGTTGCGTTGTTTATCATTAGTAACAGATGATGGGCAGGTATTACGTGTTTGCTCTGTGATAATGGAGATAAAGTGGTTGTACTATGATTATGACAGTGACAGTCACATTTTCTTGTCATTCAGGGTTAGAAAGCTTCATCTAAAAAGATATTTTTAGTGCCACTGACAATCAATCAGTTTTAAATTAATTTATTTTCTTGACAAGTATCTTAAAGAAGTAACACATGTTGACACATGAACATGCTTTTTCAATGATTACATATCTACGGACATACAGATGTATGAAGTCCTCACTTAAAGGGAACACAGCAAATCATCATCTAATCTAATGTTGAATTTATTGAACTTGGACCTGTGCATGTGTTTGTTTTGGATCTAATTTTCTTTGTTCAAGTCAACTTTTTACCGGATACGAGGTAAGGTATTCATCAGTACAGTTATGTAACGCTGTTGTTAAAGGCATGACAACAAGCAACTGTACCGTACGCCAGTAGCTGGTTATATGTAGTGCTAATAACAGCCCAGTGCTTCGACGTACCTGTAGGCTAACATGTCAACAAGCAAACTGTCGGTTTGTACAGGAGTTTAGTACATCCTGACAGTCATCTACCAATCAGAGCTAACGTAACCTCACTCTTCATTTTATTGATAGACTCTCAAGTTTGAACAGACCACTGCAAAATAACTGCTGACTGTGGGTTGGAGTCAACATTATCGCAAATAGTTTAGCCTTTGTAGCCTTTGTAGCCTTTAGCTCGTGCTCTATCTCTCTCCTGTTTATCTTTCTTCTGCTCTTCTGTCCTTTTTCTGTCTGACAGTTAGGCTCCTGTGCCCCCCATAACACAAATAATCCAAGAAATCGTTTTCAACAGAGAAAAACACAGATCTCTCTTCTCACTTCTCACTTCATGGGCTGGCGTTGTCAAAGAGACTTGGATGTGTTGTCAATTAATCCAGTAAAAGCTATGAAGTAGCATTTTGAAATAACTTATATTGGCACTGATAATCTCATTTTAAAGTGTGGATTATGATCAGGCATAGAAGGGGGACTTTTTCAAGATCACTTTCAAACTCCTACTTTAGTTATAGCCGTGCTTACATGAAGGATGAGCCATGATTTTCAAATATTTGAATAAAAATTTGAAAATGATAAAAATTGAATACTTCATGTGACCATTTTCTCATCTTAAAAATGTATTACAAGCCCCTGGTTGTATTGTGTTATATCAACTAATGCTTGTTTTAGGGCAACTGAAAGCTGTTTGCTTTACTAACAACAAACTAACAACAAAAATATTCCTTAGTAATGGGAAAACATTTAAATAACATACGAGGGCATCAGATGTATGTAGCTGTAGCTCTCTGTAGCTATTAGTACGGGAGCTCAAAGCCCGCCTCTTGAGTCAGCAGTTCCAATGGGGGCACCCACCGTCCATAAGCTTCATTATTCTGCATCAGGAACAGAGGGGTGACATCACAGAAACTAAGTCTATATATCGTACAGTTTATAGATAACATAGATACCAAGATTATCATAGTTTGCTCTTTTTGAAAAATTATTTTTCCTTATAAATAATAATAAAATTACATTTTATTTATAGAGTGCTTTTTAAAAACTGAAAGATGCTACATTTACAAAATGGTTTCGTAAACTCACAATACAGCTGCTGTTGCAGTCATTTTTTTGTAAATCCTCAATTTTGTTTCTTTTTTTTTTTGATTAGCCAAAAAGTTTTTCTTTTCATGTCTCGTTTTCATTTTTTGTTAGCTTTCAGTAGTTTTGTTAACTTAAGAAAGCTTGACGCTTACACCAGCTGAGCAGGGAAGAGAGTCGCAGTGACAAGTGCAAATGGAGAAGAAGATTAAACAAGATTTTTCTCCACAGTGAGAAGTAGTGAGCAACACCATGAACAGTGGCGTGGCGTGGAGATTTTTTTTGAGGAAGCCAAGTGAGACAAAGCCTGTTATCTGTATTTTTTTTTAGGGAGTGGGTTACATAAAAGGCTATGTTGCAGTTTGTATCGCTATTTCATGTAACGGACCTGTTAGAGTGCCCAGAGAGCGCTCGTTTTACTTACTTTGAACACCGACACACGCCCTTTAGCTCTCCCACCCTCACTCACTCATTCACACACGTACATTGTCCTCTTGACTTAGCTTAAACATAGTATTAATTAATTCAACCGCCCACTTAAACACACAACCGGCCGCTTCATGCACACTGCTAATGTGCTAACCTCACTGATTTCATTCAGTGGCTCGAGGATGACGATACTGTGATTTGATTGGTTTGAGGCCAAAGACGGGGTGGCTTCCCTTGACACAGTCTTGGTCAATCACAGATGAGCAGTGTCATGACTACGGCCTCATCTGATTGGTTAATCATTCTTGTTTTTTTTCACCAAGGGACGCTAACTCAGCTTGGCTTCCTTGCGGACAACAGCGTGCAGTATCGTATTTTCACCACGCATTCGCCACAGAACATTTACGAGGGCGCTGTTTTACACATTGTAAAATGCTCAATAAGTAGAGGAGAGGGATAAGGAAGAGATGACAGTGACAAAACACAGAAGAAGTATCGAAACTGTTAAAAAGGAATATTTTCATTAAATCACAGCTACAGTCTAAAAAAAGAGAGGAAGCATGGCTTCCCTTGGCCTCCGGGAGAAAACGCCACTGACCATGAATGAAATTTACTAAAAAATCTTTCTGGTGTATTGTATTTCTCATCTAAATATCAAAAACAAAAACTTATGGCTGAAATACACCAGATGTGTCTGCTGTCCGACTCCTCTCTGGTATACCAATGGAGTAGATATGTTTTCATTCAAGTCAATGTATCAACTTACACTGAGTCTGTTCCGTTACAGTCCATTTGCGGGCAGCCATCCTATTTTTGACAGACACGGAGTTGTAAAGCATAAATTCAACGTAGGAAAGATCAAGTGGCACAGGAAGTTGTGACCGGAAACTACCTAAAAACACCCAGAGACTTTCAAAATAAACAGACCCTGTCAAAATCAGTTCGTATTTATCTTGTTACGATGACAAACAGACATAATGAGTGGAGCCAGACCAGAAGTCAACAGGTTTGAGGTTTCACACCCCAACATGAATGAGAAGAAACTAATCAATGGAGTGGGATGGAGTCTGTCAGTCCTGAACACGCAGCCGGTGTAAGTCGACAAACCCAGTCAAGACGCAAAGCAACAGAGTCGCACTGTACTGTATCTGGTGAATTTGAGACATCACTGTTTTACACAACTTAGGACAATGATTTATAAGCACATCCTTAATTTGTCCAACCCCTAATCAGTGATGACAACAACTGTCAACATAACAAGCAGGGTGCAAAAAGTCCATGTTAAGAGGACAGTGGCATGGAGGGAAGGAAGGGACAGGGCCCATTAGAGATGGGAGAACCGTGAAGAATGTGTGCTGACAAGATAAATAGCAGGAGCAGTGGTGTGCCAGGACAGTGCAGTGCAAGGACAGATTGAATCTGTCACCAGCCGAGGTGACCGGGCAAGAGAAGGGCCGGGAGAGACAGCTGTGGAAGGGAAAGGGACATCCTGAGCTAACATCCTCTCTGTGTATCAACAACAGCAAACATTTGTGTTTTCAAAACTGAGCGCGTCATCTTAATGATGACCTCATGATATCAATCCTTGTTGCTTAGATATCAGTCATCTCTTCAAGTCCCAGAAGGATAAAAGCAGGGAGAAAGGAAATGAAGCACTGCTGTTTGTCTACTGATGTGGACACAGGCCGTCAAAAACTCAAAGAGACAGAAAGAGAAAGAAGCATTGTATCCAAGCAGAGCAGAGGGAATCAGATCTGAATGCACTGAGCCGACTACAAAGGATCGCTGGTCATGTTTTGCACCTTTTCTCCTGTTGACCTCTGTGATTTAATTATAACAAAGACGAGCCGTGTCGTCGAGCTTGCCTTGTAATTACACAGGCTTATGATCCTGGAAGCTGTCCACAGATAGGACGCGTCAGCTTATAGGGGTCTGAATACAGCAGTCGATACCTCATCAGCACACCGTGCACAAACACAAACAGGCAGTCATCTGTGAACAGGAACACAGCTGCACATCCTTTCACACTGACACACTTACCTATTATCTCCAAAAACAAGCACACACTCACACACACACAACACCAGGTACACGCTGCCACATAAACACAACCAAGTACCATTCTCAAATACTCACACAACTACTGTATGTACACAGGAAACACACAATCATACACACAGGAGTGTGATACGAAATCCCCCGATTTCAGCAAATGTTTGACAGCACACACAAGAGGAGCCAAAACAACCGATGGCCAAATGATCCAAGGAAACTGACTGATCCTTGAAGGAGTTTGCAGAGAAAAATCCAAACAGTGCCAAATGTGTGTGTAAACTTTACCTGGAGTTTCTCATTTGCTCTTCGCTTCAACCCTGGAATTCTAAAAAACTGAGAGATCGTCCACACTGAGGAAAATATAAACACACTGCTGCTGAAAAATGACTAAATCTTTGCACTTTTCTAACAAAATTCATTCCCCATAACGCACATCTTCACTTGATGTCCTCTCGTTAAATTAGCCAGGGTATTTCTGAGGAATTAATAACGTGGGGGAGAGCAGGTTGAATGAATTTTGTGAAGACAAACATAACATTTCCTCACTTTGTGCGCTCTTTCTTCACACATTCACACCATCTTTGCCACCTTATCAACATGCCCTTTAACATCATTTTATCAGGAACACATCTCCGACAAAGAATCCTTCCTGTTTCATAGACAGACTTCACACCCTGGGGCTGCATTTGTGTTTCAGTGAGGAAAATGTTATAATTGATTCAATACTTTAAAGTAAGTGTAAAAATATCAACTTTATCGACTGATGTAGCTTTAAAAACTGAAAAATTGTAGTTTATTTCCCAGGTATTTCTACTCTTTCTTTGTAGCACATTAAAAAACAAACTCAGGACAACACATGGAGTTTTAATTCTTCAGTTCTGAAAAAGCAAGAATTTAGACAGAAGTAAAAACCTTAGTTAGTGCGACAAAGTTTTACAAGTTATTCAGCTGCAGGTGCTGCCATTAAATGCAAGATTTTTTTTTAATGTAGAATAATGTGTCCATAACTAACCACAATTAATTGTTGCCACAATACACTTCAACCTTCAATTACATTTAGTAATTAATGCTGAAAATTCACTAAGAGCTGGGTCTGAGACCTTATGATTCATTCTACCCCTGAGGTCAAAGAAAGGGACTCTGTGGGTTGTATACAGTTAGGTAATTCACTCCACCATTTGGGAACAACAGAGGAGAAGAGTCTGGCTAGTGATTTGGAGCCGCGCTGGACTGGGAGTACCAGGCGTCTTTTACAAGCAGAGCGTTTAGATGTTTAAGGTTAATTTTTCAAAAGATGAGGAGCCATAAGCCCTGGATATCAAGAACCAAGCTTGATCACTTTGTCCTAAAAGCACAAGGTAAACATTTGTGCCTTTACCCACCTAATGAGAAGAAAAAAATGCAGCTGATCCAAGGTTATTAGAAAACATCTCCAGGTTGCTCATTTGGCTTTGAGAAAGGATGCCTATTAGCCTTCATGCTTTATAAATAAAACCACTGAAAGTCAAAGTGAAAGTGTCTTGTAGATACCAGAAAACTGGTTCTTTTGGAACGGCTCCCAAAAGCACTGTTACAACCAAGCAGTTCGGTTCAGTTCGTCTCGGCACAGCATGCTCTTTGTGGCATTTCCACTGACTAATCCCAGGACAGATCCCCAAATAACCAAGACGAACCGTCCCACTTTTTGGGGCCCTTCTGCAATGGTGCTGGACTAAATCGATCTGACTCCAGAAGGCTGAGCTACAACACTGCAGTCCGTTGATTGGTCAAAAGAATCGCCACTTTCTGTGCTACAGAGGCTGCTGTATTTCTCCTGGTGGCTCACAGACTTCTCTGAAATAAAACTTATTTGTTCATATCAACAAAGAGCCAGATGCCAATCACAAAGATAAATAAATAAATAAATTGCTGGATGTCTTCTGTCATTGCTCTTTGTTTACTGTGTTGCGTTTTTCTTCTTCGTTGGATTTACTGGCGGGGTACACTGTGTCGCGCTGCCATGGCGTCACCGTATTGCGTAATTGTGTTTTTTGATCTGTTACAAAAGCAGGGGTTCTTTTTTTTTTTATATATATTTTAATCAAATTTTTTTGCACATAAAATGAACAAAACACTGCACACAGACCCATGGAACAGAACCAGAACTGGACTCTGTATTCCAACAGTAATAACATCTTTAAACTGCAGCCAGATGCTGCTTTGCTTTACATGCTTTTTTTTTTTGACGTGACGCTGAGTGACTGAGTGAACTGAGCAACAAAAGAAAAAAAAAGTTGGGAGCCAGCTCATATGATTCACTACAAAGCGTTCGCTCTTACAGCCACATTTTTGCGCATGACACATCACTATCATCCAATCTGATCAGGCTAATATTACACAACAATGATGTTTTAATGGTGAACAATGTCTGACACAATGTAAATGTTTCATTTCTTTAAAGGCCTTTTTCATAACTGTGCACTTCCTTTCCACAAGCTCGGATATAATGGTGAATGCACTTAAACTGAAAGTACGTACAGCAGGCGAGAGTTAACCTTTAAACTAGAGCAGTCAAATGGAACTGAACTAAAGGAGCATCTTTCAACAAGAACTGCTGTGAAGTCAATTAACACAAAGCAAAGAGGAGGCAAAACAAGATGTTATTGTCTATCTACCCACCTCAGGATGTGATATAATGAGTCTGATGTAAATAGAAGACAGGAAGAAAAAAGGAAACAACATCAGCAGCTACAGTGTTTGTCATGATGTGATTTAACACTGAATTTATTCATCTTTGGAGAAACTCAAAAGACACAGAAGTAAGGTGATAATCACCTCTGTTAAAAAAAGAGCAGAGCTTTACTATAAGACAAAGGAGCAGGTAAAGAAACTTAAACCTTGTTAGGGTCTACCCCAGCCTTTGTTACCTTTAATTACAGCAACAAAATGAAATGATTTTTCATTGAATGAAGAAAAAACAACTGTTCAGAATGCAGGATAAAAACATTTTGGGGCTAAAAATCAGGCTTATTTGAAGGTCAAGATAGTCTTAAAAATAAAACCCAGATCATGATCCTAACGTTAAAAAACCCTGACATATTTTCCCCATATCGCCCCCCAATGGAGGACTTTTTCCTTGGTCAGAAGCAGAGTTTGCTGATGTTTACGCAGCATGTAATATTGAAAATACTGACCACTGATCAACTGGGATCAAGAGACGTAGAGGGACAGGTGAGGTTTGATTTCATCATTCTGTAAAGATGGAACAAGGATGTTTGACTAGACTTAGTGACTGACTTTTCCCACGTTACTTTCATAGTTTACTCACTGGCTGCTATTGACATCTATGATTTCAATGTGATCATATTGTTTACTGCATCTTTAGAAGTCAATCATGTTTCTCAGCAGGGGGAGGCTGACGGAGGTAGGGTTTGTCACTACTGTGGGTGAGAGTGGTGCGCTCTTTGGATGAGAGATCAGCATGGATACGAGGAGAAGATGTGAAATGACAGACATGGCAAGATGCTGAAAGTCAGAAAAGTTTGGCAGCTCGCGCTCCAACTGAGAATTGTGGTAGTTCTGATAGAAAGAGCGTCACAGAGATCATGGAGAGGATCAAGGATGGAGCACTCGAAAAGTTGTTTTCTATGTTTTGTTGGATCAAAGACAGGAAGAAATAGGGATGGGTACCTTTCACATTTAAAACAATATGGTACTAATGCCTGGTACCTGTTAACCTGTATCGGTACTCAACGGTACTAATTTTCGGTACTCTTGTGTGTATTTATGCAGCAATAAATATCAAATTGTACAATATTAAAATCCTGAAGTTTTTAAATTTAGCATATTTATTTTTCAAATAGGTCTGGGGGACATGGCCTAAAAATAAAATCCATGATTTTTTTTCCACAAAAAATTTGATTTACAATTTTTGGACAATTTTTAAAGAAAACAATAGGTACAAATGACAGAGAGAACTCTTAACCAGTTTTGATTTAATTTTATCAAAAACTTACAAAAGTTACCTCTATTTCACTCCTGACATCTAAGTTTTATCTGTTCTTCTGTTTCAACAACTTCACTTTGTAAATTTTAAGGGGGAAGACTTGTTTACATTCACATTACAAGATGCGCCATTTCATACACTTTGAATTAAAAACTATGGCTATAAAACCTTGTACAGTAATGTTTTAGTGCACTACAGTGATGTTTAGGTTAAATTCTACTTTTAAACAATTAAAAAAAATGCTTTGTTTTAGTCTGGGGTTTTTTTTTCTGTTAAGGCTGTAGCCTGTTAATCCTGTAATTTTACCACAAACAAATAAACAAAAATCAATGCTGTTAATTCTAGTGTGGGCTCAAAAAAAGTCATGCATCCCTGCATAAGCCAGTGCCCTGGTCGGGGCACCCCAGTCTAAGATGTCTGAACCCGCCCCTGCTTCTTAGAACATACCTCATTACAGGTACTCTGAAAATGGCTGGTGGCCAATGAGTTGACAAGACGGTCACTTCATTTGAGTTACCGTAGTTGAACTATTGCGACTATGCACATTACAGAACATTTGATGTGATGGGAAAACAATGTGTGTTGCAGCTGAAGTTCATAAACCAAGTCTCTATTCCAGCATCAAAACACTCTCTATCAAAATCTTTGCAAAGTAGGACGCTCAGTTTAACGCTACCAAGACTTTGAAAAACAACATCAGTAACCTTTAATCACTGTTTCTCTGCCACACAGAGAGAAGTTTTATCTCTCAGCATGACACCAAATCATTCCCACGGTCAGTCTCAATTTCTCCCTCCTTGATGTCTGTAAACTCATACAGCCAGAAAATCGTCCAGCAGCTGACAAACAAACCGTCTCACATCAAAGAATAAATACAGGTGTCACCTGCCTTGTCTTGGGGTTTGAATGATAAATGCAGTTTTCTGCCTGTTATCTGATTTTCCTCCTCTGATGGCTTCTTTGGGTCTGTAAGAGTTTTTAGTGAGGGATGGGTGTCATGACTGCTGTTGTTCAGACGAGCTAATGCTGCGAGAGATCAGAGAAAGCAATTTAGATATCACAGGGAAGATATGGAGGAGAAACAATTTACTGCATGTCAGAGATGAAGCTGTAAATACTATGAAGACACAGAGATCAGAGATGATTTAAATACAAGTATAAGTCCTTTTTTAAGCACTACTTTTCTGTATTAACAACAATTTGGGAGAAGTGTTGTATTCTTATTTAACGGAAATGTTGGCTATTTAGCGACATTAAAATATAGAGACACTAGGTAACAACAAGCAAGTTAATCTAGTCTTCAATATTCATACATTGAGATGTGTAAGAAAAGTTTTTGAGGATTTCAGGGTAAAAAAACCTCAGTGTTATCTCTGGCGTCCTCACGCTGAGCTGTAATTGGCACAGCACTAAATCAGACACAATTTCCACTTCATAAATATAGATACCGATCCAGAGGCCCAGGTCTCACAGGGTGCAGTTACTTCCACCATGCATTATGAGTCATGAACCTGAGAGCATCATAACGAGCCGCGCTTTCTCGATTGGTTTAATTTCTAAGTAGAGGTGTCATTTCAAATCTGTCAGCAGCAGAGAAACTGAAAGTGTGAAGGGCAATCTACACTTCCCCCCCAAAAAAATCACAATCCTTTAACAGGTTTGTTCCTTCCTCTGTCACCTTTTCTTCTCTGTTTTTTTATGCAGCTCCTTTCTTTGTGTTTTAGCTCATAAGTCTGCCTCTTTAACTGTCCCCCACTCTCTCCTCTGATGTTGTTTTTCGTCTTTCCCTCACAATCCGTCTTAAACTCAAGGTGGCACAGCTGCACGGCCAAGAAAGCAGTGACCTAGAGATGATAATGAAAGAAGGAGGTAGGTAAAACCATAAATAAATAAAAAAGAAGGGGACTGATCCAAACTCACAGACAGACAGCATGGCACACTTCATGCCAGAGCCCTGCTGTTTGGCAGACTGTGTGTGTGTGAGAGACAGAGTGTGTGTGTGTGTCTGCGGGACTCTTGGCAGTCATTTTGAGCCACAGGGCCAAGTCTGTCTCTTTGCAGACCCCTCCTCTGGGGTTACAGACCTGTTTTGGCAGCAACCTCTTGTTGATGTCAGGAAATCATTGTAGTCTAATAATTATGAAAGTAGTCATTCATTTAGCACGCTTCCTTTGTGTCTCACACCAGAGTTTTAATCACAAATTCAAAGATTCGAGAAAGGAAGAAAAAATGTCCATCGTTGCAGTCTTAAAATTCTCTATAGATAGTGTCATCATCTAAGAAGTAAGGGAGGGAGAAAAAATCTATGTATTGTGCTATCAAGTTTTCTTGTTTAACAATTTTAAATTGTGATTTTTGCCCCCCCCAGCACACTTTACAAGTTTCCTGCAGTGCCAAGAGAGGCGCAGTCAAGGCGCAGAGGAGCAGTGGAGCGCAAATGGCGGAGAGGGAGGAGAAAAGCCGTGAGTGGGTTTAACACAGCTGAGCGCTGTTTTCACCAATCAAATGAGCGCCTCTCCTCGCCTTTAAATGCCCTGCAGCTGAGACGCAGCGTCTGATTGGTCTGAGTGATCCCCAGCACCGCGGAAACAGTGCTGGAAAGACCCGGTAGCGGAGACAGTCAGAGCGGCTGTCCCTGCAGCAGGAGAATGGACAGCGGGGCGCATCAGAGGACACGAAGTGCGTCACGGTGTGGGCCAGCTCCCGGGACAGATGTAATCTGTTCCTTTGTCATTAATAGGAGTACAAAATGAAGAGACAGTTACACAGCTGGCTTATCCATTCAGAATACTTTTGATCCACCTGCACTCCTGGTTTGTCATCGCCAAATAGCAGAACCTTTGGTGATATGCTGTATACGCTCCCTGTGTTTCTGCCTCATCCTCCATCTTTTTAGATCAGGTTAAAAATAAAGACTTAAACAGAGAAATATGGGAAATCATGGGTAAATCCTGAGTGACATAAATTTATTTTGTCTCTTTTTTCTTCGTCTTTTCTCTCCCTATTTTCTTTGAATCAAATGAAATGAGAGAACCAGATATATACTCAGTATCAGATGTTAAGGCTGTTTATTGTTTAATTGTAAGATGTGCATTAAACTTCCAGCTGCCGTCAGGTTAACTTTCCATTATGACAAACGGCTTTAATCTGACATCAGATGTGACGGGACAGTTAATATAGATATGAATGTATGTGCTGGTTCAGACAGTTACATCAAATAGTGATTGCTCTGATTGTATATTGCATTAAAATGTGCCTAACACTCTGGAAACCTGCCTCTGAGGCTTTGTTGACATGTGCGCACATGTGCGCCTGTCACCAAATTACAGCTGCGTGGGGTGCGCTCCGCTTTGCGCCGAGAATAGACCAGGTTGGAGCCGGCGAGCTTTCAGCGCACTTTTTTGCCACAAAATTGTCACTGCGCCAACATAAATATGCCGACACCTCCCCCTAGTGCGCCGTCAACTCCCCTTGGCGCGCCACCACACCCATCTCTGTGCAGATGGTCTACCAAGTTGGCAAATTGGCAGCGCACGGCGGTGCGCCGCACGAAATTACCACTGCGCAGGGTGCGCCAGGCTTGGGCCCCCTGCACTGCGCCTTGAAATTAGAGCCCTTAATCTGATGAGGAACAGACTTTTTTACTTTAATTGATGCAATTTTTGCAATAAATTGCTCACTCAGATTTCTTGTGTCTCTTTCCTATTTCTTCTTTTTGCATTCAAACAGTGCAAAATGTAATTTCTTGCAATTTCTTGCAGGTATTTACTTCCATGTTATTTGTGGTATCATTCATTTTCAGGGATTTTGTAGAGCTAAGTTACTTCAGCTATATATCTTCACAGGAAATGAGGAACATATCAATGAAGGGACAAACACACCAGTGATTTTATCCTTGATTGAGGCAGTTTCTCTTTATATCTACACTTTTTTTGTCCACTCTCTTTATTCTTACATTTCCCCTCCTCCACTCAATTCTCTCCAACACTCCAACTTCACACACTCATCCACAAGTACAAACACACTCCAGAGGAGCCAAGGTCAACACACTCATGGATCTGCATCTGTAGAGTGTGAGTGATGTGAAAGCCAAATGGAAATAACAGACAGGTGGATTTGTGGTTAGTGGTATAAAAATCAACAAAGCTGCAGCGGCTAATCTTTGCTTTGATCTTAAAAAGAGCGCCATCGTGCTGTTTTTGTTTTTCAGGGGGTCTGGTTGCTTATTACGGAGGAGATTGCCGTCTCTGAGATTAGAGCTGACTGAATTGAGAAAATTGAATGAAATCTCTGTGGGCCTCATAAGTTTATAGACCTTTCCCACAGAGCGTGAAAACATTTTCAGCACCGTGAAAATCTGTGTTTCACAGAATGGAGCAGGTAATCTCCAAAATGCAACAGCTTCCTGATTACTAAAGAAGCAACAATTCGCAATACTGAACTGTCAGTTTTGGCTTCTGTGGTTCAATACATGCATATGAATTTCATTATTTCTGGTTTTGTGTTTGACTAACTTCCATGCACTTTAGTTTTGTCTGAACTAGTTCTGTTTGTGTGCACTTTATGCTATACAATCCATGTACACCAAAGCTGGAGGAAATCAACGTTACAAAACATGAGTGCACATCAGCAGTGCCATCACCAAGCGATATCATTCCCGGGCTTCCCACAAGGCTGTAAAACCCCAAACTTATTGAGTCCTGGTCTGGCTGTGCTTGTTATGTTGGTTTAGGAGTATGAAGAGTGGAGGAAGAAGGAGCAGGGAAAGAGTGACGAGGATGAACCAGGCTATTGTTCTCGCAATCAGTAGAATGACCTTGCCTCTGCGCAGTAGAAAAATTTACACTCAAGCTTTTGAAAAAAAAGTATGTGAAAGAAAACCTTGTAAAGTGAGCTGTGTGAACTCAGTGACATTACACAAAAACCTATAGAGGGATTATCAGTCTACGTTATCATAAAGATGTGCAAACATCTCGACCGCAGAAGCAGCGTTTATCTCCATTCATTCAGACAAGTTAGGGTTTTTTAAACACAAAATTCAACCTGTTAGAAGCATCAAAATGTAATTTTTTTCTGTGGACAGCTGTCAAAAATAATACTAGACAATAGAGGCAACTTCTGTTAAGTTTCGACAGTTACAGCGCAACTAGTGTTTCAGAGTTAATGGCGACCATGCTAACTGGTGACTTTCAACCGACAGCAGCCGCGATTAGCAGCCGAGAGTCACCCGTTTACAGGGTCACACTTTACACTGATACACCAGCGACGTCTGCATGTGCGTGATTAAATGTGTATTCTTTATCCAACCTCAGTTGACCAGGTTTGAGTGAAAACAAGCAAAAATAACTGCAGTTACTCAAAATACAGGTTTGACTTTATTTAATGAAAAAGTTGGTTTGGGGCTGAGGTTCTGACCAAACATGGACTCAATATGGACAGTAAATAATGAGTGGACCTATAATTTTTTTTTGTGTGTGCAATAAATACCATATAAAATCTAGGGGCAAAACAATTTATAGATTGATGATTAAATTAGACAAGTTTTGAATACAAAGCTGCTCTCATGATCTGATGTTGCTGCTAGTTTTTCATGAGTCGTATAAACATATAGCATAAACACACAGTCCTGCTCCTAAAGCTAGAACACCAGCAGATCTGAGGCAGCTAGGGTTTCAGGTATGCAGGCCCCATTATTCTTTGTACAGCTGAGTCTTTCTGCACACATTCTACAAGCACATGATCTATCCGTGGCATTTTACGAGGAAATGTCAAATCAGCACGTAGGATAAGGTCAACACAGGAGCAGCTGATGGGGCATCATTTCACACAGGGAAAAAAGCTTTAAAACAGGGCACCTGGTGCTTCACTACACTGCACTAAAGTGTCAGTCGTTACTCATTTAGTCTGGTATTGATTTTGAGAATTGTTTTTAGAGTCAGGGAGATGATAGCTGGTAACATTATGAATTGCTCCAAGAGTGCAGAGAAAGTCTCGGGAGGAGTCGGTGAAGAACAGTGGCTCCATGAGGAGAAATGTTAAATGATTCAGAGACAGTGAGTTTCATGGAAAAACAAGATGGCTTAGAAATAATAAGACCTGGTCTTGTTGTTTCATGCCTTTTTTGATCCTCCTTTTTCCAGAACAAAAAACAACAACACAACTCAAGATGTCATCTGTCACCTATGCTTGTTTACATCTGGGCATTAGAGCATTGCATTATGGGGCCATTATCAACCAGAGCTAAGAGTGGAAGAGGTAATAGTGGCTCTTCAGACCTGCAATACAATAAATGTTAGGAGTTTGTATATTTGGACACCAAATTCTGGTGAACTAGCAAGAACAACATTATTCAGTGTTGATTTTGTTGAAGAAGACTATGACGAAAAATAATTGTCAACAAACAAAAACTAAATTAAAAGTCACACATGATGGTGAAGACTGTCAAAAAATATAAGGGGAATTTTCAGCAACAAATAATGACGAAATGGAAATGCTTGGGAGGGACGAAGGCTCAGAGTTTCTCTGGGATAAAATGTTTCACAGAATCTTATAACGCTGTCCCCTGCACCGGCAGCCGTACGTTACCTTGACAACATGCCCAGAGCACGTGCACGCACAGCAGTGCCTGTAAGAGGATCATGAGAATAAGAACAAATCTATTGTTACAGAGTCAATAGTAAAAACAAGAATATAGACAATAAGAAGAGCAAGGGTAGAGCTGAAAAGGTGAGAAATAAAGAATTACTACCATCTACTGGAATGAGCCGGCATTACAACTACAATACAACAACACTAACATTAGACAGTCGGTGAGATAGAAGTGATGTGAAGAAACACCAGTAAATCTTGTCACTCTCAGTTGTTAAAGAAGTGTTTACTTCTACAAATTCATTAGCACATATAAATTACTAATTCACTTTTTAAACCATACGTGGATTATGTAGAAGTGATTTTTCCATCAGCTGTAAAAAGTAAAAATCCCTCTCAGATTTATTTTCAGTAAACGATATAACTTTTAGTGTAAGATTAGAAATCAAGAATGATGATTCTGTTTGATATGATTAACAGAATAACTAAAATGCAGAGATCTGCCGATTGCTTGTTTTGTATATTTATATAAAAGGCAAAAAAACAACATCTGTAGCTCCGCCTTCCGAGACTGGAAACCAGAGTCTTATACTACAAAACAGACCCAACAGAAAAGTCATACTACATACTACAAGCGAAAGCAGTAGGTAGTATGTAGTGCCTACTATATACTACATTCACATGTAGATTGTAGTAGGAGGTTTGGAAAACAGCCTCACTCTCAGCCTTTCCTGTTGCCTTCACTGACTTAACACTGTTGGAACAATGAACATCCACACTAACATATAACAAATAGCTGAGCTGTTGCAGTATGATGTGATGCCACATAACTGAACAGGTAAATGTCTTTGTCTGTAGCCCCTCAGCAGCAGCAGTCACACAGGAGGAGAGCTAATGAGAGTTTGCAGAACTTTGCACAGTTTGCAGGACAATTCTGCTAAAATCTGCTAATATTTTTTTGACTAAAACTAAAGACTTAAGGACTTAAGACTAGACTAAGACTAAAATATGACTAAAACTAAATAGTTTGTTGCAAAAGACTAAGAAAAAATCAGAATTTGCTGCAGAAATTAACATTGCATAATTTCATTTATAAAACAGTTAAATGATCATATCCTCAAAGCCAGTCTCCAGGTTAATCTCTTGTGTCAATTCAAAGGTCATTTTTGGTTCAGAGCCTGTCCATGTGTGGCTCTGTTGAGCTCAGTGTACAGTGACATAGCAAAAAGTAAAAGTAAAATGAACCAGTGAGCAGAAATTTGATTTCAAAATATAAGTTGTCTCAAGGTTAACTTCATAACACACCCCTTTAATATTTTAACATTTTCCTCTCCTGTTTCTTCCCCACTTGTATCTTTCCAGATATCTACACAAAGAATGTAGCTCACCTTTTCTCATTTATTGCACTTCACTGTGAGCATTTAACATTTCTGCTTTAATCATCATGGGAAGACTTGAAAGAGAATGTATGTCACAACGGCCATGCTGAAAGCTCATCCAGTCTTACCAACATACCAGCCTCTGTGTGTCTTTTCCCTCTTTCCTCCCACTGTCACTTCATCTTCTTTGCACCTTCTCCATCTGCCCCTCTCTTCCTTATTTTATGGCCACACGAGTATGTGGCTGCACTTTCGAACACACCCAAATTGCAGAGAAAAAAAAAAGTCTTAGTAACGTCCAAGAGCCTGGAGTTGGGGGGCTTTCTCCTGAATTATGCTTTTTGTTTTACTCGATCCAAAAGGCCTGGCGGGGCTGCTTTCAACATTTCACACATGTCCTGCAAAGGAAAGAAGAGAGGCAGATAAAAAGGAGGAGCTGCTGATGGAGTGAGGGGACGATGGGGAAAAGTGTGTGTGTGTTATTGTTTTTCTATACTTGTCAGGACCAAATGTGCACAGAAGACAGGGATAGAGAGTCAAATCCATCAAAGTTAAAGGGATTTTTTGTGTGTAAGACCTATCTATGAAAGTTGTCAGAGAGTAGTGAGGTAGGACTTGGGGGAGGAATGATTTTGCATTTCTATGACACAGCGAGCCTCACAAAATGCTTCAAGGGAGCAAGTATCCTTTGGCCATGACTCATCCTTGAATCACACTTAATTCTGCATGAATATATTCTAACTTTAGACCTTAACACTAACTGATGAACTTTAATGAAGCCCAACAGACAGTTCTGTATTTCTGCCATACTTTGCCAATTAAAAAAATATTTAAAAAAAAACAAATGAATTAAAATCTGTCGTTAAAGTTTTTCAATTTCTATAGCAGGAAATTATGCTGTTCAGGTGTATTAGTTCAAAGAATAATTCGGGAATGACACAGTTTGCAAAAACTATTCCTCAACTTCATTCATGTCTATAGGCAAAATATTTCTCCAAAACAACTAGCTAAACATCCAGAAAACTCACAGTGTTGGCCAGACTTGCGGCAGCAAAAGGCTGGTGGCTTCTTGTTGGAAAGCCCCCCACCGTTTATCTGTATCCTTATGTATTTGGACATAGCTTATTTAGAGAACTCAATAGGCCTTATACACGATCAAGCATGGCGTTTATTGGACGTATATATAAAAACTGGGTGGCATGTAAATTTCCATTATCCAAAATGGTGCATTATCGTAGTTGCTGTATGGTAATATTAATAGTTATGTTCATGTTTTTAGTTGTGGCCTGATTTTTACGCGCTAAAGGAGATTATGTGTGATTGTACATAGGTATCCTTTCAAGACGGGATTTAGCCATTTCCAAACCACTGCTGTGTGGTGAAGGAGAGATTTAACACTTTGAATGGACTGAAAATGAATCTCTTGTGAGGAAATTATGTTAAGTGTTGGTGTGTTAGGTGATAAAAGTTGATATTCTGCTGGAGAAAGTTTTATTGATGTATGCTAACCGCTAGCATATTAATAGAATTCTCGATATACGTTATCATCAAGCTAGCGCCAAGTGCTCTATATCGTTTTCGGTAGATTAAGAGCTATATAACGTGTTGAATAGATTAAAAATGACTCTCTTGTGCAAGACTTTTACACTTGTTTGTGTCTTTATTGGTGGAAAATGCTTTTTTGCTGGAAAAACTAAGCTTTATCTATGTATACTACTCACTAGCATATATCTTGTAAGAGAGTTATGTGTAAGTGGGCTCACAGGGAGATCTCCCTCATCTCTCTCATAAAAGTACAAACATATGCAGTCAGAGCTCTGTCTTTCACTGTTATTTATGTCATTTGCATCATTTTTGTTAAACTGTTAAACTTTAAATAAGAAGCTGATCACAAAAAACAACTAGCTAAACCTCAACGTTAACCAATACCTCATTAACTTTTTATCAATGCAAGGTATATTTTTTGGCATTTCCACCTTAATTTTTAAGAGGATAGGGTGTGATAGCCTCTGCTCATGCACATAACCCCAAGGCAAAACCTGAAGAATAATGAAATATCATGATTGCTTGTTGTCTTAATCAAAAGGGAGCTACATATTAGTAGGACTTTGAACAATCATTCATCACTTAATGATGATTGGATTGTACAGCTACAGATTTTTGCTGTTATAATCAAGCAGTTGCATCACTTTTGTGCCTGAGTTCATCTCTATGTTGAGTTTTGCTTCTGTTTGCACACCTACAGCCCTTAGTATGAGTTATATTTAGCTTTAAATGTGTTTTGATGCATATGTGTGTTTAGAAGGGGCAGATTGGCCATCTGGAGGACGAGGTGTTTTTCTGGTTGACTGACCTATAGCCTGGCAGCAAGCCAAAAACTGTTCATTAAAGGGCATGAAAGCTAATTACATGAACAAAACAAATACACTATTAACATTAATGATGCTGAATTATTTATTCACTCTCTTCAGCAGGCAACTCCAGTTGGCTCTTAAAGTGCATCCCTGGCTCAGGGACCACTTCTTATTTCAACTGGAACTGTTACTGACTTAAACATAGGCTATTTTTAAATCAAATATGTACTAAATAAATCAACATACAGATGTAAAACTGATCTTGAAAGAAAGAGTTATGACTTGTGTTGAAAGGTTGGTGAGTGGTCAGGTTGTACTCAGTACAGGTGGACAAAGAGTGTTTAATACTGCATTAGACTTTCTTTAATGCCAAATGTAGGCACGATAGTCGAAGTATTTTAATAGTTTGTTCATTATAGCCATACGAACATGGTGGGATTAAACTGCCCGACATGAAGCTGTATTGCTGGGCAGCCCATCTTCAGGCAGTCATGTATGACTTCCTTTCTACCACTGATCAACTCATGGTAAAACACTTACATAGTAGAGGTCAAAAATCTATCTTTTATGGTTTACTTATAGCAGGCTCTAAAGAAAATCCTATCTCCTATCTATCTGCATGGAAAAAATGGTCAACAGTCAGACATCAGTGTAGATGAGTGGTAAGATGTTGGACCCTGCTTCACTGCATGTTGAGCTGTCAC
Organism: Halichoeres trimaculatus; assembly: GCF_033239565.1. Lineage (NCBI taxonomy): Eukaryota > Metazoa > Chordata > Actinopteri > Labriformes > Labridae > Halichoeres > Halichoeres trimaculatus. The sequence continues at coordinate 6,126,687 of NW_027437184.1, read as the reverse complement.
AAACTGCAGTGAAGCAGGGTCCTTGACTAAACCTTAAAGTTGAAGGAAAGGACTATTCCATCGAAATTGGATGCTAAGATATGTTTGTTGCACATATACCTGAGGATTTTCCAGCAACTGTGAAGGAATGTAAACTAATTATGTTTTGTTTTTCCCAAGCTAAACACATAATTGGCTCAAAATGGAAGGAGATTCAGAGACCTACCATTAATAACTTAAATGTTCAAACACATAGAACTAGACAAGGACTGTTGCAACCACCAATTAGTTTCACTATTAGTATCATGGATAGAGTACTAGTACTGTGAATTCTTTGAAGTGTATGCTCAATATCTACTGCACATACTGATTTTATTAACAATCTTTTTTTTTTTTTTTTGCCATAGATCGTGTTAAGAGTGGGAGGAGGTAGGGATAAAGGGTCTTTGTTGTTGTTTTTATTTGTGTTGTTGTGTTCAAGAACTTTTTTTTTAAAACTAACATCTCCCCTAGCGCTTGTTCAAAAGTTGAAAACATATGTTATTGCTACACTTTAATATACACATTGTTGTTTCTATACTCTAACTTTAAAGAAAATAATACTAAATAGGGATGCACGATATTTCAGTATCAGCCGATGTTGGTCACTTTTTTGACATCTCAGTATCGGACGATGTTCACTCATTGGCTGCCGGCCAGTTTCAGAGCATCTTGAATGATTTCTCAAGACCTGAATAAAATATTTTTCTATGACTATGTAAACACCAAAACTACCTAAGAAGAGTGGACCCTCTTCTTTTATGTCTCATTTCCTGTTTTTGATCCAAAAAACAAGCAAAACATGCTTTTTTTAATCTTGTTCATCTCGAGCGCTCCATCCTTTGATCCTCTTCGAGGTTGTCTTTTCTCACGATCGCAGCGCTCTTTCTCTCTGAACTACTGGGACACATTATCTGTGTCGAGATTGTTTTTTTGTTTTGTTTTGTTTTTTAAATTCTTTTTAAACCAATATTGATATCGGTAAATATCGGTTATCAGCTATAACAGCAATGTTAATATCCGATATCAGTATCAGACAAAGTTTTAATATCAGTGCACCCCTAATAATAAAGTAAAATATTTTAAAAATTAAGAGAAAAAGCATCCTGTTTTAAATGCAAGGTTTTGCTTTACGTGTGTTTGAAAAGTATTGTAAGCCTGACAGGTGAGGGTGTAACGCTGAGGGTGACAAACAGGAAACGCTCCGTCCCATTTCAGTTTGGTCTTTGTGGTCTACACAAGCCACATTGGCCGGGTCCTCCGAAGGCTGCAGGCCTCGAGGGCTGCAGACCCTGAATTGGGACACAGCTAAACTGTAAACTTTTTCAAGAATAACATTGTCAATAACATGTCAATTTTCTTACAAACTAATGCATTTTCAATCCTAAGACAATCATGATCCCTACTTAGAAGAAGGACGAGATGAGGCAATAAATCATCCTGACTAATAAAATACCATTAACCTATTGATGCCACCAAATATCAATATTCTGGTTTCAAAACAATACAGCGCTCCAAATAGATTTTTCTTCTACTTGGTCCTTCAGCAACACAACTTCAGGAGTAGGCTTGGTTTAATTTTGGAATTTGTTCTGAATTTCTGAGTTTTGAAGTTTGTCATTTCCTCTTATTGGTTCCTGATAGTGGCATGCTACATTTTGCAGAATCAAACCTCACTGAGAATTCTGCAAAGCAAAATGTAGTTAGTTGATATTGTTTAATATGATAATGCATGTTTCCTTACTGGTCTAATTTGGGTTTTTGTTATTTTTTTATTTTTTTTGTTATTTTTTTTTTTTTTTTTTTTTGGGGGGGGGGGGGGGGGGGGGGGGGGATTTGCTTCAGCTAGTATAAGACAAACTAATGTTCAATGAAAACAAGAGAAAACTATTCACTGCTTTTTCTACTTCAAAAAATCACTAAAATGTATTTAAAATTAAAAATCGTATTTATGGCCAAAACCAATCCTGCTACTCTACCTTTTAGGGTTTTTTAGCATTCATCATCATGCACTGTTACTTGATTTTTCGTGCACTTGAAAGCCATGTATCAGGTGTTCCCACCTCCTCAAACAACCATTTATAGACTAGAGGTGAACCGACAGAGCTAACAACTGATGAGACTCATCATTTTACCATTTTGCATCACATTTTGTGTCAGCCTAAAATCGAAAAAGAAAAAAATCAGGAAAAATACAGCCAATAATAGGGTGAGTAAATAAATACAAAAAGCCTTTATTGTATGCATTTGTTTATGCCTACTTATGCTTTTGATTTGCATCCTCAGGGTTTCTGTGTGTCTGTGTGTGTGCGTGTGACATGAGTGTGTCACTAGTCCCCACTCCTCATGCAGCGCTGCCACCCCGACTCACAGCCAGACACATATTTCATGGCTTGATGGTTTCTCTGTGTGATGCTGGAGTCTGATAGCTTATCTGTGGAATCCTCCTCACTTGCCTGGAGTTTAGTTCAATAAAATGTGGGGAAGAACAGCAATTGACAAAGAGACCCCGGCGAGGGAAAAGATCAGATACTGTGGCCTGATACGCTGCTCAAGTGGGGAGACTTAGGTCAAAGTAGGGCAGAAAAGAGGCCAGCGAGAAACGACGAGGCTGCATCAGACTTAACAGCTACTTTCTGTTTGCAAAATCTTTCTAAGCCAGACAAACAGCAAAAGTTCAATTCCACATGTCCAGTTAATCTTCTTTACTTTTAATTTGCTTCTCTTCCAGATGCAGCCACGGCTCTCATACATCATATATTCATTTCTCAGTGGACCCATTCTGCAGCTGAACACAAGCTACAAAACGTGCAGTGTTTAAAGGCAAACAGCAGAGTGGCAGGAAAGTAAACAGCAGTCAGCAGTTTGAGTCGAGTTCTTTACTGAGAGTGTGTGAATAAACACGATCTGTCAAGTCAAATAGCCAACATTGAGCAGATGTCTGTGTTTCAGCGATGTTCAACAGATGGACCTGGGCACCAAACACCGGCTATCAGGTGCATGTTTGAAAGCAAACTGAAAGGAACAGCTGAGCAACTGTTGTTAAATTGATAGTGGAAATGAGAACACCTCATGCAGATCTTTTTTTGGTTTTACCAAATCAGCAATGCATCAAAGTGACACCTCGTATACAATCACTATTTCAGCTCTGTGACTGCACCTAAACCTTTAAAACAACCTTATCAAGTGAGATGCTTCAGGATGTTTATCATCTGGCACAAGTTTTCAAGTCAGCGTGGTGGATTTTCATGGCTCCAGTTAAAGGAATAAAAGATATATTAGCCAATAATAGGGATGGTTACCTTTAACATGTGAAATGATACGGTACTAATGCACTGTACTTAAAAATCGGTATTGGTTCTCAACAGAACCAATTCTCTGTACTTTGTGTGTTATGTGGTAACTTTTTTTTTAAATAATAAAATCTCAAGGTTTTTCAATTTTACATATCTGTTTCTGAATATATAAACTCAAGGGTGCCCAAACTTTGCCATACAAAGGCCTCCTCCAAATAGCGTTTGCTTCTGGCTGGGTAATCCCTTTGGAAACCAACGGACTATGTTTCAAAATATGTAAAGAAATATCAACTTTAGGAATGGATTTTCTTACTTTTATTAACTTTTCAATAATTATGACTCCTTTCTTACATGTTGCCAGTAGTTAGACAGGGAAGAGCCTCAAGGTTCAGTTCAGTTTTATGACAGGTGCAAACTGCCAGGTCAACACAGATCGACAACACAGGCATCGTCATGCCAAAATTGCAGCTGTCACACAAGGTGCGGTTAGGTAAAATCGGAAACATGTGAACCTGACGACTATGGCACATGTTCAGAATAAATTGTTATTTAAAAAAGATAAAAATCTATTTTTTCCCTTCCCTCTAATTTCTGAGGTTCCCCTGGTTAGGGATGGGTACCTTTCACATTTGGAACGATACGGTACTGATTCCCGGTACTTGGCAATTGGCACCTGACAATTGGTACCGGTACTCAACAATACCAATTTTTGGTACTTTTGTGTGTTTATGTGGTTAACAATATCAATTTCTTTGATAATAAAAAATATATTTTTTTCAATATAACATTTTTATGCATCAATATATAACCTTGCAATGCTGTATTCTTGTCTAGCATGGAAAATCTCCTACTCTTCCACTCCCTCACAGTCACAAGGATGTATTTGGGTACCTAAACATGGTACCTTTTGACTTTACATGAATCGGTACCCAGTACTTTTGACAGAATTTGGTTAGTACCTATAAAAGTACCTGATCTGGTACCCATCCCTACCCCTAGTGCCTCCTGGCAGCCCCCCCAAGGGTCCATGGCCCCCACTTTGAAAACCACTGGATAAACTTGAATGCTGTGTTTAAATCCAGTATGGAAAATCACCTACTCTTGCACTTGCTCACAGTCCCAAGGATGCGTTCAGGTACCTAAACATGGCCCCGTCTGATTTTATGTGAATCGGTACTGGGTACTACAGACGGCATTCAGTTGGTACCTATAAAAGTACCTAATTCAGTACCCATGCCAAGCCAATAATGTAACCAAGATATGAAATAAGCTTCATAACAAAAATGTATTTATGTTTTTGTGTTTTAATACCATATATATCTTTGGCTCGTGTCTTGTTCCTCAAAAGTCAAGATATAAACCACTACAGACACAATGAATCAGCCAGCTAGCTGATAAACTGCTGCTTAATTAACAGTTATTGGAAATTACAACTTAGAGGCATAGATTAAATAAGACACATGAGTTTTGGTGCAATCTTTAGTCCTTATTAGCCACATAAATCCTTCAGGATTAAACTTCAGAGACAGCAACAAAAAAAAGCTCAAAAATTTGCTTAAAAGTAGAATAATGTCTTGAACCAAGTGGCATTTCTCTTGTTCCCGATTGTTTTTTTTTCTTGTTACAAGGAATTCAGACCTCATTTTTGTCTTTAAATAACTTCAAAAAATACATTTTTCTGGACTGGTCAGGTGAATGTGGCTTATATCAAGTCTAAAAAGACATTTTCTACTGAAATAAGGCAAAAACACTTGATAAGATTGTAGTTTATTCCGGTGTACGTGATGCACGTGACTATTCCTGAATGCAAGTCCACAAGAAAACTCAAATAACTCTGAGGTCAGAGTACCTCCTTTAACTGCAGCTGGTAACCCAGCTCACACACACACTCACATACACACGAAACTCGCACACACACTTAAAACTCTAGCAAACTTCTCAGGGTGGCATTGTTCAAATACACAGCTGCCCCAGCTCTGATTAATTCATTATAGGGCCAAGCATTGTGTGTGTGTGTTTGTGTGTGTGTGTGTGTGTATGTGTGTAGCCAAGGAAGGCGACAAAGACAGAAACAGTGGGGACAGAGATGGAGAGGGAGGATGAGAGAAAAGATGGCAGGAGGGAGGAGGAGGGAGGAGGGGGGAGCACACAGAGATGAAAAAAGGAGCTACAGGGATACAGAAAAACAGTGAGTGAGGGGGAGACAGAGAGGGGGCATGTCGGGTTGGATTATTAGTGCTCCCTAGTGGTCAGCTGGCGGATTTATTTATGATTTATTACATCGTCCCTGCTGTGGGATTCTGTGTTTTGTCCCCGCTCACACTGCTCTCATATTGTATTTATCATGCGCGACTTTGAAATTGCCGCTGCCGCCGACTCTGAGCCTCTTAAGCAGGCTTGACATATACTTCCACACACCCCTCCATACCCACCGCCACCATCACATCACCCCTACTCCCTGAAGCCGACACACACACACACACACAACCTCAACAATGAATTCTAAGAGGCAGACTAATAAAGGCAATTGTGTTGATGTATGTCGCTCTTAGCCTGGGTTACTGTGCGCCAACGGACACTGTTTTGCAGAGTTTGGTCTCCATTGTTCCATCTAAAGTAGTGTTAGGAAAATACCCCATTTATCGTGCGTCAAACAACGACCTCATGTTCCTATATAAATGTTAATGCTCCCTCCCCGGGCGCACAGTTTAGTCCAGAGGGGGTTTTCTGAATACAAGGAAGAAGGAGCTTTAGCCAGTTGAAGAAAAACCTACAAGGCAGCTTAAGAATAAGAAAGTAATCCAGCTTTTCTCCTAACTCTGTTCAGTCCAAATGTCACAGTGGATAAATAAAGGCCTAACATGGTCATTATGGAGTTTATTTTGTCTAGTAAAGGAAACAAGGGAGTAGGAAAGAGGATTGCCAAAGTGTCTGTGTGCTTTCTTAGCCAACAGAACTAACTAATTATGCTACGATGAAGGGTTTGGAAGTGTTGGACATAAGACTGATAACATTTCAAGCCGCCCCGTTGGGCCCTGTGAGGTTTTATTCTCTCACTTCTGATAGTTTACAGACCCAACAATTTATCAGTTATTCCACATTGAAAAACTGACTCATAAAGGTCTGCCTCAGCCAAACAGTGAATCCAGACTTGTCAAACTCAAATAATGCAAACTAAATAAACTGTATTGAGGCTGCTTTGGACACTGTGATATGATTGAGTCCAGGAAATAAAATAAGTAAGAAAAGGAGAGGAGTTCAGAGAGCTGAGTTAAAAACAAATCTTGCTATAGGAAAGGTAATAAAAGACACTAATTCAAATATCTGTGTACGACACCGAATGAATCATGTCTACAATTATGTGACTATTTCCGTTTTCTGTCTATTGCACAAACAAAAATAAAGGTATATCTTTTGATGTCTCACTAAATTCCATTTTAGACAGTGCATAGGCTACTTGTATAGAGCTAGATATCTAGAAACTAAACAACTCTCGCAGTTGACATGTTTGAAATGAATGTCTTTATAGTGATATTAAAGTGTGAGATTTCAAAAAACACATTAAAGTGATACTCCGGGATGGAACAAGTTGGGTCCTATCACAAGGTTTAGGGCAGACATTACCCCTACAGCAGTGTTTTTGTGCAGCAGAAGCCCAGGGCGCTCACACCAAACACCCCCTCCCTGCTCCTCCGCTGGTTTCCTCTGCACTCAGACGGGGCCATATTTTACTTGACCAAAAACACAAATAAACGTACTCCCACCGAAAAAATCTGATATCGGTCTGCATTCATGCTTTATTTAGAGAATTTTCAGCGCATTACTTTCACACAAAAACACCGCTAAATAAGGCTCTAGTTCTCATCGTGTCTCTTTGTCCTGGCAGACTACCTGTGTTTGTTTATATGAGGCACGCCGCACGCGCAGACTGATACACTAAGTAGCGAGTGCCTCGTAGCCAGCTGTGGCTCTGCAGCGGAGGTAGCGCCGTTTTACGACACTGTGAGAGGAACTCAGAGAGTCTGAGAGAATTTGAGTGGAGCTGTGTGACAAAAATTATTATTTTTTTCTTTCAAGAGTCTAATCTCTTCTTGGCTCTCCCTCACAACATATTATACAATCCCAAAAATACATAACAACGGGAGCTGTCGATCATCATTAAACATGACATAAAGCCTTGTTTTTAACCTCTTATAACTAATGAAAACAAACTTTTTTGAAAAAGCAGGACTTGAATACAAGGCAGCCCAATAATATCTTCAAATCACCACAACAATCAGATGTGAGAAACATTTCTGCAAGATACATTAATTGTTTTATTTTTTGGTTTGGCCACAGCCCATCTAGAATGACTGGGGAGAAAGATTTTTGACCTTTACTGCAGCCAGCCACCAGGGGGAGCAGCTTTTGTGGTGACCTGAGCCTAGCAAGATGACATCCATTTTGTGGCTGTAAGACATAAATTTTGCAGCCCACACCCTTGCACAGTCCTTTTTGGAGACTGACACACTGGTGCTCGTCTCAAGTACAAAACATACCGTCAAATTTATGATTCATTACACATACCACCTTGATAACTGAGTGATGAACAGTTCCTGGCGTCAAGTTGAGGCCAAACCTTGGCAGGGAAGAGGAATTAGAGAAAAAAGTGTTGTAAACAGTGAAAACAACTTCCTCTCCTCTTGTTTATTACTGTGGTAGACGTGCAATTGCAATACGCTGCCCCCTGCGGTTTGGTAATGGACATCACATCTTATCTGATGCTGACTCGATTGGGGATGGGTATCGAATTAGGTACTTTTATAGGTACCGACCGAATTCTGTCAAAAGTACCGGGTATCGATTCATGTAAAACCAGAAGGTACCATGTTTAGGTACCTAAATGCATCCTTGTGACTGTGAGAGAGTGGAGGAGTAGGTGATTTTTTCATGCTGGACATGAACACAGCATTGCAAGGTTATATATTGAAGGATAAGTATGTTAAATTGATTTTTTTTTATATTTCATTATTAACCAAATTGATATTTTTTACCACATAAACATAAAAAAGTACCGAAACTTGGTACTGTTGAGTACCGATACCGATTGCCAGATACCGGGAATTGGTACCGTATCGTTTCAAATGTGAAAGGTACCAATTCCCGGTATCTGGTTAAGCCTCATTTCAGTGCATCACGTTTGTGCAGAAAGCATAACACAGCCTTAACACTGCAGAAAACTGACCACTTATCATCTGGTATCAAGTAGGGTTGGGTACCTTTCACATCTGAAACGATTCGGTACCAATGCCCAGTACCTGGCAATAGGTACCGGTACTCAACGGTACCAATTTTCTGTACTTTTTTAATTAATGTGGTAAAAGATATGAATTTGTTTAATAAAAACAACATATATTTTTTCAATTTCACATATTCATTCTTCAACGATGGTACAACAATGTTTGAGTACGCTTAATGACTGATTTTTCAGGGGTTTTTTTATGTTACTTGCATAGGTAATAAGTTAGTTAGTAAGAGATGCTGGCTCCTTGTCCTTTTTAAAAATTCCAAATGTGGCCGTCTGAAAAAAACGCACACCCCTGTTTTAAGATATTTTAAGGTCATTCACAGTTCAAGAATTGGGCTCGCCGAAGAAACCCAAAACTGTAGCACCTCTGACTCCAGTTGTCATGTATACACAGTCATAATAACAGCAAGCATCTGCCAAATGTACACATTCAGAATTGAAAACTAGCCAACAAGCATGCATAAACACATTTACTGCGTCCAAAAATACAGCTAATGTCAATGTGGCTCTGGTTCAAAGAAGCCTCACCTCTAGCTGATGGGCATAAACACAAATCCAGAAAGTTGTCCCATTTTTCCAGCACTGACCCGCACCAGCCTGTCAAAATGTCAGGAATGACACATTTCCAGATCAGCTTATATTTGTATGAGCCATTCAGTGAATACAGAAAAGGTGCAAACAACCACACAGCAGAAGGTGTTATTTTTAATTCAGTCTCTTGGATAAGAAGTGAAAAGAATCCCTATTTCCTGGCTCCCTGACTTCGTTGCCTCTGCTTACGTGGACAAAAAACACTGCCCAAGAGAAAAAAAAACCTCAGTTATCAAACACATGGCATTATTAGCAAGTGTCACAGGAACACAACACCTCTAAGATTCTTCCACTTTCTCAAAGAAATGTTTTGAAAACACATTTTTGATGCATTTTACGTGGACCTCACAGGGCAAAGTAAGTAAAACTGTCTGGTTCATTTAAATTTCTTCCAATTTATCTTCCCTAAGTGTTTTCAGCTCCAGTGACATTCACAACTTTTGTCCCCTCAAAATATTATAAGCTGAAAAGTCCAATCTAACTTTGCATCATGATCTGCAAACAAACTTGCAGCAACACGACAGCGAGTGCATGCCTCAGCCTTCTAACAAGAACACCAGGGATCAAGACCAAGTCAGAGTGAAACAAGTAGCACAGCCCACAGGGAGAACTCTCCATCCGTTTTTTTTTAGCCCTCAGTTCCCTCACTCCTCTGCTCATCCTGTGATCTATCCCCTTCATCTCCGTCATCCCCTCCATCCAGCCTTCTCCTCTCGTCTCCTCTCAAAGGCGTGCAAGAGAAACTTTTCTCATCATCACCTCGGAGACAGACAGACATGCTAGAATAAACATTTCATAATGAAATTATTGATTTGCTGTGGGTGTTGTTTTTTTTTCTCTCAGGTAGGAGTATTCTCAAGGTGATAGGGATGATTACATGGAGGGTGTGTTTATTTGTGTATTTGTTGTATTAAATCAATGGAAGATGGGAAAAAAAGTGAAAAACAGAGAAAGGATGGAGCAAAATAAAAACATCAACATGGAAGCTGTTTTCTGACTGCACTATGCTCGTAGCACTATCATGCACTATTTTTTTAGTGTGAGCCTGCATGGGAGGAAATTAATTTGGAGGCTTGTACAACTAGTCATGAGTAAACTAGGAAATGATAGAGATTAAAAACAAAGGTCGTCAATACAATGAGTCAATTCACATATTAACAGGCAAGAAGAGTACTCTAACTTGCTTACACTAACTTTGGGACTTTTATTTAGTTTGCGAGCTAACATTAGGAAACAGGGATAGGGCCTGGACTTCAGTTCTGGCCGAGCCAGACAAACTTTGGCTGGGCCCTCAGTTACAAAAGTTTGTAGATCATTAACTTAATAAGTGTAGGTTAATTTTAGACAGAGGCTAATGTTGTTGTTTCTTCAAGCTAGTCTTATCAACACGAGTCAAAAAAATAAATAAAGGAAGGTAAATAACCCCCGAAAAAAACTCTTGTTTGACGTGTGTGCGAGGTCCACACGCCTCCATGTGGACAAGTGACATCATCTTAGCAACTTTGTTACTATATTAAGCAAATTTCAGACCCCTTTAGCTAATGTTAACAAAAAAAGCAGCTAGTGGCATAATCTAGTTACATTTTCTGGAGTTTGTGGACTCTGACATGAAAGCACATATCGGTCCAACTCCAATTAATGTGCAGCATGTGCCGCAGTCCCTCCCAGCTGCAGCCAGAGCAGCCAACTGTATGCCAATTAACTTTGAATGCGGTAGTCTCTTTTTGGTCCCAAGCCCAGATAAAGGAGGAGAGACGATATTTTAACATTAAAAAAAGAAACAAGAATTGACAGAAGAAAGGTTGATTATGGTTCCATACAAATAACGTTTTTTTTTTGTTTTTTGTTTTTTGTTTTTATGAAGGACCACAAATGCCAAAATTAAAAATATAAAAAAGTGAAAATAAAAACAAAAATAAATTTATATATACATAAGTAAATACATAAAAGTGAAAATAAAAACAAAAGTAATTTAATATATACATATAAAAATTAATAAATAAATACAAGTAAAAGTAAATATGGAAATAAATACAAAAATAAATGTGGAAATAGAATTAAATATCAATAAATGAGGAGATAAAAGCCCTCTGCTCTCATATTCATTTATTTTTATATTTATATACATATATATATACATATTTTTTTTTTTAGGAAGACACTGCCAACATTAAATACAGAAGGAAAAGTTATTCAATTACCGGGGTGGTTCTTAGTGTGTTTTGGTTGAACTGTTTGCCTTTTGGTGGATCTACAAATGAATTCAGAAATTGACGAGGTATGTGTGCCAACAGCCACAGTAAGAGGAAATCACCACGACTCTTAATAACTGCATCTCTACTACAACTTATTGCTAAATCAAAGCAATGTTACTGAAGTTTTGATAAAGAACAGCTGTGCCCTGATGGTGTTTCCATCACAACTAGATTAAAATAGGTGAGTAAAATAAAACACAACGCCTGTCAAACAATGCACTGATGATGATGTTGATTCATGAACATTTGTGTTTTTCATCACTGGTCAAACTGTTGGCCATGATCACGCCAACTCAAAATAGGCAGGAAAAAAACACTGAATGAAACTCATCATCTCCAGCTCCAGTTTTAGAGGGAGGGAGAGGAGGTGAAGGGAGTTGAGGGACGGAAGAAGAATTAATCGTAATAAAGCTTGGGAGAGAAACTATTTCTTGCTGTTTTGTTTCATTGTTCTCTTACTTTTGATACTGAAGTATTTTTAATTTGAGCTACTTTAAGACGTTAACTCAAGTATGTCTTTCAACAACTTCAACTTTCCCTACCGAGGATTTGGCAACACTGTCAGACATATTCAAAGAAAACAAATCTTCTGCAACACACTTTGCAAACATCACATTTTCAGTTGTTAAGAATTTCATTTTCATCTTGGAGTTAATAAAAACGTGCTGAAGTCATTTTGGGTTGTTTGTTTATCAAGCTGAGGGAAACATGTCAATATCATGTTACAGTTGTCACTGAGTTACTGAGAATATCTTAATAATCTGACGACGACAGACCCACATCAAGAGGTCCTGCGATCTCAGGGGCTTGAGTGGCTACTTTAAAGCCTGGAGTGGAAGATGGATTCCCTTCATCCTTCTCTCACTTTCACAGACTCTCTCACACTTCTCTCTGAAGTGGCCCCTCTCTCTTCCCAGACATGCTTTCGTTTTCTCCTTCGCTCCCTATCTTATAGACTATCCCTTTTTTCTTTTTTTCTAATCCATCTTCACTTTCTTTCTTGCTCCAGCTTTTCACTTTGATATTCCTCTCTGCCCCACCTCTGTCCCTCTGTTTCTGCGTAATTTCACAGGCTCTCAGGGTGCTTTGTATCCCCCAGACACAATGCCATCCATTCATATTACATCAAGAGACACTGACACCAATTATTTGAAGGGTACACAAGGCTGCACAGCCTCGTGATTCAGAGGATGAAGGGAGAATTGGAACTGATGGACAGAGCCTGGGAGAGAGATTGAAAGGGACATGAGGGAGAAATAAGCTGAGTATTGGGGTGAAAATATTTGTTGAAGGTCTGGTCAACTTTCGAGGGACTAACAAAGTTTACTGTTGCTGAGAAGGCAAACTTAATTTGCTTCATGAAAAATTAATTATATCTTTTCATTGGCACATTCATTCCTCATAATTTGCTCCCTTGCTGCTCCAGTTCTTTTATAATAGCATCAGGTGGTTCTCTTTCATATACGACGGTTCAAGGATTTCTGGGAATTTTAGTGGAATACAAGAAGACAGGACACAGAACCAGGACAGATCCTGGGAACCGTGGATCCGTAACCAATCTTTCTTTATGCTTTGCTCTGCAGTTCTGGGAGTGAGGTCAATCTCCCGCTTCATGACTTCGTTGCACACATTGAAGCTCTGACGTAAAGAAAGGAATGGTCATGATAACAGGAGGACTTGTCAACATGTGCCTTTGAGCTCAGGCCTTTCAACTCAACTACAAGTGTTGGAAAATCCAGGAGTACTGTTTTAAAGTGGGGCACTTGAGTCGGTTATTAAATGATTAAGAGATTAAAGCTCAGTCAGATTAGCTGATAAAAAACAAAGTTTTAAAAACCTGCAAAACATTACTAGACACGAACATTTGTGTTTGTAGATGCATTTTCATTTCATTGAGGAAAAAAAATAACGTGTTGATTTCGATTAAAGATAAAACATGTGAAACTGAATATTTGTAGTTCTCTTAGATGTTCCTATGATTCACTTATTCCATCCTACTAAATATTTTTTGAGGGGATTAATAAATAAAGCATGATAAACAGTATCTTCTCCTTTTTCAACACTTACTGTGGTTGCAACAATCCATTTTGAGATTTTATTCAACTTTTTGAGTTAAATCTATGAGATTTGAAATTCGAATCGATAAAAAAAAAATTAAACTATAAATAGGGATGTTCAATACCACTTTCTTTCAGACCAATACCAGTACAAGTACTCCCTCTTTAGTTCTCACAAATACTGATTACCAATACGACTAGAACTTTTGATACATAAAGTTTCAATTGACATTGACAGATAATTTTGAACACAGACAGAACTATCACTCTGCCATTAAGTCAATAATAATAAAAAAAAAAACACAAACAACCCTCTCTGAGTTTATGATTTGTTTTTAATAAATTAACAAAAGTGAAAAATAAAACTAACAACTGTCAGAGTTTTGTAATTTTTTTTAAACAAAAGAGCAATATATGTATATATATATATATATATATATATATATATATATATATATATATATATATATATATATATATATATATATATATATATATATATATATAATTATTATTATTATTATTTATTTATTTATTTATTTTAAAAAGCATTTCTGGTTGATAAAGGCACTTGATGGCAGCACCTGCAGCCAAATAACTTGAAGCATTAATTAAATAAACACACTTAACAGTTAAATCCTTCATGTATTTGCATATATAAAAAATAAGGTATAGTGTATCGTCACCTGAAAATGCTTTGATATTGTCACTCATGCCAACCCTTATATGGAGTCATGTGTCCTATGTTTTTTTTGTTGTTGTTGTTGTTTTGTTTTTTGTTTTTTATTGTATTTCATTTTATTTTTTTAATTTTATTTTTTTTGTGGGGGGGTTCATGTTCCATTTGAAAAGGAAAAAAAGTGGAAACATGTATTGTAAGCATCTTGTCGTCATGTGCTCATATATTTCCAACTAAAAATTACTCTGGGAAAAAATGTCTTTCTTTGCACTCCTGCTGCGTACATATTGGCAGACAAGCACATATTGAAGAACAGCTGCATGTATGTACAGCATGTGGTCTCACACGCTTAAAAACAGTATTTCATGTGCCCACTCTTGCCACAGCTGCTACAACTATAGGTGACAGGTAGCGTATGGTGAGAGGTGTGACATCTGTCAGACACAGACATATACAGCACCGTCACACAGTGTAATCACACAAACAGACTAGCTTGGAGCTGTTCCATCTCTTTCCTCCAATACATCCAGAAAAAGTCTGCTGGCTTTGGTAAATTGGTCCCTCATGCTACACATCCTGGAGTTGTGTTTGCTAGGCGTTTGCCTTGTTTCTGAAATAACTCCTGGACTTAATAGTACAGTACAGTACAAAGAGTTTTGATGCAGCATCTCCCACTGTTCAGGGTCAAGTTTGATTTAACCCAGCTAGCTCTAAAAACACTCTCCCAGTCAGCAGATGCAATAGACAAAAATGATAGATCAAACATGGTATGCCCCCCTGCAGATACACAACCTAGAAAAGCTAATAACAGCCTATTTAATGGGTCGACCTTACGATGGGGTATATGATCTATCGGGCAATCTTCTGCTCAGACCCTGCAGCGTTTCAGCCTTTTGACTCCCTCACCAGCATTCACAGGCAGTCAGAAACAAAGACAGAGGTTTGAGAGGAGGGCTACAGTGGATGAAAGAAGTAAAATGATCTAACACATCCCCTCAAATGAAAGAAAATCCATATCAGACTCATACTGACGTGTTGTTGCCTCACCGCCTCTCAGTAATGGCTTTCTGTTTAACCTAAATACTGATTTTACAGGCCACTGATTTTGACCCCCTCCTGGGTTGTTTTCATTAAGAATTAAAGGGCCTTTATGTAATTTGTGACCTCAATTGGCCCATGATGAAGTGGTTGGAATTGGAAAAGCGTGGTTGTTCCAGGAACAGACCCCCAGCTGTTCCATCCTTGGGTGGAGTATTAGCTCAGTGTGATTGGTATTGATCAACAAAACGATCAACCCCTGCAGAGGAAGGTCTGACAGGGTTTAGATACTTTGTGTGAGCTATGAGAAAGAAAAACCTTCATCTGTTTGCCTTGGAGTGAAAACAAAAATACTTTCTGCTCATCCTTACAAAGTCAGCTCAGATTTAACTCTGGTGTTTATAGAGATAAACTGATAAACTGATTCTGATAACTAACTCATGATATCTACGGATGGAGAGTACAGATGTGACACTGGTCAGCATTTTACTTTGATTTAAACTTACTGCAATCTTTTAAAGCTGCATGGCAATTTGAGACTACTGATAAAAGTTTACATGAATCTGTATAAGACTGAAATGTGACAAGTTTAAAGGAAAATTTCAAACGATGGCGGTTAGGTTCAGGCACCAAAGAATTATGCATGTAGCGCTTATTTTGTAAATGAAAATTCTTATATTAAATATTTAAATCCTTGATGACAAAAACTTTCACCAATATTTGTTTAAAAAAAAAAGATGAAAATGTTTGTGGTGGGCTTATTTATTTGCATAAAATTCATATTTTCCTTTTGTCAAAATTACCAAAGTACAAGCAATGCATTCCTATACCATGCATTTGTCGATCTTCAAGACATATTTAGTTAAACTGTTGGTCCAACGTGCATCTGTCACTGCAGGTACATTTAAGGGTTGTCATAAAAGTGCACTGCAGTCATTGTTTTGCGTCCACAACACTTTTATTTTAAGCCCTAGATTAAAAACAGAGCCATAGTGTCCTCAAGAAGAACTGTTTTTGTACTTGACTTAGATCAGGCATGGGCAAACTACGGCCCGGGGGCCACATGTGGCCCGATAAACGTTTTAATCCAGTCCGCTGAACTTGAAAAAATTAAATGAATAAACCATGTTAATGTTTTATTTTCCCTGCAATTCTGATGTTTTCCCACTAGATGGCGCACTGTAGATACATTGGCTTTGTTGAGGTGAAGCGTAGGCCTATTACTCCACGTTTGCACTTAACCCTCTGACCCATCAGCCTTTCTGTAAAGATGAACAGACCCAAGAAAAGGAAAGTGGACCAAACAAAACTCATCGAAACACATGGAAGTGCGCATATGCGCGCGGCTAAGATGGAGTGGATCGTCAGTAATCTGTTACTTCTAAAAAAAAAAGAAGAAGCTCAGGAACATGTCTGTATAAACCTTCAATGTGAGTTATTTGTCTAATTCTTATATAGAGACGTTCACATTTAATATCAAAATATCACACAAACAATTTTGACACAATCTTTTATTATTTTTGTTTTTTCATTTTAAAAACCAGGACCGTTTTTGTCCGTTTTTCTGTTTTGGTTTTAAAACAGAAAAACAAAAAAACAAGTCCGTTTTTTCATTTTTATTTTTTTTTTTTTTTAATTTTGTTGGGCAGGTATCTGTCCAAATTATCTATTGAACTCATCTGCCTCCTGATAAAAACGTCCTTGATTCTTTGTTTTCAGGACTGTTTTGACTTGCTATTGCTGCTTTGGGAAAAAATGGAAGATACTTAAAGGGATAGTTCGGGTTTTTTGATATGAACCTGTATGGCATCCTCATCTGTAGTTATGTACATCAGCGCTGTATTACCCCTGTCTGTCAGCGTCCTGTGACCCGAGATCTGGTGCGGTTTTGGTCCAGACGAAAGTAGTCCAGCAACATGGCTGGGGTCACGAAAATAAAGCGTTTTTCCTCTCAAAACAATTTGTGTTCAAAAGAGTGATAAATTTGCATCACAAAACTGCAAACCGGAAAAAAGTCAGACTCTGTTATCGCTTGGCACTACTTTCTGCTGCGTATCACTGCGCCGCGCGGTGCATCCAGCTGCCCGGCGCGTTGTCACCATCATTACAACTTAAAAAAGTTAACGATAACGTCTGACTACAACACTGATGAAGATGACATTACATTTAGCACAGAGCCAAGGGGATATCTTTATGAACCCAAATATACTCATGCTGAAATTTGTCAGATGGAGTTAGAACGGGTAGAGAGAGAGAGAAGATCACAGTCATGTCGCTCCTGGAGCCACAGCTGGAGCCGTAAAAGACAGCTACACATTTGAAATGAGCAGAAACTTGAATGAAGTAAAACTAAAACTTAAGAAACTTTGGTTTAGCTGTATTGGGTCTAATATCTTTCCTGAAATGAACAAATACCAAACTAAAGAATGGAAATAATAACTATGATTTGTTTTCCTAAAATGAAAATGGTCTACTTCAGTATAAGTTTGTAACGGATCAAACTGACCGAGTAGCTGTGTGAGGTCATTTCAATATGCGGCATCAGGACTTTCTCCTCTCTGACAGAGAAGTCACACAAGCTGCCTGAAGCACTTACAACACATTGCCTCATGGTCTCTTTGGAAGTCCTCATGTTTAAAACACAAAATCTCCATCTACAGCAAATCAGTTATTGATCATTTATTCAAATCCTGAGAAGATTTTTCAATAAAACAAGTGCTGGGTTTCACCATTTCTGCCTGGTCCAGTTCAACCCCCTACCAAACCTTTTCTTTTCATGAGACTTTTACACGGACACATCGCAGACAGTCAGGGGGAAAATGATGCAAGGGAAACCGTGTTGAAATCCTTGGTCACTTCCTCTCATATTTTCAGCTGCTTGATCCAAACTTTTCAGGAATATATGGATGTACCACTAACTAAGACTGTCTAACTTTGTGGTTGTCCATGACTTTTCAAAGCCATTATTTCTCACATTGTCGTCAGAACTTAATTGCAGCAGCAGGACAGTTTGCCTCATCACTCCTCATAGATTAACTTTACATGCAGAGAGTAAAGAGTGATGAGATTATGTTTTAATCCCCTGCAGGTGGATACTGCCGAGGCGAAGGGGCTGAAAGGGCAGGGGTGGCCTTGGGAAAGCAGAAGCAGAGAGTAGAAATCTTGCAGCTTTAACAGACCACCGACAGAGAGGATTGGCTGTCAGCTGATTGTGAAAATCAGTGGTACTCAAGTGGCCTGCCAGAGCTTGCAGGCGTCACTTCATTGCTTTCAGTGACCATCCATGAAAACAGACAAAGCAAGAAAATCAAGTCCCTCCCTTGTTGAAAAATTAAACTGAAATGAGTTTGTGCTCTCAAAGGCTGAGTTTCTTGTCCATATGTGGGTGTCAATACATGGAAGTGTAATTTATTGTCTGGTCCTTGGTGTAGTGATGTAAAGGATGCTAACGTCCCCCATGAGCAGAGCAAATCCCCCAGATTTAACAGATCAGTGAGAACAAAAGAACAAATTACACAAAAGGTGCCAAATATGAAGTCAGTCTGTCTTCTTTTTAAGAATACAACTGCTGAATCATCTCCTATGAGCCTCTATACATGTGCGTCAGTGTCTGTGTCAGCCTTGAACCCTCTTCTCAGCCTGTATGTTAATGATTTAATTGTGTCAGGATGTTTGTGGGTGGAGAGTAAGTGTGGTTGCCTCAGCCAATCAAAGCACACCCAGTTCGCAAGTAACTTTGCATGTTGATTAGCGAGTGGAAGAAGATATCCTGAGCGGCTACGATAGTGGATGTGACACAGAGGAAGAAGACAAAGCTTTTTACAAGTGAGTGTGAAGCTTGGCTCAACTTTCACCCTCTTTGAGGTACTTTGAGAGCAGCATGGGACAAAGAGCGGCATGAGCTAGCTTTCTGCTCTACCTGTGACTCTCGGTCCCACCTCCGAAGACATCACAAATGTTTCATCTTCCATCAATTTTTGTTGACACTTTACATCCAAATGCTTCACCAGGTGTTTGATAATAGAAGTTTTCACATTTCATAGCATAATTCATAAAAGATGAATCTGCTGCATCCTTTTTAAATAAACTTGCCCCAAGGTTCTGGTTTTTACATGCAATTTTACTGCTCTGACTTCAGACACACTTTGTGGCGCTGAAGACAATCCATGGCGTTGATTGCAGTGAAACCTTGGGCCAGTAAAGACTTGCACTCAGACTTGCAGTTGAATCTTTTAGTTTAAAGAATAATTGTTCTTAAAAAGTGAAAACTGCTTCATATGTAGCAGAGTTCTGTATTGAATGTAATTATCAGGATCTTGTCACAACTCATCCCTTTGATTTGAGCTGTTCCTTCAAACAGCAAACAGCAATTACCCTTAAAGGGGACATATCATGCTTGTTTCTCCTTTTCACTATGCCAGACAAGGATGCCTGCAAAGCATTTCTGCCCTCAGTACAAGCCATTTAGTTCCTTCATTGCCCCACAATAGCGTTCTCAGTATCCTCATTTTAGGCCATTCTGAAGATCTCGTTGAAACGCTCCGTTTCGAGAATGACCTCCAGTAACCTCCCAACGTCACAGCCCCTTGTGCTCTGATTGGTCAGTTCTATCAGAGGGGCGGAGGGGGTAGAGCCAGGGGGCGGTTTTTGCAGCATGGCAATATTTACAAAATCGCCATATTGAATGGGGCAGACCGAGCGACTTTGCTGTTTGCCAAAACTTCACTGTAGGGCATTGATAGCACTAATAAAATGGCAGTGTAGGATACGTCCTTTTGTATTGGACCCGAGTCAGACCTGAACGGTTCTGCAGCTCAGGAGGAAGAAAATCCACTTGGACACAGATCATCTCAGGACGCTTCAGTGTGGCGAGTCAAACCGGTACTGGAACATGTAGAGTTTATACGTGGAAATATAGGCAGACTTCACCATAAACTATTTCTATAACAGGGCTCCATCCTGCTCCTTCACTTTTCTCTGTCTGTTTTATCCATCATGCTGAAAGTGTAGTCTAGAGATCGCCTCTACCGTCAGTTCGTCACTACGTTATTACCACAGCATTATTGTGGTCCAGGTTCAAAGTGCATGTCAGAACAAGCATGCAAATATCACAGTCTCACAAGTATTACGACATCTGCTCAAACTACAGTGATTTAACTGCTAATTCACCATGTAAAGCCGAGCTGCTCAGCAGAGCAGAGTCCCTGCATCCAGCACTCAGTCAGTCGGCCCTTGGTGGGTGTATCCCTCGGTGGCGGTTGTGTCGTCTCGTGTCGTCACGACGGTCGAAATCTCGCGGCCAACTGGCAATGACCTATTTTCAGAGGCATCAAATCTCATTCTAGGATATCAGAAAAAATACAATATCTCATTTTTTGAAAATTCAGGGGGTGAAAGGTCTTGTTTTCAAATTTATTATATTATATGTAAGTATTAAATCAGGGATTAGCATGATATGTCCCCTTTAAGTATTTAGAGGAACTTATTCAACACCCCAGTAACTGTTTTAATAAATTAGAAAAACTAAGTGCATATGTGGAAAATAATTACAACAGAAATGGAGCACTGAAATCTTTAAAGCATACCGACTTTATATTGAACCACAGAGGACTAACTGTATCAATAACTTTAGACGTTCTTTAGACGTTGTCAATAAAATCTTTTAACCCTTGATGCTATCCTTTTTCCTCTTGGCAACATACCCATTTTTGGCCTTTTATGTTCATCCAATACATCCTAGTTGTTACAAAATACTTTTATAAAAGAAAAAAAGACCTTAAGGAACGGATAAAAGTGTATAAATTTGTCATGTCACCCTGTGGAGGTCATACAGAATCTCTTTTTTGCAGACTTTCTTGCAAGGGCCACTTCAGCCAATTCTCTCCTCAAAACTGTCCAATACTTTTTTACAGGGCCTTTCTCAGTCCAGAAATAAATATGTCCACATCTATAAACAAATAAAGCTTAATCTGTAATAGCTTCATTTAGTTTATTTGCTAATTAATTTAAGGAAACATGTAAAAATGCAAATGTTGTCCTGAGGCAACACTGTACCATTAGAAATTCACCATGACAACATTTTGGTTACTGTCGTTGGTTTTACTTTACATTCCAAAGCAAAGTGGTCACTACACTTTTTTCATACCTCTCCAGTTTTCACCTAAACAATTTTGATGTTAGTTTTAGTAAAGTTCAGACCATCACTGTAGGCTCTGGTCTACTTGAGTGAACTCTTTGATCCTTCTTTACAGAGCACAAAAAATATTTTTTTGAAAATTTATTTAGATTATGTTTATCTGATCTATTTGAAGACAAAAAAAACCACTCAAAACATTTTTTTCCCAACTTGCATAACTATGCAAACAATAGAGGGTTAAAAATCTTACAAGTCCAAAAAAATAATATTTCACAGGAAAATAAAGTACTGTTTCTTGTCTCTTCATGGTAGCTTGTATCATCTCATTTTTCTCTCATATACACAGCACAGACTTTCTGTTGACTCATTCTGAGTCTTTAAGGTTGAAGAAACATGATTTCCAAGTTGCCCTCAGTGCACAACACTATGAACACTCTCTGACACACTGATGGACAAACACAGTGAAACACACACACTAAGTTATTTTCCTTTATGTGTATAAAAGTGTTTTCTTGATATTGATACACCCACTGACTCAGACTCACCCTGAACACACACACCACTTTTCTGTGCTTACTCATACACTGGTCACTTTCTGACGTCAGTGGGCTAAACATTTTCTCACCGTGGGCTGCAGAGGTCTGCTTGGTCAGCAAATAACTGCTCCCTCTTATCAACACACCAGCGCTGTACCTGCAGGTCTGCCTCAGTTAAAAAAAATACATCTGAGTGTGTATTCAGTGGAAAACTGCCTGTGTGTGTGTGTGCATTCAGCACAAAATCTAAGAGACGGACACAGAAGTGTGTGTGGGCTGGTGTGTATCAGAGGATTGCACAGAACAAATTTCTTTTCAGTTTATTATCTGTTACCATTGCAAAAACATCCAGTGACAGCAAATGTTTGGAGTAAGAAGAAGAACAATCTACGGATTAGATTCATTTCAAGAATTTCTGGTTGCATTTTCAAACAGCACATCATGTAAGAAATCCTTTTCCCTTTAAGCAGGATCTAAATACTAAATGTCTTAAGGCTATGAGTAAGAAAAAATACATTATGATGATGCTTATTTTAAAGGGTGCCTGAAAACGTGTTCATTTTCATGTCAAAGGATTATTTTTCTTCAATAACTTCAAAATATTTTTAAGGGAAGAAGAAATTAACGTATGTGTAATTTAACATCAAGCAACTGGTTGGAAAAATTGCCAATAATTAGCGCTTCTGCTTTGCATCATTAAAGCATACTGTGAGTTTGTACTTTAAATGTGGTGTCATTAAGTCGGCCGTGTTCAGATGTTACAAACCCTGCAGTAATGGAGGGAAGCTGTGCCTTCATCCATCCTTTGTGAAGCAGATAATAAGCCCATTAAATTATTTCTATCATTGGCAACAGCGGACTACTTTAGCAGCACTAAGTGCTCTGGTACCATTTTGTAAATCCAGTTTCTGTGTTCACTTCTGGATCTCAAATAGTCCTCTAAATTTTATATTTCCAGTTCAAATCTTCATTTTTTTTTACCGCGTCTTTGATTTCAGGGTACCTCACAAGTTTGGCTTTTCTTCTATTTCTATTACTATACACTGTCCTGTCATCAGACTCAGCCAAACATTTTTCTTTGAGCTTTAGAAACTGTCTGGCAGCAGCAGATGAAACTTCTTCCATTCCGCCTGCTAACTTCACATGCAGGCCAATGTGCAACATCTGTCAAACGTTACTACACATCCAAACAATGCGGACTACAAGCCCTTAGATTGGATGTTGAGTGGCATTGTGTTTCCCATAGCAACAAAATTTCCAGAAACATCAACAAGTATCAGTTACAGTTTAGAACAATGGGTTCAAATTGGATGAGACAAAGCAAGCAGAAATGCAGTACCACCAGAAACTGGCGATCTAACAACCATGCAGACGACAACATCTTCGTGTTTGCTGGAGCATTGCAAAGCATCACGGACACTCCAACTCGGAAGTATGTACAATGTCGACGGCATAGCCACAGTGAAGAGTCAGAGCTGGTTTACAAACCATGCTTAATTCAACGGTTTGTTCTATAAAGGTGCTACAGGGGGTGCAGATGGCCTAATCCAGGTTTGAATCTATCCCACAGCCTATTTACCACATCAATCTCCACTGTTGCTGTTTCCTGCTCTGTCCACTGAACTTTCCTTTTCGATTAAAGGCATAAAAAGCCCCCAGAACAAATCACATCACTCCTGTTCTTCACCAACTGCACTGGCTGCCAATCAAACACTGCATTGGTTACAAGATTCTCCTCCTCACCTTGAAGGCTCTTAATAACCTCACACCTCCATACCTTTCTGATCTCCTTTACAACTATACACCCTCCAGGACTCTCTGATCTGCTTCTTCCATGCTCCCCTCTACACCTCCTGCCCACCTATCTTCAGTTTTTTGACAGTGGTGAAAAGCGGTGGATATATTGTATCATATATTGATAAAATGTGATAAATTAATGGAATAAAAATGAAAATAGCAAGAAGGATTGCTATTATAAATGATATTATAAAGTATTTATAAAGTAAAGAACTACCTTGACGACAAAGTTCTGTATGTATTCTATAAATCACTGAGTGTTTCATATCTGATTTACTGTGTTGAGGTGTGGAGAACTGCATGCAAAACATCTAACCAACCAATCTTCATCATACAGACAAGAGCAATAAGAATTATTAGTAGAGGTCAATATAGAAATCCCTTTTACCCATTATATGACAAAAATTCAATGAGATTATAGATTTCAGTTTATTGCAAAGGAACCGTTACCAATAAATACCCAGAATTGTTTTGAAAAAAGAGAAAGCTTTTATGACTTGAAATATTAAAAAAAACGAGATTCAGAACCAAGTTAAAGGAACAGTATGTTACAGTAAGAGGGATAACGTTGTGGAACAATCTGAAGACACCAAAGAAGCAAAACCAATCTCTACAAATATCATAAAATCAAAACAAGTATGCTAAGAAAATATGGGGATAAGTGTTGATATAAACAATGCTTTTTGTTTTTTGTAAATAAGGAAAGTAAACAGAAATCTTTTATGGATCTTTTTTTTTTTTTTTTTATTACTGGTTGTTCTTGTTTTTTGGGGGGAACAAGAACAAATGAAGCGTAATATTGCATGTTGGCCTGCAGCTCTTTTTAATTTTGCGCCAGGTGATTTGTAAATATTATTTTGTGAGAGAAGGGGCAGACATAATAGGAACCTTTTTTCTTTCTGCTACCTTTTTATTCATATATATAATTTCTGTATTCTTGCAGTCGACGTTTTATTTTCTGACAGAATGAAATCAAATCAAATTAAAATAAATGGGGTCCCAGGCTTTTATTACTTTTACTATTTTTTAAATTATTTTTATCATTTTGAATTATTATTATTATTATTTTAAATTATTATTTTTTTAAATACATTATTATTATTATTATTATTATTGAATAAAAGGATTAACTTTTCTAAAAAAAAGTGCTATGCACATTTTTTTTTCTTTTTTATAGACATAACCAAAAAGGTAATAAATAATTACAACAATCAATAAATTACTATAAATTATGATCAGAGATTATGTGCTCTTCTGATTGTTTACAGAGGGAAAACTTTGTCATCGGGTTATTTTACCAACTGACGTGCTCTTAGCTAAATGCTGACTTTGTCATAGTTTAAAGCAACACACTACAAGGAGCAGTTGAATAGACGGGCGTTACTTCATGCTGGGTCAATCCTTTGTCGGGGTTTTCACTTTTACAGGTTTGGATTACGGGAAGCAAAGAACAGAATACCGGCTGTCTCATCTGCGAGAGCTGCTTGAAATAGACCAGATAAACACGGTTTGTTGATGTTCCTGCAGAAAGCTGCGGAGAGGCTAAAAGTGGGATCACTTTCCTTTCAGTTACATCTCTGTGGGAAAAGGCTTGTCAGAACAAGTTTGCCCTGCTGTACCTGACTGAATATGTAGAGGTCCATGTTGCTGTCATTGTGAACAGCTAACAACGGAGTGATTTCAAGTTTTGGTTCACATGAGGCTTAAAATAACACACAGTGAATGTCACCATGTGGGAGATGTACTCTGCTGCTTTGTTCTGCCTTGTTAGCTGTACTCTTACCTTCACCAATGAAAATTTATCCGTCCTCCCACTGAGTAACTATTTCCTGGCTTTAAAATTCTATGAGATAAATTCGGATGGTTTTATCTGTGTGGCACACCTCTGTTGAATTCATGGCTGTGTGAGCAATTACTCCCATGTGGCTCCTCTGTGATTAGATAGCCTGGTCTGTCTCATAATATTAGGGGAAGCGTTGAGTGGGGTTTTAAAATGCAAATATTATGCATACACTGTCTGAGAGAGATCACTCCACACCGCGAAAACAATTTTTTGAGTAGCTGCCTCACAAAAGGTTTGCAGTTTGATAAAGTTTCAGCAACTGCAATTTAAAGTAAAATGCAGAGTGGATGAGAGGTTCATCTACCTGGGTTCGCTTATAGGTTTTATTATTTGCACACAATTTTTAGCATTACAGTTCCACCTGCAGAGATTTTTGAAAGCTATACAAAAGTTTTTTTCTGATATGTAGATGGGAGGTCATGAGGTGATGGAAAAGAAGAGAGTTATGGGAAATATAGCAGTGTGGGATGGACTACAGAACTTTATTACTCCTTTATCTCCTACAATATGAGGAGAAATGACATCCCCAGACAGTGAGTCTACATTTTATTCCTCGTGGAGGATGAGGAGATGAAGAGGGAGGTAATAAGCAAGCACAGCCATGGCAACAAGTTATTTTGATGCAGGTGTTATTCTTACAGGACAAAGTCATAATCCTTAGGATTGCTGTCGTGGTTGATTTGGCGGCAATGCCGGTTGCTGGTCTTGCAGGATAGATTGGTTACTATCACTCTGACGCCAACAACACTCACTGAGCCGCTCTTGTGGGGATACACAACACAGAGAATCTGTTCTCAGCCAAACAAAGTTTTTATAGTGAGGAAGTTTTCAACACAGGATGGAAAAAAAGCTACTCTCGCTACTAGACGTGCAATAGGAGATTAAAATGACTAAAATTCAAACTGATAAATGTCGTATTCATTGATTGGAGCTGATATTGCTTTTTCTGTCAGTTCTGTGTAGAAAACTAAAAATGAATCTCTTTCCAAACCGGATATATCTTGAGGAAACAAAAATAAAAGTTTGCTACCTAGAGAATAGAAAACCATTTCTTTAGGTTCAATCCTAACCATTTTTAATCAATAGATGACAGAGGGGAGCAAACCAGGAATTAGATTATGTGGAAATGTCAAAGATTATTGCTTTTACAGGCTTGGCTGCCCCAACCTCAAAACATCACAGCTGTCAATGTGAGTTTGTGTGTGTAAATGTGTGTGTGACTTCCTTAAGACACAAGTTGTTGCACAAACCTATTGTGTGCTGACATCAACAAAAACACAGCCTCTGCAGCGTTATGAAACCAGACAACAGTCCCCAGAGAAACGGCACAGTTTCTGACAGAGCTGTGGTCAACAGCAGATGACAGCTACAGCTCTGATGATAGACCGACCGGCACTACGGGAAGGTCAGATAGTTTAAGAGGAAGATATTGAAAATAATTCCTTCCAAAATTGAATTGTTTTTCAATCAATGAAAAAAAAAAATTACTGAAAAGTCAACTGGGACTCATTTGAGGGAAAAGGGACCACTAATGAAATCTTAATTCTAAATACTGTATGTGTTATGTATCTTTGTCATTCTAAAGTATATCTAAAATATAAATAGTCCACCCCAAAGTGACATATCCCTATAGACTCTTTCAGAATAAGATCATAACTGAATGCTTTATTTCGAACGTGTGCAAATAACACAAGACTTTACACTGAAAAAAAAAACAAATGAAACCAAAGAGAGTAGTAAAAACAACAATAACAATGGCCAAAACAATGACAATACAAACCTAGCGTCTGAAAAGTAAAGAAGTGGGATGAAGAAGCATTACCTCATTTAAACCTGCCTCTTCTCCACTACTTAACTAAAAATCCATCTCCCTAAACATACATGTTAAAAAAATATAAAATAAAATAAGATAACAAAAAAAACCATCCCAAGCCCTTTTTCCTCTCTGTACCTCATGAGAACCAGGTGTTTGTACTGCTTTTTAAACTGGGTCATGCTTGGACATAGCTTGAGCTCAGCAACAGCCTCACTCTACAATCAGAAACACAAAATCTTTTCAATGTTGTACATGTCTCCTGATGTTTGAAGTTGAACTCATTCCTCAGATTATAATTGTACTCTCTGTTCAAAAACAGTTTTGGAATATTTCTAGGAAGTAGGTTGTTTGTTGATTTGTACAGGAAATGTGCTGTTTGAAAATGAACCAGGTCAGTGGATTTTAATGATTTAGTTTTGAGAATAGTAAATTTGTGTGATTTCTATAACTCAGGATAGGTACCTTTCACATTTGAAACAATAAAGTACCAACATTCGGTACCTGGCAATCAGTATCAGTACCCAATGGTACCAATTTTTGGTACTTTTGTGTGTTTATGTAATAATAAATGTTAATTTGTTTGACAATTAAATCTCAAAGTTTTTCAATTTATAATATTTATTCTTCAATATATAACCTTGCAATGCTGAGTTCATGTCCAGCATGGAAAATTGCCTTCTTTTCTACTCCCTCAGTCACAAGGATGTGTTTAGGTACCTGAACATGGTACCTTTTGATTTTAAGTGAATTAGTACTTGGTACTACAGAAGGAATTTGGTTGGTACATATAAAAGTAACTAATTTGGTACCCATCCCTATCTAAAAACCAGCATTATGAATCATTACCATGGCTCTTTTCTGCTGTATGGATAGTGATTGTTTTGTTCATTTGTAGAATGAGAAACCTTTATGATTAATTGGAAACATCTTCCCTCCATATTTTTGTTAGTGCAAGGACTGAATGTCAAATACACTTAATACAGTTTGAAATCTAAGATTTTCAATTAAGTGAGAAGCAAATTGTTAAAAACAAACCAAGAGCAAAAAGAAAGAAAGAAAGAAAGAAAGAAAGAAAGAAAGAAAGGCAGAAAGAAAGAAAGAAAGAAAGAAAGAAAGAAAGAAAGAAAGAAAAAAGGCAGAGAGAAAGAAAGAAAGAAAGAAAGAAAGAAAGAAAGAAAGAAAGAAAGAAAGAAAGAAAGAAAGAAAGAAAGAAAGAAAGGCAGAAAGAAAGAAAAAAGGCAGAGAGAAAGAAAGAAAGAAAGAAAGAAAGAAAGAAAGAAAGAAAGAAAGAAAGAAAGAAAGAAAACTGCATACTATTACGCGGGAGCCAAAGCCGAAGGCACTTTTGTGTTTGTGATATTTGTACAAAATACATCAACCATTTCAACACCCGTCTGAGAGTGTCTAACGCATTTAAAAGTTAATCTTCCATTTTTCAAAATAAGGATTCAAAAGACATGAAAACCCATAAACTAAACCACTTACAAGCTTCCTCTCTCCTCTTTTTGGCTTCAAATGTACTTTCTAGTATTATCTGTCATCTCTATAAGCAGCCAGTATATCTGGAAGCTCAAACTATTCAAACTTTCTACAAAATGTTTACATGTTTGGCTTTTTGCTGTCACTCTTATCTTCAGCAACTCGGGCTGAGTGCAGCAGGGGAAATAAATTATCTAGGATCAACAACATAGGAGACATCCAATACGGGTTGGACAGGTATCTTTCAGAGGAAAGTGGAAGTGCAAAAGTAGTTCTGCCTTTTTTGTATGGTAGAGTGTATTTTGAAGAACAGGTGGATACAGGAGGTAGATTTCCATTCTGAAACCTTTTCTTGCACTCCTGACATTGGATTTTTCTGAGGGTATAAAGGGAAATTAACTACACCAAGCAGCAGTTCAGTGACAATCTGTCGACCTTGAGTCCTTGGGTTCATTTGGAAGAAGTTTGATCTGCTTCCTATTACAATAAAGACAAGAGGATATCCTAAAAATGTAGCCAGGCTGGGGGTAAAAGTCTGTATTATGGTCTCAAACACAGTCTGAGCCGTGCACCAGTCATATCCAACTCATGTGTGTAGTGGGGCACAGCTGCAGAGAAAGTTATCTTAATTAATGCTCAGCCATGGCCATCATCATCATTATTGAGAGTGAGGGGAGCTAATTGGCATAATCTGTCTCTGCTTTCTGGATAACACTGCAGCAGACTCAGCCGCGTCATGGGAAGGGGAAATCTGTTGGAGTGAGGAAAGTTGAAATGAGGTGGCCTGGTCCTCTGAAATGACAAATGCTTCCCCTTCATGTTTGTTTTTACATGTTTTTGTTCAGGGGTGTGAATGCATCTTTCTTGTAGCTCCGTGTAGTTGCTGATGGGTTAGGGAGAGGGCTGCAGCTCTTATTAACGATCAGTACTGGTCAAAGTGGAGCAGGCAAAGCAAAGCAGGGCAGCGGTCTTGGAGGACATGAACTCCTGAACCCTGGATCCAGAAACATCTCCACCGATGGGAGGACGAGGAGAAGGAGGAGTGACTGAGTCCTTGGGATGACTTTGGCATGCTGGCTGCACAGTGTGACATTTACACACTCAATGTCTCCTTCTCCATTAGGTGATATTTATCCCTTTCTCCTTTTTTATCTGTTACTAATGGCCCATCTGTCTTTTCCTGCCCCTCCCTCTCTTCATCATCTCGTGCTCTTCCTGTCATTTAAAACTATCCATCAAGTGACTTCGATTGACCTCTATGAACCGCTCACTAACAATTGTATCTTTTGAGGTTCATGCTGTTATGGATTTTTTTGGTATGTGAAATATCCATCAGGGGAAAAAACCATCAACACAAAAACAACACTAAACACAATCTAGATTTACAAAAAGACACAAATCACATGTGATCCTGCACCGATTGATTCAGGCCATGCACACCAGCTCTGACTAATAGAAATGTTTGATTTTAACAGCTCCTATAGGCCCACTTGCATCAACGCACACACTGCTGTACTCTAACAGGCAGATGAACTCAGCTCTTCTCTCAGCAGTCTATCATTTCATTGATCTGAGGAAGTGGAGCAGAAAGAACCAGAAGGTAAAGTGCTGAGGTGAGGCTCTTGTCCTTTCCAACTGGCTCTGCGTCAGGACTCCACATTTGGTGAGGACACGCAAACAACAACATTTAGCTTGTTGATCAAAAAATAACATAAAAATGCATTAATAGTTCAGAAAACTGCACTACATTGTTTTGACATTATTTTGACGTTTTTACGCCAGCCAATGTGGTCGTGTGATATTGTTTGGCCTAACAGGATTCATGTTTACAACAATGGAGGAGGTGATTTTTCGCTTTAAGCCACTTTTAATCATTTACACTCCTAAACACCTGTGGGTGTTTAAATACAAAGTTTAAAAATATTCTTTCCAGGCGCTCCAGAAATGATCAATGAAACAATTTGTTCACTTGACAGTTTGTCAGATGACCCAGACAACCCAACACCTGGGGTCACGGCAGCCACTGTTTCTGTGTTTTACAAAACAGGAGGACTTGGTAAGTAGCCTTGGTGTTGCAAAAATTGGAGTGGAGCAGCAACCCAGGAAGGCCAAGGTGAACTGCTGAACAATAAAACATTTAAATCAAAGCACAAAGACTATGGAGCAGGGTTAAAGGTTGCCTGATTGCCTATGGCAACTTCAAAAAGTTGACGGGGAAGTAAAACTTGTGAGGACATGCCAGATCGGACAAGAACAACTCCCTTAAATTTATCTTACTAATTTTATTGTTTTCCTCTCTGGTTTCTGTCCCAACGGAGCCCCCGAGTAGGGATGGGTACCAAATTAGGTACTTTTATAGGTACCGACCAAATTCTGTCTGTAGTACCGAGTACCAATTCACCTGAAATCAAAAGGCACCATGTTTTGAAATCAAAAGGTACCATGTTTTGGTACCTTAATGCATCCTTGTGACTATGAGGGAGTGGAAGAGTAGCTGATTTTCCATGCTGGACTTGAACACAGCATTACAAAGGTTATGTATTGAAAAACAAATGTGTAAAATTGAAAAACTTTGAGATCTTATTATGACAAAAATCAATATTTATAACCAAATTAACACACAAAAGTACCAAAAACTGGTACCGTTGAGCATGACAATGACTGACAGTTAACGGGCATCAGTACTGTATTGTTTAAAAGGTGAAAGGTACCTAACCCTACCCCCAAGTAGCCAGTAAACTAATGAACAACTAAAATTATTCAACCATATCAAAATGCAAAGAGTTTAATATAAGCAAACAAATATTCCTTCAATATTCTGTTTTTGAACTTGCACTCTGAAGGAGTTTGCTTACGGTCTTTTACCAAAACACTTGTGTAGCCAGGACTAGGGCTGAACGATTTTAAGAAAAGATTGAATTGCGATTTCTCTGGCAGATATTGTGATTTCAATTCGATTCACGATTTTCTTCAAATCAAGCTTTGGGATATTCACGTGTAGGGCTGAACGATTTTAGGAAACGATCTAATTTTTCTGGCAGATATTGCAATTCACGATTTTTTAATCATCAATACTGATGATAAATAATCTGTTTTCATCAACTTCTACTCCTAAACAGAGGCTTTGTGTTGTTGACCTGCTTACCAGCACTTTTAAAATGTAGATTGTCTACAAATTTGTAAAACAGAATGTGTATAATACTTGACACAACAGATCCTGAGTCAGTCAGGAGCGCTGCAAAAAATTGCTGCTTTGGCGATCTCAAAATTGCATTGTCTAAAATTGCGATTTCGATCTGAAAACAATAAATTGTTCAGCCCTAGCCAGGACCCTTTTTTAGTTCGCCTACAGATTATTACCACTGCTAAGAAGGTTATATGTTTTTGCGAGAGTTTGTCTAATTGTTTATCTGTGAACAACATAACTTAAAAATTTACAAACAGATCTTCATGAAATTTTCAGGAAATGTTCAAAATGGGATAAGGAAGAAGTGATTAAATTTTGGAGGTGATCTGGATCACTGTCTGGATCCAGGACTTTTTTAAAGGATTCTTTATCAGTAGCCACGTTTACATGGAGCCAAATATTCCGAATAGAATCGGGTTAGAAGCCCAAACAGAATGAAAATGCTCCGTATAAACACCTCATTCGGAATAAACAGGCTGAATCCGAATGGAATTTCATTCTGATGCACAGGGGTAGAATTTTCCTTTTCCCATTCTGATTAAAAGCAAAATCCTGTCATGTAAACGGTGAATCGGAAAGTTGTCAGGCTGGGTTCTGTCTGCGCATGCTCTGTCCTGACGTAAACAAGCAGTGACGTATGACGTTTACTCACATGGAAACCTGGTGGCTTCCAAACAGAGCACACAGCACTGGTCTGCGTCTGAAAGTTTGCTTTTAATACAAACTCTCAAAGAACTAGACATTGTCGCAGGCTCAGCCGGTAGGAAAACAAGAAATACTGAACTATTTAAAAAAGTCCACCAAATATATGGCACATGTAAACACCAGATCAGAATAGATTGCTTAACATGTAAACAGGTCGCCTGAAAGCTTCAATCGGAATGATTATAATCCGAATCAGAAAAAAGTCTGCATGTAAACGTGGCTATTGTGAGATGGGGCAGTTTTCACAATATGTGTATATAACTCCACGATAAATGTTTGGATTGCTTTGCAAAATAATACAATACAAGTTCACCATAATTTCTTAAAGATGTAAAAGTACGATCCAAATCCTGGTAATATTCTGGATACTAAGATCTGGAATATGAAATATGTACTGGGTCATCATAATTTTCAACACTGTCAGGAAACACACCTGATTTTACCTGAACTACAGCTAGGGCTGGACAATTAATCGGATTTTAATCGTGATTTCAATTTTGCCATCTGACAATCATAAAAACAATATAATCGAAGAAAAACAATTAATATACCACACAGTGTAGATGCATGCAAGTTCCTGTGCTTCATAGCTCTTCTGTGTTCCATGTGCAGCCACAGCGAGTGTGTGTGACTTATGTGTATCAATAATACTGTACGTGCCACTTGCTGGTTCTTTAAAGTTGTGTTTAAATCAGTACTGAATATTTTGAATAAATGAATAATTGTGAATAATCGTGATTTCAATATCACTTAAAATAATCGGGATTCTTATTTTTACCATAATTGCCCAGCCCTAACTACAGCTACTGCTTAAGTGTTACAGCCTAAGTGAGTTATTACAACAACATTTCGAAAGACTCAGATATGTAAATGCATGTCACTACTTTAAAAAGTTCAGGGTTGACAGATACTATATGCTTCCAAACCATATGCTGCCACTACGGCTTTCAAGTGCTATCTCTGCTGTAATAGTAAACACTTCCTGCTTCATTTGTCTCCATCCCTCTGACCTTAAAGCCATTAGTCTCCATCTCCTACCCTTCACAACATCTAAAGCTCTGCTGCACCCGTGGGAGTCGACCGTTCTTTCCTTTAGCAAAGCTCCACTTTTTCATCTTCGAGCGGCTCCACTTTTTCTCCACACATGACAAGGCCACGGAAATATGACATTGACACACATGCTTGAGTGTTTCCAGATATGTAGAATCAGGCGCATGGGTTTTAAACACAAAATTGTTCTGACGGAAAGAGACAGCTGGTCGTCACAACAGCTGCTGAGATGTGAGGTGAGGGTGGCATTTTCTGTCACGCCTCACTGTATGCAAATGACAGCCCACGTCAGTCGAGCGCAGAGAATCTAAGAGATAGCGAGGAGGGGGGAGGTAGGTGATACAGAGTGGGAGAGGGGGAGGACCAACACACTGGTCAGTGCATTTTTATGTCAATTAAAAAGCAGCACCATGACAGGAAACTCACCATAAAGCCAGGGAGCTATGACAGAGTGACTAACAGCAAGGACAGGAAACGCCTCCCCTTCTTTCCTCTCTACTCCTTGTCCTTTTCCCTCCAGCTCTTTTCCCATTTCCTCCTCATGTTACTCTTAATATCTTTCCTCCTGCAACTCCTCTTGACCCCTTTGTTCTCTCCAATTTCTCTTCCCACCCTCAAGGCCTGAACATAGGTATGTATGCAATCTTCATATGAGCCACGTTAATGGCTGTCCCTCCTTTTGACCCCATCATCTCACCTTTCAGGTCCATTGAGTAGTACCAAATGCCAACTCTAATTTGCATGGAGGCCATTAGTTTCCCATCAGTGACTCAAAAAGGGGGAGAAACACTCAGAATCTCCTTATTGCGCACAAAGAGAATGAGTTTGTTTCAAGCACATCAAGAAATTAATGGACTCAACATCTTAGGCAAGAAGGGAAGAAGTTTGAACGCTAGGCCTGTCACGATAATCAATAAATCGATTAACTGAACAATAAATAAAAACGTCCTCGGTAAGTTTGCCAGCCTCGATAAACTGACACGTGCATGCATGTTTGTTTTCCTCCTCTCTTTCGACCAAAGAGGCTGAATGAGAAGATGGCTCACTACATCTATCTTTCCTAACATCATGAGTGAGCATCTGTCAAAAATGCGATCCTTGGGGTAAAGACGGGGCTGCTCGCGCATACACACGGAGAGAGCTGAAGCGAGCGTCCTGAGGGGTAAGGAGGAAACACACGCTAATATGAGTGATGGCACGAAATATACAGTTCTTAAGCCGCCTGCCACAGCCCCAGTGTGGGAATATTTTGTTTTTTATCAGAATGAACAAAGTGTGAGCTCATGAACACCAACGAGCTGATATGTCGCATTTGTTTGAAAATAGTGGCGACGAAGAAGAAGAGGGGGAGGTGCAGTGGAGCCTTGTTCTTTAACAATCCGCTCTTACTGAAGCTTTTGGTCTGCAAAGTAAATAGAAATAAAAGCGCCAAATGGTGGCGCTCAAAGACAGCTACATTGCCAAAGAAATGCAGCCCTTCAATACAGTTGAAAGCCAGAAATGTTAAAAATGTTTGACTGACAGTACGGATTGACTGGGAAAAAGTTACAAACAATTCAGGAACTGTATAAACTCCCTTTTATTTAGGCTATAGTTTTTATTGTTGTTGTTGTTGTTGTTGTTGTTTTTTTTTAGTTTCATTTTTTCTTTAGAGACAGGGTCTATGTTTTACTGTTTTTGGTCAGTATTAATTATTTTCATTGACATGTATTTTTTTCTAAAAGAGAGTCCATTTCATTTTCATTGTATTTTTTTCTCTTTCTTGTTTGTTAAATTCATTATATTTTTTTGTTGAATTATTTTATTTTAAAGATCCTGACCTTTTAATTACAGTTAAATACTCTTAAGAAATTAAAGTTTCTTGCTTTTGATACGGTGCGCTCACTTTATTATCCCATTTATCATAATTACATCAATTAAAAAAATGAAAAAAAATCAAAATAATATTGACAATAATATAGTTTATCAGCAATAATATTTTGGAAAATTATCGTCTAGCAAAATTTGTTATCGTGACAGGCCTAATTAATGCTGATGCTTTCAGGCGCTTGCGCTGGGATAAACTTTGTAGATTGGATAGCTTTCGAATGTTTTCCCTGGGAGTTGGTCTGAAAACAGCTGCAGGCCAACTCTAAATGTATGTAGAAGCATGAAGGACACAGGTATTCAAAGGGCTGTGGAGGCATTATGATGTGTGCCAGAGAAACAAACTGTTTGAAAATGAATTTGTGTGTTTACAACATCACACACCAGGCACAGACTCCGCCTTGACCAGATCAAACTAAAGCATCATCTCATCCACGACTGTCCATTTGTCACAGATGTGTCAGATAATATGAACAACAGAGAATTCAAGGTTCCCGCATTATTTTCCGTTAACGCCAGGAAACCACTTTGGCCACTTCAGAAGGCATGACAGAAAAATAAAGAGACACAATCTTGGAGAGATAATCTGCAAAAAAAAAGCCTGCAGTGTTTCACAACCTCAAACAAACACAGACACACAAGTGGTGATCGCAGAGCTGGGGATGTATCAGACCGCGGCTGAACTCATTTTATGCCTTTATCGCCCTTGGTGAAACGAGAGATATGACAACAGGTCGGCGTGGAAAAAGCTCTGCCAACATGGCCCCCTGCCTTACAGCTAGAGAGCACACAGAATGAAAAGATGATTGGTTTCTCTGAAAGGTCTTAAGATAGTTCTATCTGGTGCTCAGGTGAATATTCGATTACCACTGAGCATTCTCAACGGGCCTGTGGAAAATGTAGACACTTTCAAGGAAAGGAAAAGTTACCACAGTGGAGTGGTCGACTCATCCTCAGAAACACAAGCAGAGGATTTTGATACAGATACGCCAAGTGTTGGTACAGCTTGAAGGCAGACCAATGGACGTGTGAATGTTTGATATCCAGCTTCATGTGATCAAACAAGTCGTATATAAACCCATTGTTATATAACGAATAAATAAAGAATTATGTGTTTTATTATGAAAGCCACAAACTAACAGAAACACATATTATGGTCTGCACTATGAGGAAAAATCCTTACCTGATCCCGCAAGACAATCTCCAACACTGGTACAAAAGTCTTTCAATCTTTTGTGGGGCCTTTAAGTAAAGTCTAAAAATAATCTAAATTGCAACTGTTAGTCAAAAAACAGTGACTGTTTTCTTACGAGAGGGCACAGAAAGTGAAGTCAAAATCTTGTCCTGTGTTTCCAGGGTCCAATAATCCAGACTGACTCCAGTGCTTTAAATATCATATGTACATGAAGCATCTTGTCCCAGGGGACAACCAAAAAACCTCTAAGATACAGCAGGCTTTATTTCCTTCATGCCAAGCAGTTCACTTGTACAAGGTGCTGTAAGAGCGAGGCCCGACTTAATTCCAAAAAGGCCTGTTAGTCAGAAGGCCCATCGTCAAAAGGCCCATTAAGGCATGTTAGTCAGGAAGCGCAATAGTCAGAAGGGTCATTAAGGCCTGTAAGTCAGGAAGCGCAATAGTCAGAAGGCCCATTTAGGGATGGGTACCGAATTAGGTACTTTTATAGGTACCGACCAAATTCTGTCAAAAGTACTGGGTATCGACTCATGTAAAACCAAAAGGTACCATGTTTTGGTACCTAAATGCATCCAAGTTACTGTGAGAGAGTGGAAGAGTAGGAGATTTTCCATGATGGACATTAACACAGCATTGCAAGGTTATATATTGAAGAATAAATATGTTAAATTGAATTTTTTGCATATTTCATTATTAAACAAATCGATGTCTTTTACGACATAAACACGAAAAAGTACCAAAACTTGGTACCGTTGAGTACCGGTACCGATTGCCAGGTACCGGGCATCAGTATCGTATCGTTTCAAATGTGAAAGGTACCCATCCCTAGGCCCATTAGTCAGAAGGCCCATTAGTCAGAAGGCCCAATGGTCAGAAGGCCCATTAAGGTCTGTTAGTCAGAAAGCCCACTAGTCAGAAGGCCCACTAGTCAGAAGGCCCACTAGTCTGAGGGCCCACTCGTTAGAAGGCTCACTAGTCAGAAGGCTCATGAGTCAGGGGGCACATTAGTCAGAATTCCCACTAGTCAGTAAGCCCACTAGTCAGAAGGCTCACTAGGCTCATTAGTTGAAGGCCCACTGGTTGAAAGGCCCATTAGTCAGAAGACCCACTGGCCAGACGTTCTATGAGTCAGGGACAGTCATTAGTTGGAAATCAGTTTGGTTTTAAGAAAATAAGCTAAATCCAAATTAAATTTCAGACTAAAGGGCCACCTGACTGAGGAGCCTTCTGAATCTCTGACTAACAGGTCATTTTGGAATAGGATGAATCCCATGAAGGAGCATCAGTTCAACATTGATTGATCTGGCTGGAATCAGTATTGACTGTTCCCATGACACTAGCACTCACTGTCGTAAGGACATGACTTCTGCCAAAGGGCACGTTTGTTTTGGAAGCAAATGGCACAAACAGCTTAACCCATGTTTTAGCCTGCGCTCTATCACTCTCTCCTGTTTGGCTTTCTTCTGCTTTACCTTTCACCAGTCCAGCTCCTGTGTCCACCATTACTAAGAGAACAAATCCTTCCTTTAAAAAACGGACAGATCTTGCCTCTCACTGCTACACTTTGCAGACTGGCACAGTGATGTCAAAGGCATCTTTGGTCTGCATGTGGTATATGGATTTGTGTTCTCCAAATTCAACTTGACCATGATCACTGAGAAATAACTTTACAGAGAAATATATATAAGTAAGACTACGTATGTCAAGATCACTTGTAAAGTCCTTACAGTCACCAAATGAGTGCCGCCAGTTTTAATGCTGACCAGTTACAGGATTGGATGATGGAGGATAGCATACATCAAGCCATTGTCTTTTTAGGGGGGGGTTGAATGTCATATGCTGACATTTTCTTGAATGATCGGTTACTAACCGTGCAGTAATAGTCCCTTATTCACCAGATGGTTAGTCAGTATGGACAGCTAATAGATGGCCCCGTGGAACAATCAGTCACTTGGCAGCAAACATTACCAGCTTTCAATCACTTCCGTGCATATTGAAAGGCGGTGTGTAAAGAAGGCTGCCAATGGCCAAATAGGAAATGATTTATTTAGGATTGTGCCTCCCACTCTGTTGCAGCGCGCATCAAAACAAAGCTTTATTGTTCCATGTCTGTTTACAGCATAATTACTAGAAGATTTATGCCAACTCTGTCCCTCAGCTTTGCCTTGAGTGCAGACTTTCCACGCAGTTGGGTGTCCTTGCAGAAGTGCCGGCTGCCCACACACCTGGCACAGCAGGGGAAACAGCTGAGGACAGCATATGCAGCAGTAACTGGACAGGCTTTGCAAATCCCTGTCTTGGGATGAGCAGTAAAGAGTGAAGTTTTATATTTACACACTGTTTTACACACTTTTCTCAACTGCATACTGACACACCAAGTTGGCATGTAGTGGGCAAAAAGTTTTCCTTTCTCTCTTTTTAAGTAGGATAAAAGCTTGTCTCTTTGGCCATAGTATCTGAGAAAAGTATCTCTCATCTTTCCAGGTTAATGTTGGTGTTCTTAGTCTTCTTGCAGATAGGGCTGTCATTTTAACGCGTTAATTAGATGAATGAATTACACCGCAAATTAACGCGTTATAAAAATTAACGCAGATTAATCTGGATCCCAAACCCGTGGGGCGTTCAAAGACGCACTTATTTTCAAATGTCTAGCATTTGCAAACCGTTTGTCCTACTTGGAAAAGTGGCGTTCTCGTCAGATTTTCAAATTTCTGACGGGGGGAAAAAACCAGGGGGAAGCAAGAGTGATTTTTGTGAGACTGCCGTCCACATCTCATTTATTCACGTCCTTTTTGAAAATCTGCAGAAAATCAACCGTTTGCTCAAGCTCAATTCTGTAAAAAACAGATAACTCTACACTCTTTACTGAATTAAACAAGCCGCGAATGATCGATATTTGTTCTATATTTAAATCTTAAGAATTCTTTGAAAATTTGCTTCTATCTTCCTGGTGTCATGTTTCAGCTTGGGGCTGCTCTGCACCAATGAGCAACAGTTGGTGTGTTCAAAGCTTGTAAAACTGAAAATACTTTTCTTGTCTTTGATCCAAGACTTGAATAAAGTGTTTTGTACATTGTTCCTCACAGTTTTTAGCCTTTAGCCCTGGTTCCCCTGACCTCATAGAAGTATAGAAGTTCATATTGCAGTGAAAACTGAGTCCACATAGAGTAAAAATGTGACAGAAGCAAAAACTGTCCTAAAAATCAAATCAGCTTATCTTGGGTGCAGGACTGTGTAGATTTTGTAAAGATAGAACCATAATTTTTTTTAATGTGTTCTTTATGCCTCAGGGTACCTAAAAATGTGTTGTATATATTCCCACCTTATTTTTAAATGTTTTTTAATGTCTTTTAATGTAATTTTAATGTCCTGGAATTCAAATTCTTTATTTTGGGACCTTAAGCAGACATGAGATTAGAATGTGATTAATTAGATTAATTAATTACAAATCCTGTAATTAATTAGATTATTTTTTTTAATCGCCTGACAGCACTACTTGCAGACACAAATCAACTACACACTAAACACACAAAAATTATGTGATTTAGGCATGTGCTTGCAATGTTACCTATATATCCCGCTTAACATGGCTTTTCCTCTGCATACAACATTCTCACATGCCTCTATGCTAGGTGTTCCTATCTGGGTAATTTACTTTTATGACAGTGGTAAGGCATGTGAGAAATTCCCTCAAATTGTGAAAGTGTGGTGAAAGTAATGGCAAATTACCATCAGCCATGCCAACCGGGCCATTTAACTGCCACACGCAGCCCACAAATACGTACGATTTGTCCTCATCAAGAGTAAAAGCCTCTCTCATAAGCTGCCTTGTGGGTCTGACCTTTCCCACTATACTGAATGTGCAAATTATTCTTTATTTCTCAGCCTGTGATTTTTTTCTGTCCTTTTCTCCTCCTCCTCCTCCCAGAAAAGAAAATGTGCCGCAACACACCAAAGCCCAGTCAATTCCACCGAGGCTTAGTCGTATATCATATTTTGAGTGTATAGATTTCTAATATCTCGCTACAGCAGCCAAGATGATGTAACAGATATGGCCCCTGAGCACATATCAAATAGATTCCTAGAGGATATTCAATATGGCTACCGAGAGACATTTGGTCACATTATTAAAATAGATAACCTCATATAACTTGAATAATGCTTTGAAATATCAAGAGTACTGCTGGGGGTAATTAGGGGTGGAATGGCGTCCATTAATGACCACTTGAAAAAGAAAGGAATAAGAATAAGGTGTTTCTGCTCTTTAACCGTGTGTTCCCTCTGCTGCCGTTTCGCAACCCCAGTAGAAACGAGCACTGAGCTTTGAGCTGGGTAGAGCTGAGCATCATTAGAGCTCAGATGTAGTGTGTGCAACACACAGTAGAAGAAGCATCTCAGCGCTACATTAAGCTTTGGCTGTAAATCCTTTCTTCTAAGTTGGATTTGCAGCAGGTGACAGCTCAGATCATAGACAGCCCAGGCACACAGCAGCATTAAAAAATGTACCCTGCCACCACAAAATGTGGACTAATATTCTTAATAACAATATTTACAACATATCAAACATATATGACGCATAAATAAGTTTGCAAAACGATGTGTTGTCCTTTGGACATCACGATATAGAATAAGAAGTAGAAACCCACCAATGTGGGTATTCATGGCAGGGGTGCCCAAACTTTTTTCAAAGAGGGTCAAATTTGTTTTGTAAAAATAATCTCTCCATGCAGTAAACTATTTCTTTTAGTAACTTATGGAAAAATTCCATAATAATTTATTAATTCCATCATCACAGACTTGTGAACTCAAACCTCACCTGCCCTCACAATTAATGGTCAGTTTTCTGCAGTGTTACGTGCTGCGTTAACATCAGCAAACTCTGCTTCTGACTAAGGAAATGCTCTCCATTAGAGGGCGATATGGGTAAAATAACTTGGGATTTTTTTTTTAAGCCAGGACCAGGATCTGGATTTTGTTATGATTGTTTTTAGTTGCAATAACATTTTTGGGCCCCCAAATTTTCTGATCCTTCATAACTTTAATCTAGTATTGCGTCCTCTAGTGTGTTTTTTGAACCCTTACATTTTCACATCATGATTCATACATTCATTTAAATCAGAGGTCTTCAAAAGGGGGTCTGTGACATTTTTGGTTAATAAGGAAAATTTGGGGTATTTATAAGTGATTATTCACAAGTATTTCAGTTCTTACTCATGTTGTTGTCTTTAAACACACGTCAGTGGAGATACAGAGGCCAAAGTTGTTAACTTTCACCCAGAAATGAACATAATCAGCAATACAGCAGCTCTTTCAAACTTCACACAGGTTTACTCAGCAGCTATTTCCAGCTCCTCAAGACAGAGGAAGACCCACTCCTATCACTGCACTGCCAGTTACAGTGCCGCATGTTTCATAGTGGCTCTGTCAGGTTCCCCAGAATAGCTTGATACTGACTGCACACTAACACGGTATGTTTATACTTAGTACTCGGCTCAGTTTAATATAGCACACAATTATTTACAAATAAGATGGTCCCTGCTTCTTCTCTCGATTGGTTGAGAGAAGTTTTCCAATGCATTTTCACTTTTGAAAAATAAAAGTGACTGTAGATCACAGGTGTCCAAGTCCTGCCATGGAGGGCCGAGAGACTGCAGATTTTCGTTCCAACCAAAATCTCCACCAGCTGATGTCACTGATTAGTCCCTGCTCTCTGCTTGAAGGTGAGGTAATCAGTGAAATCAGCTGGCTGAGTTTTTGGCTGGAACGAAAACCTGCAGCCTCTCGGCCCTCCATAGCACGACATTGACATCCTTGCTGTAGATGGCCAAGTGGTTTAGGTCTGTGCCCTCACGCAGGTGGACCAGGTTTGAATCTAGCCTGTTGCTTCTTGTCACCCCTGACTCTTGCCCTGTTTCCTGCTTTATCCACCACCCAATTAAAGGCATAAAACCCCCCAAAAAATAACTTAAAAAAGAGAACAATAAAATACCCATTTGACCTCTGAAGTTTCACTGTTGCTGAATTTTTTTTTTTTTTTTGCTAAATCCCTTCTTTACAAGGACAAAGAAACGCCCAATTTTGATTTACACTGAGTAAATCTACGAGGTCCATGGTCTGAAAAACATTGAAGACCCCCAATTTAAAGACATCATGTGTAAAATAGATGAGTTTCTGAGTGTACAGAGCTTTTGCTTTATACAATAAGCCAGTTCACAGTGCCACTGTAGTTCAGAGGGATGTTACTAGATAGACTGTAGTTTGATTTGTGACCTTGGAAAAACAGTTAACATACATACAATTTGCAAAAGGATTAATTTCAGTGCCATAATTGATACACGGAAAGATGAATGCTGGAGGCTGTATGAAAATGGACCTCAGACCACCTGGGCCTTACTTTGGACATGCTAAATCAGATTCTATCTGGCCCTAAACTGCTCAAACTGAGGTGATGGAGGGCACCAAGCTGGAGTTTTTTTTTGGCCAAATTAATTCTTGTCTTGGTTACTCAGAAACATTATGTCCTCATCAAGTTTCTCTTGAAAATGAGACCCCTGTTGTTGGTGACATTAGCAGTCAAAGTCAAACAAAATTTTCACCAGTGAGGCTAAGACTTGACTTTAGTTTCAACAGTGATTTTACTTTATTTCAGCCACCTCAACAAAGTCTGACTGCACCAATAGCAGACCTCAAAACCAGTTTTTCCTAACCCACACTACAGACAATAGGACACACCAGACTGTGTTAATTTATAATCTGCTGAAGGCTGCTGGATTCTTTGCCAAACCATCACACAACAGGATAGTGTATTGATTGTGTGCTCCTGAAGAGCTGCTACCGTTCAATCAGACCGTTGAGTATGAGCAAAGAAAATGGGAAATGAAGCCTTGAAGGTGAGACTGAGAGGAGCTCGAGCAATCTTGGGGGAAATAACGAGCACTAACTTAAATCCTGATTTTTTGTTGTGGTTTGTGGTGCAGCAGGACTCGCGGCGCCATGGGAGGATGTGCTAATGAGGCGAATGAAAAGGAAAAGCTTGGGTTTGCTGAGTCAGTGGCAGGGCACTGGGGCTGGGTTTGCCCCCGTGGAGGTTGGCTGGAGAGCATTTGAAGGAAGGACACCCTGACATGCCCATTTTTAACATGAAGTGAAAAAGAAAAGAAAGAATCAGATATTTAGTTTAAGTTTTGTTAAGGTAAGGTTGGATTTTTCCATCTATAGGGGAGCTTTACGATGATACATCAGCTAAAATTCATGTTGCACTTCAATCTTGCTTCCCTAACTCCATCTTCAGACATTTCTCTTCCATTCTTTTATAGTTTTTCTGACAAGGCAAGTTTCCTTCTTTCAACCTGGTTTTATCCATGCACAGTCTGCCTGACAGCTCGAGTTGGAGCACAGCAGGGAAGGTTTGGGTGCTCACAATGCAGGGCACTTTCCCAACACACAGGCCTTTCAAATCTCATATCAGCTTTTACCTGGAGTCAGCACCGACGAATGGAAAGGTGGAAAGATGGGATGGGAGAAAGAAAGGAGGAAGGGCAGATGGGAGGGAAGGAAAGACACAGCCGCAGCGGGAGGCCTTCAACGATGGCAGAGTCAGGGAGAAGTGAGAGAATGAAGTGGCAAGAGTAGTGAAAAAACAGATTACTGTGAAAAAATCTCACTTTCTGTCTCATTCTATAAAAAGTAGAAGAGGAAAG
Source organism: Halichoeres trimaculatus (assembly GCF_033239565.1). Taxonomy (NCBI): domain Eukaryota; kingdom Metazoa; phylum Chordata; class Actinopteri; order Labriformes; family Labridae; genus Halichoeres; species Halichoeres trimaculatus. The sequence continues at coordinate 6,082,156 of NW_027437184.1, read as the reverse complement.
CGTAAAAAGTTATGTCCTTGGTCTTTGCTAACTTAAAACATTCAGCTCACCTGCCATCTCCTGACTCATTTACTTTGGCTCTAAATAGCCACTTCAGCAGGTAATACATTGCCCTGGGGTGAGTCTGGCTGCTGCAGAGTGCATCATTGTGTTTGTGTTTGCTTTTTAAAAGGCAAGAGCTCATGCTACGTTAAAAATAACAGGCACTCCTCTCAGGAACATAATTGCGGTCGAAGGAGAGAAGGTATAAAAAAAATACGAGAGGAGAAAAATGAAGGACAAAAAGCTGGATACGACTAAGTGATAAAAAATAAACATAAGAATAAGGGAAAGGAGTCCACCAAACTCTCTCTTCAGACTCCCACTGGGGGCCGATGTTAGTGGAAACTCCATTAGCAACGATTAAAAAGCCATCACACTAACAGCTTGGGAACCTGAATAATCACAGGGTCCTGTTTCATTGATGCCTCCCTCCCATTTTCTGATGAGCAAGGAGTGTTGTTGCTTTCACCTTGTGCTCCCTAAAGGACCCAGTAATCGCAATTACGTGTGGGGAAGACTTAGGAGGAGACCCAGTCAGAGTTGAGCCGTGCACTTCTTCTTACTGAGACGCACTGAACCCTGTTAGATAATCAAAGCCCACACACTCTGCACTGTCCTCTTCTCTGCTCCTTTTCAGACGCCTCTTTAACATTATTTGTCCCCATTGAGTGTGTGCTTGTGAAGCTAAAATCAGATGAAAAGTAATGGAAACAGCATCTTTTGGCTACCAACAAATGGGACATTAAGGGCAAACCACAATTGTACCCATAAGCCTTTGGTTTTGCACAATCCCGACTACTGAAGGGGTTAAGGGGAAGAGGCACACACCCTTGAAACAAAGACAAACCGGGACCTCACTTAAAAGTAAGGGGTATGAGAAATATCCAATGATATTTTAATAGCTGGAAATAAAGATATTTGTGTTTTTACAGATATCCAGTTGTTTGCTACTTCAAGCAAAAGTCAGCCATGTTTGGAATTAAATATTGCTTGTTATAGCAATCTAGCAAACAGCTACACCTATGCATGACCAGGGTGACAAATTCATGGCAAACAGACTTGACATCTATTTATCATCAATTTGTAAAAATGTGTTCAGTGGAAATGAATAAATAATTGACTTATGGCTAAGTCCCACCTGTAAATGAGCGATGAGCCAATCATAATGCCTTTCGCCTGAGATTTTGAATTCAAAAACGTCCAAGTTAGCCTAACATTAGCTCCTAGCTGCGTTGTTCATCATGTTTCTTTGTTTTTTAGGAGTTCATTGGCATATACTGTTCTAGTTTTTGTTCTTTGGTGATCATACATCATTGTTGGCAGTTGTCCAAAGGGCTCTATTTTGACTAGCGTTAGCTTCCAGAGCTTAGCTTCATTAGGTGATTTGTAATAGCCAAAATAACAAAGGTTGGCAAACATTCTACTGAATAATACTGTAGCTCCAATTAACAGAGACACTCTTGGTAAAGATGGTAAAAAGGATGTTATATTTTTCTCATGATCAATGCTAATACTCTTTCTTGTTGTCCAGGATGGTGATGGCAACAAGATGCTGTTTATCACGTTTGATAAGGTCGAGATCTGTAAACTTTGGCTTGTAACTGAAGCTTTTTATTGACCCTCTGAACAATAAAATGATTAATGAATCCCTCCGTTGTCTAGTTAAGACCCTTTTGGTGAATTCTCTATGATATGTGATCTTTCTGTCTCCAAAACTCATCAATAGCATCCAGTGAAATGTTTTCCACCGTGTTGTCTGCCATAGCCTGTCACTAAAGCCACGTTTCCACCAAGCAGACCGATTTGGTTCATCTCGGTACAGCACGCATTTTGCGGCTTTCCACTGACTTATCCCGGGATAGATCCCTAAAAAGCGAGACGAGCCGGCCTACTTTTTTGGGACCCTTCCGTATGGGTGCCAGACTGAACCAATCCGCTCTCGAAAGGTGGAGCAACACACTGCAGACCGTTGCTTGGTCAAAAGAGTCATCACTTACCCCGACAGCGGCTGCATTTCTCCTGGCAGCACACAGACTTCTCTGAAACAAAGCTTGATTGTTCTTTGTATCAAAGAGCTACAAGACAATCACAGAGAGGACGAAATGCTGCATTTCTTCCATCTATGCTCTTTGTTTACTGTGTCGTGTTTTTCTTCTTTGTTGGATTTAATAGCGGGGTAACGCTATTGTTTAACAGCCACTGCTTTCGGCATCCGGCTTACACGCTGCCTACCACAAGAGGGCACAGTTTTGCTGTGGAAACGCAAACAGGATCAGGCTTTAACTGTACCAAACCGTCCCAAACCGTACTGAACCGACCCGGACTGCTTGGTTCGAACGCGTCTTAATGTTCATTATTGGTCCAGGTGAGTGGAGGGGGCGTGGCTTAGACATAGGTCCATTTTCCCTATGCCTACGACAAAGCCGGCGAGTGTCTACGGATGATGTCGTATTGGGAATTGAGTGGCGTCTTGTTTCTTAGCTGTGTGTTGTCACTGTGTGTTGAGGGTCAAGGGGAAGGGTTGGACGAAGGGGAAGGAAAAGAGTGACGATTGGGAATGGCCCTGAGACTCTTCACACAGCTCTATATGGTGTCAAAGTGGTTGATCTGGTAGCCTGGCACCTAGAGTATTTAAGCATTCACAACACATTACATAACATGACAAATTTCTAAGGCCTCCTCTAGCCACCATAAGTCAGACCTGAGAATCAAAGCAAAGTTGTATCTCTACCCTGACATTTTTCTGTTGTGATGATTTCTAATAATGTATCCAGCCCTCAACTGAACGTCCAGGCCGTGTGAATTTAATGCAGCGAGAACGTCCCAAAGTTAATGGACAGGCAGGAATTAAGGAGAGCAGAGTTATACACCTTTCATGCTTCTCGAAGCACGTCCCAATTTGAATATATCTGATATGCTATTTATACTCACGGCAGCAGCAGAAGACAAGGCTATAGAGACAGATTGATATACTTGAAAGTGACATACTGCTGTCTTAAAGCAAATTGAGTCTAATTATTATAATTTAAGAAAAACCACAGTCATGCTGTAATCTGAATTTGAATTATTAAACAGGAAATATTACCTGTCTGCCAATAAATTCATGATTAATGCTGCAGCGCTCATTTCTTTTGTCAATTTGCAATTGAATAACTAAACTTAGCTCAATAAGTGAAACAATTTCTGTTTGGGAGATGATTTCTTTGTTGGAAAAAATGTAAGGTAATAAATCAAAACCTGTTGAAAAGCCTGTTTGTTTCCTTTCAAATGGGGCCACATTTGTAGGGAACATACTGAGTATGTGGGATGTGTCCATAAAAAAAAGCCAAATATTCTCTGCCAGTGCAAAACTGCTTATTCTGCTGCTGCCTTTGACTCTTGTTTAAGTTTTTGGTATTTCCCATAAAGCAACCTTTGCACTTTGTTTTCCAGGCGTGTTAGACTGACCAATGAAATACCAATCTGAAGCTTTTAAAAAGTCAATCAGACACGGTTTCTCTAATGTTTTTCCCTCCAGTTGGCACAGGGATAGATAAAACAGCCTTGGGCACTTCGGTTTGTTGAGATTGATTTCTATTTAAGTGTTATAAAATCTCATCCAAGAGAATCTTAAAATATGAAAGGAAATAAAAAAAAAGGAAAACCATCAACTAAACTAAATACATGAGGTTCCCACCTCTGCAGTGTTACCAGAGTGACTGGAAAATGTTCTGTACTTTGTACACTTTATTTTCTGCTATACTTTTCTTTTAAAATCTTAAATGAATTATTTACTTGCTTTGAAAGATGCAAAGTTGAGTTAAACTTCACAAAAAGTTAACTTTTTTTTTTGCACTGCATAAATACAACAAGATAAAATAAGTAATTCTTTAAACACAAAGGAGAAAATCTTGTATAAAGTGAATTCTTTTGATTCTTTAACAACAACACAATCAAAGAGGCATGAATGGATTAATTCATTATAAAGGAGGAACACCCCTCAGCATGTCCTGGTGTGAGGCTTCGACACCTGTTTGTTCATTTTACTCATTCTCTGTGTTCAGGCAGCAAACACATCAGACGATCAGACGCCCCTTTTTATAGCTCAATATTGATCTTGGATAGCTATGCAGAGTCTCACAGTAATTGAGTCTTATCTTGATGCTTGTACATTTAATGAGGTTAGCTGTGGCTGTGGGAAGGGGGGGTGAAACATAGCTTTTGTGACAGAAGCCAACAAAAAGCCTTACAAAATGATTTGACCAATTAAAACCTAAAAATCTGCAAGAATGTACCAACACAGCCACCGTGACACTTGAACAGACACAAGAAAACTCCTGGACTTTCATTGAGAAAAATAGGATGCAGTCACACTGGCAAACCGTACATTGATTAAGCATGCTTCAACCCTAAAGCCCAGTTTGTTTGGCCAGTGTGACCACAACTGTGCTGTGCTTGAGCACGATTCACTTCTTTGATTTGGCACACCTCAGAGAGGCTTTAGCACGGTTCACATCATGCAAAAGAACAAGCACACAACCAGCGCGTATGATCCATGAATTTAAACAAAAGCGGGTGTCTAAGGGCTGTGTTGGGCCAAACAAGTTAACACAAGCCAAAATGTCTCTGAAGTTGTAGCAGTGTTCTCTGTGTCTTATTGTGCTGACTGATGAGATTGTGCTTCATGTGAACAGATGCTTCACGATGAGGTAGGCAGGCCATGTATGCGCTTACATCATCGATGGAGTTAAGGCTGATTCATGCTTGATGCGTCCGTGGGGTCCGCGCGGCTTCCTGCAGAGGATTACGTCATTATCGCACCTACACCCAGAAAACTTCCGCAGTGTGAACACTCAAAATTTTCTAACCTGCTGAGCAGAGACGCGTGGACAAGACGGCCGAAACAGGATCTCCTCATAGTCAAAGTGCAGAAATACAAGCATCTGTATGATTTTTCAAGCAGAGATCACTGTGATAACCAAGTGGTTAACAATTCACGACGTGAAATTGCGGCCACTTTCGTCAGAGAAGAGAAATCGGTTAAAAGAACCGGGATAAATCTCTGAGACAGATGTGTCATGTTGTAAACAAAGGCAAACTTCTTTGACTCTCGTTTAATACTCTTGTAGAGGCCATTTTAAATTGTTTCTTGCAGAGAAAATTAATTACAGTTTTAAGTTCATATGAGTTTTTTGTTTTAAGTTCTAAGGATCAAATGTATTTAAATATATTAGCTGTAGAACAATTCTGTAGGTAGTTTATGTTAAATCACAGATTTATTTAGATTGTTTGAAGTGCTTGATTGTGGATGGAGTTTTGTTTATAGGGGCAGTCAGTGCAGGTGTGGGGGTCAGTCTTTTGTTTCATGCAGAGTGAGAGGAGTTCATGCCAAACGTTTTGTGACCGTGAGATGGAAAAAAAGGTCTTTTTATGTTGGATATTTCTGAGATGAGATTCCTAAGAAGTAAATGACAAAATGGATCTTGCATCTGTAAAGTAAATGGACCTTGGACTAGATTCGTGAGTACTGGACTTATTAAGGAAAAGTAAAAAAGTGGACACGCGTCAGGACAACAGCTGGCTCCTCTCATTCACGTGGCTTTTAAAACACAAGGCAGCATTTGCCACGACAACTCTGATAGATGCACTTTTGTGATACACCTAGGGATGGGTACCTTTCACATTTGAAACAATACGGTACCAATGCCCGGTACCTAGCAATCGGTACCGGTACTTAACGGTACCAATTTTCGGTACTTTTTTGTGTTTATGTGGTAAAAAATATCAATTTGTTTAATGATAGAATATAAAAATACTTGGATTTAACATATTTATTCTTCAATATATAACCTTACAATGCAGTGTTCATGTCCACCATGGAAAATCACCTACTCTTCCACTCCCTCACAGTCACAAGGATGCGTTTAGGTACCTAAACATGGTACCTTTTGGTTTTATCTGAACCAGTACCCAGTACTTTTGACAGAATTTGGTCGGTACCTATAAAAGTACCCAATTCGATACCCATCCCTAGATACATCGCCCCTGCACTTTGGGAAGGGACACCAGCGGACGCTGTGCAAGGTGTTAAAAAGCATAAAAGCCTGGCACATTCTCTTGTGCGGATCTTGTGCATTTGATTTCCACAAGTCAAATGTGCGCGGAAAGCATAACACAGCCTAAGTCTGGTTTATATTGTAGTAGTGTGACTGCTGGCAGTACATTCCAGCAGGGGAACGGCGCTGCAGGGGGGCAACCGTGCTTGGGTACAGCATGGTTTAAATGACCAGTGTGACCCATAAAGACCTTTGATGTATTGTTTTGCAAAAGCAAACAATATGAAAGACGGTGCACTTCATAGATCAGCCAAAACTTCAACACAACCTTGGCTTAGTACATGTTTTTAAAAAAGTGCATTGCGTCATGTTCCAAAATAACTGAATATACCTAATGTACAGAAAATGTATCCACAGAGCAGTGTGAACAATCCTCTTGGGCTTCTTAATATTCATAAAAATTAACTGCTCATGAGAAGAATCCATTTTATAAATCAAGATAACAAACAAAAACCAATATAAATATTCCATAAACGCAGTATTTACCTCCTGCTCATTGAGAGCAATGAAATGATTGTAAGGATAAGATAATCGAACAGAAACAGGAAGCCAATGCTCCTTTAACTGACTCTCCTATAGACAGCCTGTCAACATGTCTCTTGACCTTTGCCTCTCAGTCGCCCACCCTCTGCCCACATTTAGCTAAGCTATGCATGCAATAAGAGGGGGAGGAGCAGCAATGCATGAAAAAGCTGAAATATCTCATTTATCTGATTGTCAGCCGTCTCCCTGTCTGTCCTGTTGACAGTCACCGAGGGGCTCAGTGTCATTTGGAGGTGAGAGCAGCATGAGCCAACCACAGAAAATATTACTTCTTATTCAATAGATGTGAAATGATTGACAGGCTCCAATTGCTTTGCCTGACCTTGGAGGACTGGTGCTTAGACTGAAGTTAGCATTTTGTGTGGGTGTTACACTGTGGCCCTGCAGTCTCATCTTAAACAGTGTAGCTTCTTGTTTTTCTCGGCCTTGTATTTTCAGACAGAAGTTTAAAGCATGAGAAGTTCTGGAGGACTGGCTTTTGTGATGTAACATGACTATTTATGGCATCAGGCAAAAGGAGAAGTATTAAAACTGGGGGGATACAAAATGAGGAGGAAACTTTTGACATTTCTAAATTAATTTGACTTCCTTTTCAAAAAACATCTCAGGTGACTGATTCATGTTTTTCTCCAACATTGTTTAACAACAACAGGAGCTCTGAATCCCACTAACACTACATTTATGTTAATGTCCTAAAGTGTGGTTGAACATTACGCTGATGACTTTGTCCTTTCCAGATGTACATACATTTTCTTTTGAATAACTGCAATTTTTTTCAATGAATTAACAAGTTTTTCATTGATATATCAGAAGATATTGAATATTTTCAATTAATGTAGCATCTGTTACTAAACTATAGTGTGAGACACACTTTTAGCGTGTTTCCTTGACTTATGATCTGAACACTCAATGATCACAAGAGTTTCAAATGAATTTAGTGTCAATTATCTTAGTTTTAACAAGAATAACTTTTAGAAGCCATGAACACAGAGTTAAGTCAATAAGTTTCCTTAAACTATTTTTTTTCTGTTAAACTTTAAAAAGTTGTGTAAGTGATAAAGCGACATGACCAACTCTTCTGTCTCCGAGATTTATTGGCAAACTGAGTCCATTTGAATAAGTGGATTTCCTACAACACAAAACTTTTTAATGCTAGTGTTCTTGATTTAGCAACTATGATACCGGGTCATTAAAGTTATCCCAAGTGTACAGAACATCCAAAGCTGTGCTGTCTGATACTTAGAGGGTATGAATAATCATGCACTAATTTTAGATGCAACAGATGATATGGCATCAAGGTCATGAGTGGTTTGATGGACAGTATGTGGTGTCAGGCAACAAAATGTGCTTTGCAAAGTCAATGAGAATTCACACTTAAAGAGTTAAAACTGTTTCAATTATTCAGGATATTTGACATACAAGTTTGCAAAAACATTATGATTAAAACTAATATGGAAAGATGATGTTTCATAAGCACAGACTGTATAAAACGTGGACATAGCGATGTCACCCATCTGTTCTTAAAACCGTGAAATGAAGCCAATACACGGTGAAATCAGCATTTTAGACCCAAGCCATTTTTGAACCAGGCTGTAAACATGCTTTTTAATGCCATAAAAGTCTGTTTTTTATGGCTGGGTGTGTACGTGACTTCTGGTCTTTCTGCAGCCAGCCTCAAGCAGATTCTCGATGAACAGCAACTTTTAGCACTTCCGCATAGGCTTCATTTTTACTGACCGAATTTTGTCCCTTATTCATTACATTAAGACAGTCTTTACAATGAATACTGGATAAAATGGAGGTTAATTGTGGGATTAAACTTGCTTTTTTTGTAAACAGAAGAAAATGACATGTATCTCTTCTCATTTAAAGATGCATGAGGAGGATCTGTTTCATATGACTGCCACGCCACTTTCTGGCTCGGGGTCTCACACACAATGTCTTAAATTAATTTTAGCGAGGTGTGTGTTCGTTTTAGAATTAAACAGAGAGCCGATTGAAACAAAGACAACATTTTACTGGATACAACGCGCCAAGGCACGGTATTTATCAGTGCATAGTGATACGGTTTGAAACATGACATCAAGCAAATGTTGCAGTAGCCTGGTATATGTAGTGCTATTGGCAGCCCGGTGCTGCGACGTATCTGTAGGCTAACGTGACAAGTAAACACTGTCAGTTTGTAAGTAGTTTAGTAGCTGTCTTTATTTAGCTCGGCTGGCAGCCTGGTGCTCTCAGACGCGTCTGTAATGTTAATGAATGATGTTAATAAATAACGTTAATGAATCCTGGTCATGTCCTGCCAGTCATCTACCAAGCAGAGCTAACGTAACCTCACTCTTCTTCTATTGATAGACTCTCTGTAATATCGGTGCTGATAACCTCATCTTAAAGTCTGGATTACGATCAGGCATGTATCTAGAAAGAAGACTTTTTTCAAGATAACTTTCAAACTCCTCACAGCCCCTTTAAGCTAGGTCAAACTGAGTAGCAGTATAACCTGTAAAGCAGTGGCGACCCTGGGGCTGAAGCCTTATTTTGTTTACTCAAATCAGACTATGATGGAGGTCAGCACATATCAAGGTGTCTTTAATCTCAGCATGAGACGTGAAGTAAAAGAAGTAAAAGACGTGTGCTGAGATGTCCACAAACAGTTTTTCTTGGTTTGTGAAGTTTCCTTAATTTCTCTGAGTCACTGCCTTCTCCCCTCCTAACCCTCAGAGTCCCTTTTCACTCCCTCCCTTCTCCTCCCTCTTATCTCCCCACATACAGACAAATCACGCACACACATTAAGGAACATACTGAGTGCCTGTGGTGCAATGAAAACATCTATCCCAGTGGAGTCGGTCCCAGTGGCCTCGGCCGAGTGTGTGTGGGCTGATGAGGTGAAAGTAATCTAAATGGTGTTCTGAGCAGCCGAGGTGGGCACACGACATACACACTTCTTGTAAATTCTATCATTGCGCCTCCATTGTGGCACACGGGCCTTTCCAGAGGACGCCATCGCTCCAAAGGGGGTGAAAATATCGAAAATGAGTTGAACCCCCTCCGAGATGGGGGGTCACGGCACTCCTGTGCAATTTTCTGTCGCTCCCTCTCTGGGGTCAGTAATTGAGCGTCAGAAATTGGAGAAATTGCCACAAGTCGAAACAAAGTCACAAAACGGCTTTATTTTCTCAGTCCTATATGAAGAGGGAAGACGCCAACTGGGAACAGATGAGAGGGCCAGAAGGTGGTTTTATGTCTGTCCGTGTTTGCTCAAAACACAAAACAAATGTGCGTCCCTGTGTATGTGTGCAGTCTGGCAGTTGTTCAGAGGCAGTAATTTCCCTTGTCGTATATATTTGTGTTAGTAAAGATGCTCTTGCTGGTCCCTGAGCTGGTTTCCAAATGTAGAGCAAAGCATCTCCCTACACGCTACTTCAGCTCGGCGGCTAAGTGCAACTTGTTTTTATCTTCAAGGACAAGGTGACCTCACACTGATGACACCAAAAAAGGGAGAAATTGAGAGCATTTGATCTACTGGGGATATTACAGAAGACAAATACGCATCGTCCCATCAGCAAAGAAACACGACCAGTGTTTGATGCCATGTGAGAGTTTGGAAAGCTTTGCAGTTGTTGGCAGGGACATTAAAGGACATTTTGGTCAAGGCTGTGTGCTTTAACTTATGAAAGAAGATATAGAGGGGTGTACTGATTTGGCTACACTGGGAGTTTCTATAAATGATTCAAATGTGCAGCAATAGAGAGTACATTAGATTACTTATCTCCAAGATCCAAATACAGCTCTTCCCATACTCATGTCAGTTTTAGATGACTATTGTAAGATATCTGGCTATAAACCAAACATCACAAAAACACGGTGGCACAACGGTTAGCGCTGCAGCCTCACAGCAAGAAGGTCGCTGGTTCGATTCCCAGCTTGGCCGGTGGGCCTTTCTGTGTGGAGTTTGCATGTTCTCCCCGTGCATGCGTGGGTTCTCTGGGTACCCCGGCTTCCTCCCACAGTCCAAAAACATGCTCATCAGGTTAATTGGTCACTCTAAATTGTCCGTAGGTGTGAGTGTGTGTGTGAATGGTTGTCTGTCTCTGTGATTGGCTGGCGACCAGTCCTGGGTGTACCCTGCCTCTCGCCCAATGACAGCTGGGATAGGCTCCAGCCACCCGCGACCCTGAACATGATGGGCGCTAATTTCGTGGCGCAGTGCAGGGGGCGCAAGCCTGGTGCACCCTGCGCAGTGTTAATTTCATGCGGCGCACCGCCGTGCGCTGCCAATTTGACAATTTGGTAGACCGTCTGCGCAGAGATGGGTGTGACGGCGCGCCAGGGGGAGTTGACGGCCAAGGTTATGATAGTTAACTAAAACTAAACTAAAAACGAAAACTAAAATTCAAAATACATTGCAGTTAACTCAAACTAATAAAAACTAGAAAAGAAAACAAAAACGATAAGTAAACTAAAACTGAATCTTGTGTTCACAAAACTAACTGAAACTAACTAAAATGATAGAGAAAATGTCCTTAGTTATAGTTTTTGACGACAATATTAATAGCCTTTAGGATTTAAATTAATCTGACACATTCTCCCAACCAATTTTAGACAGTTTTAGGCAGTTGTCAGTGCCGCACAGCACCATCATAGCGACGCATAGGGACGAGCTTGTTTACTGCACCGACTGGCTGTGCGCTGTGCTGCAACCAAACGTGGTGGAGCGATGAATCAGAGCATCTGTAATAGTTTAACTGTTACAGAGTCCAAGTTTTTACTTATTGAAGCTCATATTATATTATGTAATTTATGTCAACAATATTTTATATAATTTATGCTTGTATTTTTTATACTAAGTTTATATTATTTTTTCTTGTGTTTAAGGCAGCAGCCAACATTTCGGTATCAGCATTGACTGAGCAGTGAGCACTATGTTGGACTTGAAAATAAACAGCATTACAAAAAAATGTACTCTGACCTAGAAATAGAAATAGAAATAGAAATAGAAAATACTTTATTTAACCCCGAGGGGAAATTCAGGAGTCACCGCAGCATTTAAGAAAACAAAAGTAAGAAAGAGTATAGAAAGTGCAAAAAGGTCCACAGGAAAATAGATGACGACATCCTGTCCACCACTCTCCAGCCCAGCCAGTCTCCACCTCCACAGGGTCCAGGACTGAGCTTCTTCAGCACTCTGTTCAGTCTCTGTCTCCTGGATCCTGTCTGCTCTCAGCAGGCGAAGCTCCTCCAATGTGGCACCGGCGTCCGATGTCAGCTCCGTCAGCCACGTCCGTGAACAGCACGATGCCGCTGGGTTAGCACAGCTAGCTCGTCCATCCCCCGGAGCTAGATCCCACGTTCCCAACAACGATGGATGGAAGGACAGGTCCACGTCGTCACCTCCCAGCTCACATCCGAGAACCAGCACATCGTCCTCACCTCCTCCTCCTCAGCTTGAGGGAAATCATCAAGCCCTACACTAGTTAGCATTGACATGCTACAGGCTGCTAACAGCTAATTTTGCATGTAAACAATGCAGCCATGGTTACATGTAGGATCTCCAGACAAACACAGGAGAAAAGTAGTAAAAAATATCGCCGAAGCCACAAAAAGTTTGGTGTCCGTGACCGACAATGAACCATACAAAGTGATGATCCACTCCAAATACAAAGATGACGAAAAAGAGACAAAAAAATTACAAGAAACGGACAAAGAAGAGAGAGCTGCTGCAACAGGCAGCTACTTGGGTAGCGCCTAGCAACGGAACGACCTTTTTGACCTTTTTGAATCCTGCACCTGGTTAATAAGGTATGAAAAACACAACTCACTGAATTTCTTTTACAAACTCAGTACTACAGTAACATTAAATAGTCATTACCGTTATAGTGTCCAGGAGCCGTTACAAGGAAGTGGCTACAACCCAACGCACCAACACTGGAGGACTGGCAAGAAAGTATTCATGAAATCTATAATATGGAAAGACTGACTTTTGCTTTCAAACTACAATCTGAAAAAATTTAAGAAGATGTAATTGGATTACGAAAAAGAGACGAAAAAAATGACAAGAAACGGACAAAGACGAGAGAGCTGCTGCAACAGGCAGCTACTTGGGCAGCGCCTAGCAACGAAAAAAAAATAGAATAGAATAGAATAGAATAGAATAGAATAGAAAATACTTGTCTACAGTCTCTTTTTCGTAATCTTTATATTTGAAGAGGATCATTACTTTGTATGGCTCATTTGTTGGTCGTGGACACCAAACTTTTTGTGGCTTCAGTGATATTTTTACTACTTTTTCTCCAGTGTTTGTCTGGAGATCCTACATGTAACCATGGCTGCACTGTATACATGTGAACTCAGCTGTTAGCAGCCTGTAGCATGTCAATGCTAACTGGTGTAAGGCCTGATGTCTTCCCACAAGGTGAGGAGAAGGAGGTGAGGACGACGTGCTGGTTCTCAGGTGTGAGCTAAGAAGTGATAACATTGACCTGTCCTTCACTCCATCGTTACTGGGAATGTAAGATCTTCCTCCAATAAGATGGACCAGCTAGCCATGCTAACCCAGCAACAGAGGGAATACCAGAAGGCAGAGTAGCATCATGCTATTCACAGACATGGCAAACAAATCTAACATCAGGCACCAACGCCATATTGGAAGAGCTTCGCCTGCTGAGAGCAGACAGGATCCAGGAGACAGAGACTGAACAGAGTGCTGAAGAAGCTCAGTCCTGGACCCTGTGGAGGTGGAGACTGGCTGAAGTGGACAATGATGGACAAGCCGTCGTCATCTATTTTCTTATGGACATTTTTGCACCTTCTATTAACTTTCTTACTTTTGTTTTCTTGATTGCTGCTGTGACTTCAATTTCGTTTTTACAATGAAAATAAAGTTCTATTCTATTCTATTCTATTCTAGTTGAGTTGAGTTGATTTGAATGACATTAAACTGAGTTGAGTTGAGTTGAATTACATTAAACTGAGTTGAGAGATTTGAATGTAAACACAGAGTTCCGTCAGAACACGGTCACAGTAAGGAGTTCCAACAGCACTGTGACCTCACAGAACATGTTCTACAGTTTTCAGACTAGACCAGCATTTCAGTTCACATTTCTTTACAGAGACGAACTCTATCGAGCGCTCACCTGCACGAAGTACGAACCATTTACAGTGAAACTTCCAACATTTTCCTTCCACCTAAACTGAGACTGACTGACTGAGTCCAGAAAGCTCAGAGGAAGAGAAACAACCTTCATTCAAAAAATAATTCATTTGACGACGTCTGATCCTAGACAGGTAAGTTAGTGAGCTGTGCCCACACTTTAAGGTCATGTTGTTTAAGTTTTTTTATTGAGTAAATATATTCAAAAGAGGTAAATAGTTTACAAATTGAGTTTACTCTGCTGTTAATAAGTTAGTTAATCTGATTTCCTTGGGGACGAGGTGTAAACTGAAGAGCTTTAACTTCTGGATACCCAGTGTTTTTATTAGCAAATCTGATTGACATCTATATTTGCATTGAATATCAAAATTAATGAAGCCAATCGTTGTTATCATTTTCAGACTCCTGTTAAAAACTTGAAGTCTGTGTTGTTGTTTTTTCGGATCACTTGTGGGCAAAGATTCACATCATATTGCTTTCTTGGTCTTGTCCTGTAGATGCTACAACAGAAAAAAAATACATATATATCAGATCTGATCAAAATGTGTTGCTCACAGCAAACATTTACTGATGAGAACGTGGGTTTGTAGGGGGAGGGAAGGGTCTTTCAAAAGCCTTTAGCTAAAAACAAAAGCAACTAAAATGTTGGTTTACAAAGACAACAGATAATAAATTTGGTTTTTAAGCTGTGAATCATGTAAAGCTTCAGAGGAACAAAATGAAGCCTGAGAGGAACATGATATCTCCCCTTCAAAGAGTTCCTCTCCATCACTTCAGCACAGTCTAACGTTTTCTGATGTTTGTGTTTTTCTGCTTTAGATTCCTGTTTCTCTTGACTCCAACAACAAAGAAACAGAGAAAATGGACAAAGTCAGCGCCACTACTGCATGTCCCACAACCTCTGAGATGGCAGAGACAAACAACACTGTCCAGAAGGAAACCACAGCTGATCTCAATGAGTCCAAGAACCTAGACGCTGTCCTGAATGAGGAAGACATCACCAGCTCTCATGCTGCCTCACCAACTGAACAGGACGGGGACTCCTGGTCAGACAGCGAAGATAGCTGGGATGGTTACACCAATTCAGAGTGTTCCTCTGACTATGAGATCTCTGAAACCATCTCATGTCTCGATCAGAATCTCGATGAGGAGATTTCAAAGGCCTGCCAAACCTTGTTCCCAGAAGACCTGGAGACTGAGGCAGAAGACAAAGACAAAGAGGAAGACCAAACTTTGGAAGCAGAGTCAGCCTCTAGACTTTCCATCAGATCAGAGGCATCATGGGCCTCAGTAAAGTCTGTATTATCTTGGGCTACCTCCAGATGGTCCTCTTCATCCTCCATCCACACATTGCCCGAGGTTTACCAGAAAATGAAGGACAATGAGTCAATCACCAGCAGTGACAACCTTGGCTATCCTTTCCTTGACCTTAAAGAGGACGCTGTCTTTACCCCTGAAGAGGTCACTGTCCTTGATCTTGAAGACGATGCTCCGAAAGGGATCGAAGAAGAAACAGGGGTCACTGAGGAACTAAACTCTGACCCATTCAGCCTTAAGGTCATTGTGGTCTTCAAAGACAAACCAGAGGAAGGAGGGTTTTTACAGAGGAGGAAGAGGAAGAGGAGCTTTTTAAAATGGAGAGCATGGAGAAAGATCAATCCAGCTCCAGAGAATAACGTGGATGGTGAAATTAATTCAGCCAGTCCTGGGTCCACAGCTTGCAGGTCTGTCGATGACAAACAGGACTGTGCTTGTCCACAAGAGCCACCGTCCTGCAGTGGTGCAGTCCACGAGTCCATTCCTTTAGTCCTGGAGGACTTCACAGAGACTAATGACGAGGCACAATCAGAAGCTGAACCTATGGAGCCGTTTTTGACTCAGACCGGCTCAGACCCTCAGGTTACATCATGTGAAGTGCCAGAGGACACATCAGTGGCTGAGGGGACAAGTTCACACATGGACAATTACCAGCCCAGCTATCCTGAGCCTCTAGAGCGCTGTGAAGTGACTGAAGACCCTGAGCCTGCAACCAAACCCAGGAAAAAGACATCCCTCCTGATTCACATCAGAAAAGTCTTCTCAAAGGTAAGGATGAATATACATCCAAGCTAATAATCATTTTGTCGGCTCAAGAAGCACCTTTCGATGTAAAGATTCTTTTGTGCTGCAGCTGCATCATTTTAATATTATTTTTTATTGTGAAACAATAAAGGGATCTGTCCTTTTTTTGTTTTCTGAACTGTGAGCTTTATATATTCATGTATGTTGTGTCTGTTTTCATACTTTCAGAAAAATAAAGAGGAGAAGCCAAAGGGGGCAGAGAAGACGGATTCAGCTGAAAACGTCATCAAACAGGAGAAGAAGAAGGAAGAGAAGAAGACCAAGGGTCCCTCTTTCTGGGCACGGCTGTTTCCCTCCAGGCGTTGCCAAGTTGTGCCTTTGAACCAAAGAGCAGAGCTTAAACTGGAGACCCATGTCTCCTTCTGTACATTCTCCTCCTAAATGTACCCTGAATAAAAAGCAAAAAAAAAAAAAATATATATCATTAAGGGATATAAATCTTTATTCTTTCAGAGTAACACTAACACAATAAGGGTTGTTTGGATCAAATCAGTCTGAAGTTTTACATTAAGTGTGTGTATCTGTTTATCTAACGTGTGTTAAGTGTCTGAATAAATCATGGATTTAGTCTCAGTGAGGTCAACAGGTTTCTGACTAACAACACCCTCTCTTGAAACATGCTAACAAGCTGCTGCTTTATTTGAGTTTGTAGTGAAATCCACAGGTAATGTCTCATCTTTAACCTCTCTTCATGCTTAGATGTAGCTAATGTCACGTCCATCGTCTCACACTCCACCCTGCGGTAAACTCACCTCTTAGAGAAATCCAAGTGTGAAAATCATTTTGCTGTACACAGAGTAATTGATGCTCTGTAATCTGATCTCTCATTATTAGAGCATTGTGTTTTTACAGACAGACATTGTTCATGGTAAAAGCCCTCCAAATGTGGATCTATTCATAGAAATGTGTTGGTTGCAATTATATAAACCATCAACCTTTCTCTGGGGCAGGGTGCAGAACAAAAGAAACACGAGGCAAGTGATGTTAAAATGAACATTTATAATGACTCTTTGTTGCCGTCGCAAAAATAATCTTTAAAAAAACAATTCAATTATTAACACTGACATGCTGACTTCACTGGTAGTCCACGAGTCATAAAACTAAACTAAAACTAAGCCTTGTTGCAAAAATCAAAACTCAATAAAAACTAGAATGCCCTCTCTAAAACTAATTAAAACTAAACTGTAATGGAAAATAAAATGTCAAAACTAACTAAAACTAAACTATAATGAAAAATCCAAAACTATTATAACCTTGTTGACGGCGCAACAGGGGGAGGTGTCAGCAGATTCGTGTTGGGGCAGTGACAATTTTGTGCCAAAAACAGTGCAGAAAGTGCGTTGAAAGCTCGCTAGCTCCAACCTGGTCTATCCTCGGCGCAAAGCGGAGCGCACCCTCCGCAGCTGTAATTTGGTGACAGGCGCACATGTGTGCACATGTCATCAAAGCCTCAGACGCAGG
Organism: Halichoeres trimaculatus; assembly: GCF_033239565.1. Classification (NCBI taxonomy): domain Eukaryota; kingdom Metazoa; phylum Chordata; class Actinopteri; order Labriformes; family Labridae; genus Halichoeres; species Halichoeres trimaculatus. The sequence goes on along the minus strand of NW_027437184.1, from coordinate 6,064,743 downwards.
TTTCCAGAGTGTCAGGCACATTTTAATGCAATAAACAATCACAGTAATCACTATTTAATGTAACTGTCTGAACCGGCATATACATTTATATCTATATTAACTGTCCCGTCACATCTGATGTCAGATTAAAGTCGTTTGTCATAATGGAAAGTTAACCTGACTATAAACAATAAACAGCCTTAACATCTGATACTGAGTATATATCTGGCTTCTCTCATTTCATTTAATTCAAAGAAAAGAGTGAGAGAAAAGACGAAGAAAAAAGAGAAAAAATAAATGTATGTCACTCAGGATTTACCCGTGGTTTCCCATATTTCTCTGTTTTAGTCTTTATTTTTAATGTGATTTAAAAAGATGGAGCACATTATTGTAAGGAGGATGAGGTGGAGACACTGGGAGAGTATACAGTATATCACCAAAGGCTCTGCTTGGCGATGACAAACCAGGAGTGCAGGTGGATCAAAAGTATTCTGAATAAATAAGCCAGCTGTGTATCTGTCTCTTCATTTTGTACTCCTATTAATGACAAAGGAACAGATAACATCTGTCCCGGGAGCTGGCCCACAGTGAGGCACTTCGTGTCCTCCGATGCGCCCCGCCGTCCATTCTCCTGCTGCAGGGACAGCAGCTCTGACCGTCTCGGCTACCGGCTCTTTCCTGTACACTATTTCCGCGGGGGATCAGTCAGACCAATCAGACGCTGCGCCTCGGCCGCAGGGTATTTAAAGGCGAGGAGAGGCGCTCATTCGATTGGTGAAAACAGCGCTCGGACGTGTTACACCCACTCACGGCTTTTCTCCTCCCTCTCTGCCTCTCTGCCTCTCTGCCCCTCTGCCTCTCTGCGTGGAGGGAGGCGTGGATGCGCACCTCTGCGCTCCTCTGTGCCTTGACTGCGCCTCTCTTGGCACTGCAGGAAACTTGCAAAGTGCGCCGGTCACGCCCTGTCTGTGCGGCGAATGCCGGCCCAGGGCAGGTGTGACTGCGCTTGCGCCTGGTCCACGAAATTGGAGCCCGTTAAGTGGTTCAGAAAATGAATAAAAGAATTTTTGGACAATGTCCTAGGTAGAGGCGACTTCTGGTCATGGTGGAGTGAAACTGATATGGACATGTATGTTGATATGTAAAGAGATATAATTACTGAGAAGCCCCTATATATTATTTTTGTTGGTTTATGTTTTGTCATGCTTTTTGTTTGATAAAACTACACAAAAGCTAAAAAAAAAGGTTAAAAAAAGGAGCAAAATTTTCCTAAAAATCGTTCTGGGTGTAAGTCATTGAATAAATGAATCATTACAGAAGTCACTTGCCTCATTCTGATCTATCTCAGGATAATTTAATTGGAAGCCTTGATAACAAAAGTGCTGCACAGTACAACACCACAAGACAAAGAAATCCTCTGATCACAGTTTGAGACAATTTATCACACCAGAAATCCAAAGATCAAAGCTGAAAAGCAGATTTATAATTTATTTTGAATCCTGGCAAAAAGATGTATTTTCAGATTCACCATTTTCACTTATCCCTTTTTAGAGGAACAATTTAATTTCACTTTATCCGTCCCTGGGCATGCTGATATATTCATAGAAAACAATAAGCGTTCTTCCACATGCATACAGTCTGAATCTTGGCAATTTCTTTCCTCTGGCTTTGCAGTATCTACAGAAATGTAATCTGTGTGTCTGTATTAAAATTCATGAGGGCAGATAAGAAGAGGCTTTCATTAGTGTGGGATTCTGGTTTTTGGGGGAGAAGTCAAAATACTCCCAGCAGCACTTTTTAGGATCTGTTCTGAGGTCAGCAAAGAGAGGTCATGGAGGCTCATATGACTTACAAAGATCTAGATATGCAATAAAAGAACGCTCTATTTTCAACTTTTCCTCCTCATGAGCTGCAGATTTTAGTTTCTGCAGACTTCAGACAAAAATGTCTGCTCAACTTTGGTCTCTGCATAACCAAACCACTAAAAAAACCAACAAACCAGCTCTAAATTCACATAATAATTTCAATAAAAAAGATGAAACTAAATCAGCACTTAGCTCTCCTAAATTCCTCTTCCATATTTCATGTGTATCTACAGCTGCCCAGTCTAAACAACAAAAATATAAATTTATTTCTCCAACCCAAGTCTGCAACAGCTTATGTAGATAATCCATCATTTACAAAGTCATAAAACAAATATTTATAGCTTCAAACATTCGGATAACAGTTTTACTGACAGATGGTTGTGCATGTTGTTCTAAAACATCAGGGCGCTGAGGTCTCTAAGTTTTGTTAGAGCAGACCAAACAATTCATCACACGACAGGTGGGTGGGTGGAGCTAAAGTCAGCTCAGGGCCGCAGAGCTGGGTTGGGACAGATTTTATTTTGATGGACTGACTTTGTTGAGGAAACAGTGTTAAAAATTCCTCTCACAGCTGGTGGGAAAATATTATGATGGAGGGAACATGTTACTGAAATTTTTATACCAGCAGTTGCCGTACATGTGAAAAATAAAGCTGTTACAGTATGCTGGTAAATCAACTTATTTGAATCCGAGTTATTTTCACAAAAGTATTTACAGAGCACATTTAAAACAACCAAAGTTGACCAAAGTGCTGTAAAGACTTAAAACAGCACAAATAACATGCTGCAATACTAAGATACACAAAAACATAGAAGCATAGGAAATAAAATAAAAAATAAAAGAGAATAAAATTAATCAAAATCAATTAAAAATTATGCTAGATGTCTCTGGCAAAGCTCTGTTACCTTTAGTTTTTTTGTCTGGTTTTGGGGGTGACAAGAAGCAGCTGACCAGTCTATCTCAATGTCCTATCAGGGACAGGGTTCAAATCCATTTGGAGCTGAAAAAACAAACAATAAAATTTTAAAATCTTTTTCAAAAGCAACTGGGAGCCAGTGCAGGGAAGCTATGACAGGGAATGTGGTGCTGTTTGTGTATATAACATAACAACAAGTTCAGCAGTCAAATTCAAAAAATGTTTTTGAAAATTCATTAAATTTCTTTAAAAATTAAAAAAAAAAAAAAAATTATTTCTTTGTAAAACAGTTTGAAATTGTTGCATTTGCATTTTGGAAATTAAAAAAAGAAAATTGCCACAATTTAAATTGTTAAATTTCATTCTAGAAAAGGATTTTTTGTTTGATATTTTTTGAAATTTTTGGCATATTATTTAAATTTCTTACTTTTTTTAATTTTTGCAATTTTATAAATTTCAAAATTGTAAGAAATTTTTTGCATTTTTTTTTGAATTTTTACACTTTCATGAAATATTTGCAAATTCATTAAAATAAACCGCTCCATAAGGACGTTCCGCTCAGTACAGTGCTGTATTTGAACGAGTACAGTAAGTTTACGTTAACCGCTGCACATGGCTCTTTAATATTCACGTCAGTGCTCGTCTATGATTGGCTGAGCAGGGAAGGCGTTTTAATATTCATGAGGAAAGTGGTCTGTGATTCGTGCTTTGCGATCATGTGTATATCATGTGGACATAACGTCTCACGGTGAACCAATCAGAAGATGAATATCAAAGAGCTTCCGTAGCCACAGGACCTTGTGTCTGAATTGTGCATCATGGCTGCTGCTTACGACCAACCGGAGCTTGAAGAGCCTCCCCCCTCGCTGTTTAATGGCAAGTTTTTGGTTTAATAAACATGCTAAACATGCAAATGGTTTCCATTGTTCCATACTGTACCGAAAATGTACCGAACCGGGACCCTAAAACCAAGGTACATACCGAACCGTTATTTCTGTGTACCGTTACACCCCTACGTTTAATGTAATTACTAGAAAAAACTTTTTGTTTAGATAATTATTCACTAGTCTTAAACCATGTATGGAATCTTATACACTATTGTGTAAGTTACAAAAATAAAGTAGATTTTGTGGCTCTAGAATGACTTTAAACTAGGTGAGCTGAAGCAAAATGGCTTCTATGGAAGTAAAGGTTGCAGGGCCCTGCATCATGCTAATCACACATCAAAGCATGAATGTTTATTAGTATTTAAATTATTCAGCTATCTGATTGTGTATTACCAGAAAGCCTGATAGTGCGTTTCATCACTATCTTATTCCTCGATAACAGAAACATTGGGCCGAAAGCTGGCTTATGTTGGGCACTTACTTCATTGAAAAACAAATAAAGGTGCCCACACTCTTTATCAGCAGTCTGGCACTGACAAACCTCCTCCTAATTAAACGTGAGGACAGAAGTGGAGTGCCACGGTCTTCTCTCTCTTAAGCGTATGTCATGCTGTCAACTAAAATTTGTTTTGTGGCGGGGATTAGACTGTGACTGCAGGCTTCTTGACAAGGCTTCAGGCGCTCGGTTTCTAAGCACCAGCTGGTCACTTATTAGCTCTGGCATGCATTGGAAGTGCTATTGATGCACAGCTAATGGAGAAAAACAGTCTCAACTTCAGAGCCTATTTGCTCTGCTCATTGCCAGAGATACAACCGCAGGTTCTGTTATTATCATCAGAAAAAAGCTTGAGACGCTTCAAAGTCAAATAATTTAAGCCAAATCAAACCGTAAAAGAAAATCTCAAAACACCACACCATGTTGGAGGGTTAAATTCACCTTTCCAACAAAAATATTGCAAGTCTTTTAAATCATGGGTGACTACATTTGAACAGAAGATATCCTGCAATAACCAGAAAATAAGAAGCCAAGGCTGCAATCAAATCCATGTAAATAAGTCTCCTATCTAATTTTCTTATTTAAGTCATAATCAAAGTATGACACAATCAACTGCTGGTTGCAGGAACAGGCTGAAATTCACCGGTCAACCATCACTGAACCCCCTCATGTGCGGTCACAAGCTCCTGGCAGTGGCTTAAAGAGTGATTTCACAGACAAGCAGCCAAGATGATATTTCTCGGCGGGGTGGCTGCTCTCACCCGACGTGATAGAGAAGTGTATTGAAAGAGCCCAGCCATTTGAAAGGACCTTGATATGAGGCCGCGGCTCTTTTGTATCGCGAGGAAGGCAGCAGAATTCGGGAAAACATGAAGGATACCCCCTGGAGAAGTCCAATATTAAGGGTAACTGGAACTGGAAGAGCTGAAAAATAACACAGTTTATTTACACTTTACATCTTCTCTTCCACTTCTTTCCTGTGATAATCCTGATGTCAGTACATGAGGATTAGCAACAGTTAGTTCACTGACCTCTTTCACAAAACAACTGGTCGGTTACCACATTATTTGTGTGTGGTTAACGAACAAGCCTCCATATTTGACCTCGACTTGGATATATTTTTCTCTTGCACACGTACAAAAAGATGTGTTGCCTCAATGAGATGTAGTAGGATAAAGAAAACAGAGCAGATGTTTGTCATGGTAAAAGAAAAAGATGAAAGTAAAAGGATTACGCTCCTTTTGTTGTCAGAAAAACAGTCTGTATACAAGTATGTCTTTGGAGACAACAGATTATCACTGTTCTTTACTATCAGCTGCTTTCAAGACGTAAATAAGTCTTGTACATCATTCATTCCTTTCCACATATTTCCCTTCCTTGGTATCTATTCCTCTTTGATCTCTATCACTCTTTTGTCTTATAAGAATCCTTATTATCTCTGTACCACAGCCCTTTCTGTCCTCCCTTTTCACCTCTTTTTATTATAATGTTTTATTCATCTTTTTACCTGTGTCTTCTTTTATTTTGTTCCTTTTAATAACTTTAAGAAAAAAAGGATGATATTGCCTTTGGGTGTCTTGGAGACTTCACAGCACGGGAACAGGACAGAACATAATAATGTCCCGCGAAGATGACCTGAAATCTTTTGGGGAAAACTTCTAATTAAAATGTGCTGAAAATTTGCTGGAAATTGTGTCATAACTTAGTGTATTAAGTCGTGATAAGTAGCGTAAAGTATTTGACCAACAGATTAAGACTCGGTTTAATTTACAGGGACTGTGAGGAGTTTGAAAGTGATCTCGAAAAAGTTTCCCTTCTCGATATATGCCTGATTTCAATCCACACTTTAACAGGAGAGGTTACAGGTTATTTGAAATTGCTACTTCTTAGCTTCCTGATCTGGTCGAGCGGGACCAGATTGATTAACGGCACATCTAGGTTTCTATGACGACACCATGCCAGCTGACAAAGTTTAGTAGTGAGAAGAGAGATCTGTGTTTGTCTCTGCTGAAAACAATTTCTGTGATTAATTTAGTAGTGATGGTGGACACTGGAGCCTAACTGTCAGACAGAAAAAGGAAAGAAGAGCAGAAGAAAGATAAACAGGAGAGAGATAGAGCACAAGCTAAAGGCTAACACAAGGGCTACACTGCTAAACTGTTTGTGCTAATGTCCATTCCAACCCAGAGTCAGCAGTTATTCTGCAGTGGTCTGTTCAAACTTGAGAGTCTATCAATAAAATGAAGAGTGAGGTTACATTAGCTCTGATTGGTAGATGACTGGCAGGACATGACCAGGGGTCACTAACGTTACACATTACAGACATGTCTTAGAGCACCGGGCTGCCAGCTGCGCTAAATATAGACGCTACTAAAGTACTCACAAACTGACAGTGTTTACTTGTTGTCACGTTAGCCTACAGGTAGGTCGGCACACCAGTCTGCCGATAGTGCTACATTTGGCCCACTGCTACAACGTATTGCTTGATGTCACGTTTCAAACTGTAGCGCTATGTAACTGTACTGATAAATACCTTACCTCGTTGTGTTGTATCCAGTAAAAAAATATCTTTAACAAAGGAAATTTGTTTTGATCTCCATTTAATTCCAAAAATATACACACACCTCGCTAAAAGTAATTTACGACAGTGTGCGGAGACTCCGGGCCAGAAGGTGGCGAGGGAGTCCAACCAAAACCTTCCTCATAGCATCTTTAAATATTTGTTTGTACCAAATCTTAAGATAGATCTTTCTAAGGGGAGACAAAATATTGCTTTGGAGCTCTCAAAGTAAGGCACTCTACGGTGTTAAAAGTCCTATAATTTGCTTACCACAAAAGAAACAACTGGCGCAGTATCAGTGGATCTGAAACTTGATTCAGTGAACACAGACACTCACTGTCTCTCTGACTGTCATTAAAACACCTAACTTTGAATCTTTTACTCAAGATTACATCATTTTGCTCTTGACTGAACTGTTCCTTTGACAGAGTTTGAAATAAAAAAAGCTCTCAGTTTCTATCTTTACTTCTCCTAAAGTCAGTTTCCCCATCCCGTTGTGATCTTTGTCTCTGCAGTTCAGCTGAATCTCACTCCTGACTCCGTCACCTCTCTGCGGTTTGATCTGGGCCCGCAGTGACAGGCTCAGTTTAATAATGTACGCTGTACAGGGTTCGTATGGACTGCCTGGGGTCGTGTACACGAGTGGTTTGCTGGAGTGTGTGTGAGTGTGTTCAGGGTTGTGTCACACAGGTAACTCTTAGAGGTTTTGAAGGAAGACTAATGATCTTCTACAACCACCAAGCAAGGGTCAAAAACACTGCCCCTGACACTTTCCACCCATCCTTGATGGTGTAAGCGTTCAACAGCTAATTTCCTGCGTCCTTCACCCCCACCCTTGGCCTCTTGAAGTCTTCATTTCTCATCTTGAAGCTTCTTCTACATCCTTTTCCAAGCCAACTTCTAACTGGCAAGACTAGTAGGCTGCAACCTTAAGACTGACCTGACCACCTTTAACACACTCAGCACTCACAGCATGAAGCCATTAATCAACGCAACGCTGAAAATAACTGACAGAACCAACATGAACCTTGTTTGGCTTGTGTTTTTTTCTTTTCCCAACGGCAGCAATTTCTTCAAGAAAGGGAGCACAAAAGAAAAACTCTTTTACCTCACAGACATTGGATCATCAATTTATAACTTGCTAGTTATAAGTTAAATTATAAAATAATATATAAGTTTTGATGACGCCAAGTCTTGCAAAGTTGCTTCCCCTGTTCTACAAAATGCAATGACAATCAAATTATGCCAGGGGACATTTAATAAACTGGTCAGACTAATATGTCTAGAGAGGAATAATTCACTTGAATTATTTAAAGCATTTTGATTAAATTTCTAACTGTAAACAAGAGAAACAAGACTTCATTGCTGGCCAGAGCATGGAGAAGACTTTTATGCACACAATCAAGGAGGTGGTTGTGGTGTACTAGCTGATCAGTTTTATGTTTTAAAGGGGACATATCATGCTGATCCGTGATTTAATACTTACATATAATATAATACATTTGAAAACAAAACCTTTCACCCCCTGAATTATCAAAAAATGAGATATTGTATTTTTTCTCATACCCTACAACGAGATTTGACGCCTCTGAAAATAGGTCATTGCCAGTTGGCCGCGAGATTTCGACCGTCGTGACGATACGAGGATCCTTTCTTTTTATCGGAGTAGTCTAATAAAGCAGCTCCTCCTCTGTGATGTCAGTTACTTACACAATCGCCACCTAGGGATACACCCACCAAGAGCAGAGTATCCCTCCTCAGATGCTGGATGCAGGGACTCTGCTCTGCTGAGCAGCTCGGCTTTACATGGTGAATGAGCAGTTAATACACTGTACTTTTAGCAGATGTCGTAATACTTGCGAGACTGTGATATTTGCATGCTTGTTCTGACATGCACTGTGAACCTGGGCCACAATAATGCTGCGGTAATAACATAGTGACGAACTGACAGTAGAGGCGATCTTTAGACTACACTTTCAGCATGATGGATAAAGCAGACAGAGAAAAGTGAAGGAGCAGGATGGAGCCCTGTTATAGAAATAGTTTATTGGTGAAGTCTGCCTATATTTCCACGAATAAACTATACATGTTACAGTACCGGTTTGACTCGCCACACTGAAGCGTCCTGAGATGATCTGTGTCGAGGTGGATTTTCTTCCTCCTGAGCTGCAGAACCGTCCGGGTCTGACTCGGGGTCCAATACAAAAGGACGTATCCTACACTCTGCCATTTTATTAGTGCTATCAATGCCTTACGGTGAAGTTTTGGCAAACAGCAAACTCGCTCGGTCTGCTCCATCCAGTATGGCGATTTTGTAAATACTGCCATGCTGCAAAAACCGCCCCCTGGCTCTACTCCCTCCACCCCTCTGATAGAACTGACCAATCAGAGCACAAAGGGCTGTGACGTTGCGAGGTTACTGGAGGTCATTCTCCAAACGGAGCGTTTCAACGAGATCTTCAGAATGGCCTAAAATGAGGATATTGGGACCGCTATTGTGGGGCAATGAAGGAACTAAATGACTTGTACTGAGGGCAGAAATACTTTACAGGCATCCTAGTCTGGCATAGTGAAAAGGAGAAACAAGCATGATATGTCCCCTTTAATGATAGTTTCAATTTTTGTCAATTTAGAAAAATGTACAAAGTCTGCGATATTGTTTTTATTTTCTTGGGAAAATCACCCAGGCCTTAAATGTCATTAGTTTTTTGCTTCTCTGTACAATGGGGGTTGTTGGTGCCAGTTGCCATGCAACTTCAAGCTGCCTTAAATTTTCAGGCCTGATTGCGGCAACTGTATTTCATTTACTTTTTCTGTTTTTCAAAATATTGAAATAAGAGGAAACTTTATCACAACTAAAAGAATAAGCGAGAAATAATGCGCAACAAATAAAAAAAAACGAATTAAATACACAATAAGGATAGCTATAAGATGTATAACCACTGCATCAAATCACGGCCTTACACTTCATTTCCCTTCAACGTCTAAACCCAGTCTGGGATTTTAATAAAGACCCCTGCCTGTGTAGAACAAGGATTGCTTTATCAGATCCTATGTACTGGTAATAACTCAGGGTTTTATTTATAACAAGACCGTCAGGGTCTCCACAAGCAGCAACAACCTTTCCAACTCAAGGTCATGGATTAATTTCCTTTCCCACAGCCCCCTGAGCGAGATCTATTTGCTTCATGACTCCATCTCAAAAGGGAGCAGAAACATATCTGTGTTCAGTTTGTAATTGGCAGGAGTTGTCTGGAGATTTCCCCAGTCTGGATCACCAGTTCAACCTTCTCTGGTCAAAACCATTAAAATCTGCAGCCATGTCGAATTATGAACTGCTTGCAAATGTCACACACAAGCAAAATATTGATTGCTTGGAAATGTCACGTAACCTTACATCAGTAGACAACACAGCCAGTAAAGTGCAGCTTGTCTTACTCACCACAATACAGCAGCATTTTCTGCTTTTGGTAAACTTTCTATACAAAAATCAAACAAAGACATGAAGCTGGACGGATCAATCTTCTGAGAACCTGAATGTACAGACTTAAAGGTAGTATGGTTGTGCTTATTCATCTCATAAGAGTTCTTTTAAAGTCGAAGTTAAGCCCATAAGAGCCCCTGTCTGCACACTCCTGGGGGTCAGGGTCAGTTTCTCAGACGTTGGATAGTGTAGTCGGATTTAAAGCTTTGATCCCGCGGTTCACACAAGACAGAGCAGATCTGTTTGAAAGGGAAAAAACACTTTGATGAAAAATATTACAGTAACATGAGTGAGTGGAGGAGCCTTGGACCAAAGAAAGGCTGACAGAAGCAGCAGGATCACAGAATTCTTTTTCTGAAAGATACCGAGTACAGCAACAAAGGTTAGGTGCCCTTGAGCAAAGTTAATCTTAAGTTGTTCACTGGTCAACACAGAGGTATGGCTGGAGAAAAGTAAAGAATCTGAGGCAGGGTCAGAGGTTGCCCTAAATATTTTAATTGTCCATCATTTTGAGGGAAAGGGTCATAAAAATTCAGTCATAATAAACAATAATCTGCCAATAAAAAAATACCTATGGATTATAAATTTGACCCTGCTGCCTAGAGTTTTGTAAAGCAAAAAACACTCTCACAGCAGACTAAACGCGCTTTCTTTAATAAAACTGAAAATCTCAGAACTGTTCCCACGAGAAGTTTCAAGTCAAATTTTTTGGCAGTTTTGTTTGTATTCTGATTTGCCTGAGTTTAGACAGACAGATAAGAAGATAGATAGATAGATAGATAGATAGATAGATAGATAGATAGATAGATAGATAGATAGATAGATAGATAGATAGATAGATAGATAGATAGTAGGGCTGAGCGATTATGGTAAAAATAAGAATCCTGATTATTTTAAGTGATATTGAAATCACAATTAAAATACACAATTATTCATTTATTCAAAAATTTCAGTACTGATTTAAACACAACTTTAAAGAACCAGCAAGTGGCACATACAGTATTATTGATACACATGAGTCACACACGCTTGCTGTGGCTGCACGTGGAACACAAAAGAGCTATAGATAGATAGATAGATAGATAGATAGATAGATAGATAGATAGATAGATAGATAGATAGATAGATAGATAGATAGATAGATAGATAGATAGATAGATAGATAAGAACTTTATTAACCCCTTCAGAAGGTTTCCTCAGGAAATTCAGATTCCAGCCACAGGTAACACCAAGTGATAGATAGAACTAGAACTAGAACTAGAATAAGATACATAAAAAAGAAAAACACACAAGTACTAAACAAAACAGTATCATCAGCAAAGATCAGCAAAAAGAGTCTCAGAATATGAGGGAAGGCAGATTCAATCTGAGTTAGCAGCAATAGTAAGTGTCAAATAGCAGCAGTTCTGTCCTTATCAGTCCTTTGTCTTTACAAATATAAGTGAACATTGAGAAAAAAAATAAGAGTAGTGCAACAGTACAGTGTGGACTTGTTGTTGTCAGTTCATTCCTGTGACAGGAATCAGAGTTGTAGCTATTTAAACCTTTCTCCTGGGCCAACACGTGGACTCAAAGTGGATGCTTGTTTTGGCGTAATCAAGGCCATCTAGCGAGAGAGCGGCAGAGGAGATCAGCATCAGGTTACGTGCCTCAGATGGCCGACAACTTGCATCTGTTTTGATTTTATGGAGGCTGAAGCCTCGATCTGCTGCTACATTCCAGACTGGAATGACCACTGCTGCTTCAGTCAGCATTCCAAAGTCTGGAAACATGTCACCCTGTGAAGCCATAAACAGTCGGCGCAACTCTTAGAAAGACAGTTTTCCAAATTCTGTCAGAGCCCACTACACTGGGAGAAAATCCTGGAGCATGCGGTCCCGGTGTACAGGAGAGGGGATCTAAAGTCGAAATGGTCACAGATGCACCTCAACGCATTAACTCTATAGATCTTCAGCGCACTGCCAGCAACAACCCATGGCAACCACATGACAATATAATCCCTAATTAATAGGGCTGGGACGATGTTATTCTTAGGGTTCGATTATATTACATTTTTGGGGTGCTGATTCAATTTGAATTGCTATTCTTCAATATTTACGATTTTTGCGATTTTTAGTTTGCTTTTTAACCATGGGAAAAGTTAAATGATGATGCTAATGTCTTTCCCCCTCTGCTGGAGGAAAGTGGTAATTTTTTTCCAATCCAGTTTATAAACCAAGACTGAAATTGAACTGTAAAACAATAAATCCTGATAAATTGATTTTCAACTTTTTTCTCCCACCCCTACTAATTAACTATGCACCCTTGCCACCAACTGGACAGGAGTGATGGACCGTATTGCTCTCTTTTAGTTCATATTTTTTATGGTAATGGATGAAACATTCAATTTTAACTCTATCTTGATTGCAGGCACTGTCATCCATTTATTGTCTTGATAAATCATTTTAAGAATTTAACATTTGTTTCAAAAATACTGAGAAAGAGGAGAGGCATGCCTGTTTTGTACAAAAGAAGAAGTGTATCTCAGAGAGAAGGTAAAAGACATCTGGAAGAGAGCGCTGGATCACAGAGTCCATCAATCAGAAGTGGAGCAGGAGAAGCTCCAGATTGCAGAAAATTGTATGTGCCCTTGAGCAGATCAACAGCCTTTGTCCGCCTGAAGGAAAATGACTGTTGCATTGAAATGACTCCAAATGGCTCAATGCGAGACACGGGTCATTGATGGGCTAGGAGTGTGTGTGTATGTGTGTGTGTTTCAAGGGAGCCAACTTAGCCAGGGGCTTGCAGACTCCATCCGATTAAACAGAGCAGGACAAGGTGATCATTCACCTCCACTTGCCCTTCTGAGGTGTCACACCAAAGCACACCCCGACCTCACACTCACAGAAGAACAGACAGAATACACACCCAGGAATGGAAAGGTGCTGTAACAGTGAGCCTTCACCACTTCACCTTTACCCATAGCATCCTCAGCCCTTGCAACACCTTGACTATCATCAGCTTTCCTGTGGGGAAATCATAAATAAACTGGAACGCACCATACATCTCACTTACAGTATGAAAAACGTGCTCTCTTTGACTGAATTCGACTCGACTTTGAGCGTTTTTTCTTCACTCAGGTGTTATACAGTTACAGTAAAGGAAGCAAAATCTTGACCAAATGTAAAAACAGAAACAAAGTGCTCAATGCATATTCTAAGTTTAACCTTTACCTGGCCAAAGACCATTTTTTCTTTTGTGTCTCGCTGCATTTCAGCCTGAGACTTGTGTATACATTGTGCAAAGACAATAGAGTCTCTGTCAATTCTGGTTTAAAGGTTTGATTACATTTTTTTTACATTTAATAATGTGGCTCATATATCCAAAGTCAGCTTTCACAAAAAATGCAGAAAAGAGTCACTGCTGCAACATGTTTTATCACATTTCTATGTACTTGGTTAGTGATGAGACTCCGGATATAAATTTGTTGGATTAATCAATAAATAATGTGATTTATTTCTTCAAATAATGAATGTTCTTTCTAAGGATGCACGGAAATGAACATTTTGGCTGATACCCATATCCAATATCAATATTGCTGTTATGGCTGATAACCAATACGGATATCAATACTGGTTAAAAAAAAAAAAAAAAAACTCAGATGATGTGTCGAGGAAGTTCAGAGAGAAAGAGCGGCAAGATCGAGAGAAAAGACGACCATAGAGAGGGTCAAAGGATATAGCGCAAGGATGAACGCAATTAAAAATAGTACATTTAGTCTGTTTTTTGGATTAAAAACAGGAAGAGAGACATAAAAGAAGAGACTCCACTCTTCTTCGTCAGTTTTGGTGTTTACATAGAAAACAATATTTTTTGGGTCTTGACAGCTTTTCAAGATGCTCTAAAAATGGCTGGCAGCTAATGAGTAAATACGCCACACTTTGACACATATCAACCGATGCAAATATGTTAAAAAAACTGACCAACATCAGCCAATACCAAAATATCCAGCATCCCTAGTTCTTTCTTAAACTAAAAAATGTTTTTTCTTTGTTTGTTTTTTTTGTTGTTTTTTAATCAGTTTAAGAGAAGAAAATTATAAAATTGTCACTTTACTTTGGTTTGTTATTGTTAGACGTACTGTCTCTTTTTTTTGCGAAAGACTGTAGATTTTTGTCTTTTATTTAGCTGTGGTTAATTTTGCTGCTCTTACAGCATATAATACATGGAGAGTCGAGTTTAAAAAGCAACCAAATCTGCTTTAAAACATACATAGTAACAGTACTATACACACAAATAGTTATTTACTAACTTTTGTATTTTAAGGCCAACCCAAAATTGAAATCCTGGTTCCATCCCTGGATTGGGCATATTTTCAATTTGCTTAATGAAATTAAATGGAGAAAAGTAGCAAATCAGGATATCTTGCTTGAAGTTATGCTCCGGGATGGAACAAGTTGGGTCCTATCACAAGGTTTAGGGCAGAAATAAACGGACTCCCACCAAAAAATCTGATATCGGTCTGCATTCACGCTTTATTTAGAGAATTTTCAACGCGTTACTTTCACACAAAAACACCGCTAAATAAGGCTCTAGTTCTTCTCATCATGTCTCTTCGTCCTGGCAGACTACCTGCGTTTGTTTATATCTGGCACATCCCGTGCGCGGACTGATACACTAAGCGGCGAGCGCCTCGTAGCCAGCTGTGGCTCAGCAGCGGAGGTAGCGCCGTTTTACGACACGATGAGAACTAGAGCCTTATTTAGCTGTGTTTTTGTGAAAGTAACGCGCTGAAAATTCTCTGAATAAAGCGTGAATGCAGACCGATACCAGATTTTTTGGTGGGAGTCTGTTTATTTGTGTTTTTGGTCAGGTAAAATATGGCCCCGTCTGAGTGCAGAGGAAACCGTCTGACGAGCAGGGAGGGGGTGTTTGGTGCAAGCGCTCTGGGCTTCTGCTGCACAAAAACACTGCTGTAGGGGTAATTTCTGCCCTAAACCTTGTGATAGAACCCAACTTGTTCCATCCCGGAGTATCACTTTAAGGCAGACCTTTTAAAGCCCTTTTTGATAAATGTGGCTTTAACAGGTTATTAATTAGCTGAAAAAAGTTGTTCAATGACTGACCTGCCTATCTGTGTGCAGACATACCATCAGTTCTCAGTATTGTTGTTAATGTTCCCTGCTCATCTATATAAATGAGGCAGAGGCAGAAAAGTTCAAGTTTTCAACACCTGAGAAATATCACAAACCCACATATCCACAAGTCTATTCATGCACTGAGACACATCATTTCAAACAGAAAGGATTGGAGCAAGCAGAAGAAAGGAAGAGAGGATGAAGAGGGGGAGAACAAGGAAAGGCTGATGAAGATGATGATGGTGAAAATGAGAGGAATGGTCAATCTATTTTGGTAGACAGCTTTGAGATCCAGAGTGTACACAGCCACATCAATCAGAACAGTAATCTGGGCCCTGGGACAGGCAGCGCATACTAACTATATGCTGATTGGCTGGTACATCTCTTTGAGATGCTACAGGAAGTATGTTACTGGTATGGGTATATATATTAGTCCTAAATGAAATTATATGCACTTTCTTTTAAATTATCACTAAAGTGGTTCAAACGAACACTAAAAATATCAGCGTACTGATTTCCAATAAGATTCGACATGCTGTTCTCTCACAAACTAAAGCACGACATGCTTGGGAGCCTCCATGCACATTACAAATTCTCCAAGCGTACACACACACAAACTAACAGTGCATCTCTAAGACATCTAGTCAAAGCAGAGCGGTGGAGAAAACAGATATTAAAAAGTAAGGTAGAAGTCCACAAGCTCACTTGTGAGTGTAGGTGTCTTCTTTTAAATGATATGAAAGATTGTTTGAAAACTCAGCCCGGCTAGTGATATGAGATAGATGCCTTAGGGCTCTGTTGTCATCCATCAATCCAAAAATCCCATTCACATCATAACATTTATTCAGACTTTAAAGAAGACAGAGAGAAAGGAATATAGACATGAGAGAAAGAGCCTTGATGACAGAATCCCTTTTGCAAACATCTCTTACAATATGCTAATTTCATGAAGAAGACTCACACTTTGGTTTGAAACTTGAACGAGTATGTACTACATCTCCTAATTGGTTTAGTGTAACTTAAATTCCTCTTTGCAGTTAAGCCTTGAAAGCTCTGAGAGGCAGTGGGTGAAGTGGCACATCGCAGATATATCATCATAGCTTCAGTTAAAGCAGCCAAATGCTGAAAGAAAAGGAAGGATACACTTTTTGAAAGTAGGGACAAAAGAGCTGAACAGATAGCGAGGGAGAATAAGACTGGCAGCAATTCCACTACACGTCCCCCACTAATCATTCACAGATTGGTCTTTACGAAGAAAGGTAGTAAGAAATATGGGAAAAATTTAGGCTAGCAAACCCATCCACAACAACATCTCATCATGGCCTTAGAGCTGTCAATCATTGTTAAACGTGACCTAAAGCCTTGTCTTAACCTGTAATAACTAATGAATACAAAACTTTCCAGAAAAATGAGGACTTGAATATAAGACAGTCCAATAATATCTTGAAATCCCCACAATAGGATGTGAGAAATATTTCTACGAGGTGTATTCATCGTTCTAAATTTCAACCACATGCCATCTGGAATAACTGGGGAGATGGATTTTTTTTAACCTATACTGCATCCAGCCACCAGGGGGAGTAGTTTTTGTGGCGACTTCACTCCCAGTCTAGCAAAAAAAAAAATTCCATTCGTTTTACAGTCGATGGTCGTAACTAGCAGAGGACTATTCAACATGTCAACATAGAGTGTGACTGATGCATGAGACATTTGGCTAGTTATTTGTAACAAACAAAAAAATAGTAGTAGTGATTGAATTTACTTTTCATCAAAGCCAGTTGTAGCAGACTAAGTTAATAGTAGCAGTATTGCTCATGTTGTGCGTAAAACCAACACGTAAACGCAGCATCCCTTCTGGTTAAATAGACAGTTTTCTCTTTTCCCTGTTTTGCATGTCAGGGCCACCTTACATATCAGTTAATGACAGGGATATCATTTCACTTCAAAATAATTTAAAAGCATGAATGTATCACAATCCAAAGTGCCAAACAACAGCTTGCTAAAAGGATTATATGCCTTTAAAATACAAATTACCAACAGGTGAGAAGAGAGAAGTGTAAAAACCACACAGCAATAACAGCCAGACATTATTTTTAACATGAAAAACACCAACATGCCACGGTAGAAAGACCTTTTCAAAATAACCAGCGTAAAATAAGCAAGACTTCAACCAGTAAAAAAATTACTTACAGTTCGGTAGCTCTGTGAAGTAAACCACACATCCGGGTTATTCGAGCAAGCTAAATCCTTCGCGAAGCTTCCAGCGGTTTCTCCGGGTGATGCGAGGTGAGAGTTGAAGTCCAACGTTTAGCGAGTAACAACCAGGACTTGTTTTATCAAGAAGTTTGAAGTAATAAAAGCAGCCTGATAGCTTGTTAATGCTAAAACACGCACTTGTTGCTCGGTGTCCGTGGGACGGTTTTAGCTCCGTACGTCAACGTCCGTACGCAGTCTTGACTCACGCGAGTACTTCATCTGGTTGCCAGACAACCGCTGAAATCCCCCAGTTTCCCATCGTTTTGCAAGACAATCAGCCTAATTTTGCGTATCATTTATTTTCAAGAAGTTGTACAATAATTAAACATGTCTGACTAACATAACTTGTGTTTTATGTCAAGTATGAAACTAAAAATGTGAATGTGTTGAAGCAGAGGAAGTTATTGACAGTTATTGCGGTTTCATTTGATTACTTTGTTGGAGCCACAATGGTGTGTTAATTTGTTGGAACCAGTGATTGAGCCAGGATTTCAATTTTGGATTGGTCAAACAAATTTTGGCTGGGCCTTAAAATACTTAAGTTAGTAGATCACTATTTAATTGATAAAAAAAAAAAAAAACAATTGGTATACCACTGTTACTATGTGTTGATTGCCAAACTTGGCTCATTTTATAAAGACAGGATGTCAAACAGTTACAAAAATAACTTGTGGGGACAAAAATGCACAATATTCCTTTTTAACCAATATGTTCTAAAAAAAAAATAAATAAAAGTTAGGGTGGGCCTGTTGAAAAGTGGAGAGCTATGAAAGCCTTGAATAGTTTCAACACATTTATAATCACCTATCAAGAAAGAGACATTTAAGGCACAAGGACCACTCAGTGTAAATTCTGGCAACCTTCCCCCTTCCTGATTTAAGATAAGAGAGAACAAATATTCTTGTCATTAATTGAAGAAAACTGTTTTGAGCAACACAAAAACCAACCAGATTTCCCTGAAGCAAAGCCACAGACTTTGAAACCTGTTGATTTGTCTCCTTTTCCAGCAAATTGGTGTCATGGTTGATTTTAGAAAACAAAGCTGTGGGTGCCTGATGACTGGTGTTACACAAATACAAACACCTGTCTCATCAAATACATGCAGAGTATGCACAGTAATGTTGTACTGTGAAGATGTTGTGTCTTCTTTAGCTTCAATTTAGTGGTTAAAAAGACAAGGGCTGCAGTGCCTTTCATGCATGTTGCTCCCCGCTCTGTCCTGGTTTCCTACAACGTCATATGTCCTGTCTTTTCTAAAAGGGGCCTGAAGCCTGAGAAATTAGGATGAAATTTCTCTTTAGAATTCACTACTTAGAGGACATAATCAGAAAAGGCTTAAGAGGTGCAGCCCTGTCAACAAGGGTCCCAAAAATCTAAGAACACTGGGGTTTTCAGTAATAAAATGACAAAAGAATAAGAGAGGTTGGCCCATTTCACAAAGAATTATTTCTGCCAGCTGTCCACCTAAAATGACTCTTATTGTAGGAGCAGCATCACCTTGATTTGGTGCAGTGGACACACAGACTTAGATCAGGGAACATCAATTCTCCAAACAGAAAACTACTTTTTTTCCCGACTTAAATAAAGCCAGAGAATCTGCTTCTTCATTGAGGACAGGGTCAAATGTTGTGCCAGTTCAGAAGGGTAGAATATGTTTTAAAGGTGAGTATGTTTTGACATACATAGTTTTTTTTTTCTTTCTGTTTTTTTGAGGTTCATTTTGAAGCACAGCAAAAGAATCAATTTGCCAACTTCAAAGAAAGAGCTGGAGTCTATCAAGTCTATTCGGGAAGGCCTTTGAGCACGCTGATGCTGGAGAGAAAAATATTTCTCAACAGTGAGAGAAGCTGAGGAAAACTCAGGCAGTTTTAGTTCAGTATTACCTGTGTCAAACATCACTTACTTTTTATATAAAGTGTGAGATTAAAAGTACAGATAGTGGTTTTTAAGGTTGAATACCACAGTATGTCTGAATCACTTCCAGGCCAGCTGCATGCCTGAAAGCAGAAGGTTGTGGTGTCCACTTGTGTTTCTCTGAAGTCTCTTCTCAGAAATAAACAGCACTTGCGTTAATGTGTTCTTCAGTGGAGTGTTTTCCTATATGTACCTCCACTTCAAGATGAGTATTTTGTTGTCATGCCTGCTGTTGCAACATTATGTTCAACAAGTTCTTGCATATTACTGATGTAAATATAAAAAATACATTTAATATCCTTCATCAAGTTTTAAACCTCTTCACCCCTCGCTGAGTTACTTTACATTCAGAAATTGTACGACATCAATGCCATAAAATTCAGTCAACAAAATAAAAAAAAAAAAAGATTAAAGCTTGTTATTTTCACCAAAGCTGATCCCTCCAAGCTTCATGTGTAGATGGAGGGCCAGAAAGATTTACCCATCGTTTTTTCTGCACTATCCAAAAATGCTTGCAGACAAACATAACAAACATTGAACACAGTTTCTATACTTTATTCTCTGTCACCAAAAAGATTTACATCTCAATATGGCCGCCCTTTTCCTTTGTCATAGCCTGGAGATGACCTGGCACTGCCTCTGCATCAAGTTTTGACCATGACTTCATCAGAGCTGTCTTCAAAGCGGTGACACTGCTGTGAGATACTCTTGAGACCTCCCTCCCCAGGACAGACCAGATCGCAAAGTCCACTGGATTGATGTCCAGCCTTGACGAAGGCCATGTGTTCTTGTCCCAGAAGCCAGGAAAGTGCTGCTTGCACCAGGCTTGTGTGATATTGGATGTGTGAGCTGGTGCTCCATCTTGTGTGAAGACATACTGGTTTCCAAACGCATTGGTACACCAAGGCAACACTTTTTCTCCAAGCATTTGAAAGTACACCTGGCTGTTCACTTTCACAGCCTCCTGAATGAAGACCAAAGGAGACTTTGAGCCATCAGATGCAACTGCAGCCCACACCATGACTCTAGCTGGCTTTTGACCACCAAAACGACTTCTGCAAGAAGAGGCAGCTGAAATCATTTGTCTGTGTTGCATTTTTAGTGCTTTCAGTCCGAGATCCTGTTTGACGATTCTTCTCAGTGAAGTTCTTGAGAGGTTCACTTCCTTTGCTGTTGCCCTCATGCTCCTGCGAGGATTCCTTTGGATCTTCTTCCTCACCATCTCAACAACCCTTGTGGTCCGGACTGAACGTTTTCTTCCAGGGATTGGCTTGCTGGTGGTATTTCCAGTCTCTTTGTATCGTTTCATGACGGTGTAGACAGTCTTACAACAAACATTCACCTTTTTCACGATTTGCATTGTTGTCAGTTCAGCCTCCTTCAAGGCCACAATCTGGTTGCGCTAACCTTTCGATGCCATACTCGACAATCATCAGGAGTAAACAAATTAACTCAGGTACATCAAAAGCTATGCCTTTAAAGAGAAACTAATCAGAATTTTAAGTTTCTAGGACAAAAGCTAAGTAAACAAAATAGGGATATACAATGGGTAAATCCTTCTGGCCCACCCTGTAAGATGTTTTCCTTTACTAGTGATGCACTGATATGAAAATTTGGGCCAATACCGATATCCAATATCCATATTGATGTCGTGATCAAAAAAGTATATTGTTTTTTGGACCAAAAACAGGAAGAGAGACATAAAAAAGTGAGTTTGCTCTTCTTAGGTAGTTTTGGTGTTTACATAGTCAAAGAAAACAATATTTTTGGGGTCTTGAAAGATCGTTCAACATTACACATCCTTCGATACCGATATTGACACTGATATATCATGCATCCTTTTCCTTTACCTTTGTAAATCTGGTTCATGCCCAGTGACATTCTGAATTTTAGATGCCTCAGCTGTAGTAGACACATGCAGAGTACAGGTCAATGTCAGCTCTTCCTGAATCTGTGAATAATAATTTATATGTCATATAAACTCTAGATTGGGCCTTTAATCCTGTGCATCTGCCTGGGAGGGTCTCCTGCAGAGAAGCTAAATGAAGTCCAGGATCAAAGCCCTGGCTGCAGCTCAGAGGCACCAGAGGAGGTTAGACCTTCAGCATCCTCCCCTCTCTCCTCCTCTCCTCCATGACTCTCTACTTTGTTGTGATCTCTCCGTCTTTAATATGAGCTGCTCCGTACTGATGCGTTCTGAGATGCCTCCCTGCCCCCTCCTTCTGTCTCCCTCTTTTCTGTCTCCTGACATCCAGTTCAAAGAAGGGGCCTCCCACCAAGAACCCCCATCACCTCTCCCATCCGTTTCTCTGCAGCTTCTCCTCAGTGGGGGGTGCTTAAGTTTTCCCTCTGACACTTTCAGTTTCTCTTTCTCTCTCTTCACCTCTTCTCTGCTGCTTCTTCTCTGTCACTTTGTTTTTTAATTTTAAAGGAGTTTCACTTTCAGGATTCTCTCAGTCTCATCTCAAAATGACTCTTCTCACTTCCCGTAGAGGTATAGCTCTTTATTCCAGCAATACAAACTTCCAGAAGGGGTCATAACCTGGTGTAGTCTTCCTCACCCTTTCTTCCCTGTCTCTTCACCTCCCATCCTTACAATTTGCTTTCTTCCTCCAAATCTGCTTCAGGCAAAGTCAACATCCTGCTGAGATGATGCTGCCCTACCCCAGTCTCCCCACAATTCCCCCTCACACACACACACACACATACACACACATGCACATGCACATAGCTCCCACCCCCAGGCTCTCTCCACTCCCTTTCACCCTTCACCACTCTTGACTTGCTTTCTCCAAAAGGGCAAAAAAATCAAGAGCGTCCATTCACATGTTGGTTTATGTTGGTGTGTGAGTGTTTGTGTGTGTGTTCATGTGTGTGTGTGTACAGACATAATAGTGTGGAACTGGTCGATTGTCCTATTCAAACTCTTGACCCCTCCCTTCTCCTTCAAACCATCTGACCTTGACTCATTATTGGAAAAGTGGCATCCAGATACTTTACTCCTTCAACCGTAGCTACTCTCCCTGCAACAGTTACTCACACTCAAATATCAGAGCACCCACACACACAAATAAATACACACACACTGCTAACATTATGCACTTCACGTTCACAGATATCCAAGTTTAGAGCCAGTCAGTTAGTATTCATGTTGGTAAAGAAATAGACACATTCACTTATTCTTCTGAAGGCTTGAAACACACACAAACACTTGCTTACGATTTCTATCACACACACACACGCACACACACACACACACACACACACACGCAAACAAGCAGACACATTTCTGGAGTGATCCTTTGCCAGCGTTGCTTGAGAAGGACAAGAGAGGATGTGAACTGCAGCTAACCTCTTGTTCTGCAGCATTACAGTAAAGTTTTGTGTGTGTGTGTGTGTGTGTGTGTGTGTGTGTGTGTGTGTGTGTGTGTGTGTGTGTGTGTGTGTGTGTGTGTGTGTGTGTGTGTGTGTGTGTGCGTGTGTGTGTGTGTGTGTGAGGGATATATATATATATATATATAAATATTCAACATCACCAGGCAAAGTTTTACAGACTCTGAAAAAAATAAAATCTGTGAGGATGATTAAAATCATAGCGATGATGAGGAGGATAATGGTGATGATGATGATGATAAAACAATAAGAGTGCTCATAAGGATGAGAACTGTGATGTTGTCTATAAAAATGAAAAAGATGATGATGACCTTGATAATGATAAACATGATAAATATATGAATAAAAAAGGCAACGTGATGATGATGATGATGATGATGATGATGATGATGATGTGTAAATAAGGAAGATGATGGTGATGATGACAACGAAAATGAGAATCATGATGGTAATGATGAAGATAAAAAAATGAGGATGGTGATAATGGAGATGATGATGATGATGATGATGATGATGATGATGATGATGATGATGATGATGATGATGATGACAAAAATGAAGATGATGATAATAATGATGATTATGATGGTGGCAAAAAGGAAGACGTTGGTTATGATGATAATGATGATGATGATGACAAAGATGAGTTTGATGATGATGGTAAGGTAAATGATGATGCTGATGATGATGATGTTGATGTTGATGATGATGATGTTGATGTTGATGGTGGTGATGATGAAAAAAATTAGGATCATGATGCAGATGATGAAGACAAAAAAATGAGGATGGTGATTCTGGAGATAATAATGATGATGATGATGACAAAAATGAAGAAGATGATGATTATAATGATTATTATGGTGGCAAAAAGGAGGACATTGATGATGATGATGATGATGATGATGATGATGATGATGATGATGATGATGTCAAGAATAAGTTTGATGATGATGGTGAGGTTGATGATGATGATGATGATGATGATGATGATGATGATGATGATGATGAAGATGATGATGTTGATGGAGATGATGATGACATCAAAAATGACGATCATGATGATGATGATGATAAAGATAAAAAAAATGAGGATGGTGATGATGTTGACGGTAATGATGTGATGATGATGATGATGATGATGATGATGTCAAAAATGAAAATGATGATAATAATGATGATTATGATGGTGACAAAAAGGAGGACGTTGATGATATTTATGATTATTATCATGATGATGACAAAAATAAGGATGTGATAAAGTTGACAACAAAAATGAGGATGATTATGATGTTGATGATGATGATGATGATGATGATGATGATGATGACAAAAATGAAGATGATGATAATTATGATTATGACCGTGGCAAAAAGGAGGACATTGATGATGATGATGATGACAATGTCAAGATTGAGTTTGATGATGATGGTGAGATTGATGATGATAACAATTATAATGATGATGACAAAAATGAGGATGATGATAATGAAGGTGATTATGATGAACAAAATGAGGATGATGATGATGATGATGAGAATGATGATGATGATGACGATGATGGTGGCAAAAAGGAGGACGTTGGTGATGATGATTATTGTTATTATTATTATCATGACAAAACTAAGGATGTGATAATGATGACAAAAAATGAGGATGGATGATGAGGATGATGATGATGAGAAAAATGATGATAATGATGGTGACAAAAAAAATTAGGATGATTATGATGACGATGAGAAAAATGATGATGATGACAAAAGTAAGGATGGGATGATGATAATAATGATGATGACGATGATGATGATGATAATAATAATGATGGTGATGATACTGATGACTGTTTGACACAGACGTTTTGCAACTTAAGACCACAACCCTGTTATCAAACTTTACTGTGTCATTTTTAGCAGTAAAAGATTTAATTCCCAGCCAACAAATGTTTCAGGACTGACGTCACATGTTTTCTGCTAACCAAAACAATGAGTTCACTTGCTGATAAAACAACAAAGATTGGTCAGGTGGGCACAGTCCACAGCAGGATACAACTTAAATTGTGTTTGAGAAAATGGAGAGAACCCTGCAAGGTAGTTCAGGCAAACAACTCAAGCTGTGCAGCTTTGCACATAGGCCTATCACAGGTCCAACTCACCATTACTGTCTTCCAATCACGTCCTTTGCCTCTCACTTTGGCTATCTACTTAAACTGCTAATGCCTCTGCTGCCCTGTATTTGTTTGTCTGCATGTCCCTTTGTCCCCTTCGCCACCCTAGCAACTATCTGCAGCCTAACCTTAGTATGTTTTTCTCATCACTTTTTAATGTCTCCATGTAAACTTTTCTGCAAGGAGTGATGAGACTGACTGGCGCCAAATATATGACATGTGTTAGCTGCTACAGTAAACAATTCAAATGTGAGTTAACTGACTGAAATGCATTTGATGTGTATCTCAATCTTTCAGCTCGACCAGTGTTCCATTTGTTAAGGTGAAATATCATGTTTATGACCTATACTGCAGATGGTCAGCAGAGGGAGCTCTAAATCTTTTGGCTCCACACTCATAGTTTCTGTCGATATACTGTGGTCTTCGTCCACTCTCTTACATCACATTTCCAGTTACTCTTAAGCTGCCCTTTACTCCAGTGTGTTTACTCACTAACAGTGTGTTCATAACATGAAGAAGTGAACTTCAAAGACATGACTTTTAATAAAAGTTGTATTTACAGTCTTAATCTCAGTAATACTCTACGTCTATTGACTCGCACACACACACACCATCACACCAATAGATCCACGACCCCCATTATAAACAACAATTAAATCTCAGTACAGAGGAGTGGCAGCCTTGAGGAAACATTCACCATGAAAAAGACGGAAGCAGACACAGGGCAGAGACAATAGAGACAAATCATTAACTCCACAAAACCAGGTTTCTTTTGCTCCAACACGGGCTTTGTGTTTGCAATTTGCAACTTAATAAGTCAGAGGCTCTCTGGGGGGAAATCTGCTCCACAGTAGTCCTCTTTGTATCCTTCATATTGGAGGACTGAAGCAGGTGTGCAGATGCAGAGGCTGAGCTTTTCTGTGGGAAAGTGTTTCTCAAAATGCAGCACTGCCCCCTCATGGATGCTGGTGAAAGAGCACGGGAGTTTTAGGAGCAAGTTCAAATGATTCAAATGTAATTTTTGAGAAATGGTTTGAATTAGATTTTTTTTCAGCTCCTCTCAATACTTAAAGTTTTGAACTAATGAACAAATGCTGCCATTAAAAAAAGAATTTCCAATAAAATGTGAAAAGCTCTCTTGCTATGATGAGTAGTAGCGATGAAACTCAGAGGGTTTGCAGGGTGATGAAGTACTGAGGTATTTATGAATTTCATTTAAAAAATACAAAGAAGCAGGAAAAAAATACTTTTCATATCAGTCTGAATCCCAAACCAGCATTTTATCTGGCAGAATATTAGTGTAAGTATCAAATACTAGGGCTCAGTCACTCATTCAGGGTGAGTTTTTTTTAGGTTAGTTTATTCAAAAATGGAGAAAAAGGAGCTGATTTAATCCAAAACTTCAGTGGAATTCAAGGATGGTAAAGTGACAGCTAAATGTCCTGAAAAGGGGAAAAGAAAAAGACAAAAAAGGAGCTTGAAAGTTCATTACCAGGCCTTTAAACACGGGGTTACATTCAGTGGGATTGTCAGGTCGTTCATCTGCTCTGCCCTGCTGACACCGCTGCAGACACAGAGCTGCAAGGACGCCAACCTCCACCTCTTTACAAGCTGCAGGAAGCCTGGAGGACTGATGACAAATGGGCCGAGTGACCTCGTAAGGTGCGTTCTCCACATGTGCTCCCCCGCCCCTCGAATGGAGCGGAGAGGCAGAGCTGAGAGTCTTTGAGGAGTGATCAAAAGACAAGAAAGATCTGCTTCTTTCTTCATTAATATTCAGGACAATCAAATCTTTGTCTTTGATACGAAGTTCAAAACACTACTGCTGTCCTGTCTCTGCTACTTAGAAAATCTCAGATGACACTTCCAGGTAATACAAACCGGCAAACTTCTGGGAGTACAACAGTATCACACAAACATGACCATACACCAGATTTCATATGCTTATTCAACATCTTTAAAACATTAAAGAAACATTAAAGGGAAGAACATTTCTTATACAATTTTTATGCTACTTAACCTACACTGAATATTCCTTTTACATTACTCTAACTTTGATTTTACTTAAGTTTAATGACTTCACCAACTTTAAGTTGCTATAACTTCGACTGTAAATCCTCTCCAGTGGTGTTTGTATCCTGTGCTTTAAGTCAAAAACAGTAAATGCCACTACTCTCCTTACTCCCTTGTTGATGTGTTTTGTGAGTTTAGTATAAAGAAGTCAAGATGATGCTGATTTTCACAGCATATGTTTAGGAAAATAACTGCTGCAGTTTGTCTCCCAAACAAACAAACAGTCAAAATGTATTTAACACAGTAGAGACTCAGGAAACTGTCGGACATTTAATCATCAACAAAAAAAACAACAACAAAACAAAACAAAGAAAAACATGGAAGTGGGTGTGACAAACCTACTGCAAAAGGACTTGAGTATCATGTAGTGCATTATGGGTAAAAAGAAGCTGTGATATGTTGGACAGGAAAGGGTTTTGGGAGATGTCAGGCAGTGTATCTATTCGTTTTGAGAACAAATCAATGAGTGGATGTGTCTGAATTTTCTCCAACTGAACAAAGGTCAAACTGAGGTCGTTGTTTCTGGAGCCAAATCAGAGACATTAACAGTCAGAGAGCAGCTACGGACGTTAGAGTCAAAAAACACTGACTATGTCAGAAATGAGGGATTGATCATGAACTCAGAAACATTTTAACAAACACATTTAGGACAAAGTCGACCTACTGTCACTTTAAGGATGTGTCCAGGATTAAAAGACTGATGTATCAGCAGGACCTGGAAAAACTGGTCCATGCATTTATCTGCAGTAGACAGTAACAGCGTCTTTACAGGTCTGTCTAAAAAATCAAGTCATAATGCTGCTGCTCGAGTCCTCACTGAGACCAAGAAAGTGGATCACATCAGTCCAGGTCTGAGGTTTTTACACTGGCTTCCTGTCTGTCAGAGGATTGACTTCTGCTGGTTTTACAATCGATGAATAAATTAAGGTCAAAATGTACCAGCGAAATCCAGTATGAACCATCAAAACCACTCAGATCATTTGGATCAGGTCCGCTTTCAGTCCCCAGAGTCAGAATTAGAATATTATTAAAATATTTTCATCAAACCTTTTAATTTCACAACTCTGCTCTGTAACTTTGACATACCCCGGGTTTTAACTGAGTTGGGAA
This sequence comes from Halichoeres trimaculatus, assembly GCF_033239565.1. Taxonomy (NCBI): domain Eukaryota; kingdom Metazoa; phylum Chordata; class Actinopteri; order Labriformes; family Labridae; genus Halichoeres; species Halichoeres trimaculatus. Next base: position 6,036,532 of record NW_027437184.1, on the reverse strand, counting down.
AACTGCATTTTCCTACCATGTTCCATGGGCTTGGAATAATCCACAGAGGATCTTTGATTAGAAACACTTATATCAATTCATACATTTAAGGACAACATAAAAAGTAGTGATGGATACATGTGCTTGTTTTTGTTGAGAAGTCCTCAGTTTGGGTTGTTTTATGTTGTATTTGTTGAATCCTAATATAATGTGATTATTTGCCACCTTGGCCAGGCCTCTCCTGTAAAAAAGATCTTGAATTTTGATGGGACTGGTTAGTAAAGGTCAGAAAAAAAACTTGCATGATGATTTCTCAAAATTTTTAACCTATTTATTTTTTGATTTATTGCTAAAATCATTTTTTCCTTTTAATTGATTTCTATTTATTTTTATTTTTTTGCTCATATCGTTTTTTCCTTTTCATTATTTTCTACTTATTTATTTATTGCTAAAACCATTTTTTCCTTTTAATTAATTTTTATTTATTTACTTGTTGCTAAACCATTTTTCCTTTTAATTAATTTCTATTTATTTATTTTTTTTATCTATTTGCTCAGACCATTTTTTCTTTCAATCAATGTGTTATTTTCTTTCTTTCTTTCTTTCTTTCTTTCTTTCTTTCTTTCTTTCTTTCTTTCTTTCTTTCTTTCTTTTTTGCTTAAACCATGTTTTCCTTTTAACTGATTTCTATTCATTTTTATTCATTTTTTTTTTTTTATTTGCTCAGACCATTTTTTCTTTCAATTTATTTATTTTTGTTTTATTTTATTTATTTGAGTATTGAGTATCACTGATTATTTGTATGTCCTTGTGTTAGGGTGACCAGATGTCCTCTTTTGCCAAGACATGTCACACGCCAGAGCCAAAACACACACCAAACTGCAGTCTTGACTGGTAAAAACAAACATGATGAACGGCAAAAATTCGAAAATTTTCCTCACGCCACTGATTTACTCCATCTTATTTTGCGTCAACAGCAGCTACACAATTTGTAATTCTAGAGGAGCTAAACGCTGTGGTACCAACACAGTGAGAGTATTTGAGAGTATGAAGCAAAAAGGAGGAGTGCTTAAAGCAGTTTCTGAAGACATAATACAGTAACAGCAGTTTAGTAAAACTTCACTGAAAGACACTAAGTGAACTTTCTGGTCTGATCAGTTTGTCATCGTTAAATGCTGAGAACACAAAGATCTGACCGTGGTTTGTTCTGAGGTTAAAGAAAGATAAAGTGATGTGAAAAATGACTCAAATTAACAGACATGACACGTGGCAGAGGAGGTGAAGAACAAGAAGATGAAGTGTTGTAATGACTCTGCTGGACATCCCCTCCTCACACCGCCTCGTTGATCACAGACTGACCTTTGACCTGGACGGAAAGAGAGGCTGAAACTTAAAGTCATGTCGTCCTGAACCAAACATCACTTTACAGAAAGAAAAAAATACAAACTGAACTTTTAAACTTTGCTACACTCATTTAAAGTGAAGTCAGTCAGTGTTAATAATATAACAAAGAATATAGTCTAGACTTTCTGCCCCGTGCAGGCAGTACAATAACAAGAGTTCATAAAAAACATGAAGGAAAGTGAGACACCAGAGGTTAACGATGACATTTTCATTTCATTTATGTGAGAACAAAGTGCGCTCAAGGGCAGCGCAGCCACTGCACAGGTGACAGAATATTTTTCTGAGCTGTTTTGCTTCACAAATTCTCGTTTACACAGAAATATGCTAAAAGCTAAACCCCCACGTGTGCGTTCAGACCCTCAGGTGGTCAAGTTCTCGTTTTCCCACCTCCTGCTCGCGGCCTCTGCTCCTGACAAAGTCACCACTTCAAAGTCAGAAAGAGGAGAGTTGTAACACACACACACACACACACACTCTCTGATATTACACAACCCGAGCATTTGCACATTTCCTCTCCTGCCATCCAGTGGGGCTCTTTCGCCTTTTGTGATGTATAATTGAAGCTGTGTGTAATTTCATCGACTCGTTTCCACCCCTCTCTGAGCTGAACTCTCACTTCTCTCATCATTTCTGGAATATTCTCTCTGAAGTGGAGAGACCGGTTCTTTGAACATGCTGGTTAACATGCCCTCCCTCAATACCTCATGACCACCACTCTCATCCTACCATCCACACCTTCATTAAACACTCCTAACTGTGGTGTCTTCAAGAGTCCTAACAAATAGAAGAAAAGATCGTATGGAGTCAAAGACTGATGTGGAAAAGTTCACTGAGTGTCTTTTAGATAAGTCAAACTGAATTTCATGAAAAATTACAATAAAAACGTGAACGGGGGACCAGAAAAGGCAGGGTGTGTCAGTCGGTTCTGATCACCTTCCAGTATTCTAACCTACTCGTCAAACTCTGATGTTGAGAAGTAAATCACGGTATCTGACTTTATCATGAGAAAATAACGTTTAAAACATCATGGGGCTTTTAATTTGAAGTACCCCTGACAGGAAGTGGCAGCACAGAATTGAATATAACACACAGTAGCAAACTTTTGTCCCATAGCTTCCTCTGTTCTCCAGAAAAGAATAATAATTTAATAAAACATGAGAGTTTGTGCATGTTTTGGAAACTACTGGACAGATTTATTTTTTCAGCAGGAAGTAGTTTGTGTGAGTCAGCAGCACTGAAGAGCACAGAAGAGCAGGGACCTGAGGGAGAAAGAAGACAGCTGGATCTGGATCCTGCTCAGGCTTGTTCAGCTGTTTGTTTCTGTTAACACAGAAGAAACCGTTTTGTAAGAGACTCTGTTGTCTTCCCCAGCTTTGGAGAGTTTTTCTGACTCTATGCTGATTTCAAACATGGTTTTTAAATGCAGGGACTGGATTTGGAGCCAGTACCTGACTTTTTGACCCAACTCAATCGGTTTCATGCTTGCTCAGAGGAAAAGGCAAAGGCTCACTTCAGGAAGATGATGCAGCTTCTGCGTGCCATAACTGTCTTAATCTACCAGGACAAGTCCTAACTACACACACTCAAAATGTTAAGACCAGTTGAAAAATTGCAAGAATTTACATTTTGCAGTGTCGGATCAGGAAATTATTTGGTTTATACTTTGAAACAGACTTTTTTAATAATCCACCATAGATTTTCAATGGGGCTCATGTCCGAGGTTTGAGCTAGCTTTGGAGAATGGTACAGTACTTCAGAGTCAGCTCTCATGGATCCCCAAACCCTGCCTCCAACATGCTGACAGTAGGTCCTGAACAAGCTGGAGATAAAGCTCGGTCTGGTCTTTAGCGTCTCCTTACATTAACAGGAGGAAGCTGGAAACTGGACTTATCTGACCCCAGAATCTTCCTCCAGTTGTTGTGTGTTTGGGCCCAGTGATGTTGGGCTAATCTCTGTGTCTCATTGATCAGGGGCTTCTTGACAGCCTTGTAGGACCTTAAGTCAGGATCTAAAAGTGGGGGGAACATTGGATACCAGTTTGGATTAACCATGTGGTGGTTTTCCCTGCTCATGTGGATGCAGCCATTTCTTGGTAAAGAAACCCTTGGACGCTCAGATCCTAGTTTGTCTTCCAGCTGTTCCCTTCCTGGCTGAGGATCTAAGGTAAGGTCCACACTTAGCCAGGTATCTGAGAAACCGCATTTATTTTTATACACTTGATCCTGTCATTTACACCAAACCACAGTTTTAGGTCACCAAAATAATGTTTTCTGAAAACTCCAGTTTCACAGTTTTTGTGTAGACATCGAATAGAGTTTTTGGTTCTGGCGTCGCAGCTGAATGATGGGGATCCATTCTGATTGGCTGGTACAGGTTTCACGTCTGAAAAACAGACAAACATTGGTTTGGCGTGCTTCGAGCCACATCTACAGGTGGCTTTTCCTGGTGTGTGTGGATGAAAGTATTTTTAAAAACAAAATGAATGAGGGGGGATATTTGTTTTTGAAAATACCTGAATACCCGGTGGCCAAGTCTGTACAAAGCCTTTATCTTCAGGCCTGTTTCCTGTATAAAGTTTGTTGTTTTAGCCATTTTATCTGGAGCACAGCAACAAAATTGCATCTTTTACAAAAAAAAAAAAAAAGTACAACCTCCATTCATGGTTCATTGGAACCAAAATTTCTGATGTATTTTCATGGAACCAATCAATTTAAAGTTATCAATGTTTTATTTTTAGGATTTGTTTAGTATTTGGACTCAGACTGTACTCAAATGAATTACACTTGAAGAACTACGGTGGCTGGTAAGTGTCAGATGAATTGTAAAAGCAACAACACAGATGCAAAAAGCGACAACACAACAGTTCAGCCACAACGTTAAGTTAAGAGGACAATTATCCTAACGGACACAGAAAAGTTTTGAAAGTAATTCAATGGTTGTTTTCTTCTTTTTTTGAGCTTTAGCTATGATAAATAAATAAAGCTGTAATGCTAAATTTATTGATTCATAAAGCTAAGTTTCAGATGATGTATTTTTATAGTAAATAAAGAAACACAAGTGCTATGAAGGATATTAGAGGATGAGACCCCTACGAAGCTTTATGTTACATTTCAATAAGTCTCGTGATGTGAATGTCAGGGGTCACAGAAAGGAAAACTAACAAAAAAAAAAACTGCACCGTACAAAACAAAACAAAAATAAAGCCTTTGGGGTCAAATGTGAAACCTCCAAAAGACAATCTCCTTAGAGATCAACCCTCTAAAAACTCTAATAAATACCCTCTTCCCCTCAGTCACACTCACACACTCAGAAACACTCATCACACAAACCAAAAGAAACCAACTGAGGGTGTTGGCATCTCTGGTGTCACACACTAACTGAGGGAAAGAGCCTCCTTTTATAGACTCCCCAGGCTGATGAGCAGCAGCTGGGTCACTGAGGACAGGTGAGCTGAGTGAGAGCTCGTTAGGAGAGCAGGAGGTCACAGACTGCCTCTATCCATAACACTTTATTTATCATGGGTGAAGTTAAAAAAGATAATAATTGACTTACTTTGCAACTTTTTCTGTATCCGTTGAGATAGCAAGCCTTTTTAACTTCTGGTGCGGCTTTGCTTCTGTGTTGTTGCTTTTTGCATTCGTGGCTTTTGAAAATCATCTGACACCCACAGACCACCGTATAAGAGTGGTTCTAATGCAATATTTTACAAATTCATGGGCTGTCCCAAAACTTTTTTTTTGTCTGTTTTGCAGTATACTACTCTGGTTTCCAGTCTCGGAAGGCTGAGCTACAGATAATGTTTTTTTTTTCCTTTAATATAAATATACAAAAAAAGCTAAGGGCAGATCTCGGCATTTAGTTATTTTGTTAATCATATCACAGCAGAATCATCATTCTTGATTTCTAATCTTACACCAAAAGTTATATCATTGCCTGAAAATAAACCTGGAATTTTATTTTTACAGCTGATGAAAAAAACACTTTTATATCATCCACGTATATGGTTAAAAAAGGGTAATTATTGGTTCATATGGGCTCTAATGAATTTGTAGAAGTAAACACTTCTTCTACAACTAGAAATGACAAGATTGACCCGTGATCTTTCTCATCACTTCTATCTCACGTACCATCTAACGTTAGTGTTGTTGTATTGTAGTTGTTATGCTGACTCATTCCACTAGATGGCGGTAATTCACCAAAACCTGCCACCCGCATTGACAAACAGCCTTAGGGCAGGGCATTGTGGGAAACAGTATGCCAGGTAGACTGGTCCTTTGCATATTGAGAAATTTTCCTGGATCAGTGGGGCAGGGGGATGACGGAGGACGAGGATTTTTGGCACACTGCAAATTTTGAAAGTTTTTGCATACTGATCACTACGTACTAAATTTTGGCCAAAATACCAGGTGCTGCTAGCGTAGTACGCGGTTTGAAAAACAGACACTGTTTATTTCTCAAGACATCTTAATATGGACCAACAGTTGATATCTGAAGACACCATGGCTCTGCCATTTCCCATTGTACAGTTTTGAAGCCAAAATACCCCCATCACCGGCCGACCACTATTGGTACCTGCTGTGCAGCCAGAGTCTGTACAGTAGAGACTGTGAGGGATTCTGGGAGAATCTGAGTGGAGCCAGGTGACAGAAATAATATATATTTTTTTTCTTTCGAGAGTCTGATCACTTCTTGGCTCTACCTCCTGACATATTTTACAATCCCTGCAAAAAATTCACGAGAACAGCAGCTGTCAATCATCCCTAAACGTGACATAAAACTTCATTTTTAACCTCTGATAACTAATGAAAACAAAACTTTTCAGAAAAAGAGGACTTGAGTACAAGGCAGCCAAATGATATCTTCAAATCATCACAACAATTGGATGTGAGAAACATTTCTACGAGGTGTGTTCATTTTTTTGAAGTTTGACCACAGCCCATCTAGAATGACTGGGGAGATGGATTTTTTGACCTATACTACGGCCAGCCACTGGGGGGAGCAGTTTTTGTGGCGAAATCACTTCGAGCCGAGCAAAATGACATCCATTTTTTTTTTTTACAGTCTGTTTTCACATCCATGAAGTCAAAACCATAAAAGGAAGATGCAAAAAAAAAAATGAATTAAGCTAGACACCAAATGATTTCTGCTTTACATTTTATTCATCGTCCAAATTCATATCAGTAGACTTGGAGAAATAAAAGGTCTTTTTTCCTTTTTAAACATTCTCTTCAACAAAAATATAACAACTATTTACAATCACTCGTAAAAAATACATAAAAAGCGTACGAGCAAAATCATGTTGTCTTTCTAAAAGACATAAGTTACAACAGCTATGAGAAGTGTAAAGCAAACTCGAAGCCACAGACCAAGTCAATAATAATACCTCTGTACAGATTGTGCAGCACACTCAACACATTGAAGCTTATTGTTGTGCATTTCTGCTGTAATGCCAAAAGATGTCGACATAAAACACATTCACATCTCTCTTATTGCATTCCAGGAAACAAAAGGAGGAGGAGGAATTTTTTAAAAGACGAGAGGGGAGCTTTGTCCTCTCCAGGGTTAAAACACTGATGAGTTGACGTATAAATCAGCCCTGAATGATCAAAAAGGAGAAAATAAAAGAAAATCTTTGAGGATAAATCTGACGTTTCACTCTTATTCAGGCATTTTTCTGTCATTCCTGCTTCACAGGCCTGTTGCTTTAGATCACCCATGCAGAAAACTAATACTGACGTGTGGTTTAAGAGTCTGAGGAATTCAGTTGTGCAAATAAAAAAAGAGGATTCGTCAATTCCTGATTCAGTCTGTATCAACATTTCTACTGTTTGTTTTTTTTAGAGTCACAGTGGATCGAGTGGAATCCATCAGAGGAGGACAGCGAGGAGTCCCGCTGAGGGAGCAGATACTGGACGTGGCGTCATGGCAGCGCTCGCTGTGATCGATTCAAACAGACTGAGATATAAAAGCATCAAAAAACGCCTGAGTTTGAATAAAATAACCCTCATGCGGTAAAACTGAGAGACCCACAAAGGCTGCAGCCGCGAACTGAGACGGGCTTTTATGGAGAAACAACATCGTGAGCAGAATCAAAACGGGGGTTGAAAAGAAAATGCAGCCTCACAAATCTAAATCTACATCACACACATGAGCACTCATCCCAAAAACACAGCAGCAGTTACAGTTAAAGACGAGCAGAAATGACGCCAACAACAGTGAGTGTGAGGGGAGAAAGAGACAAAAAAGAGAGAAAAGTTCCTTAAAAGACTCCTGCCCGAAGACGGAGGTGGGGCAATCACAACCTTGGATTATTTCTTATAACAAAATATTCAAAAATAGCCTTTATAGAGGACTCTCTTTTCTCATCTATACATGATCAGTTCATATTAATTTATGGCAAAGAAACAACAAAAAAATATATGTATAAATTCATATATATGCCGTGTATATATTAGCATCAATCATTTCAAGTCTTTGTGTGGCAGAAACAACAAAAAGAAGCGTCACAGAGCGGCAGACGGAGGAGAAAGAAGAGGATTCCAGTTACGCCCCCTGCTGCACTGCAGAAAAACATTCCCCAATGTACAAACCTGCTCCTCTTTTCCATACAAATAAACAGTTTTCAAGCAAATCCTTTAAATATTCTACAAAATGTACGATGCACATGGAAAGGAGATGCAAGCCAGGCGTTTCAATACATCACCTGTCCACTTGTTTGGTTGCTCGTTGTTTTAAATAAGAAGCAAAAAAACAAACTGATATGAGAGGTACACCGTGAGCACATCGTTAAATTTTATGCTGCATCTCACATTCCTGCTGCATTATAAACAAATTTACAAGGTCAAATAAACCTGGAGCATTACGCTTCAACATTTCAGCTTGTAAATCAAAAGACAACTGCTCTAATAAACACTGTAAACAAAACCTGTAAGCGTCGGTGTAAACACTGCCATTTGTTTTGTTTGTGGTGTGTGTGTGTGAGTGTGTGTGCATGCACGCTGTGCAGCCACACAGTGCTAATTTATCCTTTTATGACGGCTGCTGCAATAACGACGTTTTGCTCTACAGGAAGCAGTGAGGCATTTGTTCTTCAGCTCATTAAAAAGAAGTTATAATACAGTTTTTTTTTTTATTGAACATCCAGGAGGCAGCATGCCGCTAAAGTACCTCGCGTCAGACTCAACGAGCAATAAGAGACAGACACTGAGCGGCCTCAAAAACGCTGCTTGTTTCTAGATTTTTACTCTAAAGCTAAAATTAAAGCCTAATAAGTGTGATCACAAACAGACAGGAGCTAAATTTCTCTCAAGGAGTGAAAACATGATCAGGGACTCGTCAAACTGATACGTTTTTATGAGTAATTAAGTTGTTTTTTGCTGTTTTATTTGTGTGATTTTACACCATCAGTGCGAGGGTGGCTGAAACAAACCCTTAAAAGATTAAAATCTGCTTTTGTATCTTAATTATCTTCACTCAAGCAGACAGCGATCACCAAAAATCAGCTAAATTAAGCTAAAAATCCACAAGTGACTGCGGCTTCACATCCCTTTGCCTCTACTCTCACAGAAAAACGTCACAGAGAAGCACAGTAAAGAAGGAAACCGAAGTGAAACAGATAAAGAAATCACAAAACAGGCTTGGACATGAGAGCTTAGAGCGCAGAATGGAGGTAAATGGTCTGTTTCCAAAGAGGCCGACGTCTTCTCGTGAGAGGTTTTCATCGTCCCTCTTTCCTTCTTTGATTTGTCCTTTTTTTAAAGTCCGTGGCCCGCCATCCTCTGCTGTGTCAGCGAGTCTTTAAAAAGTGTCAGAGTCGTCTTTACTTCTCTGTTTTTTTTTGTGAAATGGGTTTAAAAAGAGATGATTGTACGAGTCCTGGGAGGAGCTCTGAGGTCACACCGACCTCCTCCTCCTCTGGTCGACACAGGTGCATCATGGTCCGGGGGTTTGGAGGATGTGCTCTGATACGTGGTGAAGACAGGCTGGCTGCTCAGTCCGGAGCCTGATCCACAACACTTGGTCCGTGAGTGTGTGTGTTTGTGTGTGTGTGTGTGTGTGTGTGTGTGTGTGTGTGTGTATGTGTGTGTGAGATGTCAGCGTCTTTACACCGCCGACACTTGTTCATCTGCAGAAGAAGAGAGAGAAAGATGTTTGACAAGAAGTTTACAAGATCTGGATCTATTCCTTTAAAACTCTGATCAGGGTTTCTTCAGGGTTCACTGGGTCCAGTTTCAGACTTTCAGACCTTTTTAAAACCTGCACAGACTTTATTTGAAATGTATCTGTTAGAGAGCGGATACGGAAACTAACGATTCATCATTTATATCATTTTTCAGCCGACACTGACTTTTAATTAACATTTCCTTCCTTCCAACCTCCCTTCTTTCCTTTTTTTCCTTTTCCTTTCCTTTCCCCACTTCTTTTTCCCCTTTCCCATTTTCTTCCTAGTTGTCTTCCCTTGCCTTTCTTCCTTTTCTTTCCTATACTTCCTGCCTTCCTTTTCCCCCTTCTCCTACTCCTTTCCTTTCCTATCAGTCGTCCTTTCTTCCTTCAATTTTTCTTTATCTTTCCTTCCTGTCTTACATTCCTTTTCTACTTTCCTTTTCTTGATTCCTTCCCAATCTTTCTTCTTTCCTTTTTTCGCCCTTTCCTTTCCTTCCTAACCCAACACTAACGGTCTTGCTTCTTTTCCCCTTTTCCCATTTCTTTCCTTTTCTAGTTGTCTTCACTATCCCTTCTTCCTTTCCTTCCTACTCTCCCTTTTTCCCTTTTTCCCTTCTTCTCTTCCTTTCCTTTTTTTCCTCCTTCACCTTTTCACTTCCTTTCACTTCCTTTCCTTTTTTTCCTCCTTCACCTTTTCACTTCCTTTCACTTCCTTTCCTTTCCTTTCCCCCTTTTCACTTCCAGTCTTTCTTTTCCTTTCCTTTCCTTTTTCTTTCCTTTCTTTCTCTACTTTCCTTTCCCTGATATCTTCCCTAGCATCTGTCTTTCCTTTCTCCTCTTACCTTCCTTACTTTCTTGTTTTTACCCCTTCTTTCTTTCCTCCCTTGCTTGTTTCTTAATTCTTATCTTTTATTTACCTTTGCCTTTATACTGTCCTCTTACTTTCCTTGCTTCCTTCCCTTTCTTTACCTCCCCTAGATTCTCTTGTCCCCTATATTTCTCAGCTTCATTCCTTCACTTGCCTCTCTTCACCCCTTTTATCTCTTTTTTCCCTTTCTTTCTTGCTTGTTCACCCCTTTTTTTCTAATCCTTTTTTCATGCATTCCTTACTTACCCCTCTTCTCTCTGTCCTCCTTTGTTCCCTTACTTTCTTTTTATTTCTTATTTTTCTGTCTATCCTTTGTCATTCTCCGTCTGTTGTCAATCATTCCTCTTAATAAGTCCAGCTGGGGTTAACTGTGTTTTATTTTTGAAGTGTTGTTTTAGGAAACCAAAGATTTTCTCTGATCCAAAATGAATAGACTGAAAGTAGCTTCAGTTTCCTTTTTTTTTACTAAAACAGCTGTGGTTCTTAAAGTGTTGGAGCACAGTTTTTTGTTTTGGTTTGAGCTTGTTCTTGAGACGTACCGTCCTCGCTGTCGGCCAGCTCCTGTGTCGGGAGGCAGATGCTGGGTGGTCTAGAGAGGCTCTGGTTGGCGGCCAGCCTCCGAGCCTCGGCCAGACTCCCCGCTGCTCCGGGACTCTGCAGGAGTTTGCTCCTCTGCATGGCCACGCTGTAGTCTGGAGGTCTGAGGTGAGGAGGCCTGGGGAGACCTCCAGGCCCTCCTACTACTCCGTCTGTGAGGCCCAGGTCCCCCAGAGCCAGACCATGGTAGCCTGGAGGGGTGGGAGGGGGAGCTCGGTAACGCTCATCCTTGGCGGGGGAAGTGATACAGTACACTGGATGGAGGTGAAGGTCAAAGAAAAGGAGGATGGAGCGAAGAAGGAGAAGGGGGTGAAGGATGAGGAGGAGAGGGGAGGTGAAGGAGGTCAAAAAAAGGAGGGATGTGGGGAGTTTGGGAGAAATAAAAGATAAAAATGTGAAAATCAAAACAATGTGATTGCTCACTGAGACAATCAGCTGTTCATGCTTAAAAGTGAAAAATCAAAAGGAAAAAATAAAGCTGATGAGATGGATGGCTGCGGCGATACAGGCACAGCTAGAGCTGCAACTGATGAGGCGTCATCATCAAATAATCAGTTATTGATTAGAATAATGGATTAATCGTTTGGTTTTTGTGAGGAATATTAATTAAAACGTATGTTTGGAAAACTGTCCAATAAGTTTAATCAGAGCTGGATCAACTCAAACGATTGATCGATTATCAAAACTTTTGTTCATAAAAACTTTTAAAGTAATATCCTACACACTCCTTTTATGCTTTCTAACTCTGAGCAAGAATAAATAACTCTTGATGTAAAACTAGAACAAGCCTAAAGTTAGAGATATAAATAATAGATTGACTCCGACTCCTTTAGATGATCCATAACTCTGCTTAGACTGAACTCAAGTGAAGTCTTAGATCCTGATCTTGAATTATGAAGAGTTTTTTTTACAAAAAGCAACAGAAAGTTGCAGAATTTCACCAAATCACCAATCAGCTGATCCTGTCTATGTCTAACTTTCTATATCTCCTCAGCTGATCCCACAGGGAATCAAACCCTCAGCCCGAGCCCTCACCTATCAGGCCCTTCTCTGTGCTTGACGTCACCGTCTTGTAGACAGGGTCTGTGCTTTGCCCTCCTTCCTCGTTGGTGGGCGAGGAGGGGTTCTCCGAGGTGTTTCGCCGCTTTATCGTCCCATAGTTCCCCTCGTAGGTGTCTGACAGCGAGCTGGACGACGCCCAGCTCTGCCGCGACTGATTGGACAGATCCGAGCTCGAGTCTCTGGAGTGATGCTTGACGGACGAGTCCTCGTTGCCCCAGGAGTGAGCGGCCGCAGCGGAGGAGTCCACCTCCGCGATGGGACCGGCCAGCTGGGTGTGCTTGAAACCGCCGAGGTGCGTGTGCGGGAGGGCCAGCGGATGCCCGTGGATGCCGTGGTCCCAGGGCCGGCAGGAGGAGGTGGGGAGGCTCTGGAAGGAGTCATGGGAGTTTGAGGAGCAGGAGGTCCAGCTGCCTCGCCCGCTGTCGGCGACAGAGTCCAGAGAGGTGTGATCAGGGGTCAGCTCCTCTGTGGAGGTGGAGGAGGTGAAGGTGGAGGCTCGGGATACGTATCCTCGCGCCAAAGACGAGGAACTACTGCAGAAAAAAACAGAGAGAATAAAATCAAACATCAGATTCTGTGAAATCCAGCTCTTGGATCTTCCTGTCATTATTTTACGCCTCATCTGTGCAGCGAAACCACTAAACAAACACCTGACAGCATTTTTCCTGTGATAGATCGCCGTGTCTGGCTCCTGAAGAAAGTTTCTCTCTTTAGCAGCTTTTCATAAAGCAACACTTTGATTCACTGTCGTGGTTTTTACTTGACAAACAAACCACTCAATGAAACCGAGCCGTATTTCATAAACAGGTCGGTCGGTACCCAGCGAGGCTGGCGAGGTAATATAATATCAGAGAAGCAGACAGATTATTGTGTCTGGGGATACTTTATAGTCTCCACTTTGTGAGACAGAACGGCCTGATCATGGAGGAACAATAAAGAAGCAGCAGACGGTAAAAAAAGGTGTGTTGTTTACTCGGTCAGATTAAAAAGCCGGCTGTGTGAAAACAGAAATGAAGTTAAGGTGGAGGAAGCAGGAGGAGGAGGAGGATAACTGTTGGATGCTAATAAAAACAGACAGTGTCATGTTATAGGACTTCCCGTTTTGTGAGTTTTAATGAGAAAGGATGTAATTTGAATCCAGCTGGGAGAGGAAATAGAGGAGCAGCTTGAAGGAGCTGAGCGTGGACGTGAGGTGTGTTTTCTGGCCACCGGGGAGGTTTGTGATCATGAAGTGTTTGAGTGTGAATGTGTCCAGAAAATACTCTCAGAATAAAACTCAAAATCTTTCAATGAGGCCTGTGTTGGATTTGTTTTTCCTGAAATAAGCAGCGATCTTGAAAAAGTCTCCCTTCTAGATATCTGCCTGATTGTAATCCACACTCTAAAATGAGACAATTAGCGCCAAATTGTCTCTATGACGACACAAAGTTTAGCAGAGAGAAGAGAGATCTGTGTTTCTATCTGTTGAAAACAATTTCTGTGATTAATTTTGTAGTGATGGTGGACACTAGAGCCTAACTGTCAGTCAGAACAAGGACAGAAGAGCAGAAGAAAGATAAACAAGAGAATGATAAAGCACGAGCTAAAGGCTAACACAGGAGCTAAACTGTTTGTGCTAATGTTGATTCCAACCCACAGTCAGCAGTTATTCTGCAGTGGTCTGTTCAAACTTGAGAGTCTATCAATAAAATGAAGAGTGAGGTTACGTTGGCTCTGATTGGTAGATGACTGATGGGACATAGCTAACCAGGATTCACTAACGTTACACATTTCGGACATGTCTTAGAGCACCGGGCTGTCAGCTGTGCTAAATATAAACAGCTACTAAACTACAAACAAACTGACAGTGTTTACTTGTTGTCATGTTTACATTTTACAGTTTCATTTAGCAGGCGCTTTTGTCCAAAGCGACGTACAGCACAAGCAAGAATTTAGACAGAAGGAAAACCTAGTTAGTGCATCAACAGTGCTACAAGTTCTGACTCATTCTACCCCTGAGGACAAAGAGGAGACGGCTCAGATTAAGTGCACAAGTGTTCACTAAACAGATGAGTCTTCAGACATCTCTTAAAGTAGAAAGAGACTCTGCGGATCGTACAGAGTTAGGTAATTCATTCCACTATTTGTGAACAACAGAGGAGAAGAGTCTGGCTAGAGATTTGGAGCCGCACTGGGCTGGGAGCACCAGGCGTCTTTCACAAGCAGAGCATAGAGGGCGTGAAGGAGTGTAGACCTGGATGAGGGACCCCAGGTAGGCAGGAGCCGTTCTTGTTGATGTTTTGTACGCCAGAGGGAGAGCTTTGAATGTGATTGGAGCTGCTACTGGAAGCCAGTGAAGCGAGATTAATGTTAGATTACAGATACACCGGGCTGCCAATAGCACTACATATAGCCAGCTACTACAGTGTTTGCTTGATGTCACGTTTCAAACCATATCATTGCGTAACTGTACTGATAAAAACTATTGATGCACAATATTATCAGTAAATTAAAATATTGGATATCTGCAGACAGTTTTTTTGTGGTTTGGCATTCTGTTTGTAGCTGACTCATTTGGGCACATTTACCATTTACCAGAGTAAACCATTTCATTACATTTGGGTTTAACTACTGTACAGTTGCACTTCTCATATGTTCCCTGTGAACAGAGGTTATATTTACTGACTGTCAATAATGAATTTGGCCAAATTTTCCCTGGGCGTGGGTAAGGATGTGATTTTTTTTAAGAACAGCATCATCCAACTTTCATACAAGATTTATCTTTTTGGTTATTTTTTGTTTGAAAGCAATCGTCATAAATAAATATACACTTTCAAGTTCTGATTTTGCATAAGAAATGGAAATAACGTAAAAAATGAGACAAGATTGTGCACCATAATACGATATGCTGCTTTCAATAAAGAAGACAGTTGATGATCTCTGCAATTATGTGCACAGAAAAAATATCAGTAACGGCTAAATGAGTTGTTAAATATCGGCATACTGAATATCAGCAAAAAATCCAATATTGTGCATCCACAATAAATACCTTACCTCTGCACATTGTACCCATTAAAAAGTTATCTTGAACAAAGAAAATTTGTGCACCTAGCTAAAAGTAATTTACGACAGTGTGCGTGAAACTCCAGACCACAAGGTGGCGATAGAGTGCAAATCAAACAGGTCCTCCTCGCAGCATCTTTCAGATTTTTGAGGATTTTGACGTGTCGTACCTTGTGCTGGGCTGGTTGTATTCAACGTTCAGATGCGTCGCTGCTGTGCTCTCAAGAATGGCAGCGGCCGTCGTGGTCGTAGCCGGAGCGTTGCTCGTAGCTGCGGTGGTACAGCTCCTGCTGCTCGTACACCGCTCCTCAAGTCCTGGAGCCGGCACAGAGTCCACTGAACAGATACTGGAGCGGGACGAGATCTCGCTGTGGCTCGAGTCCGACAGGTTGTCGGCTTTACCGGCAGGGAGGAGGGTGTAACCTGGAGAGGAGAGGGGGAATTTACAGTTAAATATGATATGAGACTTAAATATGGAAATGATGGATTGATGCAAAGAAAGAAAGAGGAAATATTAAAGAAGTGCATTCAGTTAAAATCTACACAGACGTGAGACTCAGCTTAGACAATCTGATGCTTCTGTCGTCTTTTTAATGACAGTTACGTGGAAATAACACTGATGATGCACTAAACAGCCTTCACACTTCTACAACACAACATTTTCTCAGAACAGCGAGTGATTTCAGAACTCATGAGGCTGAAAACTATAAACAGGGACGCTCATTCACAGTGAGGGACACGGTTGAGGTCACAGCATTATCACTAAAACAAAGGAACTCTGATTCAAACTGCCACCTTTCAGTAACTCGTGACAGATGTTAGAAAACGTTTCAACAACAGCCTGTCCTTTGTAACTCGTTAAATCAACAGCCTTGAAAAAGTTTTCTCTGAAAAACGCCTGGCGTCACGTTTTGAGCTGATCAGGGGTCTGTCAGAGCGTCTTTCTCCTCGTGTGTCTGTCCCTGCACAGCCAGAGGAAGGGGTTCGGGCTGACCGACCTCCTGGCTCTCTGCTCTTTCTGTCCTTCTTTCTCCTCCTCCTCACAGTCAGAAAACGACCTCTCCTTTGACAGACTCCGCCCCCTCAGAGCCCTGAAAGGGGACATCAGCCTCGTCCTGATGGGGGACTCTGATGGGGGTTTGGGTCTCATTAACTGGGGCTGTGGAGGGGACCCTGGGAGCCTTTTTCTCTGTGTTATAAGCCCTGAGCTGCTCTGAGCGCCCTGCCTGGATCTCCCTCTCTGCACTGCCTCCTCCTCCTCCTCCTCCTCCTCCTCCTCCTCCTCCTCTGTCTGAGTCTGTCCTTCCTGCTGCCTGGTCATCAGAAGGATCCTCTTGTGGAGGAGAGCCCCACCTATGCCGTAGCTGCGCAGGCTGACCGTGCCGGCCTTTGTGCTGGCGTCGCTGGTCAGTGACGATGAGGATCCCGATAAGTTCATCTGGCTGGCGTTCTGGGATTTGGTCACTCCCCCAACTGAAAACCGAACAGGAAACCAAAGATTAAACTCACAGACTGCACATTTATCCATCCCAGCTACTGTTAGCTAAATAAAAAACAAAAGTATGTGAACTTTCTCCTCAGGGACCACCCGTCACCAAAGATCAAAGCACACAGAGAGAAAAAAGTCTTCCTGTGGCGCACCTTTGCGTGGGGAGCCCTGAGGCGACACCGTGGGGCTGGAGTGAAGAGAGGAGATGGTGGAGACGGTGTCGTCAGACGGTCTCTTGGCGCTCCACTCCTCTGACGAGGTCACTGGAGGTTTCTTTACCACCTGGGGAGAGTTGGAGTCTGGAGAAGTAGAGATAAACATGGAGAAAAAAAAGATGTCAGGTTACTCAAAGGTGACCTGAAACTCTGTTATCTCTGTAATCAAACGAAATGGAAAATATGACAACTCCAAAAACAGAAAACTACCTGGATTCAAAAGTAGTAACTTATTAGAAAGCTTTACTTTAAGTATAGATAAAAAACACAACACAGTGGTACCTTGACTCACAAGTGTCCCAACTAACAAGTATTTCAAACAAAATCTGTCTGACGATTTTTTGCTTTGAGCCAAGCGCTAAAACTACCCGACTGATACCAAACGACACTGCTGGAGCCATAAAATAGTTTTCTGTTTGTTTCATTTTTTGTTCCTTTATTTGTCACATCATCACAGAACTCACTGTTCATGGTCAAAGGGTGATCTTGAACTTATTTGTTTTTATGTAAATATGTAAATAGTAATATTTTTCTAGTTTCTATATTTCTTCAAATTTCTAATTTCATATTCTTCTCCTTCTTATTATTCTTTTTTATTTTTATTGCATTAATTGCACTTTTTTGTGAGCTGCTGTGGCCAAGAAAAAAATGTATCCTATGAGGGATCAATAAAAGAATATTCTATTCTATTCTATTCTATTTTATTCTATTATGGTAAGGAGAAGGAACCGTGTAAGCATGTGTGGCATCGCGATCAATTTTCTTTGTGTTAAAATAAAACATCTGATTTGGATTTATATGGACTTCAAAAAGAGAATTGTGTCAACAGAAATAAAGGGGTCACATGACTCTAATAGACATCATTGGACTGGTTTTTATTGTTACACCAGAGCAGGCGTCAACTGAGCCAGTTCTTCTCATCTACACCATAAATCAAATGTGCAGCTCTTATTGGAAGACTCTACAGACACGTTGGATGCTGTAACATCCGCCCAGCATCCTGTGTCTCACCCGTTTCACCCTAAGAGGTCAGCTCGCGGTGGTAGCATAAGTGTATGGTTCTCATTGTGCTAGCAGTTATTTTGCAAAACTTTCAGACTTTATTCAAAAGAAACACCCAGAAAACGCTGAACACGGTGTGTGATAATGCTTTTTAACAACACTTGTCACTTCAGAAATATCCTGAAAGAGAGGATGAAGCAAGATTCAGTGATTCAGTTCAGCCTTCTTCCTCCACCTCAGTCAGCATCTTCTACTTGTCTCGAAGTGTTTCCTGTATTATGTTTTTATATAATATACCTTATTAGTAGAATATTTTCTAATTTGAAAACATGAAACAATAAATGTGGTGTTTTTGGGGGTCTGGAACTAATTAACAGCATTTCAATTCATTTCAATGGGGAAAAACTGATTTAACATACAAGTAATTTGAGTCATGAGCTCCACCACATAACAAAATAAACTTGTAAGTCAAGCAACCCGGTAATAATAACAACGTTAATAATAATAATAAGGGATGCACTGATATGAAAATTTGCTGATACTGATATCCAACATTATTATTGTTGTTATGGCCTATAACCGATATTTACCAATATCAATATTGATTAAAAAAAAAAAAAACAACAGTCTGAGACGATGTGTCAAAGTAGTTCAGATAGAAAGAGTAGCACGATCGTGCAATATTATTTGGGTCTAGAAAGATTGTTCAAGATGCTCAGAAAATGCTGGCAGCTAATGAGTTAATATCGCCTGATACGGATACTGATACATTGTGCATCCCTAATAATAATGATAATAATAATAATAATAATAATAATAATACCATAATATAAATAATATTTAATAAAATAAATTAATAATCATAAATAAAAAAATAAATAATATTAAAAAATAATAAAAACAATAATTATAATAAAAGTGTAGTAGGTGTGTACTGACTGGATGTGCTGATGTCTTTGGCAGTGCTCTTCTTTCGCAGTGGGTTCAGCGGGACCTGGACCTGGAGGACTTGAGACACCCTGTTCTGTGTTTTCCCCGAGGGCAGAGCTGACCGCAGAGACACCGGAGACATGTCCGACTTTGTGGATCTCCTCTCGCTCAAGTTCTTCGATACTGCAGCCGAAGGAGAGCAGAGAGAGAAAGGTATGAATAAAACAAAAAGTTCCCAAAACATCCACTAACCCAACATCTAAAACTGGTCCTGTTTGGTTCAGATATTCTGTGTGAGGTTTGATAACTGACGGGAAATATCAGACAGAGTTAGTTAAAACTGACTGTTTTCAGTCTTGGCTTTGATGATACAATTCCTGCACAAGTATCTATCAATGACTGGAGTTATCATTCCTTTTTTTCTGCAAGACATTTCCAGATACACTAGGTGGCACTGCAGGCAAACAGAAATGTTCTCCATGCACAGCAGATACAGAACGAGTATGAATGCTCGTGTATTTAGACAATCCTTCATGCAGGTGTTTATGTTTCACTCACAGGTGCTGTAGGACGGCTCACACTGCAGAGACATGATCTGGTGTTTCTCCTCGTCCGTCTCCACCGTCAGGTTGGACAGGTACTGCTTCACCTTCCTGGCCATCTGCGCGTCCTCGTACAGCTTCTTGGCGTTGAGCAGAGAGCTGCGGCGTACTCTCTTCTTATGGGCGCCGCCCTGCACGTCCAGCATGTTGGAGTTGGTGCTGCCCTGACTCAGAGACCTGATGACGCGGAGGAAGAGAAAGGAAAACAGAAGGAGGGAAAGAAGCATGACGGGTGAAGATGAGATGAAAATAAAAGAGGTGAAGATGAATGAAGAGGGGTGATTATAAGATGAGTGCACAGAGAGAAGAGGAAGGAAAATGAAGATCAGCAGAAACAACGAGAGAGTTCAAAGACAGAAAACAAGAAGGCAGATTGAAGGAGGGGAAGAAGGAGGAACAATCAGTACGATAAAAAGGCACGTCTACGCTCAAACCAAACACCTCATTTACTTCAAAATCCGCACAGCTGCTTTGTGTGGGAGCATAGCATTTTAAACAGGACCATGCAAACTGGGGAGACAGCTGCTGCTGGTGTGCCATGCTATCACAGAAACAGAAGAGCAGGACGTTTGGTCAGATGGAGGCAAAAAGGGTTAGAAAACTCAGGATGCACGAGTTTGGATATGGGGGTAATTAACAGGGATGCACTGATGGACAAACACGTGACCAGAGTCAAAGAATGACAGGTTTTATTTCCTGTCAAATCTTGTTCTTTTTGTTAGCTTTGATCAGTCGTTAAAAGCTGGAGGCCCCCGACAAAACCTGGAGTTTAGATTGTATTTCTGCATGCGGTCGTTAGCGCACTTTGTTACCGAGATATTAAAATTGAGATTTTCTTCCAGTCACTTCACACTGAAAAACTGAAATCTTATCAAGTGTTTTTGTCTTGTTTTAAGTATCTTTTTGGCTTAATATGAGCCACGTTCACCTGACCAGTCCAGAAAAAAATGTCTTGTTTCAAGTTATTTAAAGACTAAAATGAGGTCTGAATTGTTTGGAAAAAGTAAAAGAAAAAAAAAACGCCCATGGAACAAGAGAAGAGTTTCTAGTTTCAAGAATCTTGAAAAGCACAATTTTCTTGTTCTATTGGCAGATTTTTTTTACCTGTTACAAGTAATTCAGACCTTATTTTTGTCTTCAAATAACTTAAAGTAAGACATATTATTGTACTATTCAGGTAAATGTGGCTCATATCAAGTATAAAAAGACAAATTTGACTTAAAATAAGACAAAAACACTTGATAAGGTTTCAATTTTTCCGTCTACCAACTTCGTATAACAGCTGATCTTTAGAGATGATATTTTTCTGTCTTGAAACCTTTTTGCTTCAAACTAACTTAAAGTAATTCCCCTTTGAACCTTAGCTCCTAAAAAGAAAAAATACAAAACCTTTAACACCCTAACACTCACAAATATGTGACATGACCAAAAGCTTTTGAAAACCTAATTTTCTTTTTTTGTCTCTTAAAAAGGACATGTTTTATTTTTATGTGTGAAAATGTCATCACATGTTTGTTGATGATGAAATTTTATTTTCTCATGTTCTCTTTTTAAATTGGTCTGACTAAAAACTTCTAAAAAATCTAAAAATGAGCTTAATTTCACCTGAAATCTGTAGTATTTATCCTCAACCTTTTGCCTTCTTACTTTAAAACTAAACACTGAGTATATGGATGTTTTTCCAGTCACTTAACCATCTTTGTATCCATGTCGGCTGAACTTAAGTTTATTAAATCAAGCTCAGAGTCATCCTCAACAACCTTTTGTTTCTTTATAATGCACTTTTGTTTTTTAGTTGACATTTTTCTGTTTTGACACTTTATCTTTCATTACCTCTTCCTCTTTGCTTCAAACTAACAAGTTAAAATTGTGTTAAATCACACACCCACAGGTATTTTTGAAGTCATATGTAACATTTCTAGTCTAGCAAAATTTACAAAAAATGCACCAACTTAAACACCTCAAGACACAGAAATAGCTTTGGAGGAACTTTGTTTTCTGTTTTAGCTCCTATACAGGACATATCTTATTTTCATGTATGAAAGTGTCATCACATGTTTGTTGACTGTTAATTTCTTTTCTCATGTTCTCTTTTCCAACTTGGTCTGGCCAATAACAACTGAAAAATCTAGAAAATGAGCTGAATCTCGCCTGAAATCTGTAGCTTTCATTTTCTACCTTTTGCCTTCTTACTAGAAAACCCAACACTGAGTATGCAGACTTTCTTCCAGTCACTTCACTCACTTCATATCCATGCCAGCTTAATTTAGGTTTATTTAATCACAGCTCTAAGTTATCCTCTTTAACCCTTTGTTTTTACATTATACACAGCTTTTTTCTTTGTCTTTTTATTATTTGACATTTTTTTGTCTTGACTATTCATCTTTCATCAACTCTTTTCTCTTTGCTTCAAACTAACTTGTTAAAAATATATTAAATCACACATCCACAACTATTTTTGAAGTCATACATAAGGTGTGGAAATCTGTGACATTACCAAAAGTGTTTGAAGAGCTAAATTTTCTTTTTTTTCAGCTCTTATACATGACATATTTTATATTTATGTGTAAGAATGTCGTCACATATATGTTGACTGTAAAATTGTATTTTCTCATATTCTTTTCTCCAACTTGGTCTGAGCAAAAACAACTTAAAAATCTATAAAATGAGCTGAACGTTGCCTGAAATTTGTCGTCTTAATCCTCCACCTTCTGCCTCCTCACTCTAAAACCAAAGACTGGGTTTCTAGATTTTCTTTTGGTGAGTTCAACATCCTTTTTGTTTTAGTTTTAGTTTTAATCTTTTCCATTTTTCTGTCTTGACTCTTCATCTTTCATCAGCTCATTCCTCTTTGCTTCAAACTAACTTATCAAAAACATGTTAAATCACACTTCAAAAGCAATTTTTGAAGTCATTAATAACCTTTGTACCTTAGCTTCACAGAAAAATGCAAAAAAAAAAAATTAAACATCTTAAGGTACAGAAACATGTGACATGACCAAAAGCTTTTGAAGAGCTTAATTTTTCTCTTTTTGGCTCTTATACAGGATATATTTTATTTTTATGTGTGAAAGTTTCATCACGTTTGTTGACTGTTATAATTTGTTTTTTTGTGTGTTCTCCTCTCCAACTTGGTCTGAGTAAAAACAACTGAAAAATCTGGAAAATGAGCTGAATGTTGCCTGAAATTTGTCGTCTAAATCATCAACCTTTTGCCTTCTTTCTCAAAAACCAAACACTGAGTATCTAGATTGTCTTTCAGGCACTTCACCAACTTTGTATCCAACTTAGGCTTAACCTAAGTTTATTTAATCAAGCTCTGAGTTATCCTCTATGACACTTTTTCTTTCTTCATCATGCACAGTTTTTTTTTTTTTTTTTTTTTGTATTATTTGATCATTTTCTGTCTTGACTCTTCATCTTTCATCAGCTCTTTTATCTTAGCTTCAAACTAACTTGTTAAAAACACATCAAATCACATTTTCACAACTATTTTGGAAGTCATAAATAACATTTCTACTCTAGTAAAATATGAAAAAATGCAAAAACTAAAACAATCTTAATACACAGAAATATCTGACATGACCAAAAGCTTTTGAAAAGCTAAATTTTCTCTAGTTTGGATTTTATACAGAATATATTTCATTATGTGTGATTGCGTGAAGTTATCATCACATATTTGTTGACTCTAAAATTTTGTTTTCTCATGTTCTCTTTTCCAACTTTGTCTAAGTAAAAACTACTGAAAAATCTAGAAAATGAGCTGAATCTTGCCTGAAATTTGTCGTCTCACTCTTCTACCTTCTGCTTTCTTATTTTGAGTATTCACTAAATGACTCAAACGTACAGTCTGATAGAGAGAGGGCAAACAATGAATGGGTCAATGATGGACTTGGATGCTGCAATGGAAGGGTTAATCACACAAGCACGGGCAGACACATGTGTAGTCGGGTGGAGTCAGGGGGAGGCGGGGGCATGCAGGGCGGATGGCGGTGGTGGTGGTGGTGGGGGTGATGCAGGGTGCATTAAACTCCTGCTGCTTCCAGCACAAACTTACCCTAAACTCTTCCACCTCTTCTTCCTGCAAGCGAGAGGTGTGAAGATTGAAGCGTGACTCAGAGACAAGTTCAGGGGTCAGGGTGGACAAGACTATGTTGATGTCATGCCACGACAAACAAACAGGAAATGACTGAAGATGGGAGGACAACACTAGACGTTGGACATCTCCCCATATCAACCTGAACAGAACAGTGTGTGTGTGTGATGGCTTTGGCATGGAAACGTCTGTGTGCCACCTTCTGGAAACACTTATATCATCAAGACTTTTAAAAAACGTCTCCACAGACATCTGGCAGTATGGAGGGAGTGCCTGCAGGGGGCAGTCATGCACTGCAGCAGTGACAGACTGTGATAAACACACAAACTGAGTGACACGCTCTGCACACTGCAGTAAGCATCAATTCTTCCTCACTCTGAGTCGATCCATGCCTCGTGTCTTTGCGCTGCTGCACTCGGCAGACGAAGGCAATCAACCGACACGAGCCATGAAGCGAGCAGAGAGCGAATGGGAATTGATTGAACTGGACGTTCAGGGGTGTGTGCCTGATCCTGCTGCTGAAGGATCCAGGGTGGCAGGTGGAGGTGTGATGGGGTGGATCCCTTTTTTTTTGCTCACATTTTTGATCTCTTACAGTCAAATATCCTTCCTAAACCCTGTGAACCCTGACAGCGAAGTCAAACTCTGCTGGAGTCTGGCTGAGAGTTTGCAATAAAAGTTCATTTCAGAGTTTTGCAGACACTTATATTGGGTCACAAGAAGCTCCAAAATGTCCATTTCCATCAGAATATACACCAAATTTCTCATGTAAGAAATGTTTTGTGGGGCTTTGTTTCTTTATCTAAGATGACAGCTTGGGATAGACAAGCTGTAGGGAGAAAAAGGGGAATAACACACACTAAATACAGTAATCATGGTACCAAAATCTGATCTATGGGCTGAGATTCGTGCCACTAGAAACTGAATCTGAATTACCATGTTGAATTTGAAAAGCTTGATCTGAAACTTAATTTATTTTCTATGAAATTTCATTCAACCTACCTGAAAATTCAACCGTCTGAACTCAGTTTAACAAATCAATTTCAGCTCCACGTGGCACGACCATAACATCATCATCGTCAGATTCATGGTCCGTTTCTAATTGTTTTCTTCTGACATGGTTGTTTTCACATTATAAGACTTCAGTACAGGACTCAGTGACTGTGACAGTGGACGTCTGTGCTGAGGTCCTCACCTCTGTGTGTCATTTATGTTGAACAGAATAAGCAGATCAACTTTTCTAGACATTAACCTCTTAAGCCCTGGACTCTTTTTTGGGTCTCTACTAAAAAAATGACATACCCATTTTGAAAAGGGTATATCTCTACATCCTGTGATAAAATATCCATATTTCAACTCTTATTATTGATATTTTTGTAGAAATAAAAAGTCAGATTTCAGGTGAGTTTGAAGTACGATACGTCTTCTGTACCTCCACTGCAGTGGATGGCGCCAAAGAGCTACTCCCCTGTATGTTGTCCATAAACTATAACAAATATAATCTCAAAGTTCCCGGCGCTGTAATGGCGACAGGTGGAGAGCGTCTTGTGCGTTTGTTGTATCTTTAAGTGTGTTAAAGTGTGTTCCTGTGCGTAAGTGTCTGTCTGAGTGATACCACGCCATCAATCTACGATTGTTCTTTTGGACGTTACATCCTTAGTGAGAAGCTCATGAAAGCCTGCTCCATGCATGTTTGCAGGAGCTTATGTCTACGAGTTTTCAGTACCTATTTATATACCTTCTGTATTTTAATCAACTGTTTTTTTATTATCTCTATTTATTCACTCATTCATTCATTTTAATTAATTGTCTTTTATCAGTACTTTTAGGTTGACTTTAAATGCATGTTGTATTGTACACGCACTAATGCTCTGCACAATGAAGTTCCTAACCGATAAATAAAGTTCTTTTTGAATTGAATTGAAGTTTGTTCAAAATATTTTCTTCCTAAACTTGATGATGTGGGTTTTGATGCCATCAACATCAATGTTTTCTCTCTATTCTTGGGTCAGTTAGTTTAAAATCATTCATTCATTTTCTGAACTGCTTATCCTGTTCATGGTGTAGCAGACTGATAAAATAATAATCAAATCATGTTTAAGCCTGATCCCGTTTGTGTTTCCACAGCAAACTGTGCCCTCTAGTGGTAGGAGGCGTGTAAGCCGGATGCCAAAAGCCGCAGTTGTTAAACAATAGTGTGACACCGTAGCAACGCGACACTGTTTATCCCGCTAATAAATCCAACAAAGAAGAAAAACGTGACACAGTAAACAAAGAGCAACGAGTTAAGACAGCATTTCGTCCTCTCTGTGATTGTCATGTAGCTCTTTGATACAAAGAACAATCAAGCTTTGTTTCAGAGAAGTCTGTGTGCCACCAGGAGAAATGCAGCCGCTATCGGGGTAGGTGACGATTCTTTCGACCAATCAATGGTCTGCAGTGTTGTAGCTCCACCTTCTGAGAGCGGATCAGTTCAGTCTGGCACCCATACGAAAGGGTCCCAAAAAGTGGGACGGCTCATCTCGGTTATTTGGGGATCTGTCCCGGGATAAGTCAGTGGAAACGGCACAAAATGTGCGCCGTACCAAAACGAACTGAACTGTCCGCTTGGTGGAAACGCGGCTAAAGTGGCGTTTATCAGTTTCACTAACTGGCCAATAACTTTTTTGCATCATTAGTTTAATGTCACAGTAGTTTAAGTGACAACCTTGACAAACTTTATGCTTTCTAGTTACACGAGTATATGAAACACTACATCTGACTTTCTTTATTTCAAACACAGCATAATAGAAAAGCTTTTTAATCAAATAGGTAACTGTTATTATTGTATCCTGACCCAAGTTTCATGATCTGTATTTTATGGTGAGGTTCTTGCCAATACTCAACCCTAGTCAGTATTTGTATTTATGTCACTGGCTATAGATTCTCCACTATAACCTTTTTGTTTTTTTAATATGCTGCTTCTTTTTAGTTTTTATGGAGTATTTTTTATGCCTTTGTTGCACTGCAAAAAATCTGAAATGTTATCAAGTGTTTTTGTCTTATCTGAAGTAAAAACTGTCTTATTACATTTGATATGAGCCACATTCAACTGGTCAGCCCAGAAAAGTGTCTTATTTCAAGTTATTTAAAGACAAAATGAGTTCTGAATTGCTTGTAACAAGTAAAAAAAAAATCTGCAAATGGAACATGAAAAATTTGCTTGGAACTAGAATAATGTCTTAATATAAGTAACTTTTCTCTTGTTTCTTTGGCAGATTATTAAAACTTG
Organism: Halichoeres trimaculatus; assembly: GCF_033239565.1. Taxonomy (NCBI): domain Eukaryota; kingdom Metazoa; phylum Chordata; class Actinopteri; order Labriformes; family Labridae; genus Halichoeres; species Halichoeres trimaculatus. Next base: position 6,009,812 of record NW_027437184.1, on the reverse strand, counting down.
CAACAAGCAATTCAGACCTCTTTTCAGTGTTTAAATAACTTGAAATAAGACGTTTCTCTGGACTGGTCAGTTAAATTCAGCTCATATTAAGTCTAAAAAGACATTTTCTACTGAAATAAGACAAAAACACTTGATAAGATTTCAGTTTTCGCAGTGTGCAGAGCGACCTCTAAGTCCCTTGCTTGGTGGACCTTAGGGTTTAAAGGGTTAATGTAGATAAACAGATGAATGGTCAATGGAAATATATTTTTTTCCATATAATTGTGAAATTACGTTGTATTGTATTTTTGATCATGCTTTTCAAACCCAGTTTCTAGGTTCACAAATCTCAGCCCATACTGATCCTTCAACCTTCTTAATGTAGAATCTATGGGACCTGTACATGGGGCACCTGCTCCAACATCTGAGCCAAACCGACGCCCCATGGATGTAAAACTTTTAAGATACAAGGAAATACGCCACTTTAAGCCCCACATAGGAGTTTTGACCAATCAGAGACAGCTTTGGTGACCTGCATCTGTGAAACTGCCCCAATAAGCATCACATTACGGCTTCATCGCGGACATCCTGGCACAAAAATGACCAACCTCTGTCTGAACATGAGCGCAGGGTCCATGTTCGCCGACGTCAGCCGCACCACATGTCTGATCTCTTTGGCGATCATCCTCAGCTTCTCGAAGTTCACCAGACCGTCCACGCTGGAGTCGTTGCCTGAGAGACGACGAAAACATCCAAAACACAGACACAAAATGTAAAGGAGATCAATGATTCATGTTCCAGACACAATTTTTCAAACAGTGTTTCTCAGCTGAGTCTTCAAAGCTCATTTCTGCTTGTTCTAGTCTCAGCTTTGTCAGTCCACGCAGATCAAAGCGTGTCTCTTTCGTTTTCAGTCACACTGCGCCATTAGAGGAGTTTTTTTTGGTAACTTGCACAATTAGGGAACTTCTTCTTCTTCTTCTATTCCTAACATGGCTGAAGGTTTAAACGAAAAGCGTTAAAGAGAAGTCAGGGTAGTTTTGACCTGACTCAGGGTTACATCTTAAAAAGGAAGGACAGGGAAGCCTTTAAGCAGAAGTAACCCTCCTGAGTGACCTTTCACAACAGCACAGAGGAAGTAAACTGTGCACAATGACATGTCGTGTTTCAGAAATGGTCTCAGGAGTTTAAGAGGCTGTCTACCAAAAGACACGTCACTGACTCAGGTCGCTGTACAAACCTTCATGTAAGAAGGTGAGGTCTTTCTTGACCACGGGGAACAGCGGGATGATGGGCGGCTGCATGCTCTGGCTGCTCAGGATGTTGCGGTACTTGGCCATGTTTCTGGAAGGGTCGAAGACGTCCTGCAGGTCCCCAAACAGCTTCTCATACTTGCTGGGAAGCTTCTCCCAAGAGCTCCGCAGCCGAGCCACCGGTGCCAAGTTCAGCCCACTGTGCGGGAAGAGGAGAGGAGGAGGGGCGGCGAGGAGACAGAGATAAATGGGTTACAGTGAGAAGAAACACAGGAGAAAGATAGAGGTAGAGGTGAGGAGGCACAGGAGAGAAGAGGATGATTTTTTTAATATTCCTTCGCTTCTGATAGTGAGGTCTCCACGATCCAGAGCAGAAGACCCCTGGAGGCAAAGTCATCTCTGAGCGGACTCATTTAGACGGATGATAATTATGAATGGCAGAGCATTTATTTCTGCTTTCTCCTTCCATTATCTTTCTTCTTCATGTCTGTTGCTCTTTTGCTCATTAACTCAACATCAATTCTCTGCTGATTCATTTTCTGGGGGTTCTGCTTTTAATTTCCTAAATCTTAAAATCTTTTCTTTATATGGTTGTGATCTCGGCTGAATGGTGTAGACCAGGGGTCTGCAGCCTTTACTTTCATGAGGGCAATTTTGCCTCAGCTCACCTGGATTGAGGTCATTCCAGAGCCACAAAATCTAATTTATTGTCCCATTAAAGACAATAAAGTGGATAAAATTCTATTTATAGTTAAAATCTAGGAAAAAGTCATATAATTGAGAATTTAAAAAAAATGATTTCAATTGCACACAATGTCTTAGTTTTTCAGATTTGACAAATTTGCAATTTTTTTAAATTTAGTAATTCAAAAATATGCAAAAATATCAAAACATTTAAAAAAAATGTTTTAATAATTTTTTTAATTCATTTTTTCTGTACCTTCAAAGTTTTTAAAATGTACAACATTTGAAAAAAAAAGAAAAAAATGGTGTTAAAAAATTGCTAAAATTAAAAAAAAAACTAAATGTAAAAATAACTGCTGAATATTTCAAATAAATTTAAAATAAATAAATAAATAAATAAGTAAATTTTCAAAAATTTCAGAAATTTAAAAATTAATGAATAAATAAATAAATAAATTTTTAAAAATCTACAAAAATTTAAAAATTTGAGGAATACTCGAATTTGATAACATTAAATGATTATTTAGGTTTTTGCTTATGTCTTGACACATATCAAGCATGTATGTTAAGCCAGCACATTTGCAGTTAAATAAATCAGTCCATAAAGAATTAAAATCTGTATTTTCTTCCAGTTTTGTCTTTTTGTAGATGTAGTTATCTTACCAGGGCTGTAAAACTTGAGGTGAGCCATGGGTGCATGGAAAGTTGGTGGGCTGTTGGTGGCTTTATTGACAGATGTGATGCATATTTATTTCAATAAAATGTTAAAGTGTGGTTTCATTTAGTGTTAGTGTCTTAAATCATCAATACCCTCTGTAAGAAAAAATAAAGATTCTTTATTTCAATAATGTTTTTTTTTAAGCTACAGAGGGTTTTAATTGATTGGTATGATTCTCAGGGTAGCTAAAAGTGAAACTAAATCTTTTACTTTCTTCTCTTTTTGTTTAATTTCATTATAAATCCATCATTTTCATCTCAGCCCATTCACAAAACAAACAGCGCCTCCTGCATTTTTAATGAGTGATTTTGCTCCTCATTTCTTGAAAGCAGAGCAGGGCGTGTCCAAATTAAAGGCCAAAGGAAGCCCTGTGTGCTATCTTTACACACACACACACACACACACACACACACATACACACATACACACACACACACACACATACACACACACACACACACACACACACACACACACACACACTCACACACAGCAGCAGCAGCGATGCCCCTGTCACCAGACAGGTGATGCATCAGAGAGCCATATGGGCTGAGAAGTCCTGCTGTGAGGAGGCGTGTAAGGGGACGTGGAGGTCAGACACTCGTGTTTTAAAGTGCCTGTTACGGCAGCGAACAGAGGGTCAGCAGACTGCTCAGATCCTTGAACTGAGAGTTTGCACCTCCATGGGACACAGGTGAGATAAGAGGAGGCTCAGTGTGAGCTCAGTGAAAGGAGGAGAGTTATCCAAGTAGGAGCTACAGTGATGTTTATGCAAACACTGCATCTTTATGCTTTCTAACAAAAATGAAAACCTTTTTGATTACAGCTTCCACTTCAGAGGGGACAGACAGTGTCGTTGTAATTACTCTCAGAGCTGGGACACTGAAACGTCAGTAGATTAAAAACATTCAGTTAGGAGTGATTGAGCAGCGTAATCTCCAGATCTGACTGACACGGTCCATTACTGGAGCTAGAAAAGTATTTCTTAGAATTACAAGTTCATGTGGTCAGGATGTATGACGGAGGCTGAATAGCTAAGGTTATCTTCTTGTGAAACTGTAAAACTAGCGTATCACTCTATGGAGAGAGTTTGGATTTTTTGCCACAGAAACAACAAGTGAAAGGAAAACTGAACACATCTGTTTATGATTTTCAACTGAAAAGCTGGACACTGAGTTCAGCTGCTGTGGGACTTGATTTTTAATAATGTCTGTCTCAGAAATAATGTCTGTTTAGTTTGGAGGACCCAGGGCCATCTTAGTGTTGCCGCTCAAAAATTGTGGAATGAGTCACCCCCACATAAGACAAGCCGCCTTACTGTCCTTTTTTTTAAAAAAATAAAGTCTTAAACCCATTTTTATTTATTGGCTTTTGACCAAGCTTGAGACTCTGCTCTTGTTTAAGTGTTTTATGGTTTGTTTTTATTTCATATTACTAGTTTTATTGTTCTTGAATTGTTTTTCAGGAAAATTAAACAGTTATTTTACCAACACCTTTTTTTATTGATTTGTTTTATTGCTTTTTTAAAATCTATTTATTTAGTTTTAAAATGTATTTATTTAGATTTAAAATTTATTTATTTAATTGAATGTAAAATTTATTTATTTTAAAAATGCATTTATTTACTTTTGAATTTAATAAATAACTTTTGAAACATATTTATTTATTTACTTTTAAATTTATTTATTTACTTTTAAATTTATTTATTTACTTTTAAATATTTTTCTTTCCTTTTAAAATTTGTTTATCTATTTTTAAAATGTATTTATTTAGTTTTAAAAATTATTTATCTATTTTTCAAATTCATTTATTTACTTTTAAATTTATTTATTTACTTTTAAATATTTTTCTTTCCTTTTAAAATTTGTTTATCTATTTTTAAAATGTATTTATTTAGTTTTAAAAATTATTTATCTATTTTTTAAATTTATTTATTTACTTTAAATTTATTTATCTATTTTTAAAATTCATTCAGTTACATAAAAATTATCTGTTATTTCTTTTTATTTATTTATTTATTTTTCATTTATTATTTATTATTCATATAATTTATTATTCATTTATGCCTGTACCATCTTTTTTGTACTACACTTTGTTTGAGCTGTGGTTGCTTTTAAAGTGCTTTATAAATAAAGTTGAGTTGAGTTGAGTTAGTGAGAATGAAGGCAGAAAGAGTGCAGTAAGACGATGTTAGGCAGGCTTTCTTGTAGACATAATAACATCTGTTTTTGACGCTACCAGAGAGGCAAAGATGTAGAAAACGGTGGAAGAACGTGTCTCTGAGGCTTCAAACCCACCTGATTATAGCAAACATGGAGTTGAAGTTCTTGCACTCCCTGCAGTGCAGAGCGATCTTGATAAAGTGTTTGATAGTCTTCATCCTCTTCAGCGTGTTGGGCTCCTTCAGGATCTCTGTAGCCACCCAGAAGGTCTCCTGGTTTATCACCTCCTCAAACTGTTTCAGGTTGCCTCCTGTTGTAGTCTGGTCTAGTTTAAAGAGGTCGTCCACATACCTGGAAGCAGAACAAAGGAGGAGGATTTGAGTACAAGGTTTTCTTTATTTAACACAATCGTCTTCTACGTTCAGAGCAGAAGTGAAACAGAGACATACTCTGTGGACTCGATGTTCCTGAAGAGCTCAAAGTCCCTCATGGAGAGCTGGGCAGCGACCTCCATGGTGCTGAGCTGCAGCAGAGAGATCTGGCTCTCCCTGAGGAGATCCTGGGCGTCCTCATCTGAACATAACGTCTCTGTCTCCATGTTGTTCTTCAGGTAATACCTGCAGGGGACAAGGTGAGAGGTTGGAGCGTTAGCATAAAGATACAGGAAGGGTGTCAGCTGTTGAAGGAATGTAGGGGTAAAAATAATCCTGACAGAAATGACAAAGTGTGCAGGACACGCAGGATGTAAAGGACTAAAAAAGTGATGTCATCTCAGTGGATAATTTGAGTATTTGGCACCACTCCTGCAGTTTCCTCAGATGCTTTAATAAAGGCAGCACAGGCAGGCAGGGGGGTGGACCAGATCCAGTTTTTCATCCAGCTGCTTCATGTTTAAAAAACCTCCAGAAGAATCTTTAAAATCCTCACATTTCATTTTTAAGGAGGAACATTTTCTGTCTCCAACTCAAGATAAGTTTGAGCTGAGGGGAAAAATTTCCTAATGGTGTTGATCGATTGCACCGACACGTCACCCTGGAGGAGAAGAGGACAGGACGGCCTCAGCAAAAAGAGGGGAAAAGGATGACAGGTGCATGAGTGAGAGGAGCAAAAAGGAGCCGTTTCTCTGCAGACCTGATCTCCAAGATTTTCCGGGAGAGCTCCCAGCAGCGTGATGTCTCTCTTACCTCGTTATATGCTGCTGTGTTTATAAATCTGAAAACACTTCCTCTCTAATGGAGCTGTAATGTGGTCATCTGGGCATGCAGCACCTCGGCGCCCTGCAGGCCAACAGCACTCACAGGCAAAGTGTTGGCACGGCCCTGACTCTGAACTGCCCTCTGTTCCTCCGTAGAGACGAGCAGCGAACGAGTGGAGACGTGAGGCGAGAAGCTGGAGTTTGAGCACACTCAGGATAAAACACACGTTGTGTTTCACACTCTGAAAGAAGTGTCAACTGTTCGAAGCACTTAAAAAACAGACTGAGAGACTCTCCATCAACCTGTGGACGCAACACGTCGGTAATATTTGAGGAGAGAAGAGGAGAGGAGAGGAGAGGAGAGAAGAGGATGAGAGATGAAAAATGAAGGATAAGAGAGGAGGGATAGACCAGAGTGATAAAAAGAAAGTGACAGAAACAAAGTCCAGTGGAGAACAGACCAAAAGAGAAGAGACAAAATCAGCTGATAAAATAGAACGAGATAAGAAACTGGTAAAGGAGGGAGGGTTAAAGGAAGGCAAGGAGAGAAGTGAAAAGGAAAGGGGTGGAGAGGAAAGATGGGCAAAGGAAGGATAAATGGAGAGAAGAGGAAGGAGAGAAGGCAAGAAAGTGAGAGGAGAGGAGAGGAGAGGAGAGGAGAGGAGAGGAGAGGAGAAGAAGGAAAATACGGAGAAGGATGGAAAGAAAAGAAGAGCAAAGCAAAAGAAGTGAAAGGGAAGGATAAGAGAAGGAAAAAGAGAGGAACAGTGTAGGGGAAAGAAGAAAAAACGAAACAGACAGTAAAATAATAGAAACAAAGAGAAGAAAAAGAGAGGATGAGAAAGAAAAAGAAAGAAAAGAATGAAAAAAACAAGGAAAGTGATGGAAACATAAAAGAGGAGGAAAGGACAATAAAGGAAAGGAAAGATGGGAAGAGAAAAGGAGGTGGAAGGGGAGTAAAAGAGAGGAGTGGGGAAGAATACTAGGAAAGAAAAAGAGAGGAGAGAAAGGAAAGGAAAGGAAAGGAAAGGAAAGATAAGGAAAGGAAAGGAAAGGAAAGGAAAGAAAAGGAAAGGAAAGGAAAAGAAATGGGAAAGTAAAAGAAATGGGAAAGGAAAAGAAAGGAAAGGAGAGGAGAAGAAAGGAAAGGAAAGAAAAAGTGAGAAAAGGAAAGGTAAGGAAGGAGGAAGGAAAGGAAAGGGGAGGAAAGGAAAAGAAAGGAAAGGAAAAGAAAGGAAAGGAAAAGAAATGGGAAAGTTAAAGAAAGGAAATGGGAAAGGAAAGGAAAGGAAATGGGAAAGGAAAGGAAATGAAAGGAAAGAAAGGAACGAAAGGGGAGGAAAGGAAAAGAAAGGAAATGAAAGGAAAGAGGATAAGAATAGAAAGGAAAGGAAAGTTGAGAAAAGGAGAAGTGAGGAGAAGTGGGGATGGAGAGGAGGAGGGGAAAGGGAGAGGAGAAGTAAAGTGAGGAAAGGAAGAGGTGAGGAGAGGAGAGGTGAGGAGAGGAGAGGAGAGGAGAGGAGAGGAGAGGAGAGGAGAGGAGAGGAGAGGAGAGGAGAGGAGAGGAGAGGAGAGGAGAGGAGAGGAGAGGGGAGGGGGGGCCTTGTTTGATGAACTAAGTGTTGCTAAATAGAGCTGAGCAAAAATAAGAACCTTCAACAAAGCCAATGTAAATGGCCATCAGTGGTTTGTGTGTGTGTGTGTGTGTGTGTGTGTGTGTGTGTGTGTGTGTATGTGTGTTTGTGTGTTAAGTATAGGATCTCTCCCTTAAGTTCTCGGGCTGTGAGTTCAATGCCTGCTCCTGGCTCTGCTTGTCTCCTGTTTCACCTGGTGTCAATCATCAGGTGCAGATGGAGGAAGAGGAGGAGGAAGAGGAGGAGGAGGAGGGACACAGGGAGAGAGATTTAAAGCTGAGACCTATCTGCAGACTTTGCTTATATCCAGTTTACACAACAGAAGGTTGTTAATATTTCAATACTGTCAGCAAACCCAAACTTACAAAGCTAAGTGTGTGTTTGTTTCATATCACGTTTAGTGGAAATGTTTGGACGTACGTAAAAGAAGAGCAATCTGCTCACACCTCTGCTGCTTAACCTCGCCTTCCTCTGAATACTCTCACCAGAGACTGCCAATTGTTTTCCACGCAGCTCAGTCATCCATCAAACACACAGGGAGGGTGTTACCCTGAGCGTCCTCGAGGAGAACAAGTGTGTGTGTGTGTATGTGTGTGTGAGACTCTTTTTTTCAGACTTTCTTCTTAAAGCTACATGTGAACAAAGTCTGTGAATATTATTTATATATGCATATCTACATATGTACAGTGCGTGACTTTGTATAAGTTCTTGACTGTATCTGTATCTCTGTGCGTGCCTGGGTGTGTGTGTGTGTGCATGTGAGTGTGTGTATGAATAATTCCAGACGTGCCATGATGTCTGCCGAGGCCTCCGCCCCTGACAGAGGATGAAATATTCATGTTAACCTAGTTGGGAGGGGACTGATGAGGGACCACAGGAGACCAGGAGAGGGGGCAAAATAATACAACTGTGAAAAAACGACGGCAGCGGCAGACTTTACGGCTGAAATCCAATTTTTCCTCCATGTCCTACTAACTTTCATCTTAAAAGGAGCACGTCTGGCAGCAGGAAGACGAGGACGGTGACACCGGCTGGGAGACATCTAACAAAACATGCTGGCACTGGTGTTATGGAGCAAAAGAGCCAGACACAACAACACAGAAAGCTGAATATTCATCACAGAATCTACTCGAGCGTCACATGTATCCTCAGATCGCTGTTGTTTTTGTTTATTAATGGGCCAAACTGACGCCTGAGCAGCAGAACTCCTGCTCTTTCTGAGGGTAGCACCATCTGATTTGTAATTCCTCTGAATCAGGACGGTGATGTTCAATCTGTCTCCACAGCAACAGGAGTCCTGCTGGTTTTCATTTGATCCATTTAATCAGGATCTAAACCGTACCTTCCATTCTAGGATGAAATAACTCAGACACCCAAAAAGTACAATGTGTGTGCCAGAGAAGAATCAAAGCTGCATCTCAGGAGAATAAAAGAAGGACTGATCATGACCAACTTTTTAAGAGCTGGGAGAAAATGCCATGTGGAATTTCTTCACTCGTAATGATGCAGTGTAGAGTTAAGCTACATACAATAGACAATATAGGGCAGGAGTCTGCAACCTTTACTTTCATTTGAGCCATTTCACCTCAGCTCACCCAGATTAAAGTCACTAGGGAGCCACAAAATCTGTTTTATCTTCACAAAAAAGACAAAAAATGAATAAAAGTATATACATAGTAAAAATCTGGTGAAAAAAGGAATTCTTATTGTTTATAATATACTTCATGTAACATGATATATATGTATTTTTTATTTTAAATAAATTTAAAAAAATATTTAAAAGAATTAAAGGTCATTTCATTAATTTCAGAAATTTGCAGATTTATTAAATTTTAATAAGTTTCAAAAATTGCAAAAAAAAAATTCAAAAATTGAAAACTTTTCAAAATCTTGAAAAAAAAATTGCAATTTTTATTCTAGATTTGAAAAAAATTTCAAAAAATGAAATTCAAAAATTGTGCAAATTTTTTCTTAAAAATTACAAATATCTTAAAAAACTGGAATTTATTAACCACGCAAAAAATTAGAAAATTTTCAAAAATTTGCAAATAAATCTCAAAAAACTGAAATTTAATCATTTTTTTATAATTCCTTAAATTTGGAAAAAATCCTAGAAATTTATAGCATTAATTGATTATCTTGCCCAACTCATGAATTTTGTATTTTGCTTAACAAAATTTTTAATTATGATCATTATTTTGTGTCAGTGTGTTTAATCATCAATACCCTCTGTAAGAAAATTAAAGTTCTTGGCTTCAGTATTTTTTAAAGCTTCAAAGAGCCACTGCAAAGTAGTCAAAGAACCAAATAAGGCTCCAGAGCCACAGGTTGAAGACCCTTGCTTTAGGTCTACAGAAAAACATACAGGAGTTGAAATAATTGCTTGAGTACTCAAGAAAAAAGAGTAAGTCATAAATTGCCACACAAATCACTCTGTCCCCAGCTGCTTCCTGCTCATATACTTCCTTAAATCAAGCTGGATCCTCGAGTTATTGTAGCTTCACGGCTCATTAGAGACACTATGATGTCTTCACGTTTGGGTGCAGTTTAAACTCCTCACCTGCCGTTGAGCTGAATCCGATCAGCCAGTTTGGAGAGCTGGTCAGGCAGGCGGCGCTGTTTGATGACTCCCTCTGGGCTGACCGACACCTCGCACAGAGAGTACGTCTCAGGTGCCGCGATGAGGCCGAACTCGTTGACAGTGTGGGCGACCACATCCTTGGCTGTAGTGTCCTTACTGATGATGATGTAGCAGCTTTGCTGGTCCGCTTTGAACACTCGAATCACCTGGTCTGGGATGTCTGTGAGCGGAGGAGAAAGAAGGAAAGAAAGAGTTGAGCTTTGAGTGACTCGTCGGGGTTAAATGAGGTAATGGTTGCAGCGCGGGATGTCGATACAGTAAGAAATGCCAATAATGCAATAAAGCTAAATGTAGAGAAGTCTATCTGAAAGCACTTTGCAATTTACAGTATTTATCTTCAGCTGTGTATGGATAATGAGATCGTTATGAAACATTATGTTACCAAGGCTGCTCCAGGAGTGACAGGAATACTTTAAGTGAAGGGTTTTTATTGTTCATACACATAACTTGAGACTTTCATGTGAAAAGAATTATGTCTACGACTCTGTGAAGCTCTGCTGAGCCTAAACATCACTGGGTTGAAACCAGGGGAGCCAAACATAACGGTTTGTGGTGTTCCAGTATTTTCCTTTTTTCTCAAAATCAGATATTTACTGTTACATAGCATTAATATAAATAAAAAATCATTGGTGATATAAATACAAATAAATATTGTTATTTTAGATTTTACAGACGAATATAATCAGAAAGAAAAATCACACATCACTCCCTGCTACAACATGTGCCTGACGTAAACCTGCCTCACCCACCTATACATCTATATATAAAATAAATCAATAAAATGGTGAAAATTATAATTAAAAAAAAAGGTAAAAATGGAATAAATAATCTAAGTATGAAAAAAAAAATTTGAAGGCATAACTTAAAATTAAATAATAATAATAAACAAAAGAGAATAAATAATAATTATAAAAATATTAATTCTAAATAAATACCAATAAAAATATAAAGAATAATAAAACAATAATAAAATTGTAAATAATAATTAAAAAATAAAAAATGTAAATAAATAATAATAAAATTGTAAATAATAATAAAAAATAAAAATGTAAATAAATAATAATAAAACATAAATAATAATTAAATGTAAATAATAATACATGTAAATACTAATTTAAAAATAATAAAAATGTAAATAATCTAAAAATAATAAAAAATTAATAATAGTTAAATTATAATTAAAAATATAAATAATAAATAAATAAAATGACATCAAAAAAATGAAAGAAAATCCTAAAAGCTGTTGTTCCAGCATTTTCATATTGTAAACTGGATTCAATGACTCCATCTGCTTTTGGTATTCAGCCTGGTTGTGACAGAAACTTTCAGTTGAAGGACAAAAGAATATACCTAAGCTCTGCTTTAATGTGCTCTGCATCAGGATGGATCCCGTCAATGTATGAGAACATGTGAACACATGACATGTTCAAGGACATCACAGGTGATCCATCATTCATTTCCAACAAACACAGCACACTTCAAGCTGCAAGGACACGTGTATGAGGAGCAGCATGGTAATGGTAAAAGCAACAGGGACCACATGCTGAACATGCAAGATGTGTTTGGGATAGGTGGTTGAATGCTTGGCCTTGTTGTCATGACGATCTGATATTTTGGAAACTATTGTGACAAGTCATGAACATAAACTGGATCCAAAAGGTAAATATAATCCTTATTTTTCATTGTAAAACATCAATAAAGAGCAGCTTATTGTTGGTACAGCCCGTGTTGGAGCAGCTGCACGCCACACACTCTGAGATGTGTGTTAAATAATGGAAGTCTCCCCCCCTGAGTGAGATGCCGCATTAGAGATCCCGTGTTTGAGTAAGAGAAGAGGCTACGGCCCATTAGCCACACGCAGCCGGAGAGTCCCATCATTCTTAAAATGGAGAGAGATCACGAACGATGGAGAAAGGTTTGTTTGGCTGATGACTTTGTTCAAGGCTGATACAAATACACACAAAGGCAGACATTTTTCCTCCTGTGTACCAAGAAAAGAAGGGATAAAGTTATTCCCAGCGCCCAGATTTCTTATCCTACTGCAGCTACCACAGTCCGGTCATATGCATGTGTTGGTGTGTCTTTGTCTTTATATTTTAAGATATTTCCTGTTTTTGAGATTTTGAGTTTGCTTTTTTTTAAAACCCAACCATGTAGAAACACTGACTGATGATGATGATAATGTCAACAGACTCTATCAGGAGCCATATTTCCCAAAAATGTAGCTTACATATGAGTCAGTTTTTAGGATTTATTGAGAGGATCTGACATCTTAACTTTTTTCCAACCCAGCTTATAAACAAAGACTAAAATAAATGAATAAAATTGACAAAAAAAAAAGAAAAAAGAAAGAAAACTTTTTTTTTTGCTTGTTTTTAAACAAACAAAAAAAAAAATCACAATTTAAAATTGTTCAACAAAAAACCTTGATACCATGATACAACAATTTTTTCACCCACCCCTAATAAAAAGCTAGAGGCAAAGCCAATAACTGGATTCCAAAAGTAAATTCCTAGTTTTCTTTCAATTTACATATTTTCTCTTTTATTGTCTTTGATTTTTTTGCACCCAAAAATCTTTGAATGCATTAAAAAAACAACTTTCTTAACTTCATCCTCACGTTGAACGTTAACATCCAGAAGAGTTTTTGCTTTGTATCAAAGATGAATCTTAATATTTTTCTTTCAACAGTGAATGCCAGGATAGGCAAACTGTCAAGAAAAGTTTTTCCCACAAGGAAATTTTTGTCATTCGCTCCAGATTTTGGGAGATCAGTGGATCAAATGCCCTCACGAAATAATTGGATGGTCAAACTGCCTTTCAACAAATCCAGCCCCTGCTTCTACACTGTAAACCCAGACTTTATAATACACTTAGATTATTTAAGTTTGATTTCATTTCTTTAAAATGCTAAGTATATTCTACTTGCAGACAAAGCTGAATGTGTGAATCTAAGTTAAATGCCCTTGAAATACTAAGTTTTTGTCACAACCACGCCTGTTTATCTCCTCTGGAGCACCATTTGAAATTTTAGGTTGCAGGTAAAGAAAACACTGTTGTCTCATCATCATGAGTGTCGGTGGTAACTGTCATAAATATAAAAGTTTAAAATCTAAAAACTTGCAGGGATTTGTAAAGCAGGACATTTTTTATTGTCTTATTATTTTTATTATATATTTTATTTTTTGTATTAATTGTTTTAGTTATTGTTAAAAGTTTAAACTTCTATAACAAAACAGAATAAAACTGTCATTTTTGTATTTGCTTTTTTTTTTTTTTTTGAATTTTCTACTGCAACAATAATCATAAACATTTTGAAAATATTGGGTTGACTTATAATTTAATTATTTAATTTCATTTAAATCAACTTTTAATTTAGAGCCATGGGCTTAAATTTTAAGTTTAATAATTATGCAAAGTAATTGCCTTTAAAAAAGAATCTAAATTAAATGAACTTGGCATTTAGTTTATTCTTATCAAAAACTTCAGTTAAATTCACTCAAGTTTTCCTAATACATTCCTTTTTTTTTTTTTAAGGGTCACCTGTTTCCTCAACATTTTTAAGTAAACTCAACTCATACAGGCTTACAGTGTCCTTTCAATGAGCATGAGAAGAGACTTCCAGATTAGACCTCAGATTAGAGGAACAGGGAGAGAAAGGTTGTCGGTTTTGCTATAGTTCGTTGGAGGGTGGGCAGGCGTGGGTGAAGAGCTGAGTTCATTCAGTCTGAAACTTTTCTAATCTAGCTTTGATTTTCTGAACAACACAAGCTTAACAGTCTCTGCATTGTAACACATTGTTATATAATGTTGGTGGCTGATCTTAGCGACCTCTCTATGGACCGTAAACTTATCGATTTAAATCACATGACAAATGCACTTTAAATGTCACTCGAATGATGAACGAGCTTCACGCCGTAGAAGGTGGGAAACATGCAGGAACATTGATTCTTATACTTTAAATTCACAGCACTTGCATCAGAAGTGTTTGGCTCACTCTGTGTTTCCTGTGTTGCAGCAGCAGCAGCGGAGCTCCTCTCCGTCTCCGTGTGGTGAGGCTGGCCTGAGTGGAAGCTAAACGCTCTGTGTCTCATTAGCTGTGATTTGTGATTAAAGTGTGGGAAGCTCTCTGCCTAATAGCTGGCTATCATACCCCGGGGGGATTAATCATATTTAATCCACTGGACGAGCTGCGACCTTACCTGCTCTGCTCGCAGGAGGACAATCGCCGCCCATCCAGCCAAACACGCAATCAATTATCACCTTTGATAAGGTATCATTCATTTTCATCAGGAGGGTTTACTCATGGACTGGAGCCAAACAGGTTCCCACACAGAGAAAGAAGTGTATGGTTTTTGCAAACACAGCACTAAGTGGTGCTACATACAACCCACAAGCCACTCTCCTCCTCCTCCTCTTCCTCCTGCTCCTTTCTGCTGTTTGCCAAAGCTTTCCTCTTTCACTCCATCATACAGTTGGAGGACATAAATCTCATGTGAAAGCATACAGAGCAGAGAGGGCAGGAGGTGCTGAGAAGCGAGTGGAGTAGAAAAGCTGAGGTTAAACAAAGGACTCTCATAAGTAAACAATGAGAAAAAAGGCTCCTAATGTTCTTGTTGGAGGGATGTTTTATCTCCTCGCTTCTTTTATTATCAACAATCCCTCTGAAAATGATGAAAACCAACAATAAATCAACACTCCTAAATGCCTTATCCTTTCTTGAGCTGAATTATTTCACTCATCTTTGTACTTTTTATTCTTAAAACTCTTCAAATCAATAATAGAGTCATATGTTTCTGTCTGTATCAGTTGCCAGAGGGGCTTACGTGATTGACAGCAGCCTGCAGGCTTAACTCTGGTGCCCACAGCAGGGGAATAGAAACAAAGTAAAAGAATTTGTGCTGTTACATACAAGCCATGGGCAGGAAATATATATTGTGAGCTCTATTGAAGAGTAAAATGGACCAGAGCAATTTTTACCAGGCCTGAGGTGACGTGCAGGTACATGATGCTAAATGAGTCTCAGGCTGACAAACTGATGGCAGCTGCTTTTCTCTCCCAGCACTGTAAACCTGGATAAGTTAAGTTTACTTAAAAAAATATTATAAACCATAAAAGTACTGCGCATGCGCAGTACTCTCTGGATAGCTGACTCCTTTCTTTGAGGGGCAAGCGTAAACAAAGTCTTCGTCAGTTCAGAGGTAATTTACATCTGTGTCTGGAGTGACCTAA
This sequence comes from Halichoeres trimaculatus, assembly GCF_033239565.1. Taxonomy (NCBI): domain Eukaryota; kingdom Metazoa; phylum Chordata; class Actinopteri; order Labriformes; family Labridae; genus Halichoeres; species Halichoeres trimaculatus. Next base: position 5,994,314 of record NW_027437184.1, on the reverse strand, counting down.
ATTTTGGATCTAAATATCTCCCGAAGCACTGCTTGGATCAGGAAAACCTTCTGAGTGAGTATTTTGTTCTACCTCATTCTATAAACAATGTAAAAACTGAATAAACCGAACTTATCCTTTAACCCAACATCTTAAGTAGTTATGATTATTTTGGAAAATCGTTCTACTAAATGTCTCTAATCAAGTAAACCGGATGCTTATTTGTTACAACTTAAAACATTAAGTAATGTTAAAAAATGTTGCATATCACTGTAAAACACAAGTTGACCTTACTGAAAACTAAAAGATGTGATATCAATAAATTTGCATTATGAATTAAGTAAATGTGACAATAAGAAATTGAAGCAGATTGGAAAAACTAAATTAATTAACATTTTGGAGTACAGCTGAGTCTCATATTCACAGCGTTCCCTCCTCACTTGTGGTTACAACAAAAATCATGAGTTCATGAGTTAGTGTGGTACCTATTGACTTTTGCAGTGTGCGCTAATGGTTAATGTAATAATACATGAAATTTTTGACTGGACTATCATACTATTTAGGCTAATTTTGAAAAATAAAACATTATATATTTATTTATCTTTGACAAAGTCAGTCCACACCACATAGAGCATGGACGTGCTGTGAAGCACATACAAATAGTCTATGTCATGTGGAGCACAGACAACTTGTGTCACTGCTGTATTTTTATTAATTAATGTTAAAAAATGTTGCAAATCACTGTAAAACACTTGACCTTACTGAAAACTGAAAAAAGTGATATCAATAAATTTGCCTTTTGTATTAAGTATATGTAATAACAAAATTGAAGCAGATCGGAACAACTGTATCCCCTCCTCACTCACGGTTACAAAACACAGTCACACACTGATGATTTTAAGTTGTGCTTCCTTGAACAGTAACAAAAGTTAAATCTACTCAGGAATAATCAGTTTTAACACTGAATTTACTCAAAAGACATTTGAATAAATTTAATTTACTAACAAATTTTAAGTTTTAACAGCTTAATCCAGTTGAGTAATTTGAACTTTGGGGATTACAGTGAAGTGAATGCTTGTTACACTGCTTTTATAACAAGATAAAGTGAAGGGGAAGTTGAAAAGTAAATAGGGATGAACAAATTACTGATGATGCAGATGAAAACATGTTTTTAAAAAAAATCATGAATTAAAGAAAAAATGGAGGTTGAACTCATGAGGTATGTCTACAGAGGCACAATTAAAGAGTGTCTTAAGGGTTTGAATACTTACAGTAAAGTCCCAGAGCTTGGCAGGCAGTGAAGAGAAAGAGAAAAGACAGTGAGTGTAACAGACAGAGAAAAAGCGTGGGAGGAGCACACAGAGTAATAGTGGTTGGAAACATCATGACAGAGAAGAAAAAGGAGGGAAGACCAGCGGAGTTTCTGCTGTAGTCGTAATCTGTTCATGTGAAACCAGAGGGGCTGAGAATGACTCATCATGTCGACAGAGAAACATCTGTTTGAAATCACTGCAAGAGAGTCGCAAGAGAGGAGAAGACGAGTGGATGGGCCGCGGTGGAAAGAGACGACATGGGAACATCGCTTCGTTTGAAGACACAAGGACATTTCAGCGCTAACCCTGTGGACTAAAAATAACACAGCTCTGACCTCGATGCTCCTTAAGTGTTTCAGCTTTGGATGTTGGCAGAGCAGACTTAATATTCAGTGAACACCTGCTATAAGCTGGTATATTTACGCAACAGTTATTCATAAATTCAATATTTAGTGAATGATTCGCCAGTAAAATGTTGGGATCCAAGAGCTTCCAAGAGAAAATCTTTTATAATTCAGTCTAAAAGTCAACATAAATGACTCGAAACTGGCTTCACAGTCTGGACTTGGTACCAGGAAACAGTGGAAGACATTAACTCACAGATAATACATTCATAGTCCCAGACGACGAAGAAGTTTATGTAAAGTGGCGCATTTAGGACGCTGATTTTTGCTTGTTTGTGTTTTACATTTGTTCCAGTTTCTAAAAATTCCCTTTTGTTCCACGAGGAGATATTTTTAACCTGTGTGGAAACGATACGTTGCTATAATAGAGCTTGAGCAGCTCCGTATTTTCCTGGATTTTTTGTTATTTTATGAGGCTTTACATGTATCATTATTTTTAGGTAGATATTTTGATTTTTATAACTTTGTTTTTGACAAGTTTAAAAAAAAATGAAGTGAAATTAACTCAATTTAACCAAGCTAACAAAATCTAACTTTTGTTTACCTGAGACTAAAATCATTTGAAACATTCACTATTTTTATCTGAACTTGTCTTTACAGAGATGATGAAAAGAAGAAAGAGCTCTTGGTGGCGCTGTAGGAGCCATAACTCTGTGTGTTTATGTGCGATGTGTTGGTGAGTGCTGTATTGAAGTGATTGATGTGTGTGCGCTCTGCTGGCACTTGAGTGGTGGGCATGTCACTGTAAGTGTGTCTCACTAGTTACAGGTAATCCCCCTCACCTGTAGCCTGTTGGTTTGCGAACAAGGGAGGGTGAGTGTTGCGCTACACTGCACCACATTAGTTTTGCTGTTCTGTGCTGTATCTTATAATCTGGTTGAAGCATCTGCTGGATTTGTGCGTTGTTAGGAATAAAGGCAGAAACAAGCATCAGAGGTGGATGTGCGTTTGTGTGAGTGTGTGTCACAGGTAAACTCCCATTAGCTTAGCTTTCCGCAGCGTGTCTGGGATTTTTATTTTGGTCAGACCGCCAGTCAGCCGCAACATGCACCATGAAAACAACCTGCCATCTAAAAACTATAAAAAAATAACCAAGAGTGATCCAAAGCAGGGCTGCAACTGGGTGGGAAATTTCCAGTAAATTTCTATTGGAGTTTTTGATTGGGAATATTATAAATTATTATCCTTTAGTTGTCGTCAACTTAAAAAAAAAATTCAAAAAATTCCCAGAAATTTAGGCTTTTTTTTCTTTTTAATTATTTTATTGTATCAACTTTAGTGAGGTTTTCAAAAATGATCTTCAGTGAAAGATTGTGGTTGATTACAATTTTTTTTTTTTTTTTTTTTTTTTAGTTATTTTTAGGGCTTTTATGCCTTTAACTAGATCATTGAGAGGAAAGTGGAGAGAGCAGGAAATAGGGCAAGAGTGCGCTCCAACTGAAGCAAATTCAACTGTGTAACCATCACCATCAATCACTACTGTTCTCGTCTACAGCATTTCCACAGAGACCACAATTCTGGATTTGGACTCTCAAAGTCCTGTAAGAGTTGGTTTTGATGACAGTGCTATTAAGGGTTATATAATTAATGGTACGGTTTAACTTTAAGTAACAGACACATTTAAGTTAAAGTCATCAAATGTGTTTAATTCTAATTTAGAGGCCAGATGTGACAATTTTTTATGCCTATATTCATGAAAGTTAGGGAAAATTCCCCCGAAAAAATCATTTATCATTTAAAAATATTATAGTTTGCATGCATGTCTGCTTGTATTATACTTATTCATGTATAAGACCAGGCCAATGCAGATTAATTAAATTCCCCCAAATTTCCACAAAAAGTTTCCAAGTTAGAAAATTCCAACCCTGATCCAAAGTCTTTAAAGTTTCTCAAAGCGTTGGTAAAACTCTCGTCGATGGTGATGCATCAGCCTCTGATCACCGATGTAATTACAGGTGGGACTTTGGAGGTCTGTGGACCCTGTGGAGCGTCTGGACTGGAGCTCTCTTTGGTTTGAGCGGGCTGTGTAATCCAACGGGAGGCCAGAGGAGTAAAGGAAACTTGATCTAATGGCAGATGATTAATGAGGCCCGCTGGGTGTGTGTGTGTTTCTGATACAACACAACCCATGTGATGTATGGGTCTACAAACGACATGCAGGTGTGTGAGCGTCTGTGTGTGTGTGTAGCTCACTGATGAATGACCAGTGGAATAAATCAAGACCATATTCCCTCCTCTGTCTCTCTTTCACCTTTCCACTTTCTCCCTCCTGTTTCCTCCTCTCTCCATATGTCATTCTCTCCTGCGCACAAACACACAAATCACACACCAGGAGCACACACACTCTGAGTTTAAATAACCGTGGGTGCAGGAACCTGTGTGACAGGAAGGAAATAAATACGTTTTAGAGTCCAGGAGGTTAATTTTTGTCAGATGGGACACAATTCTGCAACAGCTCGATGGCACTTCAAAAAGAAAGACTCCTGGCTGTGTGTGTAAGTGTGGTTTTGTTTGCTTTGAGTGAGCCAACATGTGTTTCTTTGTCAGAGTAAGTGAAGATGAGTGTTGTCGAGGAGTCTGAAGAGAAGATAAAAGACAGAAACTGAGAGTTTGTTTTCCTGACACGACGACGCTTCACTTCTCAAACGTTTGCTTTTCTTCTGTGATTATGTTTCAGTGAAAGGTTTCCTGCGTCTCTGAGCATCTGAGTCCTTCACTTCACTCGTGGCTTTCGCTGCTCAATGAGGATGAGGTCTCAAGTCGAGTGTGACAAACAGCTTCAGGAAAGAAGCAATAGACTGTTTGACACACCTGGAATAAGTCCATGAAGGTCAGGGACGTAATGAAACCTTTTCTTTCCTCACACACGAAGGAACAAAAGGTGTTTGGTAAAAAAATATGAAAAACAAAACCTTTTTCAATGCTTCTCGGAGTTTTTAATGTGAAGTGCTTTGGTTTGTTTCTATTATGGAAAAAAAATAAAACGTGCTAAATGCATCAAATAAGTTTGTCAACTCTAAAATAGGAGCAGTAAACTTCAAATGATGGCCAAAACTACTGTAAGAAAAGTTGATGATGTGAAACAAAATACTGTAAAAACATCGGTTTGGATTATATTCTTGTTAATTTTAAAGTGGCTGTGAGGAGTTTGAAAGTGATCTTGAAAAAGTTTCCTTTCTTGATATTTGCCTGATCATAATCCACCCTTTAAAATGAGATTATCAGTGCCAATACTGCAGGTTACAGGTTATTTTAAATTGCTACTTCTTAGCTTCCCGATCGGGTCGAGCAGGACCGGATTGATTTACGGCATGTCTAGGTTTCTATGACAACACCACACCAGCTGATGAAGTTTAGTAGTGAGAAGAGAGATCTGTGTTTTTCTCTGCTGAAAACGGTTTCTGTGATTAATTTTGTAGTGATGGTGGACACTAGAGCCTAACTGTCAGACAGAAAAAGGACAGACGAGCAGAAGAAAGAGAAACAGGAGAGAGATAGAGCACAAGCTAAAGGCTAAAAGCTGTGTTGTGCTTTACAAGCGAACATAGGGGGAACGTGATGCCGTTGGTGTCTATTCCCAAACTGCAGGGGGCGGTGTATCACAAACGTACATCTCCCATTTTATTTATTTAATCTTTCTTTAACCAGGAAGGTCCCATTGAGATTAAGAACCTCTTATTCAAGGGAGTCCTGGCCAAGAGGCAGCAAAGTTACACTGTAAAGTTATGGCGATTTACAATCAAAATTAATATTACGAAAAACAGGTACAATTTGAGGAGGCTGTCTCAAGTGCGCTCAGTCTGGATTTATATGCATTTATAGAAACAAGATCAGTTAATTTCCAGTCCTTTTGCAACATGTTCCATGCAGAAGGAGCAGAGTATACAAATGCCCTTTTACCCTGTTCTGTGCGGGCAAATGGAACTGAAAGCAAGAAGTGGTCGTTTGAGTGCAAACCATAGGAGTCAACACATCTCTGAGCGATCAGGTTGCAAATGTAGGAAGGCAGTAGTCAAAGGATGGCCTTATAAATGAAAGTGTACCAATTTCCCAGCCTCCTGGTGGACAAAGAAGGCCATCCCACTTGAGAATACAAAGGAGAACTAAACAAGAGTCAAAAAAGTTTGCTATTGTTTACATCATATCTGTCCTGGAGATTTCTCCAGGTTCTTAGTTCTTAAGTTAAAAATGCACAAAGAAAAAAAGAAGCCATAGATCATTGTTCGAGTCGTCATGTGTCGTTACCTGCAGGGTTGGAGAAGTCGAGGACGCTGGTGGCCGGCTGCAGCAGGTCGGGGCTGCTGGACGACAAGTTCCCAGGAATGGGCATGATGGCGACGCTGTGACGACACTGCTTGGTCCCCACGATGCTGTCATCCTGAGACTGACCCATGCCGCCATCGCTGAAGAGGGAAGCAGGGAGACAAAGGACAAAGAGGAAAGGGATGAAGAGGAAGAGACAGAGAGAAAAGAAAAGGTTAGGCTCTGTCTGCAAAATGCCTGGGTATTAACTCTGGGCTGTAGCCGTACACATCCCGATATCAGAATCATCCCGTGTGTTTGTTCCTTTTGTTTTATGAGTTTTAAAGAGAGAAGTTACTTCTTTTCTTCCTCTTGTGTAACTCATAAGACTGTTGGAAAAAACACATCAGGAGATTTAATCAAAACGTCGACTCTCACTGAAGGACAACACGATATTACTGAATTTGTATTTTAATATTCAGCCAGGAGGCGGCTTTATGAACGGAGGGAGGTGATAAAGAGCATTCATGGACACTAACACACAAGTTCACCAAAACACACACACACACACACACAGACTCACGTCACTGGACAAAGAGACACAAAAGGTAGCAGAGACACAAACAAGCATCGCAAACAGAAAGCATGAATGAGAGGAAATAATGAGGTTTGTATCTTTTGTTTCCGATAAAATACTCAGACATCTTTAACTGCAGATTTTTTTTTACAATATGTTAACACTCAGTCTTCTGTTCTTTGTGTGTTTCCTGCAGTTTTCCATATTATGCGGCTGAGATTGACTGGAGAGACAGGCGCCTTTCTACCTGGCTTCCTCAGCAGCGCTCGGGGATATGCAAACATCAACCTTTACATTAACGGCCTCATTAGACTGCCTGGATCTGCATACGTGTGATGGAAATGGCAAATATTTCCACAGATAGACAGGCGGGCGGGCTACTGTGACTTTTAAAAGACCAGCTGACAAAGGTAAATTTGAATTCCTGAAGGTTGGAGAGCACAAAGAATTTGAGTTATCTTTTCAGTTAATAAAACGTGCCTTTATATCTGTCGAAACAATTTACAGCTAATTAAAAACTGAGAAAGCAACATACTGTTTTAGTCGTCCTAGTGAGACTGAAATATGAGGCAAATTCTCCCCTCAGAGAATCTAAACTCACAACTTTTTTTTCTTTGAAAGAAAAATTAACATACATGAATAATGGATTACACTGCTGGGAAATTAGTCAATGAGCCTACAATCCACTCCCAATGTTTCTATAATTATACTGTTCTAAGCATTAAAAAATGTGTATTAAAACAGTGTTTTTTGACCTGAAATAATATATCTTTTGATAAGAAAAAGCAATGTGGTGCAAAATACAGTAGGACAAAAAAAAGTGTTTAGTCAGCCACTGATTTTGCCAGTTCTCTGACTTAGAAAGATGAGAGAAGTCTGTAATTTTCATCAGAGGTTGACTTCAACTCTGAGAGACAAAATGAGAAAAACAATCCAGGAAATCACATTATTGGATTTTTAAAGAAACTATTTGTAAACTATGGTGGAAAATAAGTATTTGGTCAATAACATAACAACCTCCTACACTAGTATGAAGTAGGAAGTATAAGACATTTTGCAAAATCTGCAGTATCCCAAAAATCCCTGATGTCCAACCGATCCAGGAAAATTTATCAGTATGCAACAGACCAGTCTACCTGGCATATTGTTTCCCACAATGCACAGCGCTAACACTGTTTGTCTATGCAGGTGGCGGGTTTAGGTGAATTACCGCCATCTACTGGAATGTGTCGGCATTACAACTACAATACAACAACACTAACATGAGACGGTCCATGAGATAGAAGTAAAGTGATGTGAAGAAACACCAGTAAATCTTGTCACTTCCAGTCGTAAGAGGTGTTTACTTCTACAAATTCATTAAAGCCCGTAAAAACCACTAATTCACTTTTTAAACCATACAAAGGTTATAAAGAAGTGGTTTTTCCATCAGCTCTAAAAACAAAAATCCCTTTCAAATTCATTTTCAGTAAATGATATCACTTTTAACTGAGTACTTTTTTGCCCCACTGTAAAAAGATGAGGCATTTAGGTTTAACTGTGCTTACTCAAAGTCAAGAAAAACTTTGAAAAAACATTTAGGCCCAGTTTCACAGACAAGGCACATATTAAGCCATAAATAGGCCAGACTAGTAAAGCTGGGTCATTTAAGTAGCTTACATGAGCGTAGCTTCCATTTGTTTTAGTTAGTCCCTGACTATGAAGTCCTGGAGCAAGTTAAAGTGACAACACCTGCATCGGATAGTCATTTCATCAAACTGATTCACTGGATTACTCCAACCCACAAGTGTTCGTCTTGCTGGCCTCTGCAGCGGATAATGGTCTTCATTTAAATATTTCAAATACTCCATGCTCCCAAACCATTTGTATGCTCCCTTTCACAAACTAAGGGTTAAACCTGCCTCTTTGCAGGATTAATACAAACTTAAATTAACTCCTGGAGTAGCTCTAATCCCCCTTTTTGCAATTGGCTTTGTTTAATCCAGAACAGACTAAATCTATGACTATTTTAAGATTAATCTGTGCAAGTGACTTAAAGTTAAGCCGGCTCAAACTACATTTTAGTCTTGGACTGAGCTTAAGTCTTGTCTGTGAAACTGAGCCTCTATCCCCTACATCTTAAACTATTTTTCCTCAGAAGTGTTTGATTTTGAGGGAAACATGCAGAATGCTGTCAGTCTGACACGATCAAGATCTTTAACAGTTAGAGTATGTGAGTGTCAGAGTCTAAAAACTGCAGAGGTAGAAAAAAGAGGAAGTAATTTGATGTACGATCAGCGCTCAGATTCTGTGATGATTGACTGATGTTAAACACACACCGCAGGCGTTTGAATATGCTGTCATCGTGAGTTTGAGTCACAGTCTGTAATTGAGTGTCTGAGACAGACAGTTCATCTCTTCCTTTCCTGCATACTAATTGCAGCTTCCCTCTAGGTGTGTGTGTGTGTGTGTGAGAGAGAGAGTGTCTGTACAGTGTGTACTGAGCACAGTGCGGTAATGCAGGGCTTCCACTAACACAGCTGAGTGCTGCTGTAGCAAAGCCTCTGTAATCTTCCAGTCACCAGTCGATAGGAACTGCAGCGACAATGAGGAGAGGAGGTAAAGGAAAGGAGGGATGTGACAATAAAAGGAGTGAAAGAGCAGAAAGGAGAAGGTTAATAACTTAAAGGGTGGTTTAAAATAAACAGAGGAAAGAGGATAATGGTAAAAAGACGACAGATAGCGATAGCTCCGGGAGATTTTTAGCTTGAGACTGATGTACTTTGAGCTGTTTAATTTTAACCTTTGTGTAAATAACACCCAGGGACATCCTTCTTCTAGATTTAGCACAGTAAGAAACTCATGCGCTCTTGATATTATCTGCAACCTCCTATAGAAAACACACAGACTGCCGCTCCACACACAAATCTGAAAACAGCGAGTATGACCTTGACTCTGCGGAAAAGTGAGATTCTTGCGTGAAGAAATTTGCATGAAATCTATAATTGCAGTCCTCTACAAATGTTCCTGAAGGTCAACATGGAGTGTGTGTGTCTCTGTTTGTGTGTGTGTGTGTAGCAGCCTGCTGTGCACAGGTCTGCGGATGGACTCAGGTGGATGGAGGATGTGAGGAAACACAAGAGGCCCCAACAAAAACGACTTACCCAAACAGGCCCCTGAGAAGCAGCGGAGACAAACAGGAAGAGACGTTGAAAAGCGTGAAAAAGAAAACCAAACCTCAAAACGAGGGGAAAGAAAGAAGCAAAGCTCTTTTTGAGGTGGTTAGCAGTGATATAAGTGCAGCAGGGTCAGGAAGTGTGTCTTTTCACACACACTTAAAAACACACAAACACATGAAGGTCGATAAAAGCATAGAGCAGGAGCGGGTTTGCTGAAATAAATAAGCAAAATGTGAGGAAGAGATTCATAAAGAAAACACACACACAGCATAAAAGCAGAGTTTGTGAGGGGGTCCCACTTTTGACCTCATCTGAGGCAAAGTACGGGACGTATAGAAGGACACATTTCAAAAAGGAAATAGAAAACCTATAATGACAGGAGTTAAGTTTCATCAGGTGTTCCTCCTCCAAGAAGAAGGATAAAATGAACCTAAGATACGCACCGGATGTCATGTATGTCATGTAATGATGTTGAATTTGCAGCAAAATGTAAAATATGAGAATGATTGTTGAATAATGTTTCTATCTATTCTATTTCTGTTAATTTAGTCGAGTTAAAGTTGCTCTGGAAATGTTTTATTCCCCTTCTGATAGGGGTGGGAGAAAAAACTGATGCAACGAAATATCAGGATTTTTTTGTTTGACGCTTTTAAATTGTGTTTTTTGTCCAAATTTTTTTTTTTTTCTTGAATTAAAGTCTTTCGTTTTGGTCTTTGTTTATTAAGTTAAGTGTAAGTGGAAAAATCCTAAAAACTGACTGATAAACTCTGTTGACATTATCATCAATATCCAACTTTTACACTTGGTTTAGTGTTAAAAAAGTGATCTAAAAATGACAGCAATTGGAAATATCGAATAATAGCAGTTTCTATCGAATCAAAAAATGTAAAATAATCGGATGGGGAGAAAAGAATATTGTCCCAGCCATACTTTCTGAATACCGTCGAACTTGTAAAAATATTAAATGAAATCAGGCAAGCAGCGTATGAGAAATGTCAGGACTGAGGAACAAGTAACAACTTGTTAATTGGCTAAAAAATGAAACAAAGATCCTCCTGACCTTTCTGACAAACTGCCTGATGAAAGTTAACGATCGAACTGATGCCAATAAATGTATAAAAAAAAAAACAAAAGATGAAGCTTGGAGTTCTCTCATGTTCTCTCGTATGCAGCTGTGCTGTTAAATAGATTTTCAAAAGCTGTTTTCTGCTTTGATTTAACTCCATTAACCACCGACAGCAGATGTGTCTCTTTGATTAATCTAATAATAAAACTGATCCAATGAGGAGTTTTTTAGCTGGTTTCTAGTTTGAAGTTGGTTATAAAACAGTGAAATAATTACTGAAGGCTGTGTCTGTGTTTCAAATGCCCAAAGATAAAGTGGTAACAGCAGCAAAAACAGCCTCTTTAGATTTTCAAGGGCAAAGATTTTGAATCAGTGAAAGAGGAAACTGTTTAATTCTACAGAGCTGAGTGTAGCTACGGTTTGAATATTCATTATTGATCGGCAGCAGATTTGAAACCAGGTAAGATAGATGGATCATTGTTTTTGCAGATGAAATCTGGGAGTTACACTAACATTTGACATGCTTACTATAAACAAGACAGGAAGTCATTCGTGTTCCTCTTTTCTGAAGTTTCAACTCAGTAAAATGATTTTCTTTCATTTTCAAACACATTTTCAATGGATAATTTGGGTTTTGTTCATAGAATATGTACTTTCACAAGTATCTGGCACACCTATAAATTAGATCATATTTTTGGTAATGGTTTGATGTAATGTAATATTGTCTCTTTGCCAAATCTGCACCTCTATTTATTTCATTTTATTAGTATTTTTTTTACAGGTTACAAAATTGACTTAATCTCAGAGAGCAAGTTAAGTACAGACTTCATAAGAATTTCAAAGAATATTGAGCAACTTTTTCCATTTAGAAATTTAAGGGAAACAGCGACACAATTTCTCTATTTATAAAATCATTGTGGAAAAAACCCCCCACACTTTTATTATTAATTTTTTTTAGGTCTATTTCACTTTTGAGAAAATTTATCCTTGTGGTAAACTATACTCAACTCAACTCAACTTTATTTATAAAGCACTTTAAAAAAACAGCTCAAACAGAGTGCTGTACATAGAAGTAGTGCAGGAATAGATAAGTAAATGAATCAAATAAATCAATAAAAAAGGCGCACATCGTAAAATAATTGCTACATTGTTCTAAAAATAATTTTAAATAATGAAACAATTTATAAAAACTAATACAAAACATGAAACACTACAGCAGTCTCAAGCTATACGGCAGATGATGAGGGCCAAAAAAAAAACAAGTAATTTTTTTTTTACTACTATTTTCTGACTTTAATCTCATAATTCTGAGAAAAAAAGACTTCTGTGTTAAATCATAAAATGAGTTTATGAGTTTAATCCCAGAATTATTACTTATTTCTTAGAAAAAATTGTAATTAAAATAATTGGACATATTTTATTTTTGTTTCAGTGGCCCTAGTCCTCTTCCATACATACGTCAAGACATATTTTTTAGAATTTTGGATATAAAGGTTATATTGATGTTAAGTGAATAAAAATACTCAAAATATTGCACCATATTGTGTAAAAATTTAGGAATATGTTAAGGTGGACTCGCACAATGGTTGGGCTTTGAAGGAGCAGGTTTTTTTTATTTTTGCTTTAAGCTTCTGTAAGTTCCTAACAAGAGCTTTAAGTTTTTACATCTGAGATCAGAATCCTTCGAAAAGACAACAGCACACCTACTGAGAGCTCAGATATCTGTCTCTGTCTTTGAATGGAAGTGTTGTGACTGTAAAAAGAAGCTTTTCACCAATTAAAAAGAGATTTCAAAAGTTTTTGTCAGAAGAAGCTCCACAAGTTTCAGGCCAGTAGATATTTTAGAAACGTAAACTTTCATGCCAAAGGTATAAGATACTGAATTCTTCAAAGTCTACAGCGTCTACAAGATACTGGAGTGCCTTTGATTGATAAACAGAAAGTACTTTAGTGAATAAAGACAGAGCAGCAAATTCAAAAACTTTCTTTTTACAAGTTTTAAAGTAACTCTATTAAATGTGCTAAAGTAATAACATCTGTTTTTACAGGCGGGGCAGCAGGGCAGTAAAATGCACAAACGCTCATCTTGACACATTATTAAAGTGATATGACCTGTCGTTTATAACACGAGATAAGAAATATGTCCTTTAAGGGCACGTGCTGGAGCTTCTTTATCGTCGCTTCACTAAATCAGCGGGACGTCTGAGACAAACCGACTAAAGGCTGAAACCTCTGTCTATTGCTTTCCAATCTGAAGCATGTAAATCACCTCAGCTGGTCAATACGGGGATGTGTGTGAAAGTGCACACGCAGGCCAGGACATCTTAATTTGGCAGGGAAACGGTGGGTTTATAGCCAGTGTGTCCTTGTCAAATAAAATCCTCGTCTGAGGAGGAGAACAATGTCAGCCAAGAGAGGAGGCAGCAGAGGCAGGAGCATCAGAAACAAGGTAACTGGGCTTCTTTTAACGTGCTGGGTGTTTTTAAGGAAGTGAGGAAAAGCACTGAGGTGTTATTTTAGAGACAGAGGGACCTCAGCGACAGTGGCTTCTTCACATCACAGTGAGATGAGTATGTGTGTGTGTGTTTTTGTGTGTGTGGGTGTATCAGTCTGCTCCTTTTCCTCTTCTCAAAGACAACTTTACAATGTTGTGTCTCGTCAAAAGTTTAATGCACCGATGAATCTCAGCTGACCCACACCGGCCCTCTCATCTCTGCTGCCTTTAATCATCCTCCGATTCCTCTGAACCAAAGAGGGGTTTGAATGCTGCCGACGAACAAAATAAAAAAGCGATGGAAGCTCCTGTTTGGTCGATAAACAGGACACAAAGGAGAGCCTTTGGACGCGGCGGATCGATGCCCTCGTGATGGCGCGTTGGGTTATGATTCAGAGCAATTTTCGATGCAAACCGCGTTGCTTTGTGAGCGTAATCACTGCAGAGCTGGAAGCTGATGGAGAGGTGAAGTGAGGGGACACAGACACGCGTGGCAGTGTGTGTGTCTGTGTGTGTGGGTTTACAGCATGAGTGCGGTGCTGATGGTTGGTTTGGTAATTAACGCTGCCAGAACAGCGTCTTCCTGCTCGCACACTGACACAGAGCAGAGTTTAATGAGGCCTGGAGAGGCATGAAGTGATGAAATGAAATCAAGCCTGTATCAGCACGTTACGGCTGGGATATTGAATGTGAGCGCCCATCTGCACAATTGCTTCAGATTGCTCCAGATGCTGCGAGTACAACGGATGGTTACGGATGACAACGACAATGGTTATATGATTATGATGATGATGATGCTTTTATAGTTTTGGAGACACTACAGCAGCTGAAGAGGGGAAACGAGTGAAACAAGCACCCAATCCTGGACGGTAATGCTCATGAGACGGTAAGACACAGGATGGTCTGTTACTTCTGTTTACCGCCACTTTCCATTTACCACAGGTAAGTGTTTAGCAAAAGTTCAGTGAGATGGCCTCTCCCTTCTCACTGCCACTCGAGGAGGATGAAATGTGCTTTTCTATCACTTCCCTAAGTGCAATAAATGGTTCAGCGCAGTGAAAAGAGACAGACGCTTAGGTTTCTGCTCACGCCTCCGATATTTGCTGTCTGCAGAGGGTCACAGGTTGCTACAAAACTGATGCAGAGACAGCAAACAGATAAAGTCGGAGAGGATTTCGGGCCGGTGGAATTATTCTCAAAAGGTTTCTTTAGTGAGGCTAAATCCACCTGAATTCACACCGCTGAACCTTTACTGCCGGAAATATATTTTGGCAACTTGGGGAATGCAGAAGGAAGTTATGAACAGCTAAATAATTTATCAAACTTTTCAACTGATGTAGACTTTTTTTCCCATAAAATCTGCAAAGGAAACTGAAGATAGCCTTTCTGAAGAGAAATGTTTCCAAGCATGATGGTTTAGCAGCATTAAGCTGCCAAAATTCAAGAGCACATATAAGATCCATATATGAGATTTTTTCTTTGACTATAAAAGAAACTATCTGAATTATTGGCCTGTACACTGCAAAAAATGAAATCTTATCAAGTGTTTTTGACTTATTTAAAGTAGAAGTTGTCTTATTATACTCTATATGAGCCACATTCAACTAGACAGTTGAGAAAAATTGTGTTTCAAGTTGCTATCAGACAAAAATGAGGTCTTAATTGGTTGTAACAAGTAAAAAAAAAATCTGTAACAAGCAACTTAGACCTCATTTTTGTCTTTAAATAACTTGAATTTAGACATTTTTCTGACTGGTCAGGTGAATGTGGCGATTCTTCGATATGTCCACATTTTTAGTTTGCTTTTTAACACCAGACCAAGTGAAAAAGTCAAGCGATGATGATGATGATGATGAAGTCTAAAGACTATATCAGGAGCCATATTCTGCCAAAAAATGCACATCACATCAGTCAGTTTTCAGGATTTATTCCAGACTGACTTCTCAACTTTACTTAACTCAACTTATGAGCAAAGCAGTGCTGTCAGGTGATTAAAAAATTAATCTAATTAATTACAGGATTTTTAATTAATTAATCAAATAATCACATTTTAATCTCATATCTGCTTAAGGTCCCAAAAATAAAGAATTTGAATTCTAGGACATTACAAAATTGTAGTGCTTGACCAATCAATTAAAAACACGAGAGAAGATTTGTAAAATGTCCGTGTTCGTTACTATTGATGTCTATAGAGGCGGGATCTGGCAAAGCTTGTTATTAAAAATCCTGCTCATACACTACTGTGGGTGAGAGCGGCGCACTCTTTGGATGAGAGCTCCGCATAGATATGAGGAGAGGATGTGAGATGACAGAGGCATAGCGAGATGCTGAAAGTCAGAAAAGTTCAGGTTTTCTCCCCCTTATGATTAAAGTCAATAAAGGTCTGATTTTTCTACATTTTCTACTGAAAATAAGGCAAAAACACATAATAAGATTTCGGTTTTTGCAGTGTAATTCAGGTTGTTTCTTTTTCACTGCAAAGTGTTTTTATTTGATATGAGCCACATTCAACTGGTCAGTCCAGAAAAATTTCTTGTTTCAAGTTATTTAAGACTAAAATGCGGCCTGAATTGCTTGTAACAGGTAAAAAAATCTGCTGATGGAACAAGACAAATTTGCTTAGGGAAGAAATTCAGACATCTTTTGTCTTTAAGTAACTTGAAATAAGACATATTTCTGGACTGACTAGTTGAATGTGGCTCATATTAAGTATAAAAAGACATTTTCTACTGAAAATAAGACGCAACACTTGATAAGATTTCAGTTTTTTGCAGTGTATAGTTTTAAGCAAAATATAAAGGTAGGTTTGCATTAGGCAAGGCTTAAAATCAAATAGCTTACATCAGGCGTTTGAAAAGCCAATGCCATTCTTCTTGAATCTTTGAGGAGAATTTAACGTTTCTCCGCCCTTTCTTGTTTACTTTATATGACCAAAAGACCACAGCCAATCATATGAGACGAGGACCGTAGCCAATCACATCAGGGTATATGATGATGACGGCTAGGCCCACCCCAGACTGCCAAAGAGAAAATCCACAGATGTGTTTGCGATCCCATATTTGCTCTCAAATGTCATTTTTTAATCTCATATGTGCTCTTGAATTTTGGCAGTATAATGCTACCATAGTGAGGTTTTGATTATTTTTCGCTTTGTTTTGGTCGCCACCATCCTTCTAAGATATATCTTGCTCTTTAGTTGCTAAATGCTCCACTCTGTGACGTTTTTTTCTGTGTCTGCTATGTTCTTATTTGGAAATGACCAGTCTGTTTTTGTAGCTTTGAAACTTCTTTTTATGGCTACAAATGATATTATTTTTGTGTAAACTGCACAATAAAGAAATATATATCTGATACATCAAGTTTCAATAACCATCTCCTCACCTGAAGGGTTTGGGTGGCAGTATACTGAAGCGCGTCTTCTCCAGCATCTTCCTGATCTTGTTCCTCCCTCCCGACACGGTGTTGGCCTTCATCTTTCGAGTGCTCTTGTGGTCCGTGGGGAACTCCATGTCTCCAGGAAGGTCTGGGATGGAGAAGCGGTTCCCTTTTTTCTCCTGGATCTTGGGGATGTGAGGGCCGCCGTTCTTCTTCTCGTGGATGATCCGGCTGAGGAGCTCTTTGAAGACTGGATGGGCGAAACCACAGAGAGGAGGAATCGGTTATCATGTTGACTGAAGCAGATTGTGCTCTTTATGATTGATTTCGTTAAAGCATCCTGAATTTACTTACCGAATATGTTGGTTTTGACAGTGAGGGAGAGGTGAGTGTTGTTTTTGAGGATGTCAACAGCTTTGGTGATGGAGATGTTCTCAAAGTTCTGACCGTTGATCTCCATGATCTGAAAAGAGACAGATGCATGAAAAATAAGATCAAATTGTGAAAAGCAGAGTGTTAATTTTATTCTCCTGGCTTCACATGTCTAGCAGCAGTTAATGAATGCAGACTGGAACATGTGGTTCACCCTGCATACATAGAAGGGGAAGTGGGCAGTGGAGGCTGACTGCTGGATGTCTTGATATGAACATTTGCATTAATCAGGGTCAGAATAGATTCATCTTTAGTCTGCAGGAGTTTCCA
Organism: Halichoeres trimaculatus; assembly: GCF_033239565.1. Taxonomy (NCBI): domain Eukaryota; kingdom Metazoa; phylum Chordata; class Actinopteri; order Labriformes; family Labridae; genus Halichoeres; species Halichoeres trimaculatus. Next base: position 5,977,004 of record NW_027437184.1, on the reverse strand, counting down.
TCAACTGAATTTGAAACAACCCCCCCCCCCCTTATTTAGCTCAGTCTAACTTAGGCCTGAAAGAACGTCTCAGTTCTGTATCATGTTATAGACAGGGCTGGGATTTTTGATTCTTTTACGATTTTTAGGTGCTGACTCGATTGAAATCTTCTTCAATGTTTCCGATTGTTGAGATTTTTAGTTTGCTTTTTTCAACACCAGAGAAAGAAAGGTACTGAGAGAGAGATAAAAGAATAAGAACAAAAAACAACTGAGCAAATGATACAAAAGAACAAAAATACAAATAATGTGTATACTCGTATTAAAAAAAAAGGAATACACTAAAATCTACTAACCCAACCAATATATATAAAAATACTTTAAAAAATAAAATAAAATATGATGATAAAAATAATGTTATTATTATTATTAGTAATAATGAAAAAAATAAATAATAATAATAATAATAATAATAATAATGATAATAATAATAATAATAATAATACGTATAATAACAAACAATGATTATTATAAATAAATAAATAAATACATAAATAAATTAAATAATAATAATAGAAAATACTTTAAGGGTAAGATTACATAAAAGCAAGTCTGTAAAAGTGAGTTTTTATCACATATGACCTATAAAAGATAAAAGGTTCTAAGAGAGGAATTAAAGCATAAAAACATTGAGCAACTAAGCAAATGATTAAAATTACAAAAATAAAAATGTGTGTACTCCTAAAACCACACATTTATACACTAAAATCTACTAACTAATATATATATGTATATATATATATATATATATATATATATATATATATATATATATATATATATATATATATATATATATATATATATATATATATATATATATATATATATATAATAAACTTAAAAAATTGAATAAAATAAATAAATAATAATAATAAAATAACAATAATAATGTTATTATTATTATTATTATTATTATGAATAATAGTAATAATAATAGTAATAATAATAATAATAATAATGATAATAATAATACACAATAATTATTATAAGATAGATAAATAAATACAAAATAAAGTAAATAATAAAAAATACTATAAGGGTAAGATTACATGAAAGCAAGCCTGTAAAAGTGAGTTTTTATTACACATTACTTATTAGCAAAGACTATAATGAAAGATTTAAATTTAAAAAAATGTTTTTTTAACAAAAAAATCCTCGCACCATGATACATCAGTTTTTTTTTGTAGCTACCACAAGGAGTTAGTTCTCAAAACAACTGCAGTGTTTGATGTTTTTGATCTTTAAGTTCCTGCTATGCTGGGAGGTCATGTAAACTTCAGACCTTGACGTCTAACTTTATCAACTTCTTTTCCATCTTGTATAAAACCAATAAGGCTCAAAGTATCTGCTCCTGTAAAGATGATCCCCAACCCCTGAGTTATAGAAGATCTGGTCCTTTGTAAGTTTTGTCTCATCAGACCTGAGAAGTATTTGCAGGGGTCTCTGAGTCCTTGACTCACACTGACGAGTGGTTTCCATTGAGCCACTCCAACATAAAAACATGACTGAAGAGACAGTTGATCTGCACAGAGGTCAGTGAGGGCTTGTTAACCTCTCTTTGACTCTGCTTTTATTTATCTGATATTCATAATGCTGATGCCAACAACTCTGTCTCCAAGGTGAAGGGTTTTGGGACTGTCCATGTGAAACAGGAGGAGGTGTTAAATGTGAAAAACACTGAGATATAAAAGAATAATTGCCTTGAACGAACATCAAACTTCAGTCCCATCAGAATAGATGTGTGCAGATTAACCACACTGTCACAGCATGATAGAAATAAAACTGCTGACTTTTTGACCACACGTCCAAAGCCTCACACAAAGTGGTCAAAATATTTGCTTTGCTGCTGGGAAACATTTAATTATTGAAGTTTCATGCAAAAAAAAACCTCCCCCATTTATCTGAAAAAAGACTTAATGCAGAAGTCTGATGTTGTTTATTCTGAGCGTCTAATAAAAGACCAATTTACAACACAGTATGTTGACAGGATGAATGTACATTTTTGACAAATCCTGGTGCTAACTCGTTAATTTGATCTTTTGTGTGGAATAAAAACAACTGTCATGTCCACAGGCTTTGTTAAGTTTCTAAATTTATTATTCAATCATCTTTGTGTCTCTTGTCTTGTGCTTCCTGTTTATTTTGTTACTTTCCTTCTGTCTCATTTCAGATTGCCTCTTCCTACCTGTCTCCCGCATCGGTGATTACCTCATGAGTTCAACCTGAGCGTGTACCTGTCTCCCTTTCCCTGGAGTATTTAGTCTTCCCCACTTCCTTCCTTCCTTGTCAGTTTGTCTTTGTTTGTTATTTATCGACCCAGGTTCATTCCATGTCCATGAGGTTTACTTATCAATTTTACCAAATGTTTATTTCAAGCAATGACAATTTTACAGTAGGTCATTTGGGTGATATTTCACTTTCATTTAGTACAGAAAGTTAACAGGTTCCATCATTTATTTATATAAAGATCTAATTATCTGTCAGATTTCTCAAATGTCAAGTTTGCTCTTCAAAATTAACTCTAGAATAAATGTTTGTGTTAATTAATTCCGGTTTTACTTGTTTAAAATAAACATTAAAACATGGCAAAGGTGCTTTAAAAACTATTGTAATATGTATAATAATATAATATATAATAATATATATAATAATAATTATAATATATAATATATAATTATATATATATATATATATATATATATATATATATATATATATATATATATATATATATATATATACTGTGTAACTGTGTTACCCTTTGAAAAAAAAAACATAAATCGGCAATAGTTCAAAGTCACATGACCTCTTTTTGGTGGGAATCTTGAAGAAAGTGTGTCATGTTTCAGCTCCTCCTCATCAATATTTCATCAGAATGATCGTCTGTACATGGGGCGCATTAACTGTTCATCAACTGTGTTACCAACATTTTCTGATGTTCTTACTATAGATGTTAAAAAGACCAAACTGTGAAGAAAATGTTCAGGAATATGAGGTGATGGAGGTCAGGTGGTGGCATGTTCAAGGTCTGCAATTAGCACAAGGGACAAAAATGGAGGAAATGTCGACTGTGTTAGCATCACTAAATGTTGAGTTGTAGTGACAGGTTTCCTTTCTTCTTGCCATGTCAGCTGTGTTACTGTGATTTTTGTGCCATTATTCTTTTAAATTTCGTCTAAACTGTGAGATAAATGATGAGGGACATTTCTAGTGAGCATAATCTGACATAGAAATGTTGAATAACTCTAAATTGGTGTTGCAGTTGGTGTCTGGCCTCCATGGGAGACCATCCAAAATTGTCAAGACTGAAGAATGCTGAAACGTAAATATGTGGGTTTGTTTGGTCTGTAAGACAGCAGGAAGGTCAAAATGTTCCAAAACAATGACTGTGAACGAAGTGATGTTTAAGACAAGTGATGGACATTAACGATCAAATATGGACACTAAAAGACAATCAAGAATTATGTCATACATCTGTAAATGGAATCAAAATTCATAATAATCTGATGATATGTGAAAAAGAGGAGACTAAATATTGAGGAAATGGGGACGGGACTAGATAAGCTCTGCTTCTCCCGTCTTCCCTTTCGGACATGTACAATGTGATCTATTGAAAATGTGTGATATTGTATAAGTGTGCTGACATGACCGAAATAAATCAAAGCATCATCATCATCATCAAATTCAGTATAATATGGATTTATATTGAAAAAACAGTCACAACTTTTGTCCATAACACAGTTGAAAATTATGCTAAAAGTTGTTTTTATTACTGAAATGTTTTTGAATTTATTAGACCTTAACCTTACCAACTAATGAATTAAGTACATTCCATTATTTGTAAACCAATAGAATATGAAACAAAAAAAGTACTTTTTTTTCTCACCTTTTTGTTTACTAGAAATGTTCCTCTAATTATAGAATCACTCAAATGTGTAGATAGATGATTAAGTGGTGTCCTTTAAATAAGAATAACTCTCACCTGGTCTCCTCGTTTGAGCCCGGCCTCTGCAGCCTTACTCCCCGGCTCCACCGCCTCAACAAAGACGCCGAACCCTCTCTCGCTGCCGCCCTGCACGCTGAAGTAGAGCGGCGTCTCCCTGGACGGCTTCTGCAGCGTGATCTGTCTCCACTTGGCTTTGGCTGCACAGGCGATGTTCAGCAGCCGTAAGTGGCCCTTCATTTTCTGACGAGGGGGAGAAAATTGGAACATGATTGGGCTGGACTGTGTTGCATTTCAATGAGCTTTTGTGTTTCCTGAGCTGTGTGTAAATACTTGAGGATGATTTGAAAGCAGCTGGTTGCAGATGAGAATCTAAATGATTGAACGCTCTTACAGTTTGATCTGATTTACTCCTCTGATTGTCTTTAGGGACTCTTATTCTTGTCTAAAATGTTTGCTGTGGATTAAAACTGCCAAAATAAAAGACAAAATGTAACAAAATGAAATTGTATCTTACTGTCATTTCTAGATGTCTCTCAAAGTCTTCCAGGAAGTGCGTCATGGCTGGGTCGCCCTCGAAGTCATTGAAATGGTTGTTGACCCACAGCAGGACTATTCTTGTTACCTGTGAAACACATCGACAGCTTTTCTCACTCATTCATTTCCTGTTACGGGTTATTTTCATGCTTCATCTGACAAGAAAACTGTTGCAAACTCTTTCAGACAGTTCAGAGTTCAACTCAAACTACACTGCTAGCTTCAGACGCTGGAAGTTCAATAACTATCGACTTTAATGTCCAGATTTTTGTTAAAGCTGTGGTTTTATTCCACTCCTGTAATTATTTTCTGAAAAGTATGTGAGGAAGTAAAACATGGCGAACAGCAGGGAGGCTAAATAATGACCATATGCATAGCTGTAAAGAAAGCGTTTAATCATCTAAAGTGAGGAGAATAAAAAGAGAAAGCAAAAAGTTTCCTCGGTGGGTTATTTCTGCAAAATAACACCACTTTTAACACCGTCCCAACCTTTCCAGAAGGTCAGCGTAGCATCTGATACATCAACACAACATCAATCAATGTCCACTTCTCACTCTTTCCCTCATCTCCCACACCTCCTCTCTTCATTTCCTCCACCCTGTGACTGTCTCCCTGTTCATCCTGTACAGGATTAGACCCCGTTTAAAAGAGCTGGAGATCATAATCCTGAATGACAACCACATAAAGACTATCGACAGTCCAGGACTAATCTTAGGTTAAAGCAGTTATGGACAACGGGAGTGTCAGGCGTGGACAAATCGCTGCCGGGCTCAAGGACAGCTGAGCAGGCTGAACTCGTATTGATCCTGACGTGATGAGCGCCACAACACAGGAATTTTTATCAGCGTGCGTCGATAGCAAACATAAAGCATACTTAGAGGGACATGAGAGCAGTTATTAGAGTTTGATTTAGTATCAATGCTTTCAACCTTCAACAAGAACACCTTTACAACCCAAGCTTCATTCAATGAAAGAGTTTAACTCTGGGTGTGTTTACTTGTACATTAGAAGACGACGATCTGCTGCGGGGAAAGAAAAGTGATTTAAGTGACTCTGAAAGTGGCATGGTTGTTGGTCTGAGTATTTCAGAAACTGCTGATCTACTGGGATTTTAACCCACAACCATCTCTAGGGTTTACAGAGAATGGTCCCAAACAGAGAAAATATCCAGTGAGCAGCAGTTCTGTGGGACAAAATGCCTTGTTGATGCCAGAGGTCAGAGGAGAATGGACAGACTGGTTGGAGCTGATAAAAAGGCAACAGTAACTCAAATAACCACTGGTTACAACCGAGGTCTGCAGAAGAGCATCTCTGAACACACAACACGTCCAACCTTGAGGCAGATGGGCTACAGCAGCAGAAGACCACACCGGGTGACCCTCCTGTCAGCTAAGAACAGGAAACTGAGGCTACAATTCACACAGCAACACCAAAACTGGACAATAGAAGATTGGAGAAACGTTGCCTGGTCTGATGAGTCTGGATTTCTGCTCCACATTCAGATGGTAGGCTCAGAATTTGGCGTCAACAACATGAAAGCATGGATCCATCCTGCCTTGTATCAACGGTTCAGGCTGCTGCTGCTGGTGTAATGGTGTGGGGGATATTTTCTTGGCTCACTTTGGGCCCCTTAGTACCAACTGAGCATGGTTTAAAGTCCACAGCCTACCTGAGTATTGTTGCTGACCATGTCCATCCCTTTATGAGCACAGTGTACCCATCTTCTGATGGCTACTTCCAGCAGGATAACGCTCCATGTCATAAAGCTGGAATCATCTCAGACAAGGTTATAATAGTTTTGGATTTGTCATTATAGTTTAGTTTTAGTTAGTTTTGACGATTTTTTTTTCCATTACAGTTTAGTTTTAATTAGTTTTAGAGCAGGTATTCTAGTTTTTATTTAGTTTTGATTTTTGCAACAAGGCTTCGTTCTAGTTTAGTTGTAGTTTTTTCATACCTTATTAACAAGGTGCAGGATTCAAAAAGGTCAGAGTAAATATTTTGTAATACAGTTTATTTTCAAGTCCAACATAGTGCTCACTGCTCAGTCAATGCTGATACTGAACTACTGGCTGCTGCCTTAAAAACACAAGAAAATAATATAAACTTTATATAAAAAATAAAAACATAAATTATTTAAAAATAATGTTAACATTAATCAAATGGAAATAATATAAACATAAATTATATAAAACAATATAATATAAACTTAAATAATTGGAAACTTGGACTCTGTAACAATAAAGTCAGACTCACATGAAATTTAAACTATTACAGATGCTTTGATTTATTGCTACACTACGTTTTGTTGCAGCACAGCGCACAGCCAGTCAGTGCAGTAAACAAGCACGTCCCTATACACCGCTATGATGCTGCCGTACGGCACTGACAACTGCTGAAAACTGTTGAAAAATAGGTTGGGAAAATGTGTCGGATTAATTTAAATCCTAAAGGCTATTAATATTGTCAAAAACTATAACTAAGGACATTTTGTCTTTAATTTTAGTTAGTTTCAGTTAGTTTTGTGAACACAAGATACAGTTTTAGTTTACTTATTGTTTTTGTTTTCTTTTCTAGTTTTTATTAGTTTGAGTTAACTGCAATGTATTTTAAATTTTAGTTTTTGTTTTTAGTTTTGTTTTAGTTAACTATTATAACCTTGATCTCAGACTGGTTTCTTCAACATGACAATGAGTTCCCTGTACTCAAATGTCCTCCATAGTCCCCAGATCTCAATCCAATAGAGCACCTTTGGGATGTGGTGGAACGGGAGATCCTCATCATGGATGTTCAGCCGACAAATCTGCAGCAACTGTGTGATGCTATCATGTCAATATGGACCAAACTCTCTGAGGAATGTTTCCAGGACCTTGTTGAATCTATGCCAAGTGGCCGGTGAGTGTATATCTGTATATGAATCCAACTTTGCTTGTACTTTTCTTTCATCCATGAACCTCTTTGATAAATAAGATCCCAAGGTTTGAGGCATTGAAGTGACAATAAGATGCCTTTGTGAAGACTTTGCATTTACGATCGTGTAAATAATAAAACATCATCCTTTCAAACTTGACTTTAATTGTGGAGTTACTTCAACACACACACACACTTAAAAGCACAAACTTCAAAATGTGAAAACCTCCATCTGAAAGCACTTAAATCTCACCGTGTCCCTCCGGCTGTCCTGCTGAAACCACTCCAGCAGCTTTTTGCCGACATCCATTGGATTGGACAGGAAGGTCCTGTAGGTCAGCAGGAAGTCCTCGATGTAGGTGGGGTCGACCACTGACGGCTCCTCCACCAGGTGCATGATCAAACGCTCGGGGGTCCCCTGAGGGTGAAAGTATACACATGCTTACACGTAAAGATAGAGGAAGAACATACGGGGCCAGCTCATAAATTCAGACGAGAGACAGTTTGACACATAATCTGCACCGACACACTCACAACGTGAGCAGAGTATCACTCACACACACACGGTAAGGCTGGCAGGGAAAGGAGCACGTTAATTTACATATTATTATGTCCACATTAATCATAAAAGTGACAAGGACATAAACTTTAAAGACGCAGCTATCGAACTAATCTTCAGTCAGCCTTCAATAAAAACACAGGACACATGAGGACACACAGCTAACACCGAGTGAACCATTTCTTTTACTTTCTCCAGACTTTTTCATTCTTATTTACCAACAGAAGTCAAGCAACGTCCAAGTCACATAAAACTTGTGCAACTATCTTGTGGTTTCACTTAACGTTTGAGCGCAGAGCTTTCTGGAGGGAAACGATTCATCCTATGGGGAACAGAAACTAAAGGCTTCCACTTTAGTCGGACACAAACCAAAGCCGAAAACAGAAGCGGAAACGCAAACACTTGTGAATTGACTCATCTCCACTGGATGTGTTTTGGAGCCAACAGCCTGTTCGCCGGAGCGGTGGCCAAGAGAATCATTCAGGCCCATTATCCGATCAATACCTGGCTGCCTCTGGAGGCTCGGGGAGGGAGATCAAAAGGCCTTGAAGCGCTTTGCACTGTGGCGTGCGAGAAAATGCTCCGGCAAACTCTAATAGTGCAAACTGTGCCTCTAGACAATGAGGTGAAAACACAAGGAGCAGCTACATTGATGTTTTTGTGAGATACTGTGAGCAGAGGCGTGATCGATTCATAATGAGGTGGAATCCAGATCAATCTGTAACAATTTAGTGCTCATTACACCAACAAAATGATAAGAATAAGTTGATTTCGTGATTTGAAAAGTTGGAGTGATTTGAAGATTCATTTTAGCAGGTGTTTTTGTTCCTTCCTCTGAATCCCCTGACTCAGTTTTTGGTCTTTAAAAGGTCAAATCTACTTCTATATCAAGTCGTAACTTCATGTTTGAATTTCCTCTGACACTGGATTTGCAATTTGTAGCAATAAAAATGACGCAGATCTTTATTAATCTTTGCAAGAGGTTGAGTCAGATCCAAAACAAAAAATATTTGATATTTAAGGAATTTTGAAACAGCAAAACATTATTTTTGAGCTACAGTTTCACTCTGAACACCAAAACACTTAAAGCCACCAACCTTGATGACGATGTGCCCTTTCCTGGTCCCGCTGCGATCCAGCTCCCGGTGCTCCTTCACCATCACGATCTCCCCCTCCTCCTCCACCTTGTGCGTGTTCTTCTCCACATGGTTAAGGATCCTCCAGTAGTCCTCCTGGGCGATGCAGACGAACTGGTCGAAGACGACATGAGGACAGCGGATGAATTTGTAGTAGAGCAAAACATTGCTGGGCACCAGTAACGGGCACTCAAACAACCGCACAGAGAAGGCATGAGCGGCGGCAGAGAGAGGCATGGGAGGGATGGACGGATGGAGGAAGGAAGGTCCAACGCGAGCTATTTCTCACACTAACTAAGCACGGTCACATAAAGTGCAAATAAAGTTGTCTAAATCCTTTTCCAGCCATTTAGAAGAAGAAACCTTTTCACCTCTAACACACCGTATCCTCGTGAAAACACAGACATAACTCGTCTATCCTGCAGCGCTGTCGCTCGCCGTGCTTTCTTTAACCAACTCATCAATTCTGCATTTCTCTCACTGAGCTCTACCTCTGCAACTTCCTCTGCTTAAGACAGGAAGCAAAGTTGAGGAACTGGCCTGAGCTGAGGGGCTGTAACCACAAGAACATGCAAGGCCTCTTCTACCTTTGTGCACTCTTGAACTTCACTTCTTAGATCAACTTTCTGTGAAAAATCTTCAGGGCTGTTTGCAAATTCATCTATGAACACATTATCACGAGTACAGTTTGTTGGCTATTTAAAGAAAAAACAAAGATTCAGCACTTGTAGCAGTTTCTGGAGAGAAATGCATACAAAGTTTTGCTAATATAAATGGAGAAAGACTTTTCCTCTTCCTCACCTGGCAGTCGTCCCCCTTGGTGCGAACCTCTCCGTCCATGTACTGTTTGTCCAGTGACGGCGAGATGCCAAAACTGTTGCCCATGCAAAGAGTCTCCGTCCTCCCCTCTGGATGGCTGATCTCCACAGCCCCATTCAGGATAACATACCAGTGGTCCAGCTGCAGACAGACACACGACTTGTTTTAAATTATCAACCACAAAAAAGCATCACACAGTCTTCTCTCCATATACTTTTTTCTAAAGATGATATGATCTTTTATCAAGAGACAAGAACATGGTAAGATGAGGGTGGGGACATGTCTCAAAGGTTTAGGCTGGGAATCTAACCCACAACCAATGCACTGACCACTGAAGTATGAAGCTCAGACACAATCAACATCTTAAATGGGTGAAAATGTTGTTAAAATGCTGGGCACTGCCACAAACATAGAGGTTAAAGTTGTGCTTCATTCAAACACATGTTCTTCTCTACTCTGTTTTATGAGTGCCCTTATCTATCCAACTTCATTTCTCTTAAAATAGGCATAAAAGCAGAATGGCTGCCGTCATGGAAGCCATGTTTCTATAGAAGCATTTTTGTATTTATTGGGTTGTACCAGTTGAAAGATGAAGAAAAAGGAAATTGGTGTACTTCTGCTCAATAGTATTCGTACCCAAAGTTTCTCATGACGAGAACAGGATCATACTCATCATAGATGTACAGCAACTTTCTCAGAAACACAATTGCTTCTGGAAGAAGGGGAGCGTGATCCAGAATTTGACTGCTAGATAATCTTTTAATATTTCCATTCCTCTTTTTTTCAGTTTTTGGCTTTGAATTTTAAGGCATACATATGTATTTATTGATGAAATAAAAAAATAAATTCAAATAAATAAATGATTAAATAAAATAGATTAGTGAAAAGCTAACAAACTAAAGTGGAGAAAAACAGTTTACCATTCTCAATAATAACAATAATAATAATAATAATAATAATGATAAATAGAAGAAGAAGAAGAAGAAGAAGAAGAATAGTCTTAATAATAATATAAAAAATAAAAATAAAATAAATAAAATAATAGTAATGATAATAATAATAATAATTACAATAATAATAATAATAATAATAATAATAATAATAATAATAATAATAATAATAATATTGGCAACTAAGACATGTAAATAAAGCAAAAATATATAGTTAAAAAAATAAAAAATAAAAGTGTATTTCTACACACCAAATCCAGTAAATAAAAATGGACCTCTATAGTAAGATATTATACTGGTTCTGGTTTTCTTGTCTGTTTTTAACTGATTCCTCTTCTAGACATCAACCAGGCAGTAAAGAAAAGAACAGTCAGGGTGAGTAACAACCTGTGCTTTTGAAACAGCTTAAACGTCATGTGATGCAGATCTCTAATGTCAAAAATATAAGTTTGTGGCATTTCTCTACCCCCCCAAAACACTTGGATCACTAATGTAAGCCTGCTGCAGATGCATCTATAGCCTTGTACACATGTAAACTACTGTCATCCACACGCACTATATAGGCAAATTTGCCTGCGAGTGAGGTTTGAAGCTGCCAAACCCATATTTGTCAGTGTTTTTCAGACGTAAACTCATCCCATCCAATCAGGATGAATCCCCATTATTTAGCGGTGACGTTTGAGAACCAAAAACTCAGTTTTCTAGAGTCTCAACAAAACCACAAAGTTTCAAGTTTTCTGAACTCTTGACTCTGGTTGTAAAACTGAAGTTTTGTGTGGACAACAGGCCTAAACACATACAAATAGATGCGTTTTCCAGATACCCAGCTACGTGTGGTAATGGCTTATTTCGTATTTCCTAGCAAGATGTTCTGGCCTCAGTAGCTGAATATGCAAATTAGGTTGCGCTCCCTCTGCCTTTTTCAGGAAGTGGCCCACAGGCCAAACCTGTGAACCCAGTTTTGTCTGACCCCGAGACCTGGAAGCTGAACTTTTGCAGATGTTGTGGGGTAGAGACTGCAGCCAGACTACTGCCTACTTGGTCGGTTGTTTCTAGTAAATCCAAAGAGTGTCAAAGCGTGTGACTCAACATTACCATCAGCTGGTATCCTCTATCAAACCGCTAGTTTCCAAGAGCATACAGCTATTTTGGTTTAGTAGGATCCATGAGGTGTCCAGGATTAAGAAGTAGGAGCACTGGACCTACACAGCTGCCTCAGAACGACGGTTTAAACAGCCTGGTATCCCTCCTTGACATTTAGTTTATTGTGAGCATAATGTGGGTTGTGTGAGGGATGGGTGTTATAGTGAAGAGGTATTGTGTCTCTAGTGGTGGCTCTTTGAAAAGGAGGTGCTGGCAGGCATAATAGACCCAGCCATTCATCCTCGGTGCGAGCGGATGGAGGGAGGGCGGACGGGCCTGGAGCTTCCTCTGAAACTAAAACTGATCCATCCTGCTCATTGGCTTTTCATTCTCTGGCTCTTTCTTAGTCTGCACATTCTCACTTTCTCTGCTCATCAGTTTCTTTTTCTTCCAGTCAGACTCAGAATCTGCATTTCTCAGCGGTGATGAAACGGTAATGAGGGGAGCCGAGGTCGACGGCGGCGTCTATATGAACACAGGAGCCTTGAGAGGCTGTTTCTGTGACGCTTCCTTTAATTTGACAGCGTATATATGAATTTATCTCACAAATATATCTGTGAGTAAAATGTTATTTGTCTGATTCATGTTTTCAGATAAAATGAAGGAGGAAAAGTTTATCCTGTGTAGCTTTAGTGCTACCCTGATGCTCCCTTATCTTTTATTTTCTCCTCTTCCCCTTTTTTTAATTCGCTGGACCGCTTTAGACTCTTTTTATTTTCCTACCCTTTCCCACTCACTTAGCAGAGAGGAGAGAAGTGCTTCTATCTGACCTTCAATGTAAGTCCCCAGAGTCGGGACGTGTCCATCAAGCAGACTCGACACAGACAGTATGGGAGCACAGACGTCCGTACCAGCGTGTATGTCAGGGCCCGTCCTCCTGGAGCGCCTGGCAGTTCATCACCATTTGTCACCCTGTCGGTTCTAATGCCGCCGTTTGTAACCCAACAGCCATGACAGAGCGCCCGTTTCTCAGGCATGTAACTTAATTAATTAGCCGTGTAGCAGCTCAGGTGATTGACAGCGCTTTTACTCTGCAGCGACTTTGCAAACAACACTTTCAGTGCATGGAGAGGCTTTAGGTAGAGCGGAGGTTGACGGCTGTGTTTCCTCTTTAATAATCACTGTGTGTTGAGCCCAGTTTGCAGAGTTATACGCTCTTACTTTTGGTGCTTCTTCCAGTTTCTATTTACATTGTGCTAATCAGACAAGACTCTATGGGCTGAGATATGTACCACTACAAAACTGAATTTAAATAGTTTGATTATAAATAAAAATGTTCAACTTGAATAATTTAGCAGCTGAAGTGTTCAAAATGAAATTGCAAATTGATTTTTAGAAATATATAGAGTTAAATTTCCAAGCAGGTTAAGACACACTTTTAAAGTCAGTAAATTAAATTACAGATCTTTCTTTTCAAATTTAGTTTCTTAATGCAGTTATTCAAACTAAGCATTTCAAACTCACTGTGAAACTCAATTACAGTTTCTTCTGTTCGGAATATGTGACAGGTGACAAGCCGTGACCCCTTGTACTTCATAAAGCTGTACTTTTTATTGGAAAAAGTCCTTGAAAGTAACTTTTGTGCTTTAATACTTTTGTAAAGGTAAAGGAGAGCGGATGGAGCATGAAACTGTGAGAAGAAAGAGCAACGAAGGGCAGCAGGTCAGACGCTTTAAGCCTCTGAACGTGAAGCATGAAAAGCTCAGTTTCCATTGAGCAGTTTTCACAAAATTGTGAACAATTTGGAGGTGTCATATATTTAATTTCTGCAGCTTTTGTCCTCTAAACGTCCTTATAATCGTTGTCTTTGTAGTTTTTATGTAGTTTGTCATAAAGAACCGAGTCCTGGGACACAAACACAATCAAGCAGACTGCCGTGTTGAATGTTTTGGTGTGTGACATGTCAAAAACAAGCGTTTTGATTGAGCGGATGTGTGCTCATTGCAAGTGAAACTTCGAAAAGCATACATCAAGTGTGAAATATTAGCGTGAAAAATATGTGTTTTTGTGTTTCCACTTCCAACCCTTTTGGTAGGCAGCTGGAAGCTGGATGCCGATAGCTACGCCAGTTACGTAGTAGCGTGACGTCATAGCAGCACACAGTGTACCCCGCTAATAAATCCAAGGAAGAAGAAAAACGCAATGATAGAGGACATCCAGAAATTTGTCTTCTTTGTGAATGGCATGTGACTCTTTTTTACAAAGAACAACCAAGCTTTGTTTCAGAGAAGACTGCATGTCAGAAAGAGAAATACAGCAGCCGCTGTTGCACCAATTAACAGTCTGCAGGGTTGCAGCTCCACCCTCTGAGGTCGGATCAGTGTAGTCTGGTATCTCAACGGAAGGGTCCCAAAAAGTGGGACGTTACAGGTCTGTTATCTGGGGATCTATCCTGGGATTAGTCAGTGGAAACACCACAAAATGCGTGCTGTATCAAGACGAACTGAAGTGAACTGCATGGTGGAGATAGGGCTGAATTTAGTCTTTAGGCCAAACAAAAACCCCACTTTCTCTGATTTTATCCTTTTCACACTTATTCTGATACACAGCTGTTTACAGACCTCCATGCTTGTGTGTGAGTTATTCCTTTGCCCATACCTCTTGTTTGTGATGCAGTATGGCCGTCCCCGCCTGCTCCACCACCTCAAACACCATGACGCTGCACAGGTCTCTGCGCACCGACATGGTCATGTTTGCAAAAGCTGGCAGCTGGTGCATGAACTCCAGTAGTTGTTCTGTTTGGAAGAAAGATTAAAAAAAACTTCAAGACAAGGCAGAAAAAAACTCCTGTGAAACTTTTCAGGAGCATGTATAGATTTTACTTTGGCTAAAACACTGATTGATTTTTCCATTGAGGAGCAGCACTATTTCTACAACGAACCTTTTAAAAGGTCCCAACACAAATACATCAGCAGAGAGACAATCAATTCAAATGGGAAGTGTCTTCTCATCGGGCTAATCTGGGTGTGTGCTATCAGTGCTAATTATCAGCATGTCTGAAGAGAAACTTTGACACTGTTTTTTCTTTGCTGATCTTATGCTAGCTGACAGAAAACACACACAGCAAAACTGAAATCTGATCAAGTGTTTTCGTCTCATTTCCAGCAGAAAATTTCAAATTTGATAGGGACAATCGGGACAGAGTTTTTATTGCATGGGCTACTTTCCAACTCTTGACTAAAGTTGGGCCTTTCAGTAACTAGATCATAAAATGTGCATTAACCAGCAATAAAACAGCAATTTATATCAACCTAAAAAACAACAAATTCCCAGTTCAAACAGGAAATGTTTTTTTAAGACTTAATATGAGCCACATTCACCTGACCAGTCCTGAAAAATGTCTTATTTCAGGTTGTTTAAAGACAAAAATGAGGTCTGAATTTCTTTTAACAAGTAAAATAATCTGCCGATGGAACAAGAGAAAAGTTACTTGTACTAAGACATTTTTCCACATCAATTATTCTTATTCTATAGGCAGTTTTTTAACATGTTACAAGCAATTCAGACCTCATTCCTGGCATTAAATATGCTCCGAGGAGGATCTGTTTTGATTGCACTCTCTCGCCACCTAGTGGCCCAGAGTTTTCACACACTGTTGTGAACTACAATTAGCGAGGTGTGTGTTTGTTTTGGAATTAAATGGAGACCAAAACCAAATTTTCTTTGTCCAAAGACAACTTTTCCCTGGGAACAATGTGCAGTTACGTAGCACTACGGTTTGAAACGTGACATTAAGCAAACGTTGTAGCAGCCGGCTATATGTAGTGCTATCGGCAGCTCAGTGCTCTGACATATCTGTAGGCTAACATGACAAGTAAACACTGTCAGTTTGTATGTAGTTTAGTAGCCGTCTAGCAGCCCGATGCTCTGAAACATGTCTATAATGTGTAACGTTACCAGAGCTAACGTAACCTCACTCTTCATTTTATTGATAGACTCTCAAGTTTGATTAGACCACTGCAGAATAACTGCTGACTGTGGGTTGGAATCAACATTAGCACAAACAGTTTAGCCCTTTTAGCCTTTAGCTTGTGCTCTATCTCTCTGCTGTTTATCTTTCTTCTGCTCTTCTGTCCTTTTTCTGTCTGACAGTTAGGCTCCAGTGTGCACCATCGCTACAAAATTAATCACAGAAATCGTTTCCAGCAGAGAAAAACACAGATCTCTCTTCTCTCTACTTTTTCTGGAATGATCAGTTAAAAGTGGCTCATATCAAGTATAATAAGACTATTTTTAGTTCAAATGAGACAAAAACACTTGATAAGATTTCTCCAATCTGCACACTTTGCCGGCAGACCATGAAGCTCTGTTTAGTCTCCCTAAAGTTATCACATCATATTTTATCTTTCTGTCTCACATGTACGCTTTGTGTGATTAGCTTAAGAATTGTGTAAGAGATAATTTGGTCAAGGCTGTAAATTAATGGTATCAGCAGATCCCTGTATTATGTGTTTCAGTGAGGTGTATCAATCCCTGAGCCTCTCTCCGCTGCCTCTTTCCTCTGAATGAGCAGAGTGAAACATGTCAATGGTGAAGGCCACGAGAAGGCCAGGGTCCCAGCAGGAGCACAGCAGGTCGGGTCTTTACAACTCCCCTTAGCTCTCTGATGTTGTCACCTTCTCCTCTAAGACCCCGCCGGGTCCCGCTAATGAGGTCGTTCCTCTGATTGCCTGAATAAAAATACGCGCTGGAAGGGCATCGGTGTTTAGAGACCACTGTGAGGGGCCTCTTTGTGAGAGGGGCATTTGTGTAGCACTGCTGTGCTTAATGAATGATAGATGGCGTTTCTGAGGGTGCAATCTCGTGTTCATGCGGGGTTAAAAATAGCGACTGACAGCTCTCTGGAGACATGGAGACTCGCTATGTGTCTCATTTTGTCACAATCTGCAGCCTTTTCAGGGAAATAAGCGTTTCAGAAAGACAAAAACACATTTAAAGAAGAATCATACTGACCGATGTCATCATCGTTACGGTCTGCGGGGTCTTTCTCCAGACACTCTCGGACCAGATCTCGACCCAAGAGAGTGTCTGAAGCTCTTTCCAGGTCCTCGTCTTCCTCCTCCTCCTCTTCGCTGTCCACTGCAGCCTCTGGAAGTCCGGACAAGTCGACATCTCCCAGCTCGCTCTCTGTGGCCTGTAGGGGAGACAGTGGAGGGGGAAACAGGTTGAATCTTCATCTTTAACTCCTGAGCTCCTTTCCATTCACAAAGCAGATTTTCACCTGTGCATCATTCACTCAAATGCATGAATCACCTCAGCTTAGAGGCTCTACCTGTGACCCTGAGCTAACACTCCCTAACCTCATCCTTAACCAGGAAACAAAGACCCACCAAATATCCACACCAGCACTAATAATTCATATTCCCCCGTTTCCCCGCTGTGCAGGAGCAGACAGATGGCTGAGTGAGGGCTCCTGGGTCAGGTGGGATTTGAACCGTCAACCTGAGAGGTGAAAAGAGGAGCTCTCTAGTGGTGGCTGCAGCCATCTGTCAACTCCTGAAGGAACTGTAGGTCTCAAAACAAAGACAGTAGCTCAGCCAGATTAAGCCTGATTTTTACCTCTGTCTCTGGATGTTTAAGATAAATTTAAATTCCTTAATTCAAAAGTATTAAATAGTAAGAGTCTGATAATTAGGTTAAATCACAATATATGCTGTTTATTATGCAGAGGAGCAGATTTGTTTGTTTGACCTGATGGGAAGAGGGTTAAAAGCCTCAGACGGCTCTTTGACTCCTTTGTAGCTAAAAAAAATATTAAAACAAGGAGTTTTTATTTTTCTTGCAGAGGGTATTGATGATGAAAAAATTGACACTAAATTAAAGCCCACCAACTTTAAAATTTCAAGAAATTTGTTTAATTGTTGGCAAATTTCTAAAATTTATTTATTGGAAAATTTTGGAATTAATAATTAAAAATAAATAAATTAATAAACAAATGTGTTCTTCGCATTGAAATTTCAAAAATTCTAAAAAATGTATTAAGTATCAGTTTTTAGTTTTTGCATTTTTGTTTTACAATTAAAATTTTCTAAAATATCAGAAAATGTATTTTTTTATTTTTCTTTTAGGTGCCTTTTTTTTGCAAATTTTTAGAATTTCCTTTTTTTTTTTTTACGTTTTAGCAATTTTTCTTGGAAATTCTTTTCAAATTTATTTTTTTATTATTATCATTTTATTTTTTTAATAATATTGATGATAAAACTGATTTTTTTATTTTTTATGTCCTTTTTTACATTTGCATATTTATTAAAAAAAAAACCTAAGATATCACATGTAAAATTTTATAG
Source organism: Halichoeres trimaculatus (assembly GCF_033239565.1). Classification (NCBI taxonomy): domain Eukaryota; kingdom Metazoa; phylum Chordata; class Actinopteri; order Labriformes; family Labridae; genus Halichoeres; species Halichoeres trimaculatus. The sequence continues at coordinate 5,958,678 of NW_027437184.1, read as the reverse complement.
ACTTAAAAAATACCTTGTTTAGGTTATTATTCCCTAGATTTTAACTCTCTACAGAATTTTATACACTTAATCGTCTTTACTTTGAAGATAGAATAGATTTTGTGGCTCCAGTATGACTTTTATTGAGGTGAGCTGAGGCAAAATGGCTTCTATGAAAGTAAAGGTTGCAGACCCCTACACTGAGTGATGGTCTTATTGGCTGTGTCCTCAGGCTCTACAGAGGTTTGGTTCATTGCCAAAGATTTTTTTAGGGTATAAAGATTGAGCTCACAGTCCACCAAAATTTCAGACCGAGGTCCACCCCTGTTTTTATAAATGAGGTTGGACACAATACTTAGAGTTGAAAAAAGTTGCTTTGCCATAATAAAATGTAGATCCTGAAAGGATAAAACAAATAAAGTAAGAAAGTCAGACCACAAATCTTTATCCCATCCCCAAGCACATTTGTCTGAAAAGTTTAGTTGGCCAGCAGAGAGAGATGAAGGCCAGACGTGCAGTAACACGTTCACTGTCCTCGAAGAGAGAAAACTTTTTATTTTCAGGTATTAAATTCTTGCACTTGGCCTTCGTTCCTGAACTTTTGAAGTATTACAGCTGCTGGAAAACACTTTGCTTCCTTCTCACTTTCTGTCACTGACATTTCTGTCACTGTTTTGAGAGTCTGGGATATAGGATGTGCCCTTTATTCAAGTCCCCGGTCTTTCAGATGGCTTTGAGCCAGGGGGGTGTACAGAAGAGGGACTTTAGACGGGAGAGGAACAAATATGTGGAGAAATGTAAACAGGTTTTAGTTTTAAGATGACAGAAAAGAGGGGGGAACAGGGGAAAGGATGGACTGATGTGGGAGGAATAATAGGAGAACAGATTGTAAGTGACAGCTTATAAGAAGTTAAACAACAAAGAGCAGCTTACAACAGAGATAACAGGATGAAAACACCAAGACTGAGTGGGAAAAACCCCAAAAAGCAACCGGCTGATGCGCTGACAGCCAAGGAGCCCAGCTGACTGGAGGGTCAGCTCTTTAAGGTAGCTGTAAACAAACAGCAACGCCGGGTCAGAGACAAGCTGATGGGATCAGAAGCGTGTGATTAATATCTAATCTCAGGAAGAAGAGATCAGGTCTCAGGTGTTAAACGTCTGACCTGTGTTGACCTGACTTACATCAATCTGCAAACACCGGTGGACAGGCTGATGAAAGAGGACAGGCTGAGGTGCACGAGGAGGTCAGGATGTCTGAGTGATGTCATTTTAGTCTGTTTTCTATTGAGAGCAGCTGGCTCTGATGGGTCCAGCTGACAACGACTGACACGCTCTATAATTCACAGGATCCTTGTTCTGTTACTTATAAGGGGAGAAATGCAGCAGTGACAGGAATTTACAGGAGAGCAGATACACAACTCTTCATGAAGTGTCAGATCTTTGGAGGTGCTTCGTCCTCTCATAACGCTCATATTCAAGAGAGATAAGAAACATATTGTTTAAGTCAAGTCTGATGCTAACCTAAGTATGAGTAAAAAGGTCTTTTTGACACGTTTAGCCCTTAAGAATCTGAATTACACATTAATATCAGATCAGCACTTGGCATCAACTGAGGGGACATTTACACAACAACTGTTTTAAAGTGAAATGCAAAATTATTGTTGCATTTTTGCCTCTCGTTTACACGGAAACAGCTTTATAGCCAACCTAGAAGGGAAAATTTTAAAAATAGCCCCAGAGTGGAATAAGGTGTAAACGGCAAGTGGAGGTTTTAGCATTTGCCAGTACACCAGATGATTGTCCCAACTCTATTTCAGTGGAGATCTACTAAAAGCCGCCTCTAAACAGGGCAGTTATAGCGCCAACTACAGGCCTGACATGCTTACTACAGTGCTTCCAGATTTTTTTTCCCCAGTGTTTTTTTGCATCTTGCTTGGCTTGAAGTGAGGTTGCCACAATATTTGCTCCCCCTGGTGGCTGGCTGCAGTATATGTCAAAAAATCTGTCTCTCCAGTCATTCCAGATGGGCTGTGGTCAAACTTTGAAAAATTAATACACCTCGTAGAAATGTTTCTCGGATCTGATTGTTGTGATAATTTGAAGATATTCTGTGGCTGCCTTGTATCCAAGTCCTCTTTTTTCTGAAAAGTTTTGTTGTCATTAGTTATAAGAGGTTAAAAATGAGGCTTTACATCGTGTGAAACGATGATCGTCAGCTGTCGTAGAGATTATACTCTTGAAAAAAAAGGAAAATTATTATTTTTGTCACTCAGCTCCACTCAGATTCTGGCAGACTCTGGCCTAGAGACTGATAAAAGTATGACAAAACTTGGTTTGCTGAGGAACTCTTAGTTTGTGTTGTTTTTGGCGCCCCCTATGGATAAAACAGCAGCTCTTATCTCTTTGTTCTAACCAGCATGCATTTAATTCCTTAGACTCCTGCCAGAAGTTTCAGTCATTAAAGTTTAAAATAAAGCAGTCATCAGTCTTAGTGCTGATGGTTTCAATTACTCTTGTTGATTATCACGAGTATTAATTTCTATCTAATTTAGGAAAGAGTCAAAATTCTTTGTTTCTTGAATCAACATAAGTAAAATAAAACATCATAAAATGAGATAAGTTTAAGACCTCTAAAATCTCAGAAAACACAGCTCGAGGTGAATTAGTCTCTGCTGACCCGCTTCAATTTGCATTTAAGAAACAAACAGGCTTCTCAGGCCAATTGATCACAACAGTCCTTTCTCCTTAACCACCTCATTGACTCACAGCTTACAAACCTCCCCAGTCCTATTGATGAATGCTAACAATGCTAACAAGCAACCAGAAGTCTCCTGTGCCTGAGCGATACTACAGAAAGAATACGACTGGAGAAAAGGAAGAGGAGAGTGAAATACTGCAGCCTTCGGGGGAAGAGAAGTGGGGGCTGAGAGGTAATTTAGAAAGGTTGATGGAATTTATTACAACTTTTTGTGTAAAGAGAGGAGATTAGGAGAGCCGGGGGGATTAAAATGATGAGATGACAGCCGTGTCATGTACCCTTTTATGGATTATTGATTTGTAGCCGTTTAAATACCCTTCTCTCAAGAGAGGGATTTAATGCCAAAGCACACTGAGTGACTGAATGCACTGAAATGTCATCGAAAGGTAACGCTGATACAAGAACACAGAGTGAAACATAAAGAAGTCTGGCAGCAGTTTCCTGTACGCTGAGATGACTTCGGTCTTTTTACAGAATCTGAAAATGGATGAGTTTGAAAGCAAAGAACATAATGAAACTTTTAAAAGTTTAAAAGCTTCTAGTCCTTCCATAACAGTTTGAGGTAATGGGATATATTCAAACATAGAAATCTCTCCTATAGATTTTTTTCCTGCTGGATTTAACCGAACGAGATCAAGAGCAGCAGACCGAAACATGCCCTTTGAATGATCTGCATCATCTCTGCAAACTTGAAGATGCTCTACGTTCTGCACCTGTGATAAACATATAGACCACGCTGCAAAGGTTAAGTTCATTTCCTGCATGTGACCTTTTTTTCCACAGCAGGATGCGCAGCGATCACCAGGATGCAGACCTGGTGCACAATAATTAGTGAGAAACTCAGGGTCGAACCATCAGCAAGACATTTACGACAAAGGTGAGATGTTGATGGAGTGTGGAGGCGAAGCAGGTATGAAAGACAGAGTCTAAGAATATTAATGATTTCATTTATTAGAGCAGGGCTGGCCAATTTAGGGCGCGCGGGCTAAAGTTGGCCCACTAGTTATTTTATTTAATATATAATTGTCATTACTATTTTCCCACTGCCAGCAGCCTGAATTTCTCATTCATTATTAATTTATTGTTGCACTTCATCTCCTGACCACTGTGTTAACATTGGGAGTAAAGCGGCGATAGTCCTGTCAGCTTGAATCTGGAAGTCCATGACCAGAGAGTGTGAGAAGATGCAGGGTCATGGCTGGGATGGAGCGTATGAGACAGTGGCACTTTGACCAGTGGAAGTTTAAAAAAAAGTTGGGAAAATAAAAACTTTTTTTATACAGAAATGAATTCCACAGCTGTATACCTTAAAGCGATACTCTGGGATGGAACAAGTTGGGTCCAATCACAAGGTTTAGGGCAGAAATTACCCCTACAGCAGTGTTTTTGTGCAGCAGAAGCCCAGAGCGCTCACAACAAACACCCCGTCCCTGCTCCTCTGCCGGTTTCCTCTGCACTCAGACGGGGCCATATTTTACTTGACCAAAAACATAAATAAACAGACTCCCACCAAAAAATCTGATATCGGTCTGCATTCAAGCTTTATTTAGAGAATTTTCAGCGCGTTACTTTCACACAAAAACACCGCTAAATAAGGCTCTAGTTCTCATCGTGTCGTAAAACAGCGCTACCTCCGCTGCAGAGCCACAGCTGGCTACGAGGCGCTGGCCGCTTAGTGGATCAAACAAATGCAGGTAGTCTGCCAGGACGAAGAGACACGATGAGAACTAGAGCCTTATTTAGCGGTGTTTTTGTGTGAAAGTAACGCGCTGAAAATTCTCTAAATAAAGCGTGAATGCAGACTGATATCAGATTTTTTGGTGGGAGTCTGTTTATTTGTGTTTTTGGTCAAGTAAAATATGGCCCCGTCTGAGTGCAGAGGAAACCGGCAGAGGAGCAGGGAGGGGGTGTTTGGTGTGAGCGCTCTGGGCTTCTGCTGCACAAAAACACTGCTGTAGGGGTAATTTCTGCCCTAAACCTTGTGATAGGACCCAACTTGTTCCATCCCGGAGTATCACTGTAAGGCTGATTTACGCTTGACGTGTCCGCGCGGCTTCATGTGGACAAATGACATCATTTTAAAGAAATTTCCACGCCATGCACACTCAAAAATTTGTAACCTGCCGGACAGAGAACGGGATCTCCTAGTGGGCCAGGTAAAGAAATACAGTCATCTGTATGACTCTTTACAAAGAGATCGCCCTGATAACCAAGTGGTGAATAACTCATGGCATGAAATTGTGGCCACTCTCGGCAGAGAAGAGAAATCAGTTAAAATAACCTGGAAAAATCTCTGGGACATGTCATGTTGTAAACAAAGCCAAACTTCTTCAACTCTTGTTTAGTACTCTGGTAGGCGTACGTTTGTGATACACTGCCCCCCACGGTTTGGGAGTGGACACCAATGGACGCTGAGCGGGTTGTTAAAAAGCATTAAAGCCTCAAGCCTTCTCTTACTCAGATCTTGTGCGTCTCATTTCCATGTGGCACGTTCACACAAAGCATAACACAGCCTTAATGTGTAGGCAGACAGTCGCTGTTTTAAAAGAGTACAAACTTCATAATTTAATGTAAATACATGGGGAAAAAAGTCTAAAGCAGGTGTCCAGTTTTATCACTTTTCCTTATTAAAAAAAAAGGAAAATGCAGTATTTTGGTTCCATAGGAGCATGCTGTGTCCCATGTTGTTTAGGTTATATTGCACTAAATGTCTTTGAAAACACAGGCCTAGTATTTGTATTTAATATCTATATGTGTTTTCATTTTTAATTTTCACAATTATGCTTTAGGCTTATTTGATATCATGCACTGCAACATGGATGTTTAGTTTTGGCCTGTGACCCTCCACCCTGATTCGTTTTTGTCCCTTTACTGAAAAGAATTTGGGCACCCCTCTTTACGAGACTTAATGATATCAATAATAATATGATGGTTACAGAAATGATGAATGAGCAGACTGATAAAGTAAATCCCAGAGCAGACAGTTCCAAGGAGCTGCATGAGTTAGTTAATATGTGCAGCAGCGACAATGTTTCAGTCAACAAAAGGAAAAGTGATGAAATAAATGATTAAAACAAGCAATTCTGAACCCACCTGATAAATATCTGACAGGCTGCTGCTCCCCGAGTCGCTCGCGATGCTGCATCCTGATTGGCTGGGAGGCATGTGCATCACTTGCTGATGGGCGTGGTCTGTTAGGTGCATCTTATTGAGGTCAGCAGGAAGCTGTTGAGACAGACAGGAAGACAGAGACAGACAAGAAGGTATGAGTTAAACTGAAGCAGATACATGGCTTTAAAAACACACACAACCACACAACCACACACACACACACACACACACACACACACACACACACACACACACTCTGTTGTTTCATCAGCGTGAAAGCCAAAGCTGGTTTGGCACTGTCTGACGCTACTCTGAGATAATTAACATGAAGAGGACCGAGCTGAAGAGTCTTCAGACAGCTGTAAATCCTGGAACAAGCATGAGGGTTGATTTGATTTCTGATGGACAGCAGAGGCTTGAATGCTGATTTTTTTTTTTTGTACTTGGGGTGACCTTTACGAGAAAGACACAACATAAAACTCCTGCCCCACAGTAGAATAACTCTGTGGTGAGTTTCATTTTAATATAGACATGTCATGAGCTACTGAGCAAACCTGAATATTCTTATAATCTCCAGAAACTCATTCAGAGTCTGACAAACATGGAATCAAAGAAAAACAAAGAAAACAACCCATGCCACTTTCATTTCCAAATCATCCAGCTGGACATGAACAAAATCAGTTCTCTCCTTTTCCAAAGGTGGTCGGTTTGTTTACTCCAGAGTACGAGGACAATTTGCAAACGGTGAGCGGTGATGAAAACAAACTTCATTTGTTTGGACTTTATCACTTTCCTTGAAGACTGCACTCTCCAAAATCTGAATTGCTAAGATCAGCCTGTCAGTCAACGAGCCAAATCCCTCTGAAAAACCTGCAAAGAGTTTCCCTTTAAATGTCCAATCATTCTTTAGGGTAGTGTTTCACCAGAGCGAGAGTTCAACTGTTCATACAGGAAGAAAACTGAAATCTTATTTAGTGTTTTTGTCTTATTTTCAGTAGAAAATGTCTTTTCAGACTTAATCTGAGCCACAGTCACCTGGCTAGTCCAGAAAGATGTCTTATTTCAAGTTATTTAGAGGCGAAAATGAGGTCTGAATTGCTTGTAACAAGTGAAAAAAATCTACCAATGGAACAAGAGAAAAGTTACTTGTATTAAGATATTATTCTAGTTTAGGAATGCAGGGATATGAAAATTTTGTCTGATATCGATATCCGAAATTAATATTGCTGTTATGGCCGATAACCGATAAGTACCGATATCGTTATTGGTAAAAAAAAAAAAAAAAATCAGACATGTGTCGAGGGAGTTCAGATAGAAAGAGCAGCGTGATCGTGAGAAAAAACGACCATGGAGAGGATCAAAAGATGGACCGCCCGGGATGAACGGGAACAAAAAAAGTATGTTTTGTCTGTTTTCTGGATCGAAAACAGGAACAGAGACATAAAAGAAGAGAGTCACCTCTTCTTAGGTAGTTTTGGTGTTTACATAGTCAGAGAAATTAATATTATTTGGGTCTGAAAAGATCGTTCAAGATGCTCCGAAAATGGCTGGCAGCTAACGAGTTAATATCAGCCGATACCTATATGTTAAAAATAATGACCAACATTGGCCAAAACCGATACAGATACCGATATATCATGCATCCCTATTCTAGTTTAAAGCTAATTTTAAACAATGTTTTCTTGCCACTTTTTTACAAACAATCCAGACCTCATTTTCGTGTTTAAATAACTCGAAACAAGACATTTCTCTGGACTGGTCAGTTGAATGTGGCTAATATTGAGTAAAATAAGACAATTTTTACTGAAAACAAGACAAAAACACTTGATAAGCTTTCAGTTTGTGCAGTGCAACATCCACCAAAAAACCTGACATATTAACCACTGGAAATGCTGAGATGCACTAAATAGTGCTACTGTGACTGTAATGTTTGTTGTTGCAGAGTGAGATCGCCATACGATGACACTTTAAAATGTAATTAGTGTTCCTAACTGAATAAAGACATTTATAAACAGAGAGGCAGCAAACCGTGACGTTTCAGGACCATGGAGAGCAAAAGAGTTTTTTCTGTGTGTATCAATGCTTAAAGATTTTGTTTACTTCAAGGAACTCAAAAAAAGAAGCATCTTGGTGGCATTGTTCTCCAAAACTCAGAGCCCCTGCAAATGTTGAACCACTCTACACACAATCAGAGGAATCCAAGGTAAGATCAAGGTTTTAACTCTTATATTTTTCAAAATAAGATAGAGGTTTGAACCTCAACAACATGTGAGTTATTCTCTACTCAACAGCAGCAACAAAAGCAGGTCTCCTCCATCCATTCATAATAGATACAAACAACAAAAATGGGTCAATCTGGAGGGTTTCTCCTGAAGAGCATTCACAGATTTTCTTTGCTGTGGAGTGAAGCAGGTGGATGTCTTCACCCATTTGGGGCTCAAGAAGAAACCCTCCCCCCTGATTCTTACCAGCTTACATCGAGGTAGTACCAAGGTGAGAGAAGACGTCCTCCTGCGACACCGTGCAAACCTACAGCACACCTCCTCCATCGCCACATCACCCGTCGCTGGCTTTCCAAACACACACATAAACCAAGCAACACACTCGCACCACCAGTTGTCCATGCAAATCAAACCAAAGTGGAGCAGGGAAGCTAGCTGAGGCTGAGATGAGCCTCGGTGCCAACATGTAATATTAAAGACTCTGAGTCTGGGGGTTCTGCCCCCTCAGTACTGTCTTCTAATAGGCCTGCTGTACTGTGTGACCCCAGCAGCACTTAACTACCCTCCGCCCCACTTCCCCAAACCCACAGGGGAACACAGCACTGATGGGTGGAGTTTATGAGTTCAGTGGCTTGATCTTAATGTGCGGCATATTAAAAGGAGAAATGCTGTTTGATCAATTTTATGTGCACTGGGTTTAAACAACATGAAGGTTGTGTCCTGAATCACTCAGTGAGGTTTGTACATGTATGAACGGGCAACTAGAAACTCCTGCATGATAACATGAAGCTAGTTTCTAATGTACATGAGAAAAAAGGTTTACAATAGAGTGTGCATGCAGATTAGACCAATATGTTTTTTTTCATGGCTGATACCGATACCAACTATTATTAGTAGTCAAGGAGGCCGATAATCGATATTTGAAGCCGATATTCATTTACAGTGACAGTGAAAATACTGGCGTCAAAATGTTGAATAATAATGCCTCTGAGCAATATGTTAATTAAACAGCCCAGGCTCAGTGGCATGTTTTATAAAGTTAAATGAACAATAAAAAAAACAACAACAAATAGCTCCCTTAAGTTTCCCCAAAGTAGCTCTGCGTAAAATCACTCAGATAGCAGTGCACTGGTAGATAGTAATTAACAGAAAAGGCAGATGCCGATATGCTTCAAAATGCTGATTATTGGCATCCATAATTGGCTTGGCTGATAATGGGTCTATCCCTAATGCAAATTGACCTGGAGTAGGAAAAACAACTGTATGTCCAAAGTAGAAAACTATCAGGGAAACCACACAGCATAGGATTATAGCCTTTGAGGTGTGCAGCATCACTCGGCAAAACGTGGAAGATGCAGTAACTTTTTTGCTGTCGTGAATAATGCAAGAAGTCAAATATTTATTAACCCTAGTTGGTTATTGGGCCAATATTCTGTATTTGGCAGATTATCTGTGTAAGTGTTTTATTTTAACACTGGTCGATGAAATCAACTGTTCTGCTCCTGGTGTGTCCCTCTCTTTGGGTCCAGTTTCACTCCCAACTTTGTCCCAAATGTCCCACCTCAACACTTTCTGACTGACAAACATGTGACACATCTGTGCTGCCTGACTGGTAACTCTTGTTTTTGATGTTGAAAGTTTCAGTTTCCCAATTCTTGTGTTGGAGTTAACATTTTCATTTCTTCTTTTAATACATATAGGTTTCAAATTTTAGGTATTATTCACTTGAGGTTGCTTCACAAAATGCTTAAGTTAATAGTCTGAGCCTGCAACATAAATACAAATACTGACACCTCTGAACAAATTTCACAAGTGTTCCCTTTATCATGGCACCAGGATGATTCAAATAGACTTTGTAGATGCAGAAATATACTCTTTTCAATTTGGGCACTGCAAAAAACTGAAATCTTGTCAAGTGTTTTTGTCTTATTTTGAGCAGAAAATGTCTTTATAGACTTGATATGAGCCACATTCACCTGACCAGTCTGGAAAAATGTCTTATTTCAAGTTATTCAAAGACAAAAATGAGGTCTGAGGTAATGAGTTTAAAAAAAAATGAGAAAAGTTACGTGTATTAAGACATTATTCTAGTTCCAAGCAATTTTCTTCTTGTTCGATTATTTTCTACTTTTTACAAGCAATTCAGACCTCAGTTTGTCTTTAAACATCTTGAAATAAGATATTTTTCTGGACTGACCAGTTGAATGTGGCTCATATCCAGTATTATAAGACATGTTTTATTTAAAATTAGACAAAAACACTTGATAAGATTTCAGCTTTTTGCAGTGGGTATGCCATATTACTAGCAGAGACCCCAACAAAACACCAGGGCCTAAAGGGTTAATGCCCTTAAATCTATCAGGAAGTTGGACCTTTTACTTTTACCTGCTTGACATTTTATCCAACCTGAGAAATGCCAAGTTTGAGATGAGGCCACCTCTTTTTTGACATACACGTAGAGAATAAATGCATCTTGGAAGTGTTTTGTGGATTACCATTCAGAAAACAAAATCAATTACTGATGCTCTGATTAATAATTCTTGTTATTGATTGATGTGAAAAGGGAACCAGTAGTCCCAAAAAAAGAGGTACTTCCAGTCACAGTAGATTTATTTATTTTAGATTGACTAAAGAGGCTGAATATCTGCACAGTCTTTATCATGACGCCAATGAAAGGTTAAAACAGAAATTTTAACATTAATACATGCTGCTTTATGTATCCCCCAAACTCATCCTTTATTAGTGTTAAATTCTCTGCATTTGGCTCAGTGCTTTAAAAACCAAACCATTATACTTCCTGTTCACGTTCCCTCACACGCTCACTCACAGGTCTCTGTTATTAGTAATAGTGTGAGTGTTATTAACTGAAATCCATTTCCCATTAGATACAGCTGCATAACACATGGTGTGTTTCACTTATTGAACTGCAGGTAAAACTAAATACTCAACTGAAAGTGTTATTGACTAAATCAAACAAACAGACGGGGAAAAACTATCGCTGACCAACACTTTTCACAACTTGTTTGTTGTTTCTGTTTGAAGGAGAAAAGACAGGAGGAAGGTAACGGAGAGGAGGCTGGAGCAGGGAGTGATAGGTGAGGCCATCACAGGTAAATACTTATTGATTTCTGTGTGATGGAGCTGTTGTGAGGCGGTGATGATGAAGCTGCTACAGTACAGGCATTAGATGCATTCACCTGAATACACAAATACTCAGGGAGAAATTAATGTGTCAAAACTGCTGAGGCGATGAGGGCTTGGGGAAAAGTTTGGAAATCTCACACACATACACAAACACAAACCAAGGGAGGATGAAAACAGCCAGTGAATTATGTTTTCTGATCTTGGTGAAGTCTAAGAAGAGCCAAGGAGACAAAAAATTTAAAATCCAGAAGTGACAGCTTACTTAGAAGTCGTTTAGTAAACTGTTCGGTAGGGGTTTGATGATATACTTTTCTCCAAATTCAATTCTTTCACAACTTCTGAGGTGCAGATTGAGTTTCAATTCCGATTCTTTGATATTTCCTATTTTTGTGATTTTTAGTTTGCTTTTTTGACACCAGATCATGTAAAAAGTTGAATGATAATCAAGCGGCAACCTCCTATCTTGAGTGTTCACTTAAGGCTGGCTCCGGAAGTACCGGAAGTCACGTACACACCAAGCCAAAAAAAAGACGTTTTTTAAAGCAGAAATTAACCTATTTACAGTCTGGTTCAAAAAACGTCTCCTGACTGATTCGCTTTTTTTTAACTATCGGCACCCACTGTACAGGGGGTGATTTTTTGTCTAACTCAGCAGCTCAGAGGATATTAAGATCACGAGCTCGCCCAATCAGAGTCACAGCTCAGGGTCACGTGACCAACAGGCGTCCTATAGCTGTATGCGAAGCACTTGCCACTACCAATATGGCCGCTATGGTCGATATAGCTTCATTTTCTGTTTGAGAAACAGACAGGTGATGTCAGTGAGACTACGTCCATGTTTTATACAGTCTATGATGATGGTGATGATGTCTACAGACTTCATCAGGAGTCATATTTCCCCCCAAAATGCACAGCCAGTTATTAAGATTTATTCAGGGGATAAAAAAGACTAAAAAAAAAGGACGTAGATTTAGAAAAGGAGGTTTTTGAACCAAAAACCCTTACTATTTGGTAGATATGCAGTCAAATCAAGCCACCAATAAACATAAACATAAATTTGGTCATTCAGGCTCTGCCATAGGTGAAATCTGTGGAAATGAAGCTTTTGTTTTTTAAAGTTACAGAGGGAAAGTTTCTTTTTTTATCTGGGCAAACCAATTTGACCCTTTCAGGACACATGATATTGACAAATCGTCTCTCTTTATCTACTTTTAAGTAAAGTATTATGAGTCATTTTGATCTGAGTGTCACATTTTCCCTTTCCTCTTAAGATATGAAAGTCCGTTAATGGAGAGGGCACTGTGCTCGTCACTATTTGGCACCAGGCCCACAATAAGAGAAATGCAAAAAAATATAAGTAAATGTATCTCATAAAACAGGATAAAAGCACAATTAATTTAGAGAAAATGCATTTACTAGCATGAACACAAGATTGGTTATGAAGATGTCTGAGTGCAATATCCAACAGTATTCAAGAATTTAATTAATTCGATGTTTCAGGATCAGTCTTTGACGAGGTCTGGTTGTATGTTTGGCTCTTCTTGATTTTTCAAGTGTGAATCAAAAACTGTTGTTTAATGCGTTTGATTTTTCATCTGTTGAGGCTTCAGTCCAATGAAAGACCTTTTTTATGGAGGGATCAGATACTGAAAGAAAAAATATTGGGTTTTCAGACTACCATGATTTGCTGGCTGAATTAGCTTGGAGGAAACAGGGTAAAACACAACTGTAGCGACTTTCAAGAAACAAAAAAATTGCCGAGGCTGAAGTTGGGCCTGGTGAAAAGTCTGACTCTTTAACGAAAGAAATCACTCAAATCCGAACAAAGTTTAACCTTTTATTGCTGAAAATAGTTAAATCATAACAAGCTAATTGGAACGTGAAAAAATGGGATTTTAAAGGTGATTTAAAGGAAACCCTGTTCAACAAAAAATACGGCAACCCAAACCATGAAAGAAATCACCTCATAGCTCCGCCCCCTCTAAAGAATCCAAACCAACAATCTACAAATTTATTGATGGCTCCTGCAAACTGCTCATCAAATCTGTATAGAATAGTTTAAAAAAAAACAGCGTCTGGCTTTTCATATGTTTGCATTGCAGTGTGATTAGAACCTGTTACATGGCAACTAGCAGAGACTGTATAAAGTAACTGCTCCATTAACAGTTTGCTCGTACTCCCCCAAGGCACCACCAGCTGTGACATCCTCCTGCCACAGCCGACTCGCTGGCTATTAAGCAGCACAAACAATGGATTCTGCAGAAAAAATAACGACGACCACTGATTGCACAGATGGTTATCACCTTTTAAATATACAGAATAGAGTTGAGCTCCTGTAAAATTATCAATCCGTGGTTGTTGAGCTTCTTTTGAAGAACAAACCTGGGGTCAAATACTGGAACAGCAAAAACAAAATCCTGTAGGCTGATAGTTCAGCTTTGTCAGTGACAGGAAGTGCTGGATGGTGTAGTCTTTAAGATCAAGTTGTTCAATCATCCAGCTCATGCTTGTTTTGTTGGGTTTATTCCCCAAGAAGCACTTGAAGGAAAAGACTCCAGCTAAGAAGACAAAGTTCCTCACAAAAGTGTGCTGCTGAGCTGCCACAGAACCAGACAACGAAAAGACACACGAGGGAGTGTGTGTGTGTGTGTGTGTGTGTGTTTGTGAGTGAGAGAGGAGAGGTGAGGGAGTGATGGGGGGAGCACGTAATTGCGGTGGTCTCGTGGCTCCTATTCACACCACAGACTTAATCCTCCTCTAATCCCCCCCTTTCCCTCTCCCACTGTGTTGTGCCGAGAGGGGGGTTTATGGGGGTCTCCCATTCTCCTCATGCATTAAGGATGAGAGTTAGGAGATTAAATATAAATGTGCAGAGTTCCTTCAGCTGTACAACTCTATCATGTCAACCAGCGGGCACAATCATGGAAGGATCAAGCTGGCTGAAAATGTAGTGCTTCCATAACACCAGACACTTAGAGTCAGAGAGTCTGATTAATGTCATGGAAATTAATCTCTAATCCGACGTAATAGAGGACAGATTAAAAAAAAAGACGCAGGAGGTGAGTATAGTTAAAATACAAAAACCTCCATCTCACCATGTCTGCACTGTATGAATGAATAATAGGCTAATGGAAAGGTAAAGAGTTACACCTGAAGGGCTGGGCAAGAAGGTGTAAAAAACAATGTGATACGATACAATTAGGGATGGGTATCTTTCATGTTTGAAACGATAGGGAGTCGATGTACCTGACAATCAGTATCAGAACTCAATGGTTCTGACTTTTGGTACATTTGTGTGTTTATGTGGTCATAAATAAAAACTTGGCTAATAATAAAATTTTTATAATAAAATATACAATAAATACAATGAGATACAATGATGAAAAACGTGAATGCAATACTACAATGATCCGATACGCTACGATCTACTGTACAATATGATATGTCACAATGAAATACGATATGGTACGATGTAATGTGCTAGAATAAAATGAGATGTGATACAGTACACTATTACACTAATACAATGCAGTATTATAAGGTATAAGGCAATAAGGTATGATGCAGTATGATGAGATGGGGTACGGTACAGTACAGTACAGTAAAATACGATACGATTAGATGAAATACGATACGACAAGACACGGTAAGGTATGCTTTGCCAGGCTATGATGAAATAAAATAGGATGAGATATGATACGACACAATACAATATAACATTTTGTGGTATGCCATGATACAAAGATTTGTTTCAGTAGAATACAATATGTACCAACATGGTGCGATGACATCTAATACAGTGAGATTTATAAAGAGGTTACGATACACTACTATAATGGATGGGGTACATATGATACGTTACAGTACAATCTGATAGGGTACGGTACAATCTGATCAAGTACAGCACAGTACGAAACGGTGCAATATGACACAATGAGATACAAAATTCTACCCTGATTCTCATCATGGTTCATACCTTTCTGGGTACAGACTGTTAACAAAATATCATCCACCAAAAAGGCTGTGTACTTTGAACTTGACTAAATCTGTTCATGTGTTTTAACTATAAACCACAAACTCTCTGAGACTAGATAACACATTGTATTTTGTTCATGCTAGTGAATAAAGACACTGTTATTTGTCCGTCATAGATAAACACAAAATGACTCAAAAGTATCTTGTTTCCTGTATGTATTTGTCTTTCTGTAGACCTACTTCATAGCCTGAGAGCAAAACATACCAGTTAAGACCTATTAGGGGGACATCCTCCCCTTCCACCTCTTTGTGTACTTCACTCATTGCCTCCCATTTTATCATTGAGATTAACTGTCTGTGGGCCTGAGTGCTCGGTTCCCCCTATATCCACAGTGATAAAACGGACTATAAAGCTCAAACTGGCCATTTGCCTGCATTGACAAGAGACTGGCTCTCCCAGAGGCAATTTACTGTTGGGGTAATCTTTGTTACATGTAAGTCAATATGTAGGGGGATGTTTGAGGCAACCTTGAAGACTTTAATGATGCCAGGTCTGTTTGGCGTAATAAGCTGGAATGAGTTGGTTAAGGTTCCCAGAAGAGGAAACGCTATTAAAGCTCAAGAGAAAGACAGGATGAAAGCAATGGTAGAAGACGAATCTGTTTAATGTCTTCTTCACCTTGAATTATGTTTTACATTAATTATAAGATATCCTAATCAAGTTATGCTTTAGTGTACACTTCACTGAGATACAGAGATGCACTTTAATGACTCACAGGACAGTCAGACCTGGAAATTCAACAAATCACTGCTAATCATAGAGACATCGACTCAAAAAGATGCTCAGACAACAACATAAAACGAGATAAGCTGATAGAGGTCGAGAAGATTGATCAAAAGAGATGAAGCATGACGGAGACGTAAACACCACGATGCAATGAAGAAGAAAAGTGAGAAGAGCACGTTAAGACGAACAATAAAGAAGACAAATGACTTATCTGAGTAATTAGAGAAAATGTGATGAGGCTGATGAATCTTGATGAGGATGATAATCAAAGTGGGTTCAACAAACAATGACACAAACAAAGCTCTATGAATATTTTAAGTTATTGCTCTTGTGTTTGCTGGGAGATAAAGAAATGTGACAGTATCAGAGAGAAGGATTAATTTCTCAGTAGCTTTGTACACATACTGAGTTACAGAGCCTCTCTGAGATCTTTGGGGTTGAACTTTGTTTATTATAAATGAAAAGTCTTGTTTATGTATGCTTTAAGATGTTAAGAGCAATCATTTTTCAACACTTAATTACATCATACATCATTTCTTGCAACCTCCAGTTAGCTATGATCTATAAGAGGTTATAAAAACTGAGACTTAGGTTTCTGTTTCTACGGACTGACAACACATGGGAACAATTAGAAAAAACGTTTTAGTTGAGTTAGATTTTTATGCTGATTAAACTAAAATTGGCATCCAAAACTGCAGTCAGTTTTTTTTTTAGCATGTCACGACTGGACTCATCTACAGCTACATGACAACTTGTCTTGTAACCAAAGGCATACCGTTGTAAGTTCTATTTTGTTTAATGCTGTTTTTTAGTTTTCAACACTTGTAACTATTCCATCTTAGTGTTTTATTTACATAGGTATATATTTCTTTAGCTCCAGATAGGGGTGGGTACCTTTCACATCTGAAACAACATGGCATCAATGTCCGGTACCTGGCAATCTGTATCGGTACTCAACCGTACTGTGGTGGAATTGCTTAATGCCTTTCCTTAGTCAATTCAATATGTGTCACAATAATACCTGTATTTCCCTTTAAGTTATCTGTACACAGAGACAGTGTTTTTCCTAGTCTTGGTTGGATCCGATTCACACTTTCCTGTCTCCTTGAACACTGTTTCTCGCAATGAGTTTCCAAGCTAACCTGAACCCATTGGCTCATAGAAAGACATAGCAATCCCAATCTCAAGAATGACAAATACTGAGCACACAAACTGGTCTGTTAGAACTGACTCTGCATTACACTGGGCACCCATGTGTACTGTCTGTCATTTTCTCCTCGATCTTATTTCAACGTAAGCCATTGGAGTCTCCTGAGTCTTCTTCATCAAGTGTCAAGATTCTTGAAATTTCCTCAACAATTTGGCGTCACGAACAGGATCTTAACACAACAACGACTGGTAAGTGCAAACTATTTTTTTTTTTTTTTTGCAATTGCCATGTCTGAGTTTGATGAGATCAGAGAGAAACTGTAAAATGTTTGATTGGTTGGAGCTTGACAAAAATTGGATTGTTAATGTGTACTGTCTGTCATTTTCTCCTCAATCAAGCTATATAAACTATTTCAACTTAAGCCATCTGAGTCTCCTGAGTCTTCTTCATTGAGTGTCAACATTCCTGAAATTTCCTCAACAGGTACCAATTTTCAGTACTTTTGTGTGTGTTTGTGTGGTACTAAACACAATTTGTTTAATAACAAAATCTCAGTGGTTTTCAATTTAACATTTATTTCTCGATGGATAAACTTGCAATGCTGTGTTCATGTCCAGCACGAAAAAATCTCCTACTCTTCCACTCCCTTACAGTCACAAGGATGTGTTTAGGTACCTAAACATGGTACTGTTTGATTTTGAGGGTTGATTCAAGCATTAATAACACGACCCCCGTCGATGAAAGGCTTCAAACCTCTTTCTCAGGAACGCATGGGTGATGTCACAGAAATTACATTGTGTGTCAATATTTGAATATTTTTATAAAACAAGAACAAAGCTGCTAAATAAAGTATTTTTCATAATTTTAAAGGAAATAGGGATCATGTAGTTCAAAAACTTGACGTGATAGAGAAAAACTGAGATCAGTTAAATTAGTTAGAAACAGCTGTCAGACCTAACTCAACACAAACTGTGTTCCCCAGTATAATGTACACAGGCTCTGAACATTCACAGAAGACAAACAATGATTAAAAGTCCTATAGAGGTTTTACATACACGCCAACCATACCTCCAGCAGCTGAGTAAATATAGTGAGGTCAGCGGTTAAGTATCTGACATGTGCAGGGTCGGCCTGTAGATGTCAGCAGTGACAGTTACCTTGAAATGACTTCAGGCCAACTGACACAACCATTAATCAGCAATGGGCTACAACCAAGTCAATATGGGTGTCATTTTTATACATGAATACTTTAAATTCTTGAAGATGAAGGTGCAGATTTCATTTTAGGTCACACTGTTGTTGTAACAATGAACCACATTCTATTCTCTGGATATAGCTAGTATCACTAAATCAGCTTGTCCTAAGAGTATTTAACTGAATTTAATCTGGTGTGTGATGTCATGTCCTCTTTTTTCAACCAATCTCACATCTTGTATCATCTTGCTTGACTATTGACTCTCTTTTCACCAGCACTTCATTCATTCTCTCCTCACAGCCTCAACTCCACAGTTTTCCCTTCTTTTTTCCAGCCCTGTTCTCTTCTCTTTCCAGCTTTTGATTCTTTCTGTCTCATGTTTTTGAAACCTTGAATCTCTCCTCTGCCTTGATCAAACCTCGGTTTCTGCACCAGCACGCAATTCTGCATCAAAGTGCAGAGGGAGGGCTGAATCGACTGCGAGTAGCCGCCTCAGACTGGCCAGGTGAGGACATTGGCTCTGCTGTCTGGGACAGCACACACACATATACACACACACACACACACACACACACACACACACACACACACACACACACACACACACACACACAGACACTTTGTGTAGGTCCAGATTTAGCCCTGTAGTTCTGCAACGAGCTGTGATCAATTGATACTACTTTTGGCTTCGACCAGAAAGGTGACAATGTCGGGAAACACACTCGCAAACCAAGGAGGACAACAAATGCGAATACACACATTCAACAGAGAAAAAAGATTATCAAAGCAAACAGAAATCCAAAAATCGTCATCCTGTTAAAACAAAGACTTAGGTCATTTTTTGAGGAAAATGAGTTTTTGCCATCTTTGGTAAAATCGCTTAAATCTTAAGCCAAAAGGATCAAGCTCTTTCTGCCCTGGAGGACAACGGCCTACGTCAAGAGGGTGACTAAGGCCATTTTATTTCTAGCCTAAGTCAAAATTTTGGATAATTTAGGATAATATGTGTGACTTGGGCAATTTAACACGCTTTCATGATGGTGGCTGCCTCAAGAAGAAACCAAAACTTAAGTTCAGAAGAAGCTGTAAACATGATTCTTAAATCAGTTTCTACTGGTGAGGGATTAGGTTCACTATCATAAAGGCTTTAACGCTGTGTAGTGATTTACTCCAAATTTTACAAGTTATAGTTTAGCTACACATTCAGCTACTTCTAGCTAGCTACATGTCCCTGGCCAACCCATTTATTTCTGTAACCAAACATAAATGAGCACAAGGCAATAAAACCCCTCAAAGTTTAAAACTTAAAGAAATGTTTTTGCTTTTTGGTAGGCGATGTGTGAGTATGCCTACTCAGCGTATGATTGACCTGACATTTGTTCGGTTTGGGTTGGAGTTGAATTGTTGGAGTGAATATCATTTGCTCTGTATTTGGTTAAGTTTTTTGTGTTTTCCCAAAATTTTTTAAAAAAAATGACTTAGGCTGACGATATGCAACATGAAAATATGACTATGACCTTTGCACAGAGAGACTGCATTTGTTCACATTCATCCACAGGCTTCATTCAGTAAAACACACCCTGAGCTTATTGAATAGGCTCTGCACACGGTCAAACTGCGCTCTATTACTGGAAAGTGCACAGACGGCTGGATTAGGATACAGTGCAGAGAGACAGATGGAGATGAGGAGAAAATAAAGGAAACCTGAATTAAATATGACTGAAAGACAGAGCGAGAGACAGCCGTATGGAAAAAGTGAACAGGGAGACAGTGAGAGAAGCACACTGTGGTATATGACTGAGACTGGAGTGAATGAGTGTGTGTGTATGTGTGTGTATGTGTGTGGTAAGGGTAGTGAGGAAGTGGAAAGAGCATATAATAGAGATAGGACTGGCAGTGAGGGAGTGAAATAAGGATGAAGTGAAAGGGAGAGGACAGATGAAGATAAAAAGACTCAAATATTCTCTTAAGAATTCATTCTACCTCCGTCCAGACTCCATATCTCTGGCACCATGGCAGCAGGCTCCTGTTTCTTTGTCTGTGTGCGTGTGTGTGTGTGTACCAGCTGGGGGAAGGGGGTATGTAATAAATTGAAGTTGAAATTAAAGGCGACAACAGCCAAGGCAGACATACAACAGAGACATGGAGGGGAAAAAAGAGTGTTTACAGTTTGATGGGACCACGGGAAGAGATGGAGTCAGAAATATCGTAAACAGAGGGGGTAATCGAGAATTCAGACAAACTCAACCTCTATCTCATGCCAGCTGAAAGAGTTTCTGCTGATTCCTCTTCCCTCCACCTTCATCTGTCACTCCTGTGAAACTAGCTTGTTGGATTTAGCTGGTGGACAGCTTCTTCATGAAGAATGAGTGCAAGAGCAGAGGTGGCAGATAAAGGTAGAAAGAGGTAGGCCATCCTACATTTATGATTTAATCCCTCCGTCTGGTAGGCTAAGGGCACTACACGTCCACGCATTGGACTCAGTAACCTTCTTCTTCTATGGCGTTTGGGAGCTGGATTCCCGTATCCAGAACTGCAATTTCAAAAAGAGGTAGGAGAAGAAGAAGAGGAACCCAAAAGTGGGAGATGCACACTGAAGATGCTCAGCAAAAACAAACGCACTGCCTTGGCAATTTGTGCCATTCTGTGTGGAGATAAAAAAATAGAGGCTTGTATGGACGAGAAATTGGCTGGGCAGACATGAGCAATACTGACAGTTAAATTACACTTTAGACCAATTCTACCTACATATAACTTTTGACACTCCTGCTTTTTCTTTCTTGGGATCAACAGATTTATGATCAAGGGTAAGTCGTGAGGGGTTAATCTCTCCTTGTTAACCTTAGTATACCACACAAAGCAGGATTCATGATTTAGCCAAAATTTGGCCCGATCCAAAGATAGACACACAAGTGGCCAATCGGCTGAAAACAAGCCAACAATCCCACAGTGTATGCCCGGCTTAACACAAGCATTTTTAGACTTGCCATTTTGTATTTTGCGTTTTGTGACCTCCTATTTTTTGACTGCTTGACATTAGTTTAATATCTCTGCTGCACTAAAAAACACAATCCTAAAATAAGCATAGCTGGTCCTTCTTTTGAATCACTTCACTCCAGATGATCACTGTGTCTCTCCACCTGACACCGTGGTTGTGAGTGCCTAAGTCAGGAGGGAATGTTATAGGGATAAATAATGGTGTTTAATTTCTAAACTAAAAAAGATGACTCAACTGTTTTCAGAAGCATTTCAAAGGAAAGTGGAAAAGTGTCCAATATTCAGGCCATCGCAGTAATTTGGTTGTTTGTTGCCAGGTTGTAAAAAGAGTGTGTCCATATGAATTACCAACCCAACCTTTCAGGGAACAACCTCTTTCTCTAATACATTTTGTACTTGCTAAATGAGTATGTTCAAACTTTTTGGTAGCACTGTCACTTTAACATGTCAATTAGACACAAATTAATGCGTTATAAAAATAAACTCAAGATTAATTATGGCACACATTGGCCAGTTAAAGGACCTGCACATGGCAGTGGCACGTCACTTCACACATGCGCCGCTAATCAAATCAAGCAAGGCTGAAATGACAGCAGGAATGGCGATGAAGATTTCGAGTGAAGCTAGCAAATTTTTGCTAGGGCCTTTGAACGGCATGTTTATTAAAAAAAAAAAATGAAGACAGGGCAGTCAACAAAAACATGGTTATTTGTAGCTTATGTAAAAAAGAATTTTCATATCTGCTCCAGCCTGACGTATCATTCAAACGCCAAACATGTCCGGACAAGTTCCACAGTTAATGCTACTGTTAGCTCGTTTCGCCAACCCATGCTTGCAGAACCTCGGAAACAAATGACCAAAGCCACAACAGAAAAACTGACAAACTCATTTGCAAAGTGGTTTCTTCGCTTCTTCATGTATTCATTTGATTAGTCATGGACTACAATTTTGTTATGTCCTAGAACTCAGATTCTTTAAGCAGATATGAGATTAAAATGTGATTAATCAGATTTATTAATTACAAAACCTGTAATTAATTAGATTTTTTTTTTAATCGCACGCACATAGCACAAAGCACAAATTTTAGCTTAATACTTTGACTGTTCAGTTAAATAATGTCCTCTGTGACCTTAACAAAAGAATACATGAGAGGATACACCAGTGATGTCTTAATAGTGTCATGAAGGTTACCTCAGTCTTGCAACAAAAAAGAGCATGTGTCACAAAGAGAAAACATTGAGTTAAGTACTGATGGGAATTCCCAGCTAAAAGGGGTCATAATAAAGGCATCATGTTGCATTATGGGTAGTGCAGGGTTAAGACTTCCTCTGGTTTGATTCAAACTTATCCAAAATGTCTCAACCTCTGCTGCTTTCATGTTCACAATTATTTCTCAAATCTGTTTCTTCTTGAACTTTGCAGTTGCAGAATTCAGTCCCAGCTGAACCCAGACCAGATTCAGCATCAAGTTCACAGCATGTTCAACTCATCTTAGTGGGAAAAGAAAAAGTGAAGGTTGTGTTCAACAAAACAGCAGCAAGACAGTTATTTTTAGCGAGGTTCCTGTTTCAGTGCAAAAGGCATGACAAGTGGTTGTGTGGTAACAGACATTTAACTAAGCTACACACAATCCTGACAAAAACAAAACACAGCATATGTCTTCTTGTATGAGTCTTCTCTATGCTTTTCTTTTAGGAGCAGATGCTTAGAAATGATTCACAGGAAAACATAGTTGGATCCTGAAAACGTGTCAGCTCGTAAGCAAACTTTTCTAACACAGGGTGAGGATTCAGCATCGCAACACATCTCTAAGAAACCCCCACAATAAAAAAACACCCACTGCACTCTCAGGTTTGATAAAAATGCATCCTGTGATTTGGCAAGCACAGGTTTTTGAGGAACAAGGTTCAACGATTATTGGCTGGCAAGTTTTCAGCCGGGGAAGATAGAGAGAGGCTGGCGAGCCTCTTCGCTGGCAGTATCTCCACTCTGCTGTGCCAGTACTGTGACAGACGGGATGCTGAATGGCACTGTCACCAACACTGCCAAAGGCCTGTGACTTTTGCCCCAGATGTCTGCGAGTGATGAAGGACAGAGACGCAACGAGGGAGCGGAGGATCGAAAGATAAACAGAGGAAGTGAACAGAAATAGAAGAAGGAAGATGTTTTTGTGCTTCCTTAACGAGTAATAGGTGATCTGCATTGAATTGGAAGACGAAACAAAGAATAACTGCCAGAAAATGACAGTATTTTGAATCAGATACCAAGAACAGCGCTGTATCTTAACTCAGAAATGTCTAAGTTAAATCAAAATAACAGGAAAAGGGACGAATCTTTAAGAATGTATTTGTTAGAAAAAGTTTTGCATGTCACGCAACTCTTCAATCTGTGGCTAAAAAAAGTCACATCATATCAAATTTCTTGCTTTAAATCAAAACATCTGAATCTGAACAGGTCATTTAGTTGTTATACTGCAAAAAACTGAAATCTTATCAAGTGTTTATCTCTTGTTTTTTGTTAAAAAAGTGTCTTTTTAGACCGAATATGAGCCACATTCACCTGACCAGTTCAGAAAAAGTTGTTTCAAGTTATTTAAAAACAAAAATGAGGTCTAAATTAGGCAAGAGTCTGGTGCGTTTGTTCCTTAGAAGAATGAACGGAGTTAAACCTCTTGTCGGTCATCCAAAATCTTTGTCTCAGGGGGAGGTGGGGCTGCTAGTTTAAACACACAGAGCGCAAAAAGTGAGCCTCATGAGCTCGTCAGGGGAAGGAGGGAGGAAAAAAGAGGATTGTAAAGTAAAATGTCACAGCACCAGTGAAGAAATATTTCCGCTTCAAACCGAATGAACAAGGTGAGCCCATCAACACCAATGCGCTGGTGTGCAGCAACAAAAAAAGGCAACACAACAAATTCACCAGCCCACCCAAAACACAATCACCCACCCAATTTCAACAGTAAAAAATACTCATAAGAATTTCTTTTTTGCATTTGAAAGGGTGTATTCTATTATTAAGATATTTCATATTAGTGGCTAACTTGTTCTTAAAATGATATAGTCAATAATAGAGCCCCACCGATTAATCGGGCTGGCCGATTAATCAAGTTGATTATAGCCTGTCACCAATTAATCAACATCGGCCAAGATGTAGCCAATTCTAAAAATGTTTGCTCCTCGAAGATTCTGTCGCTCCTGCTCCTGTGTGTTAATTAATATGAGGCTACTACACAGCATCTCACTTCATAATGCCATGCAGGATTAACCTGGGTTTATAACTTCACAAGTTATTGTTTTGGTCGAAATAATTTTTGAAAATGTTTCAATGTATTTTGTTGTAATTGTATTTATTGCATGTTTGAAAGCAGCTACATTGTTACTTAAAATCTAGTTTAGTCCCATGCATTAAATGGAAGATGGAACTTTTTAATAGCTAGTCATAATTTGTGTTCATATATATATATATATAGTATTTTCACTGTGTATATCAATGAATTTATTACATATATCCGCCGATATATCGGATATCGGCTTCTTTTTTGCCCCCAGTATCGGTATCAACATTGGCCCCAAAAATCCCATATTGGTCGGGCTCTAGTCAATAATATCGTTTATAGTCAATAATTGTGGGGCAATATAACACCCAGCAAGAGAACCGTGCTTGTCAAGATTAGAATAATTTCTTAATATAAGCACATTTCTCTTGACATCTTTACTGAAAATAAGACAAAAACACTTTGTAAGATTTCAGTTTTTTGTAGTTTGCTGACAGACCTGCGAATAACTTCAGTAGTAAAACACACAGTATTCATTTCATACCAGAATTCATTAAAACAGAAATTATATTGCTGGTGTAAAAATAACACAAAGCTTTGGTTTTCTCCTCGCTGCATTAGAATTAATCTGAATTTTCTTGGCGAGCCTCGGCTTTAAATTGGCTTCAGTGGAGGCTTATTCATGCCACACAGTCTTAGCCACTCATTGAGCGCTGTGGCGGCTTACACAGTGAAGAAGGTAATTGGTATGGGTCAGCACCCCTACAGAGTCAAGTATTCTTCTCTGGAGGACTGGAGAGGTCTGACTGTATTACAGCTCGGCTTTAGTGCAAATTCCTCCCAGTTGGTTTCTAAAGAGAACATTTGTATGTGTGTGTGTTTGTGGGTGTGTGTGGTAGCAGATGGCGGTTGTTGCCAAACAGTGGAACATGTATCTGAAAGTAATATCCAACCTGTTGCAGAAAGTCTGCCCTTCTCTTCAGCTTGTTTAACACCTGGACGAGGATGTTTTAAACAGCTCTAAACCTGCTGTGACTGGGAAATTTTTGAAGTTTTTAATGTAAGAGGAGAGTTTAAACCAGAAGAACTGGGTATAATTAAAAAGATAGTAAAAGTCTAGATGTGCCAAACATACCCCATCGCTCCCCTATGGTAGATATTTGAAAAAACGAGAGCTAATTTCAGCTCATTTAGCCCAGAGTTTCTTCTTTTTCTCTCCCATTCATCTTTTCCCCTCACACTCACTCTATATTTTGCATCTTCCTGCTCTGGGGGGGCTGCATGAATACATTTTCATGCTACGATTAAGGATCTATAGGGGATTTTGATGGGGCTGATTTGATGATAATTAATTTGATGGCACCAGAGTTGTGGTGCCGGGGGAGCTGAAATGCACGAGCTGCTTTTAGATGCTACTGTATCAGCCTCCAATGTTCACGGGCTTAAATATGCAGCTTGTGGGAATTGTGAATTACATAAGGAGGAAGTAATGTCTTCATCAGACAATGTTTTGGTGGTAAAACAAATATCTGTGAGCGTGGAAGCATTCTAATAAGACAAACTTCATCATATTCTCGTCAACCCTGTGTTTTGTTACCTGTGAGTGAGTGTGTGCATGATTAACAGGAAGCTGCAAGGCGTCTCTGTTTAGGCCCCTGAGGAAGGTGGGCCACGGCCAGGTCTGCCGGATACAGGAGGGAAAACCAAACACTTGGCTGCAACCCCGTCACAACTACTTTTGTATGCACTCAAGCACCGAAATATTCCACGCACACATACACGTCTGTACCTCCTGGCTCCCTTCTGTTAACAGATGCTTCCTGCTCCACGCTACTTCACAGACAGAAACACAAGCATGCAGCGAGTCCCTGGCACCCCTACAGGTTGACCCAGGGGCCAGGTGCAGGGGCAGCCCCACCCTCTGGGTTCTCCTGTGGTGTTTCTTGTTAATGTTGGCTCCTGTTCCACTCTGTTGGAACTGCTCACCTCGGTCCAGACAGCGAGACCGCAATTTCTGAACCGACGGCTGGACAGGAAATTAAGTTTGTGTGCCCAGCGACCTAACACCACACTGAACTCCAATGTCAGTCACTGACTTTAATATTTCACCCATGAAAACTCAGACCTGAGAACACATGGGAGACTGAGCGGCTGTTTGATGTCTCACGGGGAGAGACGCGCAATTTAACAGAATAAATACCTCAATGAATACTTTAAAAATTCATCATTATGGGAAGTAAAATAAGTCTGGTGGCTTAAAAATCATCAAAATCCCCCTTTTCTTCTCTATCCAGATTTTAATGAACTATACTTCTTATAATTCAATAAACTCCCTCTGGAAGGGAAGTTAGAACAGGTACGGCCGCAGACACAACTTGTCTCTTTTCTTTCTACATCTACTGGCTATGCACACTCACAAACGTAGTCGGATAAGAAGTTAAACAAATAGGTTGTAAACTTGAAACAAAAACACACAAAAGATAAAATTACCTTTAAATAAATTTGCCTTGATTTTTAAAATACAAATCATTTTACTTCACAAAAAAACTCACTAACGGACACGTGATCCCACTTCTGACACCAAATCCAACGAAAATAAAACTTAAAGATTAATAGCACATGGCAAAAGCTCTGCCCACCCCATGCAAAACTGGAAGCATTATCAAATGAATGAGCAAAATGGCCCTTAAGACAAAACAAATTGCTTCTCTTGTCTGTGTAGTTTGGCATATTGAAAATTTAATCTTTCATTAGCAAATTAATTGAATTTAGTGTTTTTGCCACAGTGACCGATAGCCCTTCCACTGTATTACATTTGTTTCTTTTCAGGCATACCACACACTGCCTGCTTCCCTCAACACCCCCGCCCCTCCTCTGTTGCACATTCACTAAAAAACAACTCAACGATTTGCCGTCCATACCACTGTGCGTTTATAAATGCCCTTGAAAATTATCCATTGCATGCTTTCTGTGTGAGGCAGTCGGAGGAGGGGGTGTGGATCAATAGCAGTGAGATAATGGTAGCAGGGGAAATTGGGGGGTGGGGGTGGTTGAAATATCAGCACTCAAATGTGGGGGCAGCTGCTTATGACTGACAGAGCTCTGGTGGGAGGAGTCTGCATGAATAAAGAGAGGGGGAGCACATGTTGGAGTCTGTATGTTTATGCTTTCGACGGTGTTAACTGCTCCTCCTGCAGGGTTCAAGGTCACATATGTGGGTGTGTATGAAATCTGGTTTTTACTGAGTCCTGGTGCACAAAGGCTAGAGAGCATCCTCTAATAAGCAGCCTCACTCTCAGTCCGTTTGTGCTGACCAGCCCGGGCACGTTAATGTACACAGGGCCTGAGTGGGCTTTTCACTCTGTAATTTTAGCCTATCGTAGCTAATGGACGGTAATTACACCATTCAGGACACAACATTGGCTCCTTTATGACACTGGACGCAGTGAAAGTATCAAATAGAGCTGCATTTTCTCACAAGTTTGCCGTCAAAAGGAGAAGCTGGTTTAATCACTGAGAGATGGATTTTTATAATCCCTGTGACCTGTGTCTGTGCTGCAAAAATCTGTGCATGAGAGCATTTTTTAAACCAAGAGACAGTGTTGTAGCTGCTTGAAGTTTGTTAAAATTTACACTGATTGTGAGTTTAAAACCCTGAAGAGGCAAAGCTTCAAAACTCTTCATTACTCTGTACTTGAACTCCACTTAAAGTGTCCTTGTGTGAGACTCAGCAGCTTAATGGCAGAATAAACTGTTCAGCATTAGCAGAAAAAATTTTGGCACATTTTTTTTGTGGGCTTGGACACAGACTCAGCTCTGCTGCTCATCCTACTTATTCATATTGTCAAACACATGCACATAAACATATTGTAAAACACAAAGATTTGAGGCATTTTGCAACATTGAAGATTTTTAAAGAAAAATATGTTATATTTCTTTTTTATATTAAAAAACCTAATACGGAAAAACTTTTTCAAGCCAAGGTCTATGACTGAAAACGTCATAATAAAGTTCTTCTTTCTGTAAGTCAACCAGTTTGCAGGAACTTTCTTCTGTTAATTTGGACTTTATTGTCTTTGCACCAGCCAGAGGAGTAGATGTGCTAAGATTTTTGCTGTTCTTTATATTACAAGACCTGCAAAGAGACAAACTATAACTGATACATTTTTCTTTCCTTTTCTTTTTTTTTCTTAAATATTTTTTAAATTCTGTTTTTATTGAAATACTGTATCATTGTATCACTTATTCAATGCATCTTAGATACAGTTTTTCCTGTTTTTTTTTTATCTCTCTGTCTATTGATTTTAACAGACATAACATGGATTAGATACAAAACAAGTAAATAAGTAATAATAATAATAATAATAATAATAATAAAATAAATAAATAAAGTTAAAAAAAAATCCTTATCAATTTAAGCCTGTCATGTGGTTTCTCTAGACCTTCAGCTAAATATCTTTTAAGTAAACATCTATAATAAACTAAAAAGAGGGCCAAAAGAAAAAATAATAGATACAAAAACAAGAATAGTTGAGGAAAAAGAAATAATGAAAAAAGTAGTAAATAATACTAATTATTTTAAAAATATAAATAAATAAATTATAAAAAAAAAACTTAAGAATCGTTAATGAGAAAACTATTATACATTTTTTTTCAACAAAATTAAAAACACTTCCTAAAGTAATGTCTAAATCGTGATTATAACGGCATTAATCACAAAAACACTTAGAATATTAACAATAAAACATAGAATAACAATATGAGTAACAATCACAATTTGAACTCTGTAGCATGAACCAAGGGGCAGCAACTAAACTACATGTGATAAAATGCAACTCAGTTCTGATCCAAGCTAGTACCTCAGTTACAGATACATTTTTAAAATGAGCACACGCAGTGTTTGTTTTGTGAGGAGTGAACAGTAATTTACGACTGATGGGAGGGTAGTTGGGCATGGCCCGGCCTAATGCAACCCATATCGATCTTTATCACCCTTACTTCCTGTGTATATGATATCCTAGACCTCCCTCAGCCTCGCTAAAAGCCCTTTCTCTCCTCTTCTCCTCCTGCCCTTCTCCCGAGCATCTCTGCATCTCTCTGACTTAAAGGCCACCGTACCTCGACACACTGCGTGAGCTGTGTCAGCCCGTCAATCAGCCCCTATGTGGTCTGGAGGTCAGGGTAAATCCGCTCTGGCTGCAGTGGAGGGGGCAGGACCATTACATCACCTGGCAAAGGTCATCCTCTCAGTGCACTGCAACAGCTCTGTCAACATATACAGGTACCAGGGGAGCCACGGTGCAACTATCTAATGCTCCTTTAATGGCTCCTGCAGTCTGATGATGCAGATTGGCCACGATACAAAGTGCAATTTCTGTTTGGCAGCCAACTACAGTGTTTTGACAGCAGCATATTCTAATAAACCTTTCATAACAAGATGCAGAGCACATTGTTTGTGTCTCTTATTTCATTATATCCTTATTTACAGTAAATCCAAACCTCATTAACCATGATTTATGTTTACTTTTCATCTTTAAGTGCAATTAACTCAACCACACATGCCTGGAAGGGTGCTTGTATGTCACCTTTTGCTGATTCAAATGTCTTGTTTTGGTTCATAAGACTCATTAACTAGTGTGTGAGTTAAAAGGTAAACATGTTTGAGGGTTTGTTATTCTGGGTGGTTTATTTTCAATTCTTGAAGGTGGCATCAGATGAGGTACTTTTTTAGAATAAAGAGAGCAATCTGACGTATCTATTTCTCAATCAGGCCCGTAACTCCACACAGGCATGGAGCTATAACAGCAAGAGAGGGTCAATAGATTTTACTGAAGAATAATTAATCTCCTCATTCCACTCAATAGAGCTCCTTAATGTAGCGATCTATCCTGACTGATCTGCAGATAAACGCTGCACCGCTAACTGCAGCTTGAGTCAAATATAGCATTTAGATATACACATAAGTCTGATGAGGCTGAAAGGTAGATCTGTAAATACTGCATCTATTACTTCTCCTTCAATAGGACTCAAAACCAATGTTCATCTTGCATGAGTTAATGCTGCATTTCTTGGGTTTTCTATCCATGTCGCCAAAGATTCTCCAGGTTAAGAGTGGGGTTATGCCAGACGCTTTGTCCGTCCACCTGTCTGTCTGTCTGACTCGCCTTTCCTTGCCTTCCCAGCCTTGGCACTGGATCCATCACCCAGCTTCGCCTTGCCACGACCGATGCCTCCACAGTCTTGCATTACTATTCAACACAGCATGGCTACTCACAAACTGTTTACGCCAACGTTCAGCCGGGCCAATTGATTGCTAAGGGAAGGGGGAATGCAGAAGGCCGGGTCAACCAGAGTCCGGACCTTCTACGCTCTGCCAGGGACTTCTGCAATTACTGACCACTATTACATGCAAATCCCCCAATCAGTAAGGCGTGACATGTGGAGAGGGTCCAACACCATTTTCCTTCCTTGCTCCTAGTCCATCATACTATCAGGGCAAATAGCTAAAAAGTTAATCCATATTAACGTCCAAAACTCTGACAATTTGTGTATTTCAGGAGAACATTTGAAGCCTTTGGGCCTTATTCCCAGTGTGTTCGGGCAAATTTGTGCCTAAATTGTGTGTACGGACATATAACAAATAAATCTGTGATTCATCATCTTACTCTGTGAACAAATTAAGAACCTCCTCAGACCATTCGTGTGCACAAACGATGACAGCCACCTCTCTCAGAAAACTTAAGCACAGCCTCTTTTAACTAAATACCAGACATATTTAAACTACTTTCAGTAAAAGAAAGAAGTCTTTAACAGAATTCAATAATAAAAACTGTGAACTGACAAATAACTACTAAAATCTGGCGCATATCCATCCCTATCATACATATAATATTGAATCTTAAGTTAAATACTTAATTTTACAATTCAAAATGTTACAATGTAGGTTGTAAAATGTCAGTTTTCGTGAAGCTAAGTATCGTAAATGCAGCGTCTCTAATGGAGGTCAGTTATGGCGCACGTTTCTAAATGTAAACTGAGTGAAGACATGAAATAACTGCTTCTCCTCATGAATATACATTTTCTGAGCAAATGATGCACGCACACATAGTTTGCTCATACTTATGTAGCTGATCACCTCGTAAAGAGTGCCAGTGAGGGGACGGGGGAGTGGGTTGTGCGGCTGATGCTAGCGACGCAGATGTCGAAGTATGTGGCGCCTCCTGATGATGACCTGATATGGATGATTTGAGGTGTGGTTGTGTACTGATTGCAGGTTGCAGACATTCATTCATTCATTTTCTGAACCACTTATCCTGTTCAGGGTCGCGGGTGGCTGAAGCTTATCCCAGCAGTCATTGGGCGAGAGGCGGGGTACACCCAGGACTGGTTGCCAGTCAATCACAGGGCTGACACAGAGACAGACAACCATTCACTCACACACTCACACCTACAATCTAGACATTTAACCTGGTGAGCATGTTTTTGGATTGTGGGAGGAAGCCGGAGAACCCGGAGAGAACCCACACATGCACAGGGACAACATGCAAACTCCACACAGAAAGGCCCACTGGCCAAGCTGGGAATCAAACCGGTGACCTTCTTGCTATGAGGCTGCAGCATGCACACCCTGCAGCCATGCAGACGTGCTCCTGTCAATTTAGAATGTTTCTGATTCACTAACATATGCACGGCAAAGAGAGGAAAACTGGTTGGTGCGCACAGGTCATCAATCTTCCAGTGGTTTTGCGTAAACGCGAAACTTGCCTACCATCTTTTGGTTTCTTTGGAAACTAATGGATGATGTCACTGAGACTACATCCATATTTTATAAGGTTTTTGACTTTGACTGCAAGAGGGCCATCCCAACTAACAAGCTTTTCGAGTTATGGTCCTTCTCACAGTAAACGCCACTGCAACATCCGCCCAACATCCACCCAACATCCCATCACACTCATTCTTTTCAAGCAGTTAGCTAGCAGTAGAAGCATCAGAGTTTTGCCCACATTTGTGCTTACAGCTGTTAAGCAAATCTTTCAGCCAATAAGCTCAGTTCAATAACAACATTTTAGGGGTGCATCAATCACAATTTTCTGGCCAATCACCGATCTTTGAAAAGCCTAACCTCCTGATACCGATTTGGGCCGATGCCTGATTTTTATGTTTTAAAACTGACTGCATTTACCTTCAATGCTCCAGTCTTATTTTATTGAAAATCATTGAACATTACCTGTGAAACAATAAAATCTTCATGTTTTAACTTAAACAACCAATAAAGTGTCCTGAGTTTTGGGTCTTAGAGCAAAAAGCAACAATGGCTGGCTGTCAGACCTTCCCAGTGGTATATAAGATCAGTTTCATATGTAAGGATGGGCCGATCATAGATCCCACAAAATTAAGGAAATCAGCACTAATCAATCGATTGGTACATGTCTGGTACATTTTTATCATTTAAAAACACGAAACAAAAATGTGGAGGTTTTCATAATAGATTGATGGCATTTCAATTCATTTCAATGGGAAAAATTGCTTTTAAATATGAATGATTTGAGTTACAAGCTCCATCGCAGTACAAATGAAACTCAAAAGTCAAGGCACCACTGTAAATTAAAACTTAATTCTTTCACTTTTTTCAGGACAGAAAAGAGAAAATGAAAAGAAAATCACTTAAAAATTTCCAACTTTTGCATGCAACTTCAAGTTTGTTGTTGCACCGCTGTGAAGAAGCTACAGAGAAAAGAGCGTAAAGGAAACATTCAGTGTATGCATGTCAAAAACTAAAAAGTTATGGGTGCCATTTGTTTCAGGAGCAAAGAGCAAAGGTTTGACAAGCGAGGATGCAGATGGTTTCAGAAGAAGATGGTTTGATTTATAAGACAGGAAGCAGCACATGAGTGAGGATACAGCTCCGTAGGGCTACAACTGCAGCATCAAGCTGGCAACAACAACAACAAGAGGTCCCATTATTGATGTCTAAATAATAGATGGGGACAGAGAGAGGATGAGGGAGGAAGAGGGGATGAACATGTTGTAGTAAATGATGGAAGTCCTCTTATAAACGAAGAAACAGGAAGGGGAGAGGAAAAAATAGGGAAGTTGTTGCTAAAAACAGAAGGATGTGAGATAAAGAAAGGAGAAAACATGGGAGAGGCTAAAAAAAAACAGGAGCAGGGAGAGCTCAGCAGGTCCCATGTTGGCAGAGAGGAGGGTCAGGGAGTTCAGCAGCAGAACATTTTGACAAGTCCTGCAGCAGCGGGAGGATGTGGACTGAGGCTGTGCTCCACTGGGATGAGCAGGATGTGATTTAAAGGGACAGTCCTCCCATAAACACAGCACAGAAAAGCCATAAAATTCAAGCAAGAAGTTGAAAGGATCGCAAAGAGACTCAGAATCTGCTTTTCTGTTTTAAAGCGGAGTAATCACACACTTCGCTTTAAGGTTGTGTGTTGTTTATTAGTAAATGAATCCAGGCCTTATAAGTGCTCAGGCCCCACAGAGCAGCTCCACTGGCCTACATTCCCCTGTCTGTCATCTGATGCCAAATTTCCAGCCACAGAGTCAATATTTCAATAACTATCCCCTGACGTTAGAAAGTAGAGCAGGAGGCTACGACATGCTGTATGTTCAGAGCTGCAGCTGAGATGAGTGGTAACAAAGAAAAGTGCCTAAATGGCAAAATAAACTGTTTGCTTTCCATAGCAGCTCAACCTGGAGGGTTAGTCTAAGAGCGTGGAGTAAACAAGGCAGCAGAGGAGACTGTTGGCAGTGGCAGAGTCCCTGAAGAGAAGTAAAACCAAGAGATCGGTATAAATCAAACAACAACATGCTGCTTACTACTTTTTTTAAGCCATTGATCCTTCAGATGTTCTGCAGGAGGGTAACCCGTTTATTTTTAAGAGCATGCTTGCAGATAACAGGATGGAGATGTTTTTAATGCAATTACAGAAAGAGCTGCACTGGTGGTGAATGAGCTGGTGAACCATTCAAGATCCCTGCAGTGAGGAATATCACCAACTCCAACCAGCGCAGCCTGGGCAAAGATTTCAAAAGACACAAACTTCTGGAGAGAATAATTGGCTGCCAAGTCGAGAAAAGAGTCAGCGTGAAAACCTCTTGTGGAATAAAACTCACAGCCTCCTTCCCGCTAGTATTTCTCCTCCTCTGTCTTTCCATTTTCTCTCTTTTCACCCTCCAGGATTGCTCTTCATCATCCCTCTTTCCTCATCCCTGAATGAATCCGCAAAACCTTTCCAGGGAATTAAAAGTCCCATCACAGACCACCCTCACGCTCCTGCCTCCCGCTTTCCTCTCCAACCTGACTGCAGTGTTTTATGATTGCTAGTGTATCTCCAGACAGAGCGTGCTTTACCTAATGGGAGGAGAAAGGGAAAGTTAATTAACCTTTGCGAAAGGTGGCCTCATCACAGACGCCGACCAATTAACGACAGGCTTCAAACGGGGCGAGCGGGATGAAAAACCTCCAGACTGATGAATGAGCTGAACTCATGCAGCATAGATGGGCCGGTAATAACATGCAGCTACAAGAGACCAAGTTAAACTGGTTCAAATGATGAAAGGAAAAGAAAGCTCGGCTAATTTGCTCGCTGCTTTTGGTTGTTTTGATGCGGCGCCAAACTGAGCTTAAGCGTTTAACTTGTTTTGTAAACGTTAACGAGTAAAAAAGTAACAAATGAGGTCAGAATTGACTGGAAATCACCTGCAGTAATGCTCAGTGAAGCATCAGCTGCTATCTGATTACTGCCAGTGTACGTGCTTCCTGAAATGGAAGCAGATAAGTAACCAAAACAAAGATAAGAGGGGAGAAACGTGACGTTTCTTAGAACGAAATCTTCCTGTTTGTTTCACAAATAGATATAATGCTGACCTGACGCTCTGAAAAAAACAGCCTAAAACAGGATACCGTATTATCTGTAGTAGAGGTTGCAACAGTATTTACAAGACATGGTCTTTCTGTGGGATGATCTCTAAATCAATGTGCCGTTTCTGTGCAGCTGTGGAGCTCAGGAATCTGCAACCTTTACTTTCAGAGGAGCCATTTTGCCTCAGCTCACCTGGATTAAAGTCATTCAGGAGCCTCAAAATCTACTTTACCTTCACAATAAAGACAAAAAGTTTATAAAAATCTACTAAAAAAATAGCTAAAAAATGTTTTTCGTGTTTTTTAAATTTTTCAAGTAATGTCTTTATTTCTTATATTTAATAAATTTGAACATATTTTAAAGAATTGAAAAAATGTGATGTTGGAAATGTCATAGACTGCCAAAATTTAATAAACTTCAATAAGTTGCAAAATTTGAAAAAAAATTTAGGATATCAAAATTTTGCAAAATTATAAAAAAAAGGAATTGGTAAAAAAATCTGTGATTCATCATCTTACTTTTAAAAAAAAAAAAAAAAAAAAAGTTCTGAAATTTGCAAAATTCCCCAAATTTTGAAATTTCAAAAATATGCCAAAATGTCATAAATTCGCAAAAAAAAAAAAAAAAAATGCAACTTCAAATATTGCTAATTTTTTTTAGAAAATGACATTTAATACTTTGACAAAATTTGCAAAAATTACAAAAAAGGAATTTGCAATAATTAAAAAAAAAATTGCAAAATCTACAGAAAATTTGAATTTTTTTTTCTAACTTTGAAAAATGTCAAAAAATTGCAATTCAGAAAAATGTGAACCAGAATTGTTATAATCTTTAAAAAAAATGAAAGCTTTATGCAAGATATGGTGCATTTTTAGTTAAACAAAATGTTAACGCATGATTTTATTCAGTGTGAGTGTCTTAAATTCTCAACCCACTCTGTAAGAAAAATAAAAATATATTTTGAAATCAATAATACATTTTAAAGATACAAGGAGGTGAAAGATAGTCTTTTTTTTTTTGCAATCATTTGACAAACTTAAGCTGACAATCAGGTGATCAAGTTAAGAAGTGAGATCACCAGCCGTTGCCACTTCTGCCCTGCTTTAAGGATGCACTGATCCAACTTTTCTGGTTTCAATACTGATACTTGAGCTTTAGGTATCGACTGATACCGATACTGGTCTGAAACCAGTGTTAAATAACAACCTGCATGCCCTAGTGTGGGATAAGACTGGTAATGTTTTAGGTAAAAGGCAAAGAATGAGTATTTGGAGTGCCCGAAGTTAGTAGTTATTGAAATTATGAAATATTTTGATGTTTACCATCAGTTTGGTAAAAAAACTGTGCTTCAGAATGTTAAGAAATTAATATTCAATTGTAATCGGTATCGGTGCATCCTTTCCCTGCTCAGGTACAAAACTTAGATTTCTGGTTAATCATCATCAACTACCCAGCGTTTACCTGGAGGCTCCCACTGAGGGATTAAGGTATGACCTCATCATTCATCAGATTACAGCATTAAATAAACCCACAAGGAGGGATGAAGTCAGAGCCATGACTCTAGGATGAGTTGTCTGACAGAAATATCAGCTCCACTCACTCCACTGATGGTCTGGCTTGTGGTGGTGTAGCCTCAGTGATCGTTCAATTTGCCCAAAGAGGAGCAAACTGGATGTGTCAGAACCACAGTTAGAAGCTGCTTCAGTGTCGGCGCGGACATCTGAGCCCCAAAACAAGATGTATACACAACTGGGATGACATCACCAAAGAGGAGCGATGAAGATGAGTAAGGCGCTATTTAAGACGCCTGACACAGATTCAATGTGTTACAGTACGACGAGCATCTTCTCACTTTATCCCTTTTCATCTCGAGGGGGCTAATTATTACTTATCACACACACACACACACACATAATGAAAACACACATCTCTGAGGCTTTCAGCACTCAGACAGATGCTCCCAAAGAGACAAACACATGGGGATCTATCCTTCACTCATTCTGCCAGCACCACCAGTGAGATGAGGGTTTCAGACGTGTTGTCACTCAGACGAATCATTTCATCATCCAAGAGAAAACAACCAAAAAAAAAGACGCAAAGCACTCAAAGTGGCTGCTTTCCTTGCATCATGACGGAGTCAGCCAGAGGGTGGGCTAACTCTGTCCGACTATTCTGAGCCGCCAAAAGTGGGACGTGAAACTGTTAATTATACACACAAGTACAGCATCACCAGTCTCCTGCTGGGCGCTGAGAGGATGAAGAGCACATAGATTAAACAGAGACGACACAGTCCATCAAAATGTTCGTTATTAGGGACTTTCAACAACTTTTATCTGCAGAATCCATCCGCAGATCTGAAAGTGGGAAATCTTCATATTTTCTGCAAGATTTTCATAGATTTCACATTATTGCTATTCATAGAGCCACCAGCTATAAATAGCGTGTCCATTTTTTGTTTTTTCTCCTCTCCTGTCTTCAATCATGTCTTCTCTTTGCTCGCCTCAAAAACACAATTCTGTCATCAAAAGTTTAAAGATTTTTTTTTTTTTTTAGTTATCCACAGGGGACAAAGCACCTGAGCTTCAAAATGTTATTTTTAGAGAGCCTTAAAATAATTTGTTCTTTGAAGAGAAAGCAGCAGTGCAGCTGTGAAGACTACTCAAAAAAAGGTGCAGACACAGAGAGAAGAGGAAATTGTCTTCTCTCAGGTGTCCTTTCACTGCTCAAACATGAGGAAGTGTGACAAAAATGACAAACTCACACACGCAGAAGGTGAACACAACGTCTGCCTGTCCCCTCCTCCCAGTTTTTTTTTTTTGACACCATGCAGGATTTTTGCAGTTTTTCTGAATGCACCCACCCTCACAGTCTTTCTTTCTGAAGCTCTTATCAGCCTCCTTCAGGACACAACCATTAAAATTCAAATTACAAGCAAAAAGCAAATCATTAATGCAT
The DNA here is from genome assembly GCF_033239565.1 of Halichoeres trimaculatus. NCBI lineage: Eukaryota > Metazoa > Chordata > Actinopteri > Labriformes > Labridae > Halichoeres > Halichoeres trimaculatus. The sequence goes on along the minus strand of NW_027437184.1, from coordinate 5,920,257 downwards.
TCAAACAGACACAATAAATATTTGTCAAAAGCATAAAAATCAATCTCATTTTCGCTCATCCCCACCCTATCTCTGCCTCTCAGAAACACACACATACACACACACTTGTGCACACACACACACACACACACACAGGCAGCAGCAGCAGCAGCAGCAGCATCCTAAGCCAGAGGCTCTGGCCAGAAAAGGGATTACGACATCGCTTACTTTGGAGGACCACGGCTGCAAGCAGTTGGCATAGCAACGGACCAGGAAAGCCATTTTTGCAGGAGGGAGGGAGCCAGAGAGGGGAAGTTTCTCCTCGTTCACCAAGAGATGAAGAAAAAATAAAAAAGGAATTAAGTGAAAGGAGAAAGGAAGGGCTGGTGATGATGAGCTCTTTGCAGCAAGGAGAGGATGGTCAGGGTGGTGTTTGGTGTCTTTTTAAATCCTCAGGGCTGGTTTGGAAGGAAAAGGTGGGAGATGGATCCCTGACAGTCAGAAAAGGAGACTTCAAGTCCAAGGAGATCCAGGAACTGCAACACAGAAGCTCCTGACAGAGCTGGAGTGACAGAAATCTGCAGGATATTTAAAACAAATCCCACAGCTGAGCAAAGACAACGAACTTCACATCCTAATTCAGTTCAAAGTTCAATGTGGAAACTCGTGCATCTAATTTTTCATCTTCCTCTCCTCAGACGAGCTCGTGCTGGGTGGGAAAGGCTGGTCTGTGCATCTGCAGCCCCCCAGGAAGAAGCCTCCAGTCTGGTTTAAAGTCATCCAAACAGTCCCCTCTCACCTCCTGGAAGCCGGGATTATCTGCCTGCACCTCTCCCCTCCTCCTCAATCACAGTTCATGTCCGTCAAACTCTTTCTCCTCTTCCTCTGCAACTCTTTCCCTCCCCAGGTGTGAGCCCAGCTGTGCAGCTGCACGGCAAACGGCCGGTGATCCCGCTCCGTCACTCCGACTTCAAGCTCTCCTACCCTGGTTAGCGCTCACACCTCACGCCGGCATTCCTCCTCCCCCTCCCCGCCCTTGGAGAGAGAAGCTACCGCGGATAGGATGCTGCGCTGGAGAGAGCCAGCCGCTAATGGGGAAACGGAGGAGGGAGAGCGAGCGCGGCGAAGGAGGAGGAGAGGGGAGGGGAGGAGAATCCAGCTGAAAAAGAATGACATCACCTGTGCAGCGAGAGGGAAAGGGAGAAAGAGTGGCGAGGACGGAGCAGGAGCAAGCGTGGGGGGGAAACTGCATTAGACGGATTGGCTGGTGAGCAGAGGTGGATGAAAGAGACGGAGAGATGGACAGGAAGACAGAACAGGGAAGACAGAGATAGAGAGGAAAGAGGGGGAGCATCTTCATTGATCGCCTGGTAACATAAAGCTGAGTGTATTGAGGCAGTCCCCCTCCTCTTTCTGAGCATAAATTACACCAAAAAAAAGGAGGAGGAGAAGGAGGAGGGAGGGCATAAATCTAAAAGCCCCTATCAGATACAAAGACAGACGCTGGCTGGTTTTTGGGGGATGCAAACACAAAAGCAGGAGATGATAATCAGTCGCCCCCCTTCTTCTAAAAAAAGCCCCATGGAGACCATATTTGGCATGAAAGAAAAGCAAAGCTGGTAAATCTCTCTTATACGTTACGACGCCAAGCAGAAGGTAGTAAAAGCAATAAGCTGAGAAATCTGTAGTTGTAAAACAACGGAGGTTTACGTAGTTCTGACAGCAAACAGTTTGATCCAAGCAGCAGGGAGAGTTCAGCCAACGGAGCTTTCAATCACACATTTAAGAAAACCTGAACGCATCGAAAGCATGGGAAGACAAAGGGTTTAAAAGCATTTAAAGTAAGTTGAAGTAAAGTTTTAGGATGAAGCTTGGAAAAGTTACTCATTTCTTGATGAGGGAAAGTCTCCACCAATTTACTAAATTGATGCCTAATGGTGATCACATCACTTAAATGAGGCAGAAAATAAGCGGGAACTATTTCTATGATAAAGCATTAAATGAAGATTCTAAGTCAGGAAAATACCACCAAAGAAAAAGTTTTAATCCTGAAAATTTTAGCTGTAAAGAAAAAAAGATTCAGTTGAATTTATGATACAGACTCTAGCGTCAAACTTATAAAGAAACTTGCATTTTATCCTGATGAATTGCAAAGAGTTGTGGTGATTTTTCTCTTGTATTTAACTCTGTGAAAGAACAAACCAAGTGTTGGGGGATGACTCAAGGTGGATTTTTTTTGAGCATCTGTCCTGACTGTTTTCATATAAAACTGAATTATTGAAAAGTTAAAACAGTAACTGAATGCTTGGCATCATTTAGTGTTCTTCTTAAGGTTAAAGGGTAAAAGTCACACACAAAAAGTTAAAGTTAAGGCTCTTCAAGACTTCTTAGAAGCTATTTGAAATTACATTGAAGACCAGCCTCACATAAACACAAATGGAAAAAACACCACAGCATTTTTCCAAACCGCCGACTACGCCTACTTTCAAGTTTTGGAAGGTAGAGCTACAGCCAATGATTTTTTAAATTTATTTATTCATTTATTTTTTACTTTATTATTAATGTACAAAAAAACTATGGGTAGATAGTGACATTTTAGTTACTTTGTTAATCATAACACAGAGGAGTCAGCATATTTTATTCTTAATCTTACACCAGAAGTGGTATTGTTTATTTAAAAAAATCTGGAAGGGAATGACTTTTTATTTTTACTGCTGATGGAAAACCACTTCCATGTAATCTGTGTATGGTTAAATAAAAAAGGTTAAAATTGGTTTATGTTAGCTTTATTTAATGTGTAGCAGTAAACACCTCTTTAACAACTAGAAGTGAACAGAGAAGTAACCTGAGGTGTCATTTACACGACGTTTTATCTTATAACGCTAAAATGCAGTGAAAAAAATCTGCATTTACACTGAAACGCTGAGAGACTTAAAACGCTGTAGTAAGCATGCCAGGCCTGTAGGTGGTGCTATAACTGTCTTGTCCAGAGGCAGCTTTTGGGAGATCTCCACTGAAGTAGAGTTGAGCCGATCATCTGGTGCTTTGGTAAAAACTAAGAGCAGAAGTGGAGCAACAGATACTCATTTTGTTAAAGACAGTCAGCAGATTCAGCAGCACATGCACAACACGGTAGTCCACGTTTCAGAAAAATCCCACTCTGGAGGCCGTTTTCAAAAGTTGGTGTTTTAGGTCAGCTGAAAGCTGTTTCCGTGTAAACGCGAGGCTGAAACGCAACAAAACTTTTGTGTTTCACCCTAAAACTGTTGTCCTGTAAACGGCCCCTTAGTGTTGTTGTATTGTAGTTGTAATGTTGACTCATTCCAGCGGATGGTAGTGATTCACCAAAAACTGCCACCAGCATAGACAAACAGCGTTAGCACTGTGCATTGTGGAAACAGAATGCCAGGTAGACTGGTCCGTTGCATACTGAGACTGAATTTCAGCTAAAATAGTCGGCACTGCTCGCGTAGTTTGTGGTTTGGAAAACAGCCCACTTCAGTTAAAAAGGGTTGGGGACAATAAATAGAGTCCCAGCTGCAACCACATCAATGTTATTGGTTCCACTATCATAATGATGTGATGTTACTTGGTAAATTACTAAATTACTAAATAAAAAGATAAATGTTATCATTTATTTTAAGATTTGGGACTATTTGCAATCATACTAACATGTGTTAACATTTTTTTTAATTTTTTTTTAGGACTTTTAAAGATTAAGACATTCTGAGGCCATCTAAGGCCTTGTTTTTAGATTCATGAGTTCAATGCCTTATAAGACTTTTTAAGAATCAGCAGGAGCCCTGCACACGTTTCAAAAAGTTAAAACCCCTTTCTCTTGATGTTAAAAGAAAATGAAGTATTATTTCTGCCGTCCTCTCCTCCCTGTGTCTCCTGCTCCAGTCCGGTAGCGTGTGAGAGACAGAGGGATGAAATGATAGCACAGACGATGCGATCTGTCTGCTTGTTTGAACGCTTGATTCTCCTCCAGCAGAGAAGAGAATCCAGCTCTCATTACCAGACGCTTCGCCCTCCCTCCCACTCCTCCAGTAAACCCCCTTCTCACTTTCCTTTTTTTTTTTGACTCTCCCCAATTATCTCTCCCTGACTTGAAAAATCCCCAATCTTTGTCGTCCCCGCCTTCATCAATTTTGCTTCAAATTAGCTCTTCCCTTTGTCTTCCTGCCTGTGTATCTGTTCTGCTTGAGATCATTGTCTCCATTCAGTCTTGCATCTCATTGACGCTCTCCTCTTTTCCTCTTTTCATATTTTTATCAGCTGCTCATCTCTCCTTCTCGCCTCTCCTCTGCTCTCATTTTCATCCTCTTTCTGCACAAACCAGAATCTCTACCCTCATTTCTCTTGCATCTATGTGTGTGTGTGTGTGTATGTGAAACGATACGCACCTCCTGCCTAAGAATGACATCATCTTTTTACTCTGCAGCCAATCAGATGCAAGCACATGGAGCCCTGCCTTCGGAGGAGTGTTATGTACACAAGAGAGGCAGAGCGAGGGATGGAAATAGACGGGGAGATGGATAGATGGAGAGGTAGATATCCAAAGAATAGATAACACAGGTAGATATATTGACATAGAGAGGATGAGATGGTCAGGGAAACAGATACAAAGAGAAGTGAGCACGTGAGTCTTTCTCTTAGTGTGTGCTATCTGCAGTCTTTTCTCTTTTGCATACGACTGCGCAGCACTACATCATTCTGCTGCCCTGCTGTCAAAGCCCCAGCCCTAATAAACCTGCATGTACACACACACACACACCGTACACACATTCACAAAGCAGCTGCTGCATTTGCTTTTACAGGGAAAAAGTGGAAGAAAGCCAACACTGAGAAAAATATTCTTAAGAGGATCCTAAAGTCGTATGCTGAACTCCAGACGTGCACTATTAGTCCGTCTTAACACCAATTAAGTTTATTGATTGACTATTTAGAGCTCAAACTGTGTAGTAAATGATCATTAATAAAGCCACACATGTTTTAACCTCCTCCATGTTTTCTTTTTCTCCATCAATCATTAATGAAACACATCAATCTTTCAGACGATCCTTTTTTAAGGAACTGTGAACACGTGACCCATGGAAGCTAAATCTCTGCTGCACACTGCTGATACTTTCCGGTGTGTTAGGCGTCTTTTTTCCTGTGAGTGCTTGGTGTTACGTAACTTGAAAGAGTAGTCAGATTTTTTAAAATGTAGCTGTATGAGGTATTCGTCAAAGGGGATGCAGGTCAGCTCAACCTGAAAGCACGATGCATACGTATTACTCAGCCTGCAAAGTGATTTCATTACAGCTGATGAGAGAAGATTGAATAAACTCCTTAAAGGGACTGTGAGGACACTCTGTGTGGCCTTGCTTGCAGTGACACTTACAGCTGGAATCTGTAGTGTTTTCTTTGATAAAGACATGAATCTTACCAAGATTTCTGTTTGCTTTGGAAGCAAATGGATGAAGAATAGATCTTCTTTCTAACACTGCTCTACTTTGTAAACTCAGTTTTTGTAGTGTAGTTTAGTACCAAGTTTTTCAAGATATGAGCCGCGCTCTCTGACACTTTTTTGCTTTGAGTTTAGAGCTTCAGATACTTCATCACTAGTTAAAGCAGCGGAGCCACAGTGAATGCTGCAACTTCCATCCAGGATCCTGTGTCTCACCTGTTCATTGTAAGCAGTTAGCTCAAGGGCTGAACAACTAATCAAATTGAAACCGACATCCTAATATCATAGAACGCAATTTTAAAAGCCCAAAGCCTGAAATTTGAAACAAAAACAAAAACAAATAAAAAAAAAATAAATAAAAAGAAAAAAAAGAAAAAAAGAAAAAAAAAGAAAATCTAAAAAAAAGAAAAAACAGAAAAAATTAAATTAAATTAAAACAATAAAATTTAAAAAATGTATTATGAGAAAAAAATATATAAAAAGAAAAAAGGGAAAAAGAAAAAAGGAAAAAAAAAAGAGAAGAGAGGAAAAAAAAAAGAAAAAAATATTTACACAGACTTGGACAGGACATTGTAACTTTTACTATGTCTTCCTTGTAAAACCAGCAAGAATCAATATGCTCGGATTTCTGGCTAAAATATTACACATCTACAAGGCTTGAAGTTAAGTTAATTACTCAATTTTCTACATTGATTTTAACTGACTCTTGTCAAACTCATTTAGAAACATTTTTAAAAGGAGGATAAAACAAAGCTCTTTGGATGGGTTTTTATGGAAAACATCTGCTTTTGTCAGCATCTTCAAGTTGCCTGATCTCCAAGATAAATGCTGAACATCATACTTGAAAAAAAAAAACAGTTTATTGCAGTACATTCTATTGTATTGTATTTTTATACAATATTCTTTTTCATAAATTATTTTCCTTTTATTAAAAACGAAGTTTTTTGGGGTCCAGAACAGATTACTGGCATTTCAATTCATTTCAATGGGAAAAATTGATTTTATTTATGAGTAATTTGAGTTATGAGCTCTTTCACTGAGAGAATTAAACTCGTAAATAAAAGCGAGACTGTATTTAGCACTACTCACAACCCGGTGCTCTGAGACGTGTCTGTAACGTGTAACTAAGAATAGGTACTGTATTAAGTACTTGTATAGTTACAAAATTTCATTCGTAGTACCGAGTACCTTTTAACAAAAAATCAAATGTTTGGATACCTAAATGCATCTTTGTGACTGTGAGGGCGTGGACGAGTAGGCAATTTTCCGTACTGGACATGAACACAGCATTGCAAGTTTATATATTGAGAAATAAATGTTTAATTGAAGAACTTTGATATTTTTTTTTTCCACATAAACACAAAAAAGTACAGAAAACTGGTACCATTGAGTACTGATACTATTGCTAGGTACCAGGCATTGGTACCATATCATTTCAAATGTGAACGGTACCCATTCCTATGTGTAACGTTTGTGAATGAACATTATCACAGTGTCACTAGTGTTTTAGCCCTTGTTTTCTTCTAGTCTGATGTCCTTTTTCTTTATACCAGTCCAGCTCCAGTGTCCACCATCACTAGAAAATAAATCAAGTAAATCATTTTCTTCAGAAAAAAGTCTAGATCTTACTTTTTACAGCTAAACTTTGCTGGTCAAAAGGACTTTCAGTCTTTGTGGATTTTTGTTCCCCTGAGAAAATCTGACCCAACCATAGAAGAAATGAGAAATAAGATGTAGAAAGAATCAATGCTGGCACTGATAATCTCATTTTAAATCATAGCTCAGGGACAGGCAAATATATAAAAGTGAGACTATTTCAAGATCACTTATAAAGTCCTCACAGAGCCTTAAAATTTAAGGAATAAGAGTATTTAATGACATCTTCCTAAGAGGCTCTGTGGTAGGTCTCAGTGAAAACAGCCCAGAAAAAAAGACACATGACAGAGAACAGGATGGAAACAAAAACAGATGACTTTCAATCTGACACAACTACAGACCATAGCTGCTCGTGTTAACCCTGTGCTGACGTTTAACAGTTTGTAGCCACACATCACAGCCTGTTTTTACTTTGTGTAAGTTTCTGCAACACTTCCAGATTTGCATAATGTTTCTCAGAAGACAGATTACTGTAAGACGGTGCACAGCGCTGTGGGAGCTGTCTACAAAAACACGGAGCAGGATACACATCACACAGGAAGCACTTCCTGGAACAGTCTGCCTGCGATTGAAGGCCGAAAGTTTGTGCTGAGGAAAGTCTGGTGATTACAGACCAGATAGAGGCTAAAAAAGCTTCGAATAAGGGTTTGGGAGAAAGTCAGATAATGAGGGAGCATGAAGCAGAAAGGGAGCTACAAAGGAGGAGAGATAAAGCTTTTTGAAACGTTGGTAATTGTGAGAAAACCACAGCATTTTTGGTTACGTGGTACAAAAGACAGGAAATGTGACAAATGGTTAGCTGTCAGACAGATAGACTACCACTTGCAGTGACTAGACGCAGCATCCTGTCTATGCATGTGAGTGTGTGTGTGTGCTGCACAATGAGGCGTGACATGCCTCTGTGATTTCTGAGGGGCTCCTGTCTCTCTTTTGTCACTGGTGCAGCCGGAACAATCACCCCCCTGGGACCTGCATGCTCACTAATTTGAATACCCTCACATGCTTACACAAAGTGGCCACGGCTGCACTATGTGTGTATGTGTGTGTGTGTGTGTGTGGCTACAGCTCCCAGTTAATCAGTTCTGCCAGGCTAATTTAAAAGAGTCAGCTGACCGGAGCTATGCAAAAACATGCATGCACAAAAACAGGGATGAGAGCTGAGCTGTGTGCAGGGACACACCAGAGTCACAGCGAGCCTGCAGGGAGCAGAGACAGGGGATACAAACCAGGGTTGGTGTGGTGGATTGAGCTTCTTGGTGTCTTATTAAAAAAAAAGGAGACTGGATTTTGGCATCATCCTTAAAGTGACAGTGAAGAGACAGCTGGTTGGGACTTGTAAGCTGTTGGTTAAATCAAGGAGGAAGCTCAGCTGTCGGAAAATGAAGCCAGAGTGGAAGTGCACAAAATCTTCTTCTGTCTATCTCGAGTTCAGCAGGAGTTTAAGACATCATTGCCAAACAGTGTTGCCACAGTTACCTTGAAAAAGTAATCTGATTACTCCTTTAAAAAGTAACATACTTTACTGATGACTTAATTTCAAAAGTAAGTTAAATTATGAGTTATTTTATTAGTGAAAAGTAATAATGATTCACATTAGAGAGTGTTGCGGGAGTGGATTTTCACTCCTGTCCCATCCATAGACTGTATATAGAGTGGACAGCGTGGTTCTGCCATTTACTATTGTACGGTTTTGTCTAATTTCAGTAAAAAAAATGTCTTTTTAGACTTAATTTGAGCCACATTCACCTGACCAGTCAAGAAACATGTCTTGTTTCAAGTTATTTTAAGACAAAAGTGAGGTCTGAATTACTTGGAACAAGTAAAATGGATCTGCCAGTGGGGTAAGAAAAGTGTGCTTGTCAAGATTAGAATAATGTCTTAATACAAGGACTTTTTTCTTACTCATTACAAGCGATTCAGACCTCAATTTTGTTCTTGAATAACTTGAATTAAGACACTTTTCTGGGCTGGTCGGGTGAATGTAGCTGATATTAAGTCTAAAAAGACATTTTCACTGTAGATAAGACCAAAGCACTAGATAAGATTTCTTTTTTTTGCAGTGTGCGTTATGTTGCTCTGGTCATTTTCAATACATTTTTTTGATCAAAGTCTTTTAATTTTTATTTTTTGCGTAGAGAACAACATAAACAACAATGGATAAGACAGTTAGGGACTAAATAAAAAAACACATGCCCCTGTCCCAATCCTCCCTCCCCAAATATAGGGTCATCAATATTCAGCCAGACATTTAAAATATAAAATAAAATAAAATAAAAAATAAAATAAAATCAATAAATAAATAAAATAAAATAAATAAATAAAATTATTAAAATTAATTAATTAATTAAATGATTAAAATGAAATTAGATTAAAAAAGTAATAACATAAGGGGTTACAGAGTCATGTTAGTAGCTGCCATGTTTTCAACATAGGATAGAAACGGCTGCCAGGTTTCAAAAAATTTCTTGGTACAACCCAATAATCATACATCTAATTTTTTCTAGGTGGACAAGACACATGACCTCCCTTATACTTATCCACTGGCCGTATACTTGGGGTATGGGGTCTTTCCTTTTTGATAAAATTAGCCTTCTGGCCAACAGAGTACAAAAAGCGATCATGTTAGCTTGATAGCTACTACAAGAAACGTTCATTCACGATGGATTTGCGCTAAAAAGAGGTTTCACCTCAAGTGTTAATGTCCGCAGCGAACTGATCTCCCTAGAGTAGATTCCTTAATGTTTCAGTCAAAGATCTTAAGCAAATTGGCAGCACAGGGTGTACAACAAACCTTGAAACTGTCATTTTTCGCTGACAAACTCAAAACAGTGACTGTGTTTCCAGTTGAAAAACGAGCATCTCTCTTCTCCCCCCTCTGTTTGTTTACGTTTGTGTTGCTGGCTGCTGGACACAAGAAAAAAACAGGTATTTTTTTAACTAAGAGAAAAAGGAAAAAATGTAACACACAGTGACTTGGATAAGTAACTTTGATCTGATTACTGGTTTGGAAAAAGTATCACGTTGGATTAGTCGTTATAGGAAAAAAAAGGTCAAATTAGAGTCACTGTAGCCCACGAAGAGATGATGATGTGGATTTCATCTGATCATATGAGAGTGTGTGTTTGTTAGTGTGTGTTTGTCTCAAGGACAAGACAGGAATTCCTGCCATTTAAAGCAGCCCTTCCCTTTCCGACGTCTCCCCACAGACAGACAGGCACGGAGACTGATCCCAGCCCAGAGGAGGTAGAGGTTTAAAAACAGAAAAACAGAAAAAACAGGCAGTCATAATCTCTGCCAATCCAAGACTTTCAAACCTGTTTTAATCTTTAACTGAAGCTGAAACACACAGGAGGTAACACAGACGCTGGTTAAGACTACATGACGCCCAAAAGCTTGGCTAGTGGCGTCTGACGTGACGGGTATGATGGATAAACAAGCGGATGAGACGGATATTCATCGTCTTCCTCTTCTACTTCAGGGATTTAGACAAAGTGAAATGAGAGGGTCAATGTAATGAGAGCGAACAGAGAAGGTCAGGACCGGGGGATGATGCACTGAGTCAGAAACAGAGAAAAAAACTGAGACGGGAAGAGTTAGCGGATGAAAAATTTAGACAAACAGGAGGAGAAAGGAGAAGCTGCCAGCAGGATTTTACAAGGTGAAGGAGAGGTAAGGAAGGAAGTGTTGTTTTGTTTAGGATGTAGGGTTTGTTTTTGGCACAACAACACAAACACCCGTGTTAGCCAAGTGGAAAAAAAGCTCCGATGATCTCCTTCAGAAAAAGGAAAATAAGGAAGATTACGTTTAAATCATCATGATTTAAGAAGAAGAAAGCACAAAAAGGCGGGAAACGAAAGCCAAATCCTGAAGCAGCTTGAACATAATAAATGCATAGCATGTGTCTGCACAGCTGCATATTTCATGTGAAAAACAGGCCGAGAGGAGGGAGCGTGGCAGACGAAGGGAGAGGAGGAGGGATGAAGAAGCAGAGTATAGAGTTCAACATCATAGTCATCTTAGCGCTGCTGATGTAATCCCTAAAATTAGCAGCAATAACAGCCGCAGATAGTGCCCCAGTGGTTCACTGAGCTGCCTGAAGTACTGTACTCCATGCACACTTACGCACGTGCTCTCTGAGATGTCTGCAGGCTTTAAAAGCAGCTTCAAAGACGGAGGAAGGAGAGTAGTTTGGAGTCCGACAGAGAGGAAAACACGGCTTTTCAACCAAGATGCTTGCATGTGAAAAATACGAAATACGGGCCTTTGTTTTGGGATTATTTACAGGGAATGTCCGAACATGTGTGTTGTGTGTGGAGCAGCAGGAGTCCTGCAGCAGGACTGAAGCACTGCTGTGCGACTGCGGTCTGCGGTTTACTGGGTGATTGAAGGCCTCGGTCCAAGACAGAGACGAGTATTTTGAGCATGAGTCACAATTTGTGGAAGTAAACAAGTCATCGATTGGCGAATGATTGCTGTAACGGAGCAGGGCAGCTGTTTGAATGTTAAACATTCGGGTTTGGACGGCTGTTTGCGAGCTGCCAGTTGTCTGATGTAAAACTTTCCCTGTTTTGGTTTATTCCAGTCATTAAAAGTCCTCTGATGTTTGACGTACAGACAGCAGAAATGCAGAGGATTAACATCTACCATGGATTTTTCAGGCTCTTTGGAGTGCTACACTGCAAAAAACTGCAATTGTATCAAGTGTTTTTGTCTTATTTTAAGTAAAAATTCTCTTATTATACTCGATATGAGCCACATTCAACTAATCAATCCGGAAAAATGTCTTATTTCAAGTTGTTTAGAAACAAAAATTCTAGTTTTAAACAAATTTTCTTGCAATCATTTCTTGCTCTTTTGGCAGATTTTTTTACCTGTCTTTTAATCACTTAAAACAAGACGATTTTCTGGACTGATCTGTTGAATGTGGTTAATGTTAAGTTTATTAAGACAATTTTTACTTAGCATAAAAGACAAAAAAACTTGATAAGATTTCAGTTTTTGCAGTGCAAAAAAAAAAAAAAAGTCTTAATACAAGTAACTTTTCACTTGTTCCAAAGGGAAAGTTTTTTTTCTACTTAATACAAGTAATTCACCTCATTTTTATTATGAAATAACTTGAAACAAGACATTTTTCTGGCTAGTCAGGTGAGTGTGGCTCATATCAAGTCTAAAAAAACATTTTCTACTGAAAAAAAGACAAAAAAAACCTTAAGATTTCAGTTTTTTTGAGTGTAGCTGCATCATCTGCTGCTTTGTATTTGGCAAACAAAACATTTTAGCTCTAAAAACACAACCCAGAGCGTTTTCTGTCGCCTTAAAGTTCAGAAGTCATCATGTGGTACCTGAAAGTCTAATTAACCCCATTAGATCGGTTCCTCCATCCACCACCTCATCCCTGACCTTCCCCCTCTATTGTCTTAACCCTTCATGACCCGGCCCCTCCTCATCCTCTCTGCCTCTCATTAAATCTCCTCCTAACCTTCCAGTAACCTTCACCTCTCTGCCCCCTCCCTCCATCCCTGATCTGCTGCACACCCACCCATTTTTTTATCACCTGTCAACCTCTATTATCTTCCAGTTCCCATTTCACCTTCCTTTCTCCTCCTCAAAACCATCATCCTCATCCCGGTCGACTCTTGCTCCTTTGAGATCATCACCAGCAGAAATATGGAGCAACCTTCTCTTGGCTGATCCTTGCGTCCTTTTCTCATTTCTATCTTTCTGCGTGTTGATCAGAGACAGTGGAATTTCTATCCCTCTCCGTGACTCTTTCATGATTTTTTTACTTAATATGATGAATTATATAAGTGTCAAATTCAGCTCTTACATCACCCTGTCTTTCTCATAATCTGCTTCTGTCACGCTCTCCTTCAGTCTGTCCTTTCTCCCTCTTTTTGTCTTTAATTTGTTTTCAAACAAGGTTCCCGCTTTAACCAATATCTGAGACTGAAAAAAGAAAACAGAAAATATGTTTCACAAAGAAACTCAAGGTCCTAAAAAAGTGATTTCTCCAGGTTTTATTTTTTTGTTTTGGGTTTCTACATTTTCAGGGTTAGGGTTACCTGTTTCATGATTTCTGGACCACTTTGCTTTTTTAGTCTGACCCCCATAAATTCCCACTGTCACGACTTGGGTGTTCAAACTAGGGATGGGTACCGAATGAGGTACTTTTATAGGTACAAACCGAATTCTGTCCAAAGTACTGAGCACCAATTCACATAAAATCAAAAGGTACCATGTTTAGGTACCTAAACGCATCCTTGTGACTGTGAGGGACTGTAAGAGTAGGCAATTTTCCATACTGGACATGAACACAGCACTACAAGATTATATACTGAAGAATAAATGTATTAGATTTAAAGAATATTGAATTTTATTAATAAACAAATTGATATTTTTCCCCACATTAAAACAAAAAAGTACCTACAATTTGTACTGTTCAGAATCGGTACCGATTGCCAGGTGCCAGGCCAGGGGTGGCCAATCTGTGGCTCGCGAGCCGCATGTGGCTCTTTGCTTCGGTGTGCGGCTCTTCGATCCACTCATAAAAGTGATATATTGTTGTAAATGTTGGGATCAATACTTGGGTGATGAGATTGATACTTAAGTTTCAGTTTCTCTTCTCCACATGTACTTCTCTTATCGCTCATGTGCTCATAGATAGATAGATAGATAGATAGATAGATAGATAGATAGATAGATAGATAGATAGATAGATAGATAGATAGAAAGATAGATAGATAGATAGATAGATAGATAGATAGATGGATGGATAGTTGGATAGATGGATGGATGGATGGATGGATGGATGGATGGATAGATAGATAGATAGATAGATAGATAGATAGATAGATAGATAGATAGATAGATAGATAGATAGATAGATAGATAGATAGAAAGGAAGATTGATAGATAGATAGATAAATTGTACTTTGTCTCTTCTGCAGTGAAATAAGAAATTTGTCTTTCACATGGCTCTAAGTACAAATTTAAACATGATGACAAACACAACAAATCTCGCTTTGAAAATTGCAAATGAATTCATTTTTATTTCAGGTAATTTTGTTCATGCGTGAGAGGAAGTGTGTTTTTCAAGACCACGTTTTTTGTGGCTCTCTGTCTCTGACCGGTTGGCCACCCCTGCACCAGGCATCAGTACCGTATTGTTTCAACTGTGAAAGGTGAAAAAAAATGCATGTAGTCTTGTGGAAGGAAAATGTGATATCTTATGGAGTCAGGGAGTTAAAGTCAGAAAAAGCTGCAGAATAAGATGATTGGTGACATATTTGTAAGTATAGATCGATCTCTGTTTTCTAAAGATGTTTTTTTTTTTATTCGTGTTGAGTGCTTTCAGCTACTCTTAAACGATTAAGTATAAAGATAAAGTATAATCTAGTAGTTTGGACTTGGTTATTTGCTTGATATATTACAAAATTACAGCTGAACAGACATTTTTTTTACAGAAATAACTCCTGAAACTATCACTAACATGGTCTCATTTCCAATAAAACAACAGGGGATGTAGTAACCATTTATATAAAACCAACTTTCTTAATGTTGCAGCACAATTTAATTTAAAATAAATGTATTTGTCATGCATCTTTTTATTCCTTTCCCTTCTCTTTGTCTCAGGCTGTCTAGATCTCTGTCTCCTGAGACCTGACTCGTCTAGCAGTGGCAGAGCCGGCTGCGGGCTCTTGGGGTTTAACCGGCTTCACCTGGATCCTGAGAAGAGAATAAGACCAGATGAACTCAAGCTGCCAAAGCCCAGATTGTTAAAGCTCTGCAGAAGTACTGCACAGACAAACAGCATGACTGGAGTACTACAGACTGCAAGAGTCAGTGTTAAAAACTCGTAATTTAATGGGACTGAAGCATACTGAGAAATGTGACACACCCAACCACTGTGTGCACAGCAAAGCATGAGGTTTTTACAAACTCACACTGATGGCAATGGAAATAAAGTCAGGAACATTACGGGAATTTTAACAGCTTCATCTCTGCGCGCTGCCAAGCAAAACTCCATAAAACTGACCAGCACCAGTGAGTTTGTTCCAACACTATCAGCACAGGAAATCCACTTTTTCAACAGACTTTCAGAATAACCAGAGCACCGTGTTTCCCAGGCTTACTTGCCATGAAAGCAGACTCTATAACGAGGGTTTTCTTCAAGCCAAACTTCCAATGCCAACTCAAAGCGCCCGCCCAGGATTATCAGTGTGAAATCAAAGCAAAGCATCCTCCACCCACTCCTCGTCTGAGTGACCTCCAAGCCTGAGTGAAGGTTAGAGGATGATGCAGAGTGTTTCTGCAAAACTTTCCACACAAGAATGACACAGCCGTGACAAAGCATCCGGATGAGTCACATCAATGACTGTGGGATTAATGCAACCTTAGATTTTAACCCGATTGTGGACAGTGACGTGAGAGTGGGTTGAGTAATATGACAGCAGAGACTCATCAGAAGGAGATAATGTGATACCAGCCACTGCAGAAGCTACACATATCACAAACTAAACAATGCTTCTTAGCAATAAATCTTATCCCATTAGAAAGCATGTTTCTTGCCCTTTTATCAATCAAACTTGCATTTTTGGGATGAGTAACAGATCTGAGTGTGTGGGATGGGCATCTGAAAAATTTGTCATTGTCAAACAATTTATTCTGCTGCTGCTGTTCACTCTTGTGTTGAGCTTCTGGTTATTAAACCCAATTCTTTGCTCTTCTTTGTTTGCAGCTATGTTGTTCTAAGTTCTACTAAAGTTCCTGTTTGTTAAATGAATAAATTATTAAATTGCCAAAATATCTTATTTCTTCTGACGCGAATTATCCAATCTTCAAATTAACGCAGGAGAAAGCCAACGGTAGGGCTTGCTTTTGATTTAAATGCTTTGATGTAGATCCACTGAGAGGAGTGTCTGTCGGTAATCTTAAATGTTTATTTTTATGCCCATGTAGACAGATGTGGTATGCCACCTCACATTTTTGAGCAATGAAACAAATAAACTCTTAAGTCAGACTTCAAAGTTGAAGGAGCTGCTGCTGCTTGCTTTGGTTGCCATTTTGTTGTTTAATTTAGTGCAGCCTTCGTCCATACAAACCGGCACAGCACCCGCCCCCCCACTGGCCAGGAGACAAATCAATTCAGAGGTTTTGCCGAATCGTTGTTTAATTGAATGGGGAAATATCAGAGATGGGGACTCGGGTTTGCGACTGGGCTCTGACTTTGTTTTGGGACTCGTGAACAATCATTATTTTTTTTCTTTTTTGGCGTATTAAGATTGAGAAAACTCTGACAAGTTTAATGTGATTCCTTCCTTTTTTTCATGGTAACCATGGTAACCTCACAGCATCATCAGTATCACTTGTACATCGGATTACAACAATGGCGACCGGCGGCAGACGTGCAGCTGCTGCTGTATCATTCGGCATTACATTTGGTTACTAAAACTTCAAACAGTACGGCTTCAAAAAAGGAGTATTGTCTGCAGAGTCTGCAGGATCTGGATCAAAGATGCTGGATCCAGCACATCAGATTTTATCAGGTATCTGAAAACTCACCCAGTTAGGATCATACAACAAGAAACTAATCAGCACTGATAATGTATGCTAGGGGTGTCAGACTCATTTTCACTGAGGGCCACTTTAGCAGAATAGTTGCCCTCAAAGAGCCAGCTGTAACTGTAAGCCAAAATAAAATGTAGCTAAACGTAAAATAAATGCAAAGTACTGCTTCAAAAATGCACCCTCTGAATAAGACTTTGCAGCACAGGTAATTTCTTTAGCCACAGCAAAGCTAGCTTTCTCTGCTGCATTGTTTTTGGTTGTGGCTTTCTTGAACTCACCCCGCTGCGACTGCAGTTTGCATTTTAAATCTTGCTATTTTGTTGTTTTTCTTGAAAGCTCACTTTGGCATACCCAGTTCCGTGTTTGGTGTCAAAATGCCGACGTAGACTGTACTCTTTGACAACTGCCACGGCCCCATATTACAAAAGACATACCTGTTTTTCTCCTCATGCACCCTTTTTACTTATCTATTATAAGACAGAGCTTTTAAGCTCTCGTGGGCCACATTAAATGTCACGGGCCACATTTTGCCCACGGGCCTTGAGTTTGACAAAAGTGCTGCATGCTAATAGATAGGAGAGATAATAATACAGTAAATGCTTTGAATGCTTTTCGTAGATATAGCTGTGCAGGATTCTTAGTAGACTGGGTACCAGCAGATGACGAAAGGTCATAAGACTTATTTTTTTAGACTTTAGACTTGATTTAGACCCATGACCAAAGACTTTAAACTTGACCAAAGGTAATGTTAACCAAGGAATGATTACGATGTTTCGATTAATCAATATTTTTACCCACCCAGCAGCAATCAACTTTGATCTGAAACTTCCCTTTTAGTGTCTTGGAAATCTGTTGCTTCAGAGCATCCCTGATGGCAACACAGCAGATAGACTCTGCCTCAGCTATACAAGTTGGAGCCAGCCAATGTTGGTGATAGTGGGTAATGAAGAAATCTGAGAAGTTTCATGCCAGATGAAAGACTCTTTCTTCTCTTAACCATGCGTCTAACATCAGGGTTTTAAAATGCAAACTGTTGAAGTTTGTGCATCCTCTTCCCTGTGACAAGGAATAGATGTTAAACATGAAGAGCTTAGAGAGTCATAAAGAGGCATTTGTTCAAGGACTTGCTGCTTTCTTCGTCTGCAATCAGTGATCAAACACGCCAACATGGTGTTATCTTCTTAAAAGATAGCTCACTTGAAATCAGATATGAAAGATTTCACAACCTCCCCTGCTTCCCTGAGCGACTTGCTCTGCCGTTAGCTCATGGTTACAGCTTTACATTATCCGTACAAGCTTGCAAACTGTGCTCCAGTGTCACTGAAGGTCAGGCAGAGAGGTGAGGAGACGTCAGACGCTCTTTCCCCGTAACACAGGATATTAGCTCAACCACAGTCGCTGCAACAGACGTGGTGTTTCCGTTGTGAGGCGCCAATGAATTGCTTCAGCACGGCAGAGAGGATGCTGCTTCACGCTCTGCACGTTTCCTCAAGCCTGCAGAGGAGAAGCCAAGCTGCTGAGACGAGAACGGTGCAGAGTGTGTAAACATGTCTGCCTTTATTTACATGTATTAAAGTCTCCAGATAACTTGAATCTCGTAGACAGCTCAACTTCACTCTTCGCAGGTTTTATTCTTCCTCTATGCTAACTGAACTCTCCTGTACAGATGGTTGAACCTGCTTCATGTTAAATTAATGATCCTGGGGGGGCCGTGGAGTAGCCTGGCTGTAAAAGCTCTCTGAGCAGGTTTCCCCTGCAAGGCAAATGAGGCGTTGGGTTCATCTATCAGCACGTGGCCGGCGAGAGGGGAGACAGTAACCGAGGATGGCATCTGATGTCTTAATGAAGTGACTATGAGTGTGTGATTCAGTGCTGTGTGTGTGTGTGTGTCTGCTTCTGTGTGGTGTGAGCCTGTCATTAGTGGTAAGGAGAGGATGCACTGGATCTTCTGTCTGTTGCTCTGGTGGGAGACGAATACGGTTTCTGGATCGATGGGAATCAGCAGCAAACAGAAGAAGAGGTGGAATCAAACAATCGAATGAGGCTCGATTTAATCCCCTACTCTGAATTTAAAAAAGAGATTTAATGCATTTTCTTTCTTTTACTTTTCAATTCATAGCTGCAGGAACTTCATTCAGTCCAGAGCTGAAGATTAAGAGAGCCACAGACACAGAGAAGGAGAGCCCAGGCTCCACTGCCCACCAGTGATAATGGATTACTGATGTCATTATGGTTTAATAAGGCCCCTGAACAACATCCACTGATCCACTGCCAGAAAACCGGCTCTCTTTGAGCGGCTGTGCATGTGAGTAAACAATATATTTTACAGCCTGTGTAGCATCAACTTATTAGAATTATATTATCATAAATGGGCCCCCATGAGGTGATTCAAAATAGGAGGAAGAAAAAACACTTAGTGTCTTGTTTGAGCACAATGCATTGCTGTTATGACTTTTTAAAAGCATTTTACTGCTCTAACAGGTTGTCCGCTGTTTGTTTACAAATCAGAAAGAGAGTGAATCTTTTTTATTGATTTAACGGCCAAAAAGCAGCAAATGTTGTTTATCTTTTGCATTAACCCTCATGAAAACTGTCTCTTTTTTTCAGTTTTTCTATTTTTTGGTTGGTGGAAGGACAGATGGAGAGAGACAGGAAGCAGGGGAAGTAGAAAGAAGGGTCAAGGCCAGGAGTGAGGACAGCACCCCTACGACAAAGACTACAGCATTGGCACATGGGTCACGTGTAGCTCAACGACAAACTATTTCAGTCACTTCCGCACACACAAAAAAGGAACAATTAAGAAAAAAAGACACATTGTGCATATTGTGATTGTAACGCAACACTTTAGTCCTACTTTAATGTTATACTCCCTTTCAGCAGACTGTCTGCTGCAATTTGGTGTTAGTTGCAGGTTTGTATGTTACATATTTCATATTCAGGATCTTAGTATCCAGAATATTGCCAGGATCTGGATTGTACTTTTACATGTGTCAGAAATTATGGTGACCTTGTCTTGTATTGTTTTGCAAAGCAGTCTGACCGTTTTTTATGTACGCATATGGTGAAAACAGTCCTATCTCACAATGATAAAGGATCCTTTAAAAAAGACCTGGATCCAGACGGTGATCCAGATCACCTCCAAAATTTAATCAGTTCTTCCTTATCCCATTTTGAACATTTCCAGAAAATTTTATCAAGATCTGTTAGTTTCTGAACAAAAACATAAACTTCTTGGCAGAGGTAATACAGTTTTGTTATGTCTTCAGTTAACATTTAAAATTTAGAATTTCAAAGTACTTCACTGAGTGTCCTATAAAGGCTTTAACTGGCAACCAGCACTGCTGAAAGTTTCCCAAAGAAGCTGTGAAGAGTTTGAAAGTGATCTTGAAAAAGTCTCCCTTCTAAATATATGCCTGATCATAATCCACACTTTAAAATGAGATTATCGGCGCTAATATCACGGGTCGTAGAAGAGAAGAGACATCTGTGTTTTTCTCTGCTAAAAACGATTTCTGTGATTAATTTTGTAGTGGTGGTGGACACTGGAGCCTAACTGTCAGACAGAAAAAGAACAGAAGAGCAGAAGAAAGATAAACAGGAGAGTGATAGAGCACGAGCTAAAGGCTAACACAGGGGCTAAACTGTTTGTGCTAATGTTGGTTCCAACCCACAGTCAGCAGTTATTTTGCAGTGGTCTGTTCAAACTTGAGAGTCTATCAATAAAATGAAGAGTGAGGTTACGTTAGCTCTGATTGGTAGATGACTGGCAGGACATAATCAGGATTCACTAACGTTACAGATTACAGACATGTCTTAGAGCACCGGGCTGCCGATAGCACTACATATAGCTGGCTACTACAATGTCTGCTTGATGTCATGTTTCAAACTGTATTACTACGTAGCTGTACTGATAAATACCTTGTCTCAGCACATTGTATCTGGTAAAAAGGTGTCTCAGAAAAAGAAATTTGTTTTAATCCAATCTCCATTCAACTCCAAAACAATCACACACCCGGCTCAAAGTAATTTACGACAGTGTAAGTAAGACTCTGAGCCAGAAGGTGGTGAGGGAGTCCACTTAAAACAGATTCTCCTCATAGCATCTTTAAAAAATAAGAAAAACAAAATTATTCAGGAATTTCTAAAACTCTTAAAACTTTAAAAAGCTCTCTCTCCATTCTTTACATAGTTTGTTGTCATGCTCCTGAGCTTGGAGTCCTTCCACTTGTACAGGCAGGGTGCAGAAGATGAGCCCCCTTAGGAAGGACATGACATCAAAGCACGCTGCAGAAGCCAAAGGGTTGTGTTTCTTGTCTTGGCTTCTATTTACATTTTTTTTCAGATCATGTGTTGCCAAGACAATAAACAACCTTGAATCTCTGAATGTTTACAGCATGACGGTAAATGAAGCATCAGACTCAGACTCTAAGTTTACAGATGTTGCATTAAAGAGCAGATGAGCAAACATCTCACTCTTCTTATCTTGACAATGACTCCCCGCTAACTTCAGTTTTGTACCAACCATGATGTCATCAACCTGCCCACTTGTGGTAAATTTCCAGGTTATTTCCTGTCACATCATCTCACCTCGACTGGTGAAAATTTTGTGAGTAGGTGAGGGAGACAAAGCAAAGGTCAATATAGGCTGAAAATTTCAAGCTGCTGGGGGTAAACACACGCTGGTCACCCTGAAAATATCTGGAATTACTCAGGAGTTCAAGAGATCACACACACTGTTACACCCAAACAAATGCAACACTCGAACTTGACAATGCCTCACAAAGAGAAACCTTAATTCAGAATGAGTTTTAAGTCATTTCCTGTGGTTTTTCACAGACGGCTTATCAAGCTGACAATCACACATATGCTAAAAGGAGACTCGTGACCCTGTGTTGTAAAAATTCCACATTTTACTACGAGGTTATTTCAGAGCTGAGTTGTTGCAGTTCTGAGAAAGCCAAAATTAGACTTGCCATCACCATGGGAAGGTGCAAAGAAAGGTCTGACACGCAGCAGACTGTGAGAGCAGAAACGTGTTACAATATTCATGGATTCTCCTCGTCTTTAACATCAGAGGAGATTTTTCTCAGTTCAGTGCTACTATGTCCATTTCTGTTTCAGGTTTTTAACTTCGATCTTGATCTCTTTGACCATGATGAACACGAAAAGAAAAGAATGATGTGATTCTGATCTTATCACTGACACATTTGGGATTTCTTCAAATGGCTCTGTCCTGTAACATACACAGGGGGAAATGTGCTGTTCACATTATAAGTCAGGTCACCAACAGGAGCAGAAGTGCTCAGTCTCAGTCATCACAAAACCATAAAACTAACCATGTTCTCCCTTTTTGCCTCAAGGAACTGAAGACAAAAATAAAACAATATGAATGTAACTCAGAAAATCTGAAGCCATCTACATCACCTCCCTGCTCTACACTGCAAAAAACTGAAACCTTATCAAGTTTTTTTGTCTTATTTTAAGTAAAAATTGTCTAATCATACTCAATATGAGCTGATCAACTGATTAGTCCAGAAAAATGTCTTGTTTTAAGTTATTTAAAGGTCCCATATTATGCAAAAATCACTTTATTAAGTCTTTTAGTGAAATTTGTGGGTCTTTGGCTTTCCCACAAAACCTGTACTTAGTGCTTGTGAAAGTAAAATCCTGACCTAAAACGAACTGTTTGGAATTTCTGGGATTTACTGAAATCTCTCCAGCAGCAGGGAGGAAAATGCCAAAGTTGAAGAGCCATCACTGCTCTGTTTTTGGCTGTAATCAGCCACATAGTTCCATGCTCAAGCTTCCCATCTCGGAAGAAGACAAGACTAAGTGTCTAGAGTTCATTTATCAGGAAATGTGCCAGCTACACTCAGTAAAACTGTGCATGTGTGTGCTAGTCACTTCAAGGCCGACTGCTTTTCCAACTTTGGACAGTCCAACAGAGGGCTAGCGAATAGACTGGTCCTGAATCTAGGCACATTACCAACCATCCTCCAACAAACCTGGGACCCTGGAAATGTGAGTATTTTAAATGCTGTGTGCTGTGAAGCAGATGGAAGAGCTTTTCCTAAGTGTCCCCCCTGTCTCTGTGTTAGCTTCAGGATGCTAACTTTAGCCAAGGTTAGCCTATTGTTTTAGCCTGTAATGTTACGGTAAACGAGCTTCGCTGTTTTCTTAACATTGTGCACTTGGAGCTCGTGGCGCTGCTCTCAATGACAGGGAGGAGCGGGGCAGTATCAGCGGTGGCTCATCTACATATGAAGGCCACGCCCACTAAATCAGAGCGTTCTGAACAGAGGGGCTATGAGAGCCTGGAAACAATGCTGCTGTGCTTGATTTATTGGCTGTTAGGACCAAAACATGTTACTAACATTTCATGAAGACATCAATGATCCATATTACACTGCAGAAAAGGAGCAGAATATGGGACCTTTAAGACGTGTTTTCAGCTTCGTATGCGATACATTGAGGTACCCTCGGAAACTTGAGAATCTGACGATTATTCCAGTGTTTTCAGTTTTTAGATTGGACAAATGGCTTGTAAATGCCAGTCATTTAAAAATTATTTGTATTTTGATCCCGCTGACGGGTTTGGGATCCAGTGAGTTTGAACTTCAAAACTAGCTGGACTGAGTTCAATAGACTTACTAAGCTTCAACTATTATTTTTTTACTATTCAGTATTGTTAACACACAAAACAAAAAAAACTGTGTTGCCTCATTTCTCACTTCTTCAGTTAAGTTTATCTCCAAACCCAAAAATCGGATCGGGACTCAGTATCTGTGTTTTGATACATGTAACTTTTCTCTTGTTCCATTGGTAGATTTTTTTTTTACTTGATACAAACAATTCACACCTCATTTTTGTCTTAAAATAACTTGAAACAAGACATATTTCTTGACTGGTCAGGTGAATGTGGCTCATATTAAGTCTAAAAAGACATTTTCTACTGAAAATAAGACAAAAACACTTGATAAGATTTCATTTTTTGCAGTGCGTCTTCTTAAACTGCTGAACTCCATTTGTTGAGCAGTCAGTTGTTGTTCCCAGCATGCATCTGTTTATCCCACAGTTAGCCCCCTTCCTGTCTGCCACCCACAGCGTCATGTGCGTGTGTGTGTGTGTGCCAGCCTCAAAATGACCCGCTTTTCAACAACAACAGGTGTGTGCAGCAGCAGGGACCCACGCACACACACACACACACACACACACACACACACACACACACACACACACGTCTCTGATTGACACAGCAGCAGAATGCTCCTGGTAGACGTGGAAAGACTGTTTCATTGCAACAAAGACAGAGAAGCAGAGACGAATCGTAAGCTGTCTTACTTGGTTGTTGACATAATCCTGAAGAAGACGGGGAACGCGAGCAGGGACATGAGGAGAGAAAGAAACAAGAGTCAAAAAAGTGGAGAGGAGAGATACTAGGGTTTCATGTTTTCTCTTTGTCCTCGGTTAATGGATGAAAATTGAGCATGTCACGGGCCTTTTCCAGCCACTTAACACAGCCCAGGGTGTCATAGCGCTGGGAAACCTTTGCCAAATTTGCCTTAAGCACATCCTGCCCAGCCACTCACAACATCAGCCCTGCTCCTCTTCTCCTTTTAGGCATTTAAACTCTACTGCCACCCAATATTTAGCCTTTACAAAAAGACTGTGTTGGGATTTGGTGACGCCAGAAGGTCAAAAATGTAATTTCAAAAAGTGCAACAATCAGCGGAGAGACGGGGGAGTCACACAGGGCCAGCAGAGGACACTTTAAGCTCTCCATTAAGCCCCTTTGTAACACCCCGGGGAGCTTTGCATGAGCTGGTGAATGTGTGTGTGAGCTAAGTGATGAAGTTAAAGTGTGTGTGTGTGTCTGTGTGTGGCTAAGCGTGGCTTCTGGTGATTAGTCAGAGCTGTAACTGACACACTGCTGGCCCCCGTGATCCTATCAGGGCAAAGAGAGGGAAACTGAGAGATCAGACAAAGGACGAAACACTCACTTTAAGACTTTTCGTCTCAAAAAATCCTGCTGCACAATCATGTAGCTCCAAAAAATACTACAGCTGTGGTGTTTGGTCGTCTGTGAGCACTTAGCGACTTAACAACTTCTATATTTACAAAGCAACACATGGGCTAAGAAGTTTCCCTTGATCTATTCTTGTTGTTTTCGTCCAATGGAATAATAATTCAGGGCTTTTTCCAGCAAATGTCTTGTGCAATTTAATCCAAAAGCAGTTCTGAGTCATAAAGTCAGCAGCTTTCAGAGAATTTATGAGGATATTTGCAGTCAGAACTTTAGAAAACAGCCTACACAGCAAAAAACGTAGATCTTACAGAGTGAATTTGTCTCATTTCTACTTAAATGTCTCTTTCGTGAGCTTTATTTTGGTGCTCCAAATAAGATTTTAGACCAGGACTTGTCGAATGGATGTGGTGTACATCAAGTGTAATGAGATATTCTGACACGAAATTAGACAAACACTCTGTAATATTGAATGTACAACTGATTAACACTTAAAAGCTAAGCAGACATATTTGCTCAGTGCATAAAATAAATTTGATACTGTTGGACAAAACTTAAAAACTGTTTACTGCATCAAATAAATGCAGAACTACCATCTTCTGCCTAAAGCACGTCTCCTACCGTGTTGTATCCTGCAGGTTCTTGTCCGTCTGTGATGAGTTCCCGCTCCCCCCGGGGGTTGACCCTCCTGAACCGCCGCCTGGACCTCCGCTGGGATCCCTCCCTCTGCAGAATGCTGTCGTCCCCTTCACTGCCGTTATCCACCTGTAATACACAGTCAAAACCTTCCTCAGAGTAGCAACTTCTTCGCTTTTCACACCCACAGCCTTCACGTGCGTGGTGACACTTTGAAGACTGGTCCTCGCTGTTTGAGACCGGAGGGCTCGGCTCAGAGGAGCTGCGTTTCAAAAGGTCAGATTTTTGGATCTTAGATGAAGAGTTAAGATTTATAAATCCAGAATTCTGGTTGGTATAATCCAAGTTTTGGGACTGAAGCTCTGTTGAGTTAAGATCCTTGTGAGTGCTAGTTTCCTTTTTACATGGCTCTGGAGTTTCTGAGATGTGGCCCTGCTCCTCTGCTGGCTCCTGGTTGAACATCCAGTTCTTCCAGAGCACAGAGAGCCGGTGCCAGCGGAGCACACTCATCCGGACGCGAGGACGGGATCACAACAACACATAAAAGCAGGAAATACCAAGGGCGGGGAGGGAAAAACAGCAGGGAAACACTGCTTTACAAAGTTGAAAACAAAAGTTGAATCCGAATTTCAGAAAACGTCCAAATTCCTGAGGAAGTCCCCGACGTTACATCCTTTAAAACGAGAATCCAGCACAAAAAGAGGTTAGAAGCCACATTTAGAGAAGGAGAAGTTAAATGTGAGGGTAAAAAAGCACAGGATGCCTCTCTTCTTGTCTGAGATTTAGTGAAAGCTGTCGTCTTCTGAAGCCTGCAGAGTAGAAGACAGAGTTCAGCTGCTCAACACGTTGCATACTGACAGTCTTACTCACATGCTCGGCTTTGCTCGCTCTGGCTGACTGACACGCGCACTGAGACAACACTGAACCCTCAGTTTCCTCCAGGAAACCGTAAATACACAAATATCCTCGCCTGGCAGAAAGAAGAAAACAGCACAGTACACAGATTCCGGCCATTCAATTCATTCCCCGTGGGCTCTTGTGGCGAACTGTTGATGCAGGAGGAATTTGTTTTCTTTCTTTATTGCATAATGTTAAGTGAGTCAACAGCTGCGCAATGTCAATTCTGACAATGTGCTGAAAAAAACTCTGAAACAAATAACGCAACCATGAGGGAACGTGATGTATGGGTTATGAAAGACTCTTGGTTTTTCTTTTTGTTTAGCTGTCATTGTTGGGTTGTAGACTTTATGTTTTATGACTTTCAGGCTTTAAACCAAGCTAACTGTGCGTCGTTTTTCAAGAGGATGCATAAACAATCATTAACATCAACAAGCTGTGTGAAAAAGTCAGAATTCAGTGAATTTGGGTGCTTTAAGGAAATACCTTGTGCACATTAAAGCTCCTGTGAGGAACTTTTTGTGGCTCAAATTTGGCGCCCCCTGTGGACAAACCGATACCTCATCTCTCTCTTTAGCTTATCTTTCACAGGAGTGAAAAACTTTCCTCTAAACGTCAGATGCATTACTCATTTTGTGTTTTTGATGTGGAAAAGGGAATTTCCCTCAGAGCGCCATCAGTCATCTGGTCTGACACGTTCCCACTTCAAAGCAGATACAGGTGTTAATGATTACATCACAGGAAATGCCATCATGTCACTGATGGTCTTTTTCAGGTCACAAGGAGTCA
This sequence comes from Halichoeres trimaculatus, assembly GCF_033239565.1. NCBI lineage: Eukaryota > Metazoa > Chordata > Actinopteri > Labriformes > Labridae > Halichoeres > Halichoeres trimaculatus. Next base: position 5,893,258 of record NW_027437184.1, on the reverse strand, counting down.
TCACTATTAATTTCAGCGTATAATAAGCAACTCTTCACAGGAGCTTTTAGCTAAAAAAAAATACTAATTTGTCTCCTGAATGGTTTGAAACCTCCTCACACAGGCTGGCATCCTCACTTCTGGTGATACTTCATTTCACTTCCTCGTGAGTTTATCTCCTGACCAACAGGTGTCGCCACTCTAACCTCATTATCAGGGTTCCTACACCTTAAGGCAAGTTAAATTCAAGGCATTTTAAGACTTTTTAATGTCATTTGAAGTTAAATTTGACACCAACTTCACAATAAACACAAATGGAAAAAACACCAAATTAATTACATAGGGTTAGGGACAATTAAAAGCAGGTAGCAGTTGTGCAGCCAGAGTCTGCGCAGTAGAGGCTATGAGAATCTCAGAGATAATCTGGGTGAAACAGAGTAACAAAAAAAAAAAAATTTTTTTTTTTGATAGTCTAATCACCTCTTGACTCTACCTCCTGACATATTTTACAATCCCCGAAAAAATACACAAGAACGGCAGCTGTCAATCATCATTACACGTGATCTAAAACCTCTTTTTCAACCTTGTGTAACTACTGAAATATGAAACTTTTCAGAAAAAAACAGGACTTGAATACAAGGCAGCCAAATGATATCTTCAAATAACCACAACAATCAGATGTGAGAAACATTTCTATGAGGTGAATTTTTTTAAAGTTTGACCACAGCCCATCTGGAATGACTGGGGAGATGGATTTTTTGACCTATACTGCAGCCAGCCACCAGGGGGAGCAGTTTTGTGTTGACCTCACTTATAGCTGATAGTGGTCCCACTATCGTTACCGTACAATGTTACCACAAAAGTCTCTCGGTAAATTGCTTAAAAAAAAAATCATTTATTTTAAGATTTGGGATTATTTACAAAGTATCTTATTCTAACATTTTAAGACTTTTAAAGATCAATTTAAGACATTCTAAGGCCATCTAAGGCCTTGTTTTTAGATTCATGAATTCAATGCTCCCTTTTCAAGGACACGCTGGAACCCTGATTATGTGTTGTACAGCATATCATCTTTGACCGCATATTTCTAAAATAAAAAAAGGGCCACAAAACGACATATCTACACCAGGTGACAGCTGTGATGATGTCTATTTATAAAACCTGAGAGAGTTATTTTAAAATACTCACTAGAGGCTTCAACCTGACAAGTGTTAAATGCAGATGAAGATTTAGCTGGTGGCTTTCTTGTAGTTTACAGCCCTAACTGTCGCTGCTCATGTATCAAATTTAGTGCACCGTTTTCAGGAACTATCCAAGAGTTTTTTTTTTTTTTACTTCTGCTAAGTTTCACTTCAGCAACATTTCCCACAACCTGTAGGAAGAGTTCTGTGTGTGAAATTAGAGGATTTCCCCAAATTCAAGCCATGTTTCTATCTGTACGTGTCTATGGTGATGTTTTTTTACACATCGCCGTCTTGTAGGAAAAAGGAGGTTTATTCTCTTTCATTACAGAAGAACAGATCATTTGTACATCTTTCTTAATAAGGTCAAACTAAATGATTTGCCTTTTTATATGCTCTTTACTGACTCCTAAGGTTGTCACTGGCTGTGATTTCCTTTGCTGTTCCTCTGACTCGCTGTCTTTGGTCAAAGTGCTTTCAGTGTTTTTGCCCCTCATCTCACTCTGAGCTACAAGGCAATCTAAAACTGAAAAATTTGGGTTATTTTAAAACTATGATTACAGGAATAATCCTGGTGAAATAAAGCTTAAATCAAAAAAATAAAAATGAAACCAATGCCTGTGCTAAAAACTGCAGTTCCTTGAGCGTCCACCAGAGGGTGGCTTCAGAAGTACTGAAAACCACATAGACATCCATTCAAAAAAGCTGTTCTTTATAGCAAAATTAAACTGCCTTCTGGGGCTGGGATGATATACTTTCTCGGGATTTGATTCTTTAAAGATTTTTGGGGTGCCAATTTGATTTAAATTGTAATTCTATGATGTTTACGATTTTGCAATTTTTATTTAGCTGTTTTAAAACTAGACTATATCAGGAGCCTTATTTTCCTATAATATGCACATCACGTGAGTCAGAGAGAAACATTTCACCCTCTGCTGGAGAACAGTGGTAACTTTTTTCCAATCCAGTTTTTAAACAAAGACTGAAATGAAGAATTTGAATTTGAAAAAAAAGATTTTTTGATGAAGAATCCAAATTTTGATATTGGCAAACAAAAAATTCTGACATATCATAAAACCATTTTTATCTCCCACCCCTGATGATTACATCCTTGTTAAAAATACAGTTTCTGGATAGAATAGCTTATTTCTCCAACAGCTCACACTGTATGATTCAGTGTTTAGCATAATTAGAGGTATGGCTGACTTGATTGGCAGGCAAACTGTTACACTTTTGGCGAAGAGGTCAAAGACTCCCTCCACGATAGGCTACAAAACTCTGCTTCAGAAACCAACAGGTGACATCACTGAGGTTACGTCTTATACAGTTTGAAGTTGATGCGGACATCCTGGGGGCTTTTTTTTTTTGCAGATTATCACAGCTGAAATGACATTTACATTTAACAGAGTCATTCTTATGTAGGGGGGAATCTGCTGTTACACGTAGAACAACTGCTGCATTGTGCAAAGCCAGATCTAGACTCTGGATTGAGTACATCAGGGTGAGTTTAGCCATAAAGTGAGAGATAACAGTCGTAAAAAGAACAAGTTCTAGTCCTTAAAATCCATTTTTACTGCTGGAGATAAACTTCAATATCCTTCACAAGACAAAAAGCCCGGAGGTAAGGGAGACAAAAGGCTTCACAGGGTGGGTCAGGGATCCCCCAGACTTTCATGTCCACCCTGTGACCAGATAACCGTCTTCTTGTCAGGCTGAATACAACCATTATCCATCCCGTGACCAGCAGTTATGTCAGCCATTGAGAACTTCGGCTTTTATGTTCTTGATGGACTGTCATGGACATAATGTGACCATGCTTCCTGTTTCCTCTGTTATTTGTGTGTGTGTGAGTGACTTTCTTCACATCTACTCATCTGCCAGTTTACATTCCTCTCTGTATATCTGATTGTTTGGGGCCTTCATGCTTCTCCACTTCTTTCCACTACTTATTCTTTCCACTATATTCCCACTCTACACACACATAAACACACATACACACATAAAAACATTCACAGCCCCACCCTGTCAGTCTGTGAATGTCACTTCTGTCCATCCTGTGACCAGCATCATGACGACAGCCACAATTACACCCGCTCCACTATTCCCATGGCCCTAATTAACTGATTGGCTGCAATGCAGTGTGACCAGACTAGACCACAATCCCCCTGCGCTTGTGTGTGTGTGTGTGTGTGTGTGTGTGTGTGCACAAAGCCATGTTAGTGATTTTTTGTGCTGCTCGCAGCTTTTCATGTCATTTCAGTCCACAGTGGTACACCAGAGTTCTTTCTAATTCATTTCTGAAGACATCGATGATGAGCGCTCGCTGCCGAGGGGCTTCCCAGAAATCACTCAGTCAATCGCGCGGTGGGGAATTAAAAAATGTTGTGCCTCTGTTTTTCTGGCTCTTTTTTATTCCAAACATGCAGCAACAGCCTGAAAAATAACAAGCATCACCAACTGAGCAGTATATGGAGGACAGCGAGGGGGGATTTTTGATACACCTACACCTGTTATAATCTGCTTTCACTAAACCTTCAAAAAGGAACAAGCAGCAGCTGTTAAACCTAAGATCTTTAACCTTGTGTCTTTTCATCCGGGTGAGTATAATGGAGGGAAACCAGCAGCAGTTTCAATTTATGGCAATGAGACTACATACCAACAGAGAGCATGGCATCCTGAGCTGTTATAAGTGTTTCAGCTGTTATTTTTTTTTCTTGGAGCAGAGAATTGATCACAAACACTGCCCTAAAGGTGGTGCTGGTCACTCAATTCCATGATCTTTTAGCCATCCTCAAAGAAATCAAGTTCCAGGTGAAACAGCTACAGCAGTTGAGCTTTGCTGTAGCCACTGTTCAGCTCTTAGCAAGCAAGAATCTATATATGACCTCCCAAAGCAAACAAGAGCACCAGCAGCAGCAGCAGGATTGATTATTTCTGTATTATTATTGATGTATGAAACAGCTACTGCAGGGAAGATGTCAGATGAATTGATACTGAAATATCCGATATTTCATCTTTGGCTGTAAAGATTCTGGATCACAGAGAGATGACTGCAGAAAATAAAGCCCCATTTCCACCAAGTGCTTCAGTTTAGATCAGTATGTATGAGGGAGGTAAACAGGAAACTTTATAGATCAACATCAATTATTAATGGGTATCAACATGATTAAGACTCTTTGCTAACATGAATAGGGTTCACAGAGACAGAGAAAGACATAGGTAACAAAGTGAGAGTCTGTTATTATTTCAGGGAGAATTCAGCCCAAACAGTAAACTTCACAAAATATTGCAACATATATCACAGGAAACTAAAATATTAGGGGTAAGAGAAAAAAATTAATGCATTGTAGTATTGGGAATTTTTGTTTGGTGATTTTAAATCGTGATTCCCTTATTTTAGTCTTTGTTTATAAGCAGGGTTGGAAACAAAGTTAAGACATCAGATCCCCTGAATAAATCTTAAAAACTGATTCACTTATAATGTGTGTTTTTGGGGGAAAATATGGTTCTGGTAAAGTTTATAGAAATCATCATTCAACTTTTTCACTTAGTCTAGTGATAAAAAAGCTAACTAAAGCCGTGTTTCCACCAATCAGTCCAGTTCGGTTCGGTACAGTTCGGCAAGGTTCAGGTACAATTTCCACAGCAAACTGTGCCCTCTCGTGGTAGGCGGTGTGTAAGCCGGATGCTGAAAGCTGCAGCTGTTAAACAATGGCATGACGTCATAGTAGCACGCCAAATTTCCCCCCGCTAATAAATCCAACGAAGAAGAAAAACCCGACACAGTAAACAAAGAGCATGGATGGAAGACATGCAGCATTTCGTCCTCTCTGTGATTGGCATGTAGCTCTTTGATACAAAGTTCAATCAAGCTTTGTTTCAGAGAAGACTGTGTGCCGCCAGGAGAAATGCAGCCGCTGGGGTAAGTCACGATTCTTTTGACCTGCAGTGTTGTTGCTCCACCTTCCGAGAGCAGTTCGGTTCAGTCTGGCACCCATATGAAAGGGTCCCAAAAAGTGGGATGGCTCGACTCGATTATTTGCGGATCTGTCCCTGGATAAGTCAGTGGAAACGGCACAAAATACGCACCGTACCGAGACGAACTGAACTGGTCTGCTTGGTGGAAACGAGGCTTAAAAAAAGTAAAAATCAGAAATATCAAAGAACTGCAATTTTATATATTTTTTCCACTTTTCTACTTCTCTATATTTCTTTGAATTTCTTATCATTTCTTATTTCTCATTTATTCTTATTAGAATATTCTATTTTTTTCTATTCTATTCTATTTCAATCGAATCAGCACCTCAATTTGTACAAGAATTAATTCGGAGAAAGCATATCGACCACAGCCCTATCTAAAATAAAAGACATGGAAGTGGATTGGATGTTGATGTTTTGTCTTGGCTGAATTTCATCCAAAATGTTGTGCTTTGTAAATTATATCTGGTCTCTCTTTGTATTTTCCATCTGTAACTTTGTGTTTTGCTGCTGCCTGTCTTGGCCATGTCTCGCTTAAAAACAGGGTTTTTATTAATCTCAGTGGGACATTAACTCAGGTGTCACACAAGCAACCATACCTGAATGATGAGCAGAACAGCTTTTTCGTGCCTCTGAACAGATACAGAGAAGTACTTCAGGATTAAATGCACTGCGCCTCAGTGAATAAACTCCTTGTCATTTTCAGACACTTCTGCTAAAGTTTTGTTCCACTCAGACCCAGGTGTTTTTCTCATTTTGCACCTGCAGCCTTGAACGTCACTGAGACTAAAGCCTCAAAGCGGCTTCAGCTCAGTGTGGCTTTCATTTACTCATCGTGCCATTTACAGCCTTTAAAGTAAAGTTATATGACTGTCAGAAAAACTAGTCCCGCACTACTCCTGCACGTCTCCTTTTGACATCATGAAAAAAACTTGACGACACCGTCAAAGCTCCTACAACATTATGACCTACAACAGTTTGGTTAACTGATCCAATAGAGAGCTCTTTTTGTCTTCTCTGCTGTAAAGGGAAACATGGCTTCCTCTCCACCGGGGGATTTCTCACAGAAGCGAGCCGCCCCGAGCAGTAAAATAAACACGTAAAAAAAGAAACTGGTTAAATCATTAGTGTCAAAACAAAAAGTGGTGAAACTGATATTAATTTACATGAAAATCTTGCACATTATTGCCTCAGGTTTAAGGAAATGGAGTGTCAGTCTGTCTGAGGATGATAAGGTTTCATCATTGCTCCCCAGCTGCAGAAATGACGGTTTAACAATTCTGTACAGTCAGAAC